>NC_140450.1:21825114-22470114 GCF_963576455.1 Neolamprologus multifasciatus
TGTTGCTTTGCTTGAGGACTAGTTATGATATAATTTGACACTGAAGGAGACGGAAAAGGGAAAAGGTGTGACCAAGAATCCCTCCCTTGACTTATTTTCATCCCCAAGTCTTTTTGGGGCTACACGTTTCTCCAAGGGGGCTTTACACGCTGGCATAATGGATAAGGGCAAGGGTGTGAAAGGAGCACCTTAAGGCTCCTCATTCAACTCTCCCAATCTCTCCTGCACACACTCTTGAGCTGTGAAGGCCGTCTTTCTTTACCCTGCTAGCATGGGAGCCCTGTAATAGGCTCTAATTGATAGGGAGGTGTTGGGGTCTTTCTGTATGGGTTGAAGGGATGAGGGAAAGAGAGAGAAAAGGGGGGAGAGACAGAGGATTACATGCGGGCATGTGGGTGGAGCGGGGGAAAAGAGGCAAGAGGCTGTGGAGCGGTCTAGGCCCCGTCCGTAATGAGTCATTAATTTCCTAGCAGTTTTGTGGCGGTTGGCTCATTACTGGTCTGCAAAGGAGCAGGAACAAAGCTCCGGGTAGGTAGGAGGTGAGCTTAAATAGTTGGGGCTCAACACTTTCCAACAAAAGGAGGAAGAGAACGTTGAATGGCACTTGGAACAGATGCAGTAAAAAGTGGCAGATGCAAATTGCGGGAGAGCAAGTCTCCCTTCAAGCACTTTTCTCTTTTTTATTTTGTCAGACTGCAGCCTGAGAGTCTAATTAGTTAGTGAGGTGTTTCACTTCTGATAGGGCTGTGTCTCGTTATTGTCACAAAGAGGATCCATAGAAATGGGAGGCAACACATATGTTGCACAGTCCCCAGTGGAACCTGCTTGCTGCTATGCTTTCATTATTTTATTTTTTTTTACCCTATAGAAATCGAAAGATGTACGATATTTCCATGCTTTGAAATTGTGTTCTACGGAGTTTAAAATGTGATAAAAGAGATGATGCCTGCAGGTAATTAATTATATTCCTAATTACGTGTTTATGCTTTTCACCCTACAGCCAAAATGATTATGGACAAATTGTCAGCGGTTCTAATGAAAATGCGGTTGTTCCCCGCTTTGTGGAGCGTGTGGACCATGTGTCGAAGGTCACCTGTGGGGCAAACCATAATCTTGCACTGACAGGTACTGTAATGCACTGTGTATGTCTGCTTGGGTTACATGACAATTAATCACCGTAATGTTTTAAGTGAATAAATAAGGATTAAAAATATTTAAGTTTTTAAAAAATTCATGTGTGAACTGGACCCTAGTTTGTCCATCAAAATGCATAGGAGGATCCTATTGGCGACCACTTAGAATTTAGATTTGTGTGATATTTTTCAATTTTATTTGTCTTTTTCCCTCCCTTTGGGCAAGGGGAAGTAAAATGCTCAAGCAGAAAACACCTTTAAGAAGGGGTGGCTAACATTGTTGTCATCAGCTGTCATTGCAGTTCAGAGTAGGCTTCTTTTAGTCAAAGTACTCGAGCCCTCCATCAGCACATCACCTGAGAACGTTACACAGAAGGAGGGGGCTGGGGTGGTGGTGGGAGCAAGGGAGAGAGGGAGAGAGAGAGTTAGCGAGAATATGGCCCTGGCTCCTGATCCATAGCAGTCATTGCCTGTTACATACATTTCAGAATTCATTCAGGCTATGAAGATAATCGGGGTAGTCGACAGTTTCCCCTGCAGCCCAATGGATTTATGATAGCACTGTCAAGAAAATGAGGCAAAATGACACAGTAGCTGACTTTAGCTGCAAATAATGTGATAGGCCGTACAGTGGTGCAGCAGCAGCTGCTGTCATTGCAGGTAATAGCCTATAAAGAAGCCTGATAGCAATACCTGTCATTTCTTAATGGCTGACTTCACTGAAGAGCTTTTGTGGCCTTTAACATGAAGATAATAGAAGATACAACAAATTTTACAGCTTTTGCGTTGCATCCATAATTTATCTCTAGAGACCCCCACGCAGCAGCCGCACAACAAGGACAACATGCTCCGAGATGCGTGCTGCAGAGAGATGCAAAATGAGCTGCAGGGGGTTGGAGGCCCCTCCGGTGGGGTGCTTTGCTTTTAATGGAGGAACCGTACAGGGTTCAGTACATGTTCTATCACTTGGTATCTTATATCTGTTGTATAAGGTAAAAGGACCTGAGTATTCAAAAGTTTGGACTTTTTGGGGGGAACTTACAAATCATCGCTGAAACTGTATTAATTTCATTAATAATTTACCACAAATACATATTGGCTTAAATTGGAAGTGTAATTCTTTACTACTTAAACTCAATTTATTAACTGATGATCCAGGTGATGGGAAATTGTTTCAGTGGGGATGTGGACGGGCATGTGGAAGCACAAAGGGAAACATCCTGTCCCCAGAGGAACTGACGCTACCAGATTCGCCAGTGAAAGACATTGCTGGCGGATGTTGGCACAGCCTTCTTCTAACAGGTTTGTCTCTGCTTATGTTTGAAGGCTATTACATACATACCATCACCTGCCAGCTGTTGATGCATATTTCAGTTCAAAGCACATGTGGACATATAAGTTAACAGTGTGGATGACCTCTATGACATTATAGATACGCTGAAATTCTACATGCAGTTCTGATACAAATTTAAATAACGATCTGACCTCAAGCAATGCTTATACGAGTCTTTTGTTGCACATTTTCATTATTTATTTCCCATTTTGTGCCACTGAGACCTAGAACTCTTCATTATAAATACGCAACTGCCTTTCAGCCTTTCATCACAACTTCATAAGTTCAACTGTGTACAACTTTTTGATACTCGATCCCATGTGTAATACTGCTAACGTAGTGGGAAACAACAGACAAACAGCCTCTCGTGAGCATCAACTCATTTTCAGATAAGCTGATAGCGATCATCATGGAGAATACTGGCCAATACCGATGTTTGGCTAATAAATCAGTGCCTTAGTGTCTTAGCCCGCACACAGACATTTGAGTGTGTGCTTTTAGCCGTGGTGTCCATTTATCCACATCGTTCATTAAGAGCTCTCCCAGGGCTTGAGCGGCTACATAAACACAGAGGTTGAGGCCACAGCTGCTCTTTCACCTCACCGCGGAGAACTTCAAAGTCACTTCTCCCCACACGGCAGATGAATGCGCCGTGTCTGCCAGGCTGATATATTGGCCCCAGTTGCTGTCTTCTTACTGTAGTATGACTGCAACTGAGGCCCCATCATGGAGCCCGAGCTGGGCCATTTGTTAGTTTTAGCTGTATCTCCAAGACCTGGCTTCAATTCTGAAGGGAGAACATTAATCCTTTTAATACAACACTTTGTAGTGCCGTTTTCCTGTGTTGTTAATGCCGTCTATTATTAACCCCATTAAAAGTGTAATACAATTTAAGTAGAGTGCTAAAAGTGGATCATTTGTTGCTCCGTTCTGTTTGAATTAATTCTCAATTTATGATCTAAATGATTAAACTATAGGAGTCACGGCACCAAATGAGATTCTTAAACCGCCAGGCATACATTTACACATATTAATACAAACATTTATGAGCTCACATTCACACTGATTGACCAAGTAAAAAAGACACACACTCACATGGCTGTGTATTGCAGTCCCTCTTCCAAATCCTGTAATGTCCCCAGCTTGATCCCTAGTTCCATTCTGTCAGGAGGAAAAAGAAATATCCATCTCCAATCAGGCCTTAATGAATAGCCTGATGAGTGTCGGGCAGAACTGAATTACCAGATAGATTTGAAGAGCATGAGTGTGTACAATGTGTGTGTGTGTGCACGAGTGTGTGTTCGTGTATCTGTGTTCAGTGGTTGGGAGGGGGTAGTTAGAGGGCCAGTAGAACAGGACACATGTAGGAATTAATTCTCTCCAAGTTTAAAAAAAAAGAAAAGAAAAAGAAATTGGCTAACTGATGGAATCGCCTTATCTATTGGTATGAGTTTTCATTTATTAGGGTCAAACAGCAGAGGGATACACAACGAATAGGAAAGAAGGCTTTGGGAGAGAGAAAAGTCGAAGTAATGAGGGGTCAGATTTGAAAATTGGAAAGAAAGTAAGAGAAAGAAGAGGAGGAAGTCAAAAAGTAGAGAGATGGGGAAGATGGAACAAAAGGAGTGCAAGGGAGTCAGTGGTATGAGAAACAGCTTGCCAGGGCCGGAGCATATTGAGGGCAGCAGGTGGAAGAGTGGCACAGTTAATTAAAATGCCTGTCTTAATGTCTCAGCCCGTCACTCCAGGGAGAGAGAGAGAGCGAGAGAGAGAGTTGCCAGGCTTGAGCTGGGCTGTACCCAACCAGCCATCCAGACAGCAAACCAACCATCCAGCCAGCCCACCAGGCCACATGTCAGACAAGCCCTGACACTATGCCCTTCACCCCCTCTTCATCTTGTGCCATACACACTCACAAATGTCCACAAGCATACAACTTGTCCAAACCCCACCAACTATTTCCTCCTCCTTTTCTTTTTAAACCCATACGCTGAAACCTATCGAAGCCCCCCTAATCTGACAAAGAAGAGAACAAAGCCCCTTCTTTAAAAAAAGAACAAACGCACTTCTGATGTTACTGTTTTACCAAGCAGCATCTGTAACCTGCCTCTAGACTAGCAGCCGTGCAGCCTTGCAGCATAATCTGTCTGCTTTTAATAATTCATAGAAAGCACAGGCTGTGCACTATGTACTGAATGCTGAGGGTAATGGGGATGTTGTGATATTTCTATCATGGCCTGTCTGAATCAGCGAGCGAATCAAAACCAGCAAAGATCTGATAAGCGGTCTGTTCTGTCTTGTAACAGCATTGGCTGTCATCACTGCTTCATAAGTGGACTATAGCGAATACTTTCTGCTGTGTCGGCTATAATGTTGCTAATTGTGATGTATAATGGATGTTCAACCAAGTTTCATGTGACAGCAAATCGCAGATTTATGCTTTTACACAAAAGGCAAAGATAAACCTGATATGTTGGCATCACTGGTGTATCAATATCACAAAAAAATGCACAGGATGATACAGACCAAAGTGAGTTAATGCTTGTGTCACTTCATCTGTGACTGTGTTGACGAGCCATGCACTATTGTCTTCACTGCAGAAATACCTACAACCTGATCATTTTCCTTTCCTAATAATCATATTCACCATATACTGTATACCTATATCAAGGATATTAGATGATATATTTCAATATCTGGATTTCTTTGTATCTGTGCCACTCTCTGTTGGTCAAACTCTTAAATATAATTCTGGACAATCCTTACTTCTTATTGTACTAAAGCTGTGCTCAGCTGAAAAAGGGAAAACAAAGAGTGTTAGCATCTTTCCGAGTGTGAGGTGCGTCTAGATTTGTATGTTGTGTCGTTTGACTAATGTTTTATCAGGTTTTGTTGTATCACTGTGGATTGCTTTGTCAATAACCAGGCCGTTGCCTCAGTGAGCAAAAATCTGAGATTGTCAGGCTGAGTGACAGGCTGGAGATGGCAGATAATTCAAAGAAATTGGAAGTGTGAAATCTTTAAGGGCCACTTCTTAACACAGCAAATGCCAAGGTATCTTTCCATCAGCTGCTGCTCTCACAAGCTACCGCATTGTTAATGGTGGCCTGTCTGTCCATCAAGTCAGCTTCAGGAGGGATTTAGACCTGTTTGGCACCTTATCTCTCCGACTGCCTCCCACTAACCTGACCGATACACAGGTCTTGAGTAACGTGTATGTTCTGTGTAGCTAGTGGTGGTTGTAAACCTATCTCCAGAGTAATTTTTTTTTTTTCCGTTTGATTTGCGTATTTGTAGATATTAGTTTATCTGTGAGACAGAGTATTGATATATTTATTGTTACACAATCAGGGGTCTAATGTAATGGTGCCTGTAGTACTTGTTAATTTAGCTGTCAGCGCTACTGATTGACCTTAAATTGTTGCAGGAGAGCTCATTGTCCTTGTGAGTGAGCTTCTGTGTCTGCTGTCTGTCTGTCTGGATGGATGTAATAAAAGCAGTGTCTGCTTTCAGTTTCAGGCAAAAACATTGCTCTGAAGAAGAAACTCAACATGTCAATCAGCGACAGGGGATAAGTGTTTCCATGAGTCACGACTATAAAAAGGTCTTTATTTTGTAAGGCCTCATTAGATATTAAGCAATTCAGAAGAAAATATTTTAGGCAAATTTGTGTGATAGTTAAACATTTGCTCGAAAGCTTTAGGAAATCGTATAAATGTAGTCCATTCAGGTCCACTCTATCTTACCAAATAAGGATTTTCCCTAAAGTGTGAAGAAGAGATAATGGAATCAATGTCTTCTATGAATATACATTTCATTAATATTAGAGATCTGGGGCATTTGAATACCCAAAATTAACCTAAAAGTAATCTGAAATATAAGTTAATTATTAGTTTGATAATGAGGTTTATGATTAAGAAGTTAATAAAAGAAACAAAAAAGTCCTTTTTGTGCTAAAGAAAAAAATAAAACCACTGCTTCACGTCAGAGCGCTGAGATGGTTTTTGTATGTGTGCTGGCAGTGCTCCAGTGTAAGTATTACTATTATGAACAGTAGCGCACTGACCTAGCTTGCGCTCACTTTGTCCTTCTTTCCCTCACTCACTACTTACACAGAATCACACGGTCACTCATTTAAGACTTAGGTGGGAGAGCACATATGGAAACAAGAGGAGGAAAGTAATCAAAGTAAAAAAAAAAGACTGCTCCAATTTGGAATCCACAAATGCTTCGAGTCTGTCCTCCGTTTGTTTGTACAGAGAAATAATGTGAGAAAATAGACAGAGAAGCGAGGAGGAAGACAGAAAAGGATCCTGAGAGAGGAAGAGAAATAAACAAAAAGGACAAGAAAGAAATATGTCCCCTATTTTCCCCTTGTAATGGTTTCAATTCCCTGCCAGAGCTCCCTGTCACAGGGAGGTAGTTCCCAGGCTGACACATCTCAAGCTGTTTAAACATCCATTAGGATGTTTTGGTTCATACACTCTACAAATACAGCTAGATGAGAGAGAAACTGGTAGATGATGATAGGGAAATTGAAGAAGAAAGAAAAGAGACAGAGAAAAAGAGAGAGGGGGAAGAGGGGAGTAAGTTGATGGGAACAGCAGATAGAGGAGAAGAGGAAATTTATCAAAAAACTCATGTGATATTTAATGATCCTTGTATGTGGAGAGAGAAGACCACACCAGCTCGTTCTCCTCCGCCAAATACCGATCCCCTAACTTAATTTCCTGCTCAATTGCTGTTCTATAGTGCATAGTACAGTGATACAGGCTGGTAATATAGAAAACAGATTGCCTGTGCGGCGGAGTGGATAAGGCTGAGGCTTGTGCTGCTGGAGACCTGCAGTCTCCAGGGGGGTCTTGTCGGTGGGCTTCACAAAACCAACAAAGCCCATCTTTCCCTGCGACTGGCAGCAGCTGGCAGGTAGATCTTCAAGCAGTGGAGGTGGGGAAGTGGATCTATGGGTGTGGTGTGTGAGTTTGAGTTTCTGCAGTGTGTGGTTGTGGTACAGAGACTCTTGCTAGTCTTTGTAGTGAAGAGTTCCACTGTCTCCCATCTTGTGTTTGCTCATGTGCTGTGACTCCAATCCACTCAAAAATGTAGGCCTGCATGGACATCAATCATCCATCTGTGCACAGAACAGTGAGCAACTGCATCTACAATGTTTTCCCACACACACACACATGCACACTTACAGTCAACCTCACCTTCCATGAGGACATGTACACCTGGCTGTTACTATGTGGGATGATTCAACGACTATCAGAATTCCCTGCTCATTGTTGCTGTATATTATTCCATAGAGACTCACCAAACTCTTCTTCTTTACCTTCTTATTGTTATTGTTATTATTATTATTATTATTATTATTACTATTGCTGCTCAACACTAAGAAGAGACACTACACCATCTACTCTGTGGGCGATCAGAATTAATCAAAACAGAATACATACAAGGCACAACAAAGCTGCAGCATACCTCTGTTGGGCAGTATGCAAATATTGCAACATCCAAGACACATAGTAATGTTGTGAACGCATCAGCGATAAGTGAACGCGATGAGGCTAGTGTGATTTAGTAGAGAAGGACAACGGGGGACTTATGTGCTCACTGCTGTCCCCACTGAAAGAAATGTCTCACTGAAAGTTATCGGAAAAACTTACTAAATATAAAGACAAAGAAATATAATTGAGAAAATGTGGGACATGAACTACAACAGTATTAGTGATGATAGTTGCTCTTTTTTTCTTTCAGTCAAGAAAAAGATGGAGCACTGTGCCAATAAAATTTCCCGTGAAGAGGTTTATGGTTAAGAAATTAATAAAAGAAAAGCTTGAAGATTGTTCTCCCTGACACTCCTTATAGTGACAGGATGTGAACCGTCACATCCTCATGGTAGCTCTAGGTTCAAGGGATGGACCGATGAACAGAGCAAGATGATGATAGTAATAATAACGAAGAAGAAGAAAAAGAGGACACATTGGATGTTCTGTAAAGTAACAATGTTGCCATATACTGCCCTTTACATTTTACACCATCCTGATAATTATTTATTAACACTCAATAGTGATATAAAACAAAATCATGAAAATTAGACATTTGAAAAGTTATGGTTCTTTGGTTGAATTCTTTAAAATTTATCGCTTTAATTCACATTGTTAGAATATGTGAACAACTTAAAAAGACGTCTGATAAACACATCGCAGGTAAACTGACTGCTACCTTGCCTACATTCGGGTACCCTAAATAATGACAGCAGACTTATTTTTAATGTTGCTTCCAAAGGAAAAACAAGGGCACAGTTTCAGAGGGAGTAGAAGTCTGAATAGGATATTTAACCTGTTTTCCAAAGAGCAATGTTTTCTGCCCAGGTATTTTGTAGATCGACATCATCTTAGACAAGTATCTCGCTCTGAGGCCCTGCTGGTGCTTCAAACACCACTGTGGGATTGTTCAAAAATGCCTGAGGTTTAGTACTCGGGGTACAAAAAAGCAATTGATGGTTGATGGTTATGTTGTCAGGATTGGCCAAAAATGACATTTAATTAATTGTTCAGGAAAGCTAACACAGAAGAAAACCATGTAAGCATGCATAAGATCCAAATCAAATGTCTGCTTATTTAAAGAATATTTGGTTACACACTCGGATTTAGAATATTGTGTGACACCCTAGTGAACTGGTTATACTCAAAAGGTTTCCACTTCTAATGTCTGGTTTTATGAGCTAGACAATATCCATACCTTTTATATGACGTTCTTTTTGCAGTCTCACACAAAGTAGGTCACAAAAATGAAGTCTTATCATGTCTACCTGGAGAACTGATGTTACTTGTATCCCAGTTCTTTTAAAGATCCTCTTTTATGCAGGGAGTGTCACTAACCTAGTTGCCACTGGGTTTTGCGCTAATGTTAGCAATGTGAACCTCCTTTGACCTCTCAAAGTGACAGGGTTTTGTTGCGTAACAACCTTGTGTAATGAACTTCCTCCCAGGAGATGTCATTAAGGACAGGAATGTTTGTCTTCCGCTCGCTCTAAAATGAATATTCAGCTATTATCGCTGCGCAGTATTCAGATCTGTTATGTATGTATTGGGTTTCAGTTTGCACAGAAAGTCATACCAGATGAGTTTCACTTACTGTATCTGTGTCTCTCTAATCGGCCTGCAGTTTTCTTAATATATCACATATAACCGGGTTTTACAGCATAAAGACGGTTAAGGTCATTTCTCCGTCTTTCTAGGCATAGTTTAATCTGGCATACATCATTCAGACTGTCTCCCTTGTGTCCTTCTTACCTAGATTTAAATATTTGTTTTAACTAATGTTCTGTTTTATGGCAGAAAAGATCTGTATTAGCAGTTCAAGGGTTTCTGCAAGGCAACCACGACAACAAGCCCAGAGCTGTGGATGGGATGGAGTTGTCATAAGGCTTTGCATCCCACACCAGGATCACATTTGAGCACTGATTTTCCTTGATAAATGAACCCAGTTGGTCAGCTTATCGTCTGGATCAACACTGTGTACCTTTCATGCCCTGTCTACCTTTCCCATGTAGGAGGCCCTGTAGAGGGAGGAGTGCTCTGTGTGCGATCATGTGAGAGAGAGAAAAGGAGACAAAGGGAGCGAGTGAAATATGTCACAATGATTATTTGAATTCTCTTGTTTATTGGAAATGACTGAATCCAAGGTTGAGATATTCACAAGAACAGGAAGGAAGAGAGAGAAAGTCACTGTCCCCGTGGGGGAACATCTTACACCATCAGATGCCTTGATTACCAATCCCCTTCTGAGTATCGTTGTCCTCATAGTAAATATAACTACAGGAAGTAATGATTTCTGCTCCAAATTATGTGGATGTTTACGTTTCTTGTCAACTGAGTAATAAATTACCGATCAAAGATAAACTGTATGAAAGAAAAATAGAAGCTTCTTTATTACAGCAGTGAGAAAGAGGAAATGGTGAGTCCCAGCAGACTGATGTACCTTGAAACCCCCGCAGCCCCCCCCCCCCCCGCAAACTCGCCCCCACCAACCCCAAAAAGGACTGACTGCCAAGATGGCTGCTTGAGCTCTAGTGCTGCGGGTCTTGACCCTGTGCATGCTGCCAGACACCATTTCTCTAAAAAATGCGTCTTCAGATCTTGGCATAATTTCTCATCCTCTCTTCCTGTCCTCCTCGCAACATCTCTCTCTGTCTCTACAGTTCACCTCTCTGTTATTTTCTCCAATGTAGGTCACTGGGAAGATAGTGCGGTGTGGCCTATCTTTCAAATTCCTGTAAGTTTGCAAGAGCAATACTTGCTTTTGAGGATGAATTTTGTGGGGGCTGGGTGTGTTGGGCTCCTCCCTACAGGTTTATCATGTTGGCAGCCACGGATGGCTCTTTTTTTAGGGTTGTCCTCCCATGCGTCTGGACCTCTCAAACATAGTGGCATGAATCCTCAGAAAACACTCTACTCAAATCGAGCCATTAACACAGAATGTCAAGTCTAATTGTGGGCCGTACAGTGAGTGTTTTAGGTGCTGCTGACCTCACGCTGAACTACGCCGTAAATGAAACAACACATGATCCCGCTTTTTTTATTTCATGGAAAGCTGCGATGAAATGTGGGTTAGTGGGGAACAGAGGAGTTTTGTAAGCCGCACTTTGCAAAATGAAACGTCGTCTGTTGGATTTTCGATTGGAGCATGCCTCACAAATGTAAAGCCGTGTTTTATTTAGCCGAAGCAGTTTATTGTTTGTGCGTCTATAAGCCAAATACGGCATTAGCTCTGTCCAACTTCAACGCTTCGTGTTGAATATATAGCTTTTGAGTTCAAAATAAGTCATTACATTTGACAAGTCCCTATAATAACTCCTGATTTATTGTCTTAGAAAAGTGGAATAATAAGTTTTCTGTCTTAAGCCAATCACCGAGAGTTTTTATTGGATTTTCCCACTTGCCTAATAAATTTGCATTATTTTGGTTTCACAGCAGCGTACACTGTATACCACAAAATTGTTCTTGCAGCTTTCATTTTCCATCATTTACGTTACTTCAAGTCACATTATACCTTTTCCTTTATTATAGCAGGCTAATGTGAACCCCTGTCACTTGGACTTCTGGTACGTGTGTAGTTTCACTCTTTCCTCTCTCCTAAAAAAGAAAACCCAAGTTTGTTTGTACTCATTTTGTAAGTGCTCGCGATGATAGTTTTAAAATTAAAGGCTGTACTGTAACCATCAGTGTTTATATTTCATCATCCCAACCCGACACCCTTTTCCACTCTTCCACAGGGTGGAACCACCCTGTAAGGTTACAGGCTAGCCAAGGCAAAAGCTTTTCAGTATGGCTGCAGCGGACTTGGCAAACCCTGGTAAGATTCCCCGCTACTCAATGGGACATACCAAGTTCTTTGCCAAGTCAAATAACACATTAAGATTTAAGTGGGCCAGTATAATACAGCCAAGCCTCTCATCTTAGAGTCGGTACTTCTCTTTGTGCACCAGAGTGTGAAAATTGGTCTTGTTCTTGGGGACTTGCTCTATTTTTTTCTTCTTCTTCTTCTTTCATAATTATTTGGAAACAGGTCATTTGGGTGTGGACGCTATAACTCCACCCCACCGGTTTTTCCCCCTCATAACTTCACATGCACTGCTTCATCAGTTTAATTCCTTCTTACCTCCCAGACTCTTTCGCTGCTTCACCAGAACTGCTTCCTTCTATCTGTGTGTCTGAGGTTTCAAAGAATTCAGTGGTCAGGTTATAGTCCCTTGAAGTGATTGGCATTAATTCAAGACCCTGCCTTCCTCTCTTTTGCTCCTTCTGTTCTTTCTGTCTTTCTTCTTCAAGTCGTGTGTTTTTTATTGTTCCTTTGACACTTCACCTCAGTTTTCTTTTTTGTTGTACTATTTTTTCTGTTATTATAAAAAGTCAAACAGGAATACATCCAATATCTATTTTAAATAAAGTGAATATTATTATTTAATAATTGAATCCAAACAGCATCTGTAATATTGTAATAATGTTTTCCAGACTTTTAGCTTTCATATTATTTCAAGGAGATTTTTTTAAAAAAAAGAAACCGTGTGAAATATGTACATCTGAATTTTTCAGTGTTGAAAAATGTTCTTTGTGCTCTCTCTGACATGTTCTAGAAACCGAGTATGGTTTAAGGTAAAAAAAAACAAAAAAAAAACAAAACATTGAAAAATTATTTTGCGACAAAATTCACTATACATTTGTGCACAAAGTGACACTGAAAATGTTAGTTGGACCCAAAACCAAAAAGATGTCATTGTGGAATGAACTATGATGCCCATGCGTTCAAAGCCAGTAACATTCAGGGCTTGCATGCATCTTAGCAGCTACATCAGGGTGTGATTGTTTTTGGATTGAGACAGAAATGGCCTTTAAGGAGCATTTCTCAAAAAACTGTTGTGATTTGATTACACCCCTCTTATTGTGGGTGGACGAGACCAGTCTGTAAACACGCCATTTATCTGTCATTATTCATTGCAATTTCACTGATCACATCTGCTGCTTCTATCAAAATCATTTAGCTCTAGATGATGATTTTGTTTTTTGCGAGGGAGTCCCCTGAAGCCCACAGCCAAGTGACTTCTCGTTGCGAAACACATTTTTTTGAAAACAATAAGCCCTAACAACGGCTAAGTGGATATGATGTCTTAGCTTTTGTGGCGTTTTGCTAAATTATGGGAATAATACACTAGCTGGAAGCCAGTGTGGTCAAGCATAGCAAATTGGGGCCATGGGCCAGAGAATAGTTGTAACACATTAGCTGCTGCCACAAAGAGGTCAAACTGAGCTGTGTTAGCGTGTGTTTGCAAGGTTTCATTTTGTGTATGTGCTGTGTGCGTGTGGATGGTTACACCTTGTTACATGAGGCTGTACAGTAGGATAGGGTCCAAGTTCTTAAAAGCAGTTTTGCTATCATAAACAGCAGCCTGAGCAGTAATTTTGCAACTGAATAGAAAGACATCGTAAACACAAGGACTAAACTTCTCTTGACTTAAATACTGTTGTAGTAAATGTTGCAGTTTAATATTCAGGGTAAATTGTGATCGAGTTTCCCTTCCACAGTTTTTTTATTCATTTATTTGCAAATAAGCAATCACATCTCTTGACTATACAGATGCAGCGATGCACTTACTGTACCTATTCTTCCAGAAATTAAAAGAACTAAGAACACTTCAGACCTTCCACCCTCACACCTGAGATGCTAGTGAGACAAAGAAGACAGATGAGGTGAGACAAGTCGAGGACACGGGCATTTAACGAAATAAGACATCCTTGTTTCAGAGCTGCCATTTTAAAGCAATTAAATATGACGCGTGACACAGCTGTGTCATCTGTCCATTGTTTTGTTTTAGCCTGCCATTGTATGTTTTGCTCTCTGTCAGACGAACAGAGCAGTGTTCATGACAACAGTGTGACAAGATGTACAGATATTATACAGTTGATTTTTTTTTCTTAATTTACCATTCACACAAAAACGTCAAGGACAGAAATTTTGATCTTTGAGTTGTTTGGATAACTAATGAAAGTGATCAGTGCCAAAACAAAAAAACAGCTATATACAAGCTGTGGTTTGTATATTTTTTTTGTGTTTTTTAATTTTATGTAGAGTATTTCATTTTAAATAATTGTTCAGATTGTTCTAGGACACATTTGCATACACACAGCACAAATCTTCAAATCGGAGTGATCAGATTGCCAAAGACACATTAAAGCCCGTTGTGTCCTTAGATCTTGTGCATCCTCTTTCCTATACACGCCACATAAACATGTGCATTAGCCGGTAATGTTTCATAGTTACTTAAGAGCATCTGAGCTACTTTGATAGTCACTGAACTATTTGAGAGTTCTGTGATATTTCTTTAACAATGTTTAGTTTAGTTTTTCTTTTCTTCTCTTTTTTCCTGCGCCATACAACGATGTTTCAGGGCTAGAGTGCTGTTGGGCTGCTGCCTCTCTCAAGAAATGAGACTGCAGTTTCAAGAATGGGTACAAAAATATAACCTTATTTTTATCTATGCATATGTA
Organism: Neolamprologus multifasciatus; assembly: GCF_963576455.1. Taxonomy (NCBI): domain Eukaryota; kingdom Metazoa; phylum Chordata; class Actinopteri; order Cichliformes; family Cichlidae; genus Neolamprologus; species Neolamprologus multifasciatus. Next base: position 21,839,631 of record NC_140450.1, read on the forward strand.
TTTTTTTTTTCAAACTGCACTGAAACCACAATCACAGTATCGCCATGAGATGGTTCAAAAACATGCAACAGTTTCTGATAGCTCTTTTCGTAAAGTGATCTTAGATGTGCCATTTTGCCCACTTCACAAAGAGACATTAAGTTAGTACATGGGGTGCAAAGAAGACGAAAGATAGCTGATACATAGATACACACTGTGTAACAGAGACACGGTGAAAAAAAAGAGAAAGTGTCAGGACAAAGAAAGTTTGTAGAAATAAGGTAAGGAATTACGGGATCGGAAGGGCAGGCAGAATCAGCATGAAGTACTCAGAGTCCAGCTGGTTCCCGACTCCCAGGGTCTACTTCAAGGACCTCTTCCCGTTTCTCTCCCTCTCTGACACACACACTTACTACACCCACACATACACACACAGTAACACTCTCCTCCATTGCTCATTGTCTGCCTCCAATCTCCCTGTATCCTCAGTCCCCACTTCGTCTCCACCCACCTTCCCTTTCTTTACTTTTGCTGTATCTGTCATTTTCACCCCCCTCCCCATTTTTGATCCACTAGCTGATAATGATGAATTTCCCTCAGCTGTATAGGAGTTGGCAGAAAAAGTTTGCTCAGCAAACTTTTGAAAGTAAAGTGAAGAGAGCGCAGCTTATAATATGCATACAAGTTCAACATGTTACTGTGTGAGACAAAGCCATTTTTCCTCATTTAACACCTTCTGAATGTGTTCTGCAAAGTAAGCTTTTCAAAGGAAACCTACATTTGTTTTTGTTGTTAAACCGGCTTCGATCATTTTTTCATCACTCTGCTATTTTAAATGATCTATAGACCATGTCACATGGTCTATGGCTCTACCTAGCTTTGGGGTTATGATTTTCATTGAAAGATCACTGACTAAAGTCAGCAGAAACTAAATGGAAACTTAAAATGAAGTAAAAATATTTAAATAAACTCTAGATTATTCACCACGATTATTAACATCTGATTTTGTAATTATAAAACTATTCTCAATGACATTTTTGAAGATAATCTCTTCTATTTCCACATCTTTAACATCAAAGATGATATCATAAGATAAGTAAATACATAAGTTGCCTGGTGAAGCATGCTTTACATTGAATCACCAAAACCTGCACTATAACCATTCTAGCTCTTCAAGAATAGCTTTAACACCCCCCCACCACCACACACACACACACACACACACACACACACACACACACACACACACACACACACACACACACAAAAAGCAAAACATTTGATGACCTCTCCTGCATCCTTAATGACAAGCTTTCATGCCTCAGTATATATCAATTAAAAAACAGTTCAGAAACAAGCCTCAGGGGTTAGTCCTAGTAGACTTTCAAGGGGCAAAAAGCTAAAGTGTGATTCCTGGTAGCTAATTCATATTCATCAAAAATTATTATACTCGGGAAATAATGATAATAATTTTCCACTGTATGCTTTTAAAGTCCACTTTAGTTTTTATTTTTATTTACTTTTCATTTATTTTGAGGGGAAAATTTTGCAAAAATGATTCAGATATGAAATATGCACATTACCTTACTTTCATCTTTGACCAAGGCAAGCATTATACAGGCTAACCAGATGAGGTCTCTCTGGCTTGTTTATCTGTTCTATATGTTCCATATCTATAATTAATGTCTTCTTATGGAGGATGCTAATTATTTTTCTCACCAGCACTTTGTTTTGATTCATGCAGTTCAACATCACTTGAAAAAATCTTACTAATTTCATTCATCCAGACACGTTCTCGCTGCTTACACAGTATTCTAAAGTATCAGCACCCCTGGGCACATTTTTAGATACAGCTGTTCACATCCTCATTAGTATATACACAGATCACCACATCTGTTGGTGATTTTGTTTTGTGCTAACTTGTTTGTAATTGAAAAAGCCCTTCTTTGGTCTACAGAATGCATTCCCCCTGTTTGTTTGTTTTTTACCATGACACAAGATCAAGGTCATAGCAGACCTACACCAATCCTGTCTATTAAAATTCTATCTAGATTAACCTGAAGTAACAAAATTTTCTCAAAAAGAAATAGAATTGCATCCAGATAATGTTCAATATAGTGATTTCTAGCACTAGTACAAGAAAATGTTGGAAATCCCAAACATAGCAAATATGACAACTTTTTATTTGATCATGCATACACTTGAAGGTACCACAGCAATGTTAAATTTAATTAATTGATTCATAAAATTTTCTTGAGCTACTACATATTTATTCACATTTAACAAAAACCCCAACCTGTACCTATCTGTATCCTAGTAAAGTACTGTGTTACCTAGACTACAGACAGGATAAGTGTGACTCATCCACTGTTGGCGACTGAAGAGTAGGTGAAAAAGGTCAGCAGGTAATGCTCTCTTACATAATTAATGTGGAGCCATGTGTAGCAATTAATTGAATGAAGAGGATTTTTGTATAGTGTCACAAAACAGAGTGGGGTTTTTTTTAAGTTTGTGTAACATGTAAACCACTGTGTGTTTCCAAGTATCACCAAGGCGTTATGTTTTTTGTGTTTTCTGATGTGTTTCTGTCATAATTGCAAGGAAAAAGACCCAAAAGAATCTCTCAAAAGGCAATGTGCATACAAGGAGGACAAACAGGAACACCACTGAGGAAACTGAGGCTATTTATGCACACTGGGGGCAAATTGGGGGGAAGTGGACACAGGAGGATAACAAGATGCTGCTGAAACTAATCAAGGCAATAACTGGACTGGGTAAAGACTGTAGGCCTAACAACCAGATAGAAGAGGACTGGTACAACAACTTAATTGAAATCAAAGCAGAAAATAAACCTGACTCCACACAAAAACAGAGAAACTAGGGATGTAAAAAAATGAGAAATGACCAACCTGCTGTAATAATGATAATAATAATAGAGTCAAACAAAGCCAGGAATCATGAAACTTTCTCTGTCTGTCAGGGTGATTACAGTCACCGCACCAGACCTGATAGTCCACTCTGCTCTTTTGGTAAAATTTTTCCAGTCTGGCGTCTTTGTTGTAGTCTTTCCTTTTAGTTGGTTTTACTTCCTTTGTTATCATTCAACTCTTTTCTGTCTTTTCATTGTCATTTTGTCAGTTTGTGTATGTACAAAGCCATTTAAATTGCTTAGTATTCATCACTTGTGTTCCTTGTGTCTTACTTAATTTACTTGGCTTTTAAATGTATGTGTTTTCCTTGGACTGTATTTGTCCTGTGACTAGGTCCTCATCTCTGTACTTCACCTGGACAAGTGGTTTCTCTCACTGCTGTCATTTGCCTCTAGGGTTTAGATAACTGCCTACAAAATTGACCCTAAGATTAGACATTGCCATAACACAATGCTATACCATTAAACTGGGGGGGGGGGGGGGGGGGGGGGGGGAAACAACTACTATAACACAGCAGAAATTTGAAGCACCTGGCTAATTGGCCTAAAGCTGGTAAGTACAGTAATTCAATTCCAAAGCCTCTTTTGGTCCCCCTCTCCCCTTTTTTTTGCTCTCTCTTCTTCTGAACCTCGATCCCTCACTCTGGGATTATGTGCAGGTTACAGAGCTAGCACAGCGTGGATTAGCAGGGTCGCTCCTCCATGCTTGGTGTCTCTCTTAATGTGATTATGCATCATCAAGCTTGTTTACTGTTACCTAGTTCATTGTTGAGAACTGACAAAAGTTCAGCCCCCTTCAACCCACTTACTGGTGCCCACGCCCACACACTCTTACAGCGCTTAAGCTGTCAACCACCACCACTCGTTCACTCACAAGCAAACTACACGTAATTTTCATATCTGCAAATGACAAAAAATCATCAGTGCCACTTTATTTGAAAAAGAAGTTCACATTTTCTCTTTTTGCAATAAAACAAAATGTAGCAGGCCTATTTTTCACCTGGAGTGTAATTATAAGACAGTGCACTACATATCACATATGTGTTCCCTTCAGCGAACCATCTTAAACTCTCATTCGCCGCCTTGCAGAAGCCTAATGAAGCCATCAAGACAGTCTGTTTGTACAGAGCTTGGTCTAGCTCTGTCAGACTACCCTGCCATGCACTCCATCAGTGCTGAATGAGCCTCTGTGTGGCCTGGGGGGGGGGGGGGGGGGACTTAGACTCGGTGTGTCATTAGCTATTGATGTTATTGGCTCATTATCTCCCAATTAGACTGCTATCAGAGCTAGCTGCCGTTTTCATTACGACGTAGACCTCCACGATCTAACAAAGACCAATGCCACTGATTAAAGATGGTTTCGGCATTAACATGTATGGTGAGGTCTTTGAACTCTGGGTGATATAGTTAGAGTCGAGGTGATATAACACAATGAGGCTGATTAGAGAGGGCATGTCTCTTATTGTGCCACTTACTAAGGTTAATGCAGAGTAATGCTGATTAATGCGTTCTTGGTTGCACGTTTTGTTAACATGTACAGTCAATTATGAAACAGGATGGCAACAATTAAGCTTTTAAAAAATAGCATAGACAATCAATTTTATGCCACCATTTTCTTTCCAGATGTGTAAGCACCTGCTTTCTATATATTAAAACAAAGTGTAAAAAAAGTGTCATAAATATGAATCTTTTAGATGTATTGTAAGTCTCATACTACCTTGTAGTCACGCTGGCCTCTCATATTTTTTAACATAATTATTTAAAAACTAAGTGTGTATCAAGTGGCACACTTTCATGGAAATTATAGTATGAGACATATGAGTTTTTTCCTACTTACTTACACTATTTGAACATTTATAATAATTGCGCACCCCACTGTCCCCGCACGCTCTGTTAAAGTACAACTTAATTTCTGTGTGTGTGTGTGTGCGTGTGTGTGTCTTGTGTTGAAGGACTAATCAGCTCTGTTAATCACCCAGTGTGGGTCAGCTTGTAAGGCAGGGACAGAAGTCGCCTCTCCTTAGGTAAATCAGAACAAGGAAATAAAGTCATGCAAATTAGAGGCCTAGAAAAAGATTACAGTCACGATGTTTGTCCTTCACTTTGACCATGGAATCAGTGCCAGCTGGGCAATACTTCTCCCTCAAGTTGTATTACTTTTTTAATTAATCCACCACAGATTTCTTAGAGTGACGTGATACATTAGAGTTGTCTGTTAAATGCTATTAATAGTCTAGGTTTGTTGCTGGAGAATATAGAAGATAATTAACACGTCTCTCTTATGTCAGTTTTTATTTTGAGATTGTGTCTTTTAATCAAGTAATCATAACAAACTGGACCTGTAAGCATTAGGCATGTTTATGTTATTTTAATTAATTAAGGAATCAAACAACATAGTACAGTAACTGGTAGCCTGAATATTGGTATGCACGTGTGCATTTATGTGTGTGTGTTTTTATGGCTTTGCCGGTGTGCTGCGTTTCTGCCTGTTTACCCGTTAGAGGGGTTAGTTTCCTGATCCGTGAGAACTCTAAGTGTCTGCCTGGTGATTAACTCCACATCGCAGCACAACGTCTTCCCCCTCACTGCATAAATGGCCTTTAATTGAGGGAGCTGGCTCCTTAGCAGGGAACCTCTTTCACTCTGTCGATTAAAACGTCATTTTACAGCCAAAAAAGAAACACGTTCCCAATCACTGCCCTTGAATTATTGTTCTGTAGCTCGAGGCTTGTATTTTAAAGTCACTGAATAATTGCAATCAGATTATTCTAATCAAGTGCTGGAACAGTAATTACAGGTTGCAGTCATTTAAGCTGCCCTGGAAGTCCCATACACACTGCTGGTGAGCATATTAAAAGTTTATGTCGCAGGAGATAAATTTAATGAAGAGGATTGTAATCTTTCAGCTACTTTTAGATAGGTTTCACACTTGTATGAGGACCTGAGCCCTCGGAGTAGGTATGCTTACGGCAGTTACGGTGGATATTTTGCCATTTTTGCCATTTTCCTCCTGCCCCCTCAACCAAGCCCGGGCAATAAACAGTCCTCCCAATAGGACTAGACGCGTTTCCACCCACTCATCTCCCCCCACTGATAACCTCATCTGTGCCCAGGTCTGGATTTCATGTCAAAGCAAACGTTAGGTGACTTAGTGCTGTGCCAAGCTGTCAGAGAGGCATGAGAATTACAATCTGGAGGTCTGTGTGACAGTGGAACCGTCTCTCCTAATCCTGTTTACGCACATCCGCATCACCCTGTTCCAAAACAGAAACTAAGTGTGCGCGCTTTTTTTCTTTCTTTTTTTTTGTCTGTGTGTGTGCGTGCATGCATGTGCATTCATATATGTGTACTTGTTTTCATCACTGTGTGAGTTTGTTTGTGTCTTTGTGGCTACAGTACGTCTTTGGCTATGTGTAGCGCACACATAGCATGTGAGTCTATGTATTGTGTTGATGTGGAAGGTGTCGTACATGCCCTGAAAGTATAATTCAATATGACTAATCATGGTGGTAGCTGCCAACCCAGCAACACTGGCTGACAGACTGGGCCCACAGCTAATTAGATAAGGTTACAATGCTCTTGAGCTTAGATTCAGGTTCAACAGCAGCATAGTGCAACAGTGGTAGCGTAGGGGTGGGTGATCTTGCCAGAAGATCATATTATGACTTTTTTGATGGGTAGAATCCTGATGTGGAATATGAATCACAATTCTCCCCTTGATAAATTGAATTCCTCAGATCACATGATTAGTTGTGGATCATGGTTGCCAGGATGCACACTTTATCAGTTAAAGTCAAAATAAAAGCCCATGCATCGCTTTCGCTCTGATTGGTGGTCATTTGTATCTTTGCTGCTTTGACACTTTTTTCATCTCCAGCTTTTGCGTAGTTAATAATAGGAAAATAGCTGTCCAAACCTACTGCTTATGATGATTTTTTAGTTGCTGAGGACCACTATTCTGTCCTATCTCAAGATTTCCTAAAAGTGGTTCACTTGCCAGGTTGCTGATGGGATTTTCTTTAGCCATCCCTCTTTTCATTTGCTCTCAAGGAGCCAGATTTTCTGGGATTTTTTAAAAAAGTGGTCTTGAGCAATATTTCTCCACATTTTTTGAAGGCCTTTCAAAAAATTTTTCTTTAGATGTGGGCTGCTTTTTATCCGTTTTCAATCCAGTCCTTGTAACTGGACCATTTTCAGAGATTTTTTTTAATTTTGTTTTTAGTTATGTTTCTTAAGCCACTTAGCTCTGACTTATGAGTCAGTCAAAAGGCACACGACTCAAGGGAGTACTGTGTCTACACTTACCAACTTAGGAACACTTACCAACTAATAATAAACTGTATTATTAGGAACTTGTCACAAAACACATTTGTTCACATTTCTTTAGCTGAATCTATGAAAAATGCCTAAGTAAATGCAATTTGGCAGGAATAAAATAGTATTTTTGCTCCTACAAGGTCATTCTCATAGACCTGTTAGCAGAAAACCTGACTTATCTTAGCATGGTGAGCAGTGTGTCCTTAAGAAATTAAGGAAATTGGACAATTGTCAGGCCTAAAAAACTGTAGGAGATGAGGAGTATCTGAAAGTCGTGTTCCTATCTGGCTGTTTAGTTGGTGCATCTACAATTTGCTTCATCACAAATGGTCTCTCTCTGGAGGATGGCTGGAAAGGGAAACGAAAAGAAAGCGAAGCAGGGAGAAAAGACTGAGTTATGCCAAATTACAGAAGAACTGCACTGAAATCAGTGGCAACGGATCTTATGAAAGGATAAAGAAGAACAAAAGGCTGCCACCATCCAAAGAAGAGCTTTGAACGTCCTTTAAGATGCCTGGAGAAGTATTCCTGAAGACTACTTAAAAAAATGATAAGAAAGCTTGCCCAAGAGATTTTAAGCTGGCCATGCTACGTAATGACTTTCAAGCTCATTAGAACTGTACAAACTATGTTTTTGCCTTATGTACTGTATTACCATTTACTTTCCCAGCACAATATAAAGAAATTTGAGGTGACTCAAGACTTTTGCAGAGTACAGCACTCCTACTCTACTCTCTGTGCCTGGTGACAACAGGCCTTGTATTGCTCTCTGGGAATTCTGCTATGAGCTTGAAGATTTGGTCCACGCAGTGAGATTTCACAGCAGAGCAAAGACTGCCATCACCAACTGAAGTTCAAGACAGTGGCATTAGAGCACAAACTAGCTGACTGAAATTTCAAGTTCAAATACATATAGCCTACACTTAAATCATGTTCAGTTAACACAACATGAAGTACACAAAGGTTGATGAAAATCCACCAGCACTTGAGCTATCTAAAATATTTTTAATAAATTTAGTATCGCTACACACTACTTAGAGAAGATTATGGGCTGTGGACGCTGTGAAGGTTAATATGGCATGCGAGAAAACAAGAAGCCCACTATGTCAAACAGCATTTGTTACAAATAACAATGCAACATGTTAATAAAATGTGCGCTCGGGTTTTTACTGGTTCAAAACTGGCTCTGGGGATGCCATCATACATAACAGTGGTTGCAGTTAATACAGTGAGTTTGCCATTATGTGTATTAATGTTTTTGCCATTTTACAACCAAAAAAGTATTTAAGCTGTCAAGGTGTATAAGTTGACTCTTTTTACATTAAATAATTTGAAAAAATAATGTTTTTCTAATTAAGCGATAATTTTCTATATTCATATTCCTTCACTGTCTTTGTATCCTATACACATGGTGCAAAACTAGAAGGAAATGCAGTGTGACAGGAAAACCTTTAAACGACAGAAGATTTTAACTTGCACTCCTTGAAGAAACGTGAAAACACCTGCATTGCAACTTTCTGGTAAATTGACAGATTTTGCGTGTTTGATATACAGGAACAGGTGTTTAAAGCCTCGGTGTATGTTATACATCCTTTCACGATGTTTTTAAAGCTGAAAACTGTTCATCTTGATTCTGACATCCCGCCTTATTTTTAAATGCATATCAATGTCAATATATTCTGTGTTTCCTCTTTAGATGGAGTTACTGGAGCAGGAAATCCTCAGAGTATTTAAACATGCTTATCAGTCAGCTGCTAAAGTAAAATAAAAGGAAGAAGGAATGATGAGAGTGCAAGAGGCAAGGGTTGTCATCAAATGGTTAAGATAAAACTGGCAGGTTATTACACTTTTTTCCATTTCAAAGTCCAATATAAAATTTCTATTATAAGGACAATTAATTACCCCTGCAAAATGGCAAATGTGCATCCTTGTCAGGTGGAGTGTACTCTGATGGCCTTTCCTCAAACAGAGAATGTGAAGATTTGATCTCTTCTAATGGTTCTGCAGGAAAGGGTAATTACGGCATGGTCAAAGCTAATTTGCTTTCTGCCAGATGAACTGTTGTATTTTATTGCAGTCTGACATTTTAAAGTAATTATGGCACTGTTGACCCCAGACAATTTCAGTTGTAGCATGGTCTTGGGTGATCCTCGCTCTCTCTTGCTCTCTGTCTTTCTCTCTCTCTCTCTCTCTCTCTCTCTGAATGGAAGTCAGAGGCGTAACAAGGTAATGACACGGAGGGAGAGAGCCATATGGGGTCCTCCATCCAGCTCGCAGCCTCAAACCTTCACATCATCATTACCCACCATGCATTTCACATTGACTTTGCATCCAGATAGAAATATACGCCAGTGCAATGATAATATGTGTGTGGGCATGTGTTTTCTTCCGTGTGCATGTAGGTCAGAGTACACGCTCGTTTGTGCGGGATGCAAGGGTAATGTGTATTGTCCTTTCATCCCCGTGTTGCATTCATAGTCTATCCCATAGATCCGTGTATCGATGAGAGTGTAATTATGTGCCCCAGTGATCATCTCTCTGTTTCTTTACTGCACAGGAATTAAGTAGGCAAAGGTCAGTGTGTGCTCCCTGAAAATTGCCTGCAGAAAATCATATGGCGATGAGAGCAATTATGGATTTTTTTTTCTCCCCCTCTCAGGACCCGTCTCTCTCCCTCGTACTCTTTCTCTCAGTGTTTCTCCTTTTGTCAATGAACATTTGAGCAGATGTCAATCGATGTATGCTTCCAGCAGCAACCTCCGTATTTGTACTGCAGCAGCCCCATAAATTATCTCTCCTGTATTCTCCAGTTATTTTGGAAGCGCTCGCAGACACGGGAGCACACTCGCACACAGCGAAAGTGTTGCGAATCAGTGAGAAAGTATGCTAATGAAAACAATAGTAAGGAGATGCTTCATTAACCTAGAAGATTATCTGATGAATTGTACTAGGAGCAGCAGTAGCAGCATACAATACATACTTTATACATTTTCATATTTACTGGCACTGTACTTAAAACTTTGTAAAAGTAATACGTACCTCTAACCAAAGTATTGCTTGGTGTTGACATTGTAATTCTAGTTGGTTGTTAATTTTGTGAATTTAGCCATAAAGGGAAAATGGGTAAAGAGGGAAGCTCTATCCATCTGTCTGACTCAATCCATCTTTCCCTATCCTTGGCTAACCGTACTCTTCCATCCCCTAATATCACTCTGGATCTAATAAAGACTGACACTTGTGACACTTCAAACATGTCACCACCAAGAGCTCCTGGCTAACAAAAGAGCCCCTAGTGCTACACGTTTTAATGGTGGACCAAAGCAGGCCGGTGCAGCCTGGCCCAGCAGGTGTCTCCCACACATCCTGGTACTGAGAAACGGTCCCTCTCATTCAGTCTGTCACTGAACACAATGGCACAAAAAGCCCTCGCCTGATGTGTGCATAATAGCCACCGTGCACAGACGGGGCCTATAGCTTAGTGATGGCCAGTGTCTTAGAGGAAAATATACAGTATGTGTAAACATGGATTAGAGGTACTTTGGAATGGGTGGTATCAACGACACCGAGGGGGTGACACGGATTAAGAGAAGTTGCTTCTGTTTTTGTTTTTCGGTTTAGCTTGGGTTATGAAAACGTTTATTGAAAATTTATGCACATTTTTACCTTAAAAAATGTTTTATTTGGTTAATTTTTTAGTTATTCTGATGTACTGTTTAGATTTTAATGGACAAATTTCCGGTGATTAAGAGCCAGGCATGCTGAATATTTTGCTACCACTTTCTCTTACCAGCATCTCAGCTGTACAGTTGAAGTTATTCCTAATACAAAAGGGTTCTGGGACCTCTACAACCTCTATAAACAACTGGATGGAAGGATCAAAGGCAACAAGCCTGTTCTCTGCTGCCTGTAGGGGTTGTAAGTGAATATATACCCTGCTGTGCATTGTGTGGCTGAGATTTCTTCTCTTTTCTCTCAAAGAATACCATGCCTAATTATAAAAGCCTTGTCAGTTGCCTGATACAACTTTGATAATGTGAGCCTCTAGCTTAACGTGCAGTACAATTATGTTTTCAGGAAGCAAAGCTATAGTTCTTGCTAATCACATTCACCTCAGTAATCTAATAATAACTCCATCTCCTTTCATTAATATGTATTGAAGTCTTTGCCAGGTGATGGCTTTGTTAACAATGTCGAAAAATACTCTAACTGTAAAATTGTCATATCATCAGGATATACTGTGTTCAGGAGAATAATTACTGTTGAGCTCAGCAATGTTTTAATCATATTATCAGTAGCCTTTTCAAGCTCAGCTCTTAAGTATTCTGGTTAACCAGACAGGCTGATGGTAATGCTTCGGTATTCCCGCTTGTGTGTGTCTGTGTTTGATTACGCCTTTTCTAACACATTTTGGAATCCGTAAACTGTTATTTGTCTGTTTTTTGGCCTCCACATGAAGAAAAAATGTTAAAGAGCTCATAAACCCCAGGTGCAAGGTCTTGAGCTATGGTCATGGAGTACTTGGTATATAGCCGGCTACCACGTAAAATTCTGCACACTTCCTGTTTCTTCTTCAGTTTATTTTGTGAAGGTGTCCTAATTAGTACTTCTGTATTTCCATTTGTCATTTGTTTAGAATACTGTATGTGTTCGTTGATGACAGAGACAGTGAGTCTCTGGTCTTGAAGGAAGTAAAAGTGGAAGCGCATATATTTGTTTAACCTCTGCTATTTTGCGCCACACAACAAAACTGTTTATGTGCACTCAGTGATTCCTTTACATCAGTTAAAGACGACGCATATGCAGCATCCGCACATTTTGCAGTTCTTTGAAACTGTTTTCTCGTTTGTATGTTGTGTTCTCCATATCTGTGTTTCGTTCTCCGTATTTGAACCACACGAGGCATATTTTTATCATGTACATCACGGTTCACGATGCTGCTCTTTAACATAAAAAGGTAAACCACATGGTTTTGTTATTGCTTATTAATTTTATGTTTCAACCCGTTCCTTTATTTGAATCAGAGTATCAAACTCATGGGCAAATGTTAACTGCAAGACTGAAACTCCAGCAGACTTAATTAAAACAACTTAAGGAGATTGTAGAAAATTGAGTTGTCTAAAATCACATTGTGACATCTTCTGGCATTATTATGGCGCTAATGTAATGATTTGTTCCTTAAGCACTTGTGGATCAGACTAAGGCTACAGGTTAGATTAAGTCCCTGGAGGTGATGATGATGATAATGATATGACTACTGTATTAGCTTAGGCTGGTTCCGGCCTGTCTGGTCTTGAATGTGCCTTAGAGCCCCCATCCTGATTACTGTTGGATTAGGTTCTTAGTATGAAAAATGACTCTTTAATTCATCATGCAATCAACCAACCATATAATTTAAATACTTCTAAGGGAATTAGTGTAATGTTATGATAATTGCTATACAATTCAGTACAATAATTTTTCCCCTGGTCAAAATTACTCAATTTTTCACAATAAATGTGGTTGATGTGAAGAATTTAATTGGTTTATAAATATTTTAAAATAATAAGTAATCGGAGAAAGGTTGTTGGCATTTTTCATTGGAAATGCAAAAATGTATCTGTTCAACATTAACTCTAACAAACCATAATTAGGGAAGAAAATTTTCTTTTTCTTTTTCCTAAAATTGAAAACGATGAGCAAATTTGTAAATACCCCAACGTCCTGTATTGCAACTGCATAGATGAGGTGGGAGAAAAACACATGTTGGAGTGAAAGCTGGAGGTGAAGGAAGTCAAGATTTCCATTTCCTGTTTTCTTTGTGTGTTATACATCCAGGTCATCACCCCGTTTGCAACATAACCTTTGTGCTTTGCCTCAGAGCGGGGCTGAGTGTCTAAAGGTATTGTGTGCAAGATGGTGAACACACACACACACACGACTGATATTTTTTGTATTTGTACTTCTAGTAGCCTTTGTGTATATGTGTTCATGTGTATAGCGGGGGCAGGGGCATTGCTTTCACAGCCCATCACCTTCACTTCCACACCCAATTTGTCATGAGTGTCACGCGTCAGGGTGAAAGCTGAGGGAGTCACCACAAGAAAATGGCTGCTTCCACATCACAAATGGGAAAAGAGAAGGGGCAGTGGCTCGGGAAAGGTGGCAGAGGTGTTGCAATGTGGCCAAAGCAAGACAGTGAGAATGGAAAAAAAACTAATAAATGTATAACACACCACTGCCCTCTCCTCTGATTGTGTGAAAGCACATGGCGACAACTCAGCATCCACCATCAGTAACCCGAAAGTAGTTTTCCCCGGTGTTGTGCAGTGGCAATGCTAAGTGAGTGGGTGTGGTATATGACATGGCTGCCAAGGTTCTGACTCTGACTGATGAGCTGTGCGGTTGGTACTGGGCATCTATAAACATCTGCCTTGCTTTTGAGTGACAGGTCATTAGCAGTTTAATCAGATTCTAGGGTAAGTGCTGGTTTTGATTATTGGCTCGTAGTAGCCCCTCCCCGACTCTGCATGTAATTATTGCTTTTGATGGCGTCTCCCGTATTTTGGTTTTCTCTGAATTCTGCCAGGCAACGTGCTCCATATACATCAATGCAAACTGTGAAACATGCGCTCCATGTGTGGCAAATAATTTGAAAATTATTGCCAGACACGAGGTGAAAATGCACTCCAAAGAGTGACAGAGCTAGATGCTTGAGCTGTCTTTTCACCTCCAGGTGCGCATTTTCATGACTTTTGTGTTGGCCAAAGCTGAGTAGCTAGAAAAGCCATTACAGGGGGGTAAGACTTGTAGCTAGAGGATTATAGACTGTTGAGGTCTCTGTGTTCATCTCATGCTAGAAACTATCAGTGACATCTTCACCTGCGCAAATCCCACAGCATTACTCCCTCAACCGACTGACCCGTCTGTACAATAAGGAAAGTAACACAGACATAGATGCCACAAAGCTAATGATTAAAACAAAAAATTTTTATCATCATATTTCAGCATTTCAGTGACATTTTGATATTTTATTTGTTGAAATGTATATATTATTAAGTTTAGCATGTATTATTATTTTTTATTTAACTTCTAATAAAAAATAAAACTCTTGAGAGTAAAAATCTCTCATACAAGAGGGTCCTGGCCACGAAGGACGGCAGTACAATCATACAGTAATAATACAGTAATAATACATTAATAGGAACAACACATATAAATCCATACATCGGTTAAGCACAAGCAAAGAATAAAAATAAGTGAATAAAAAATAAAACACATAAACAATCCAAATGTTTGAACCTGAGTGTCATTAAAGAATCAATACCTTAGTCAAATAAATGTTTAATGCTAGAAAGGTAATAATATGCAAGCAAAGAGCACTGAAGTAATTAAGCATTGCCTTAAATTCATTACTGTAAGTGAGACCGATTTCTATCTTACACATAATAAGAACAACAGCAAATTTTGCTCTTGGAAGTTTATTTATTATTTGTTATGAGAAGTGTTAGGATTTTATAGCAGGGTCTCAGTCTGACCAAACTTCCTATCTGTAATTGGTGGCTACATTTAAGCAATTACAAACTTCAATAGACACATAAAGTGAAACAAAATAAATACAAAAAAACCCTGCACAACAGTTTTAGCTAAATTAGACGTTATTTAGACAGAACAAAAGCGTCTTTTACTGTAGTCACGTCAAAGCTACCCACTCATTGTCAAAGTAATTTGGCCTAATGTAAAGTAGTGACAATCAGTCTCTCATGGACGTGTATATGGCTGCTCACTGCTGTTAATCGATGGTAAATACATATGTCTGGCAGGAAATCTGTGTAGTTATTTTCAGATAGTAAATGACAAACACAAGAAGGAGATGTGCAACCCTTGTTGTCTAACATTTGGTCACTGACATCAAACATGCCTTATTTTTAAATGTAAGTAAGATAGTTAACCAATTAGCACGGCCACTTGTTCTGATATTAAACAGCTCATTGCTGTTTTTGTGATACACTTAGAATAATTATCACTTTTGCAAGTGGCCTTCATATATGCCCTTAGAAAACGTATGACGTTAGAAAATGTACATTTATGTATGCATACTCTGTTAATGTATAACAGTTATACATTAACAGTGTTAACAAAGTTACCGCATTCATTCTGACCCCTAGACCTACATTAATTTCCTGATACCCCATAAAATGTATATATATAAACAGAAAATGTGCAACAACCAGTTAAATAATTGTCTAAACTCGTGACTTCAACTAGCCAACTAGTAGATTTTTGGTCTGCATTATATACTATTGAAGAGTAAAACAGTTTAAAATCTAGAAATGCTGCTGTGCAGAAACCAAATGATTGGATAAAACATGACAGATGATGGAGTGAAGGCTATTTTTTAAGACCTTTTTCAGCAGATGACTTAATTTGCAAAGGGAAAGCTGGTCTCCCTCTGACGTGCTACCTCTGTCTCTTTTTCTCTCCCTATCCCTCCCTCCTTCCCTTCTTCTCTCCTCTTTGGACTGTACCGTGACCTTCACTGACGCTCCACCTGCAGGAAGCCATGTTTGATTCTCTGTCTGCCGAGGCGCCTGCTTGACAGCAGAATGGTGTCATAGGACTGAGTGGAGGAATTTCTCTTTCTCTGTCATCATTAAGGGGCTTCCCCCTATGGTGAGGGGGATGAAAAGTACGATTTAATGTTCTCTGGAGAGTGGCAGCAGAAGAAAAGCTCAAAGCCCTGCATGCTGTTTTCTGAGTGGGTCACTCCAGCCCTTGCAGCGAATGGGATGTCCCTGAGGAATTTGCCATAGACTGCCCTGAAAGGATGGGGATTAAGACCCTTTTAAGGATGGAAATGTAACAAAAGGAGCACTTTTATGATGTAGCAGCATAAAATGAGGGGGTCCATTGTGTAACTGATTGCAAAAGATCTTTGAAACGGGCGGCCCTGCACTGCATGCTCGCCTGGCCCAGTGGGCTTTAACGGCTTGTACAAAATGACTTGTCTACATTAGGGACAGAGTGGCTTTCGTTTAGGAGGGAATGTAAAAGATTATTGGTTTGTTTCTATTTTCACACTTTGCTCCTCCCTCTTTCTCCCTCTCTATCATTCACTCTGTCCTCTCTGTCTGCTAGCAACGTTGGCCTCAAATGCGTCAGAGTCCCACTGAAAGATGGGTAATTTAGAGCGAGAGAGAAGGTAATTAGCATGCCCTCAGGCGTGGCTAAGCTAGAATAGGAGGCACTAGCATAGTTTAGATGTGAATGGGACACACCGTGCTTGGTTTTGAGCCAATGGCGAACAGATGCTTTGACTCCACTCAAAGGAAAAGCCAGTCCTGCTAGAGAAAGAAGACGCCGAGGCAATGCCACCATGCAAGCAAATATGATTGTACCTTTGAGTGTTGTAAAATGCCTTAATATGTTTTGTTTTACACGAGAAAAAAAACAAGCATGTATTTTATTTCTGATTATTGTGATTGAATCATAGGTAAAGACCAGCTTTGAAGTAAACAAATACATACAGGCGTTCTGTTTGGCACATATCCACCCTGACTTTGAATGTGTTATGTTTTTATGCTGCACTTTAGTTGGCCACGGTTTAAGTGATTCACAAGGGAGCAACATGTAGGCACCTGCTATGCATAATACTCAGACAAACACACATCATTTGTGTCACTTATCTCTATTTAATGTACAGTCTATATCTGTGTTTAAATGAGCAGCCCATTCGGACAGTAAATTAAAACTTGCTCTTTGAGTAGCAGTAGGCACATGAGAGGCCAGTGAACACTAGAGGGGGAGCTTACCCATGATGCAGCCTGAGCCGGTCTTACAGAGGGAGCTGTTCTCATGGCCCCACAACATTGACGCCTTTTGTCACCCCTCCATACTTACGTCTCTCCCTCTTCTAGCACAGGCAGTGGGACCAGAGGTCAAGGGTCGAGATGAGCGGCGGCCTTTTTGCTATTCTCCAAGACATGAAAGCTGTAGTGTTTGTGTTTGCGAATGTGCACACTGGGGCATGAAGAGAAAAATGTAAAAGTAGTCCAAAGGTCTATTTATATGATTATATATCCAGGTAAATCAATGTAAAAATTGAAAACATAATTTTCTAATGCGCATGCATCTGTTGGGCTTTTAAGTATGTGGGTTTAGCAATGGCCTTGTTTGTACAGATAGTTGTGAACAGAGGTGTCTGTGAAGACGGGGGTGGACTGGCTGCTGAGTTGGTGAGCAGGGGGAGAGAAGTTTCGGAGGCCTCACACTGTGATAGGAGCTCTTAAAAGGCCTCTGGAGGGAGTGTAATATCAAGAGCAGGATTATTCCCCAATCCCTCTTTTCCTCCCCCTCCCTCTTTTCCTGCCCCCTCTCCACTCTCTTTAGCTGACCCTCATCACCTCCTCCCTCACTCGCCACATCATTTAAATGTCTATAGAGTAATTGAATGAATTATCATAAAATTTTGACAAATTCATTGACTCGGCGGGGTGAGCGAGCCAAACGTTTCCTTCCATTTGCTTCTAATAAGACATGACATTTGAGATTAGTTTATGTGCTGGTTAGACATTTTGCCTTTTCCCTAGGTTCCAGAAACAAAAGGCCAATAAACGTATAAGGGGGGAAAAAAATCTGAAATGCAACACAGGCTGCAGACTGTTAAAAGAGATTGTGGCAGCTACAGCCTGAAACGTGGCATTTATCCATTCTGTACTCCTACATGTTTAAAGTGGGCTAAATTCTTTTTTAAACTTGTTTTGAAGATATGCTTCTCAAACCAGAACCAGTAGCAGGAGAAGTGAAAAAGGAACTGTTGTGGGGGATGGAATTTAGCGCTGCACAGACTGTTTTCTCTGACCTCAGTGTTCCCACATCAAAGGGTCTCCCCAGCCCACTTCCCTCGACGCAAGCTGAAAAGAGGTCTTTAGTGTGGAGGCTTGCGCGTCTGTGTATATGTGTGTGAATGTGTTGCTCCGAGACCTTCAGGCTGACTTGTTTGCTGCCAATATGTGATGGCAATACCAGGTTCTCAGGCGTCTTATGAAACCCTCTGTGCTTAGAAAGGGAGTTGCGAGGGTAATAATATTTAGTGCATTTTTTTTTCTTTGTAAATTTGAGGTTTCTCTTGCAATTACAAGTAGCAATTACAATTGTAGGTTTTCAAAAGGGGCACATGCTCACTATTCTTCTTTAAACACACTGCGGGTTAACTGAAGTGTGAGTCTGGAGGTTAGAAAGCAACGAGGCGCATTTGGAAGAGCTCCATGTTTTCCTCTTGCTGGTCACAGCTGTGTGTCCTCTGATTTTGACGAGGGCAAACAAAGTTAAATCTGCTGAGTGTGTGGTTCACGAGCACAGGGTGCTGAATCCCTGCACCACAGAAACTCAGGACAACACACACAGTCTCAAAAATGCACACGTTGACGCTAGAGAACCACCAGTATATACTCTGCTGCATTCTGCCTGCAGCACAAGTAGCAGAGTATACATTGTAGATGAGCAGACGGTGTTGAGGGGGCTAGTCGAGGGAAATAAACAGTGACCCAATAGTTTCCTATTTTCAGTTGAACTCTAACAAGCTTAATGCATATGTGTATATTTGTGTGGAAAAAATATTAAACAAAATACCAATATCACATTTTTTTCCTCCCCTCAAATTAGTGTCAGCCACAATGACCTAAAACCAAAAACCCAGAGTTATAGTACTTACTGTTAGAGCTCTTTGTTCCATTGTGCCAGTTCACATCTGCCAAATGTGACTCACACAGGTTTATATCTATATATGCAAACACGTTCTATGCACTGACATTAGTATTTTACAGTTACACCAAATGTAAATTAAACACAACTTGCCTAACCCCGCTCCCCCCAATAAAATCCTCTCCTGTTCCAAAACATGCACGCTCTCCCCTCCACCGACCTCGCAAATGCACACATGCAGACATACACAGGGCTCCTACTACTCCTGCTGAGTGAAAAATGTGTATTTGCTGACAGGCAGAGAGAGAGCCGCCACTGTGTACCCCATCCGGCTGGCAAACGGCTCGATACATCACGGTGCTCCCCTCTCTTCTGGCCGTGGCTCCACTCCCAGGCCAAATTGAGCATGTTATTCTCTGCTCACATCTGATTTCCCCCAGCCACCCAGCGACTGAGATTTCTCTTCTACAATGGAGCAGCAGAGAGACAGGCAAAGAGAGAGAGAGGGGGAGAGGGAGACTGGTAGAGCGACTCCGGACACACGTTCCTGCACACGCATGCACGATCCAGATGGTGAAACCGACAAAGAAAGCCACGCGCCCTTATAGCGAGCGTGGACACACACCCCTCACTCACTCACTCACTCACTCACACAAACACGCACACACGCACACTCTCTGACCTCTGTGCTTGCCACCACAAGGCTGCCACTGATCTTCAAATACAGCAGAGCATCAATCAGATCGTGACTGCCTTTTAGTGTCATTTTTCTTCTCTCCCCTGGCTTTTTGTCCTCATCCTCTCATCCCTTTCTTTCTGCTCCTTGAGTATTCTTACAGGCATTTGCTCTTTCTGGCTGAGCCTGCAGAGCATAGGTCATATTCAGTTTATCTCTCCTCTCCCCCTCACATATCAGGACTGTAAAATATCCCAAAGAGATAGAGCTGGATAATGTATGTAAATCCAAATTGTTGTAACTCAGGCACTTATTTATTCCACTTTTTTATGGAAATCTTTTTTGATTTTCCCCTCTCTCTTATCCTAACGGCCCTGCCTCAAAGTCACTGCGCATCATAAACTTGGATGATACATAAATGCTTTTTCTCAAAGGCGGTAACTCGTGATAGCGAGCTTCCGAGAGCGCAAAACCTATAAAATAATCACTTTTGTAAAATACGTTTTTTTTTTCCTTAACAGCAAATACTGCACATCATTTGAAAAATATTTTGTTTCTCACTATTTTTGTGCAGCATTTATACATCCCTCTCCTATTCTTCTGTTGTAATAACTAATACTCACAAAATTAAAATGCACATGCCCTACGCAGCGTTTCGGCTGTTTAAATGTTGAGTCCTTCGTTATAATTTGTGGTCTTGCTTTTTTCAACAACTCAATAATGCTCACATTCAGAGCCCAATTAAGTGTGACTGTGTTTATTTTTAGCTTTATGGCAAATGAATTAAACTTCTCAGTGGAAGACTATTAGACATTCCCTGGCAGCAGCAGCCTGCCAGCCAGCCAGCTTGCTGCTTTGGGAACGTCAGTGCACTGAACACTCACCCCGCAGAGCACATAATCGTGTTTACTTGGTTGAGGTCCCAAAATAAGTGTTATCTTAATTAATAAACAAATTACAAAATAATATAAAAAATCGTCAGCATAGAAGTTCATCAATTATGAGGATTAGCTAGGCAAGAAGCATGTAATCTACACAGAGACATTTATAGGGCAACGATTATGCCACCTTCCCTATAAGCCTTTATTGTGATGAAATTTGGAGCAATAAAGCACCTTCCCTTTTCCCCTGACAAATCCTGTACTCCTCCTCAAAATCAAAAGGTGAAGCATTTAGCAGTCCGCCTCTAATGGGTAAAGCCGTGTGACGAATGAATTGCCCTACACATATCCAGTGGCGCTAAAGAGGGTGGAAAGTCATACTGGGCGAGTTAGAGAGATTAAGCTATTACATGTGGTAATATATTTTCAATGAAAATTTCCACATGAACTCCGCCGCAATCATGCATCTTATCGTATACAGCGTTGGGATATATTGCAACATAAATTACTTATAGCTGTATCCTGCTAAGAAGATTTCTGTTCCCCCATCACATTTATATATATTTTTTTGTCTTTACACGAGCTGAACACAAGCTGCTAATTATGTACATGAAAGTGAAGTTCAGACTGAAAAGCAGCATTGTCTCATTTGGCATTCTGAGTCCTGTTTTACGTCTCTCCCAACATTTTATTTCTAGTAATCTGCTGATAGAACCTATGGATTATAACCAGCAGAGCATCATAAGTAGGTTTCTGGCTCTCTTACCTGAGAATTTGCAGTAGACCCCCTCATCTCACTTGCAGAGTCGGGGGTGTGGGGGGTACATGGATAGGATGCACAGGGAAAGGAAATCTCCATGTCTTTCCTTTGATATGTATATTTCCAAACACTTTCTAAAGCGGATATTTTTTCCCCTCCCCTCGCCGAATGCCACTCTCTTTTACCCGTTACAGTAGTCCTTTTTATTGAGGATCAGTTTGTGTTCTCACATCTTCCTTCTGCACAAGAGTAGACACATCTAATATAGCTTTGATATGCTTTAGACTGGCTTTTTCCTCTCTGCTCGCAGTTGTGTTAGTCTTTCCAGTCTTTCATACTAGAAATATAAACAAGGTGATTCATTGCCATCTCTTTAATTTGGGGATGATAGTTGTATCCGTGGCTGCACTTGTCTGAAAGTATTTATTTATTTTTGAACTTTATCGGTCTCTGGCATTGTAGTCTAAGTTTAGTTGACATTCCGTCCGCAATTCAGCTTTAAACATCTTCTTTTCATGTCTCAGTGTCCAGGTGTCAGGAGGTCTAAATGTACCTTCTTTTATGTGATAGTGCTCGCTTTTATGTTCTCAATTACCTGACATTAGTATTTCCATCCCTGCTGGGGTTGATTAACAGTTGTCGGCCTGCCATCCATCACTGTCCCCTGGGCAGCCTGCAGTTGCCACAGAGTGATGAGCAAACCTTTTAAAAAAAATTTGTTGTAAATGTCAACAAAACAACTGTGTGTCCATGTTTCCACTTTTTTTAATTAATGAACTTATACTAACATTTTAAACTAAAAGAATGGATTACATCAACCACAACAGCAATGCTCAGACTTTCATTTTGATGTCAATATACACCTGTAAAGTTTTGTCACCGTATCTTGCGCCATGTTGTCACTTTGATAAAATCTCCTCACAGACAGACAAACATATAAACGACTGCCAAAGCACTCAACACAAGCTCTGTGGTAGTTGCTGCTACAGTAGGTACCTCTAGGACACACACACACACACACATTCACATCAAGATAAAAAAAACAAAACAAATATACTATCCAAGCCATTTGACAAACTAAGGACATTATCAGTCTAATTTTTGGGCACTCCTATTAAGTGAATTTAGGTAAAAATTTCTTTGTCCAAAACTCCACGACTATCCAAGCACATACATGCACATTACTCAGATGCTGGACTTCACCCATCTTCTCTTTCAGCCTCTGTTTTGATGCTAACTACACTTCTGTAAAGTTTCATCGTGCCTCGTTGCAGTGCTGTCACACTGACAAAATGTGTCAGCCATGCAGGCAGAGAGACAGACATGCAACCACCTACCAAAGTCCTCAAAACCGCAGTAGCTGCTGCTATGCTGGGTTTCTCGAGGTCTTCATTTTGCCCGTGATGACACCCAGAGACAGACAGACAGACAGACTCACAGGGTGAAAACAATACCAGCCACGCTGTCACAATAATGAGACTTGTTACCATAGGTGTTCCAATCCCGGGATTGTATTAGGGACTACTCTCAGATAATTTATGATTCCTATAGTTCCCCTCAGCGGGGATTAATTTTGAATTATTTATGCTCTTATACGCCCAAAGAGCTGAGGCATTTTAGTAGGTGTCGGATTCTCACTCACAGACGGGGCTAATGTGCGGACTAGCAGGGGAACTGATGGCGCTTCCTTGTTATTTAAAGTCTGGCTTTTATATTCTACTCATTCCCTTTGGGAATAGAGGGGCAAAAGATGAAAACAATATGCCTCTTAAAATAGAAATATACAGTTCACGCAGTGATTGGGTGACACCCAACAGAGCGCTGTGAAGGAAGTAGAACATGTACAAAGTTTGGAGTTGGGGTAAGAGTGTGGGCCTTGCTTTATTGGGGGGTCAGTTTCTCTCTGCCTAGGATGACAGAGCATCTTCGATGGGGTGACTGTGAAATATTGCTGACAACGCAAAGTGTTTGACCCTCCTTTATTAAGCAAAGAGAGTGTGGAGTGTTTTATTTGTGGAATCCATGTCAAGAGTCAGATCTTTATTAATCATGTTTTTGTTTTTGTTTTTGCACAAATGAAAATGGATGGACGTTTTGAACCCCTAAAATGAGAGGTGCTTTAGGTTAATAGTAGCTTATATTTTGCACAATTTGTACAGTCAGTCATTTCT
Source organism: Neolamprologus multifasciatus (assembly GCF_963576455.1). Taxonomy (NCBI): domain Eukaryota; kingdom Metazoa; phylum Chordata; class Actinopteri; order Cichliformes; family Cichlidae; genus Neolamprologus; species Neolamprologus multifasciatus. Next base: position 21,863,023 of record NC_140450.1, read on the forward strand.
AATATCATTAGGGAAATTAGGTGTGTGGTGATTTATTTGTTTATTCATTTAATAAATCATTTAAACCCATTCTGAATCTTAAGCATGCTAGGTGGAAGACGAATAGCTGGCTCGCTGTGCCCTTATAAACAGGAAGCCACATAAATCAGGTAATAAACTTACAACATGTTTTGCATAGCGCTAATTACTAGTGTTTTTAATTTGTCCAGTTCAGGCAGGGTTCTGTTGCCATGTGTCACATCTCATTGCTCTCTGGTGAGTAATGAATGATGGGATTCAGCCTAATTCATGTTATGGATATTCCCCTGCTTTGTTCTCTCCGTGTCTACTAATTAAATTTCCTGTGCTGGAATAAGGTTATTTTAAATACAGAGAAATGTTTGTAAATTGTTTTTGTATGAATGTTTTTTCTCTCAGTATGCTTATTTTTAAGTGAATCGGGTCAACATAAACAAACTGTAGCTTTTATATAATACCTGCTGGTTGTTTTTGTTTTATCATCATACAGTAAAAACACACAAAAAGAGACACACACGTACACACTGCAGTGTCAGTCCTGCAACCCTTATAACTCAAGCCAGGCTCTGTAATTGTGTTGGCAGCGGTATTGTCCTTGCCATAGGATCACTGCTACTATTGTACAGAAAAGGTCCCCTTTCTTGCTGCTCAACAATGTCTAATAAATCCTGGGGTGGGGGAACATTGATGCTGGGCACTGACTGTGACACAAAAGAGGGGAATTTGGAAGAGGCTGCGGAGGATAATGAACAGTATTTTAACTCGGCAGTTTAACCTCCGAGCCTGTCAGGACTGACCTTTCGCCAACCCCGGCAAGAGTCTTGATTTCTTCTGTTTCTCTGTTTTTCTTCCCCTACTTCTCCTTCACTCCCTTCTCACTCGCTCTTCTCCTGGCCCTTCCCTCGCCTTCCCCTCTCTTTTATTCTTCTGCTGACAGAGAAAGTATACTGAAGTAGGAGAGGGTGTGTGTGTGTGTGTCTGTGTGTGTATGTGTGTGCGCGCGTAGGGGTTGGTGGGCGAGGCGGAGAGGGCTGGGTGGGGATGTGTAAGAAGTGTCAGTCCCAGACATTTACATGAAAAGCAGTTAGTAGTTGAAAGGCGAGCTGTTTCACAATCTGCCTGTACATTTTCTTTTTTCTCACCCTCTCTCTCCGGCTAAGTCTCTCTCCATCTCTTTTATTGCCGTGGTCCCTGCCTAGCGAATTGATGTGAGAGCAGAAGCAACCCCCACACGTCTACAGCAGACTGGGAGGTGTTATTGACTCTCATTGAGACCTACATGACCCTAATGCAGTATGACCTTTATACAACCTTTTGCTTCACCTGAGGTTGACCTTGAAAGAATGTGGCTGTGTGCATTTATGTTGGCTATTATTATTGCTCACCACCTCGTGTTTTTTTTTCCCCTTTCATTTGCCCAACCTGTCCTTCTTAGTCACTTCTCATGGTTTTTCTCTCTTTTTGTTTTTTTTTCTTCCTTTTCTCTCTCTCTCTCTCTCTCTCTCTCTCTCTCTCTTTCTCTCTCTCTCTGTTACACAGCAGAGGGTAGGAAGTGTAAATCAAGCGGGACCATTTTCTTTAGCAGGGCCCTGATTAGTGCTGATGATGTTTCCAAAGAGGTGAAGGGGACAACTCAGAGGCCACCGCAGCTGCTCTCCCCTATTCACTGTGTGCAGATTTATGTCCCCCCCCTCCTTTCCCTTTTCCCCCTCTTTCTCCACCACTCCTGCTCTCTTTCCTACCACATTTTCAACATTATCAATATCGATTGGGCTGTGCACTTAGAACCCCTCTTTAACAATTGGCTCCTGCCGTTGATATAGGCATTAATGGTGAGTGCTTGCAGAGAGACAGAGAGAAAGAGAGAGAAAGAGAGGGAGGGTGAGAGTGATTTAAAACAGTTTGAAAGATTTATGTAATTTCACATGAATAACCCACAGATGTCATGGTAGGAGATTTCACTGAGAGAGTTTCATCGTTCTAATAGTTATCCATATGCGTCTGAGTTCACATCATCATACCATCTTATCTGTGGTTAAATGTTTGTGTTTTATAGATATTTCATGGGAAGCTGAGATGAGGTCATAGTTGCAGTGCTTTGGCTTCTGCTGCTAGACCTGCCCTGATGTCTTGACCCTCCCCGTTTGATTTATGATCATAGAGTCCGCCAGAGCTTGATGGGCTTCAATCTATTCCCCTCAATCAATTACTGAACTTGACAGTGGTAGGAACAGGTGGGAAATAGCGACTTTGTTTAAAACAACCAGCTAACTTTATTATATTTTCTTTGTGAATGGAACAATTTACTTCTGCTTCTACAGAACTATTACATAGTTAACAAAATGTAGGGGGGGGGGGGGGTGTATTTTCCATAGAGTTGCATTTCTGTAGTGATAACTGCAGCAAATGCATGGTTAATCTCATCACTGGCCCATGCTAATCCAGTTTGAATACAGATTTTGTTTGAGCCTAAAAACAGCCCATAGCTTCTCCTTTTCCCTGAGAAATCAATAAGTGAACACTTTTGTCTCATGATGATACATTATTCCAAACAAATGAAGCAAGGTGTAAAAACAAGAGGCAGATCTGATTGAAAAATAATAGATTTTAATTTTCACAGGCAGCAAGTAAAATTAGTCGTTCCACTGCAACATCCCCCCCCCCCCCCTTTCATGGTATAAATAATTATGCATGGGTTACTAATTTGAAGACACTGCATACTAAGTATACAAATCCTCTTTCCTCCCCCTGCTCCAGGGTTCAGCAGGAATAACACATGACCGCGAAACAAAGGCAACATCAAGCTCATAAAATTTACATAGCAAATGACCTGAAGAAGAGGCTCAATAAATATTCTGATCTTATCACCTCTAAGTACTGCAAGACGACTAGAGAGCAGCCAATGAAAACACCCTCGTTAATCTTCCATACCCTCAGATAAACTTTTTACAGGAAACCATCTTTCCAGCAACTCTGCAGGGGTCGGGACAAGGGCGCCTTCTCCCTAACTTGATAGATTTTTTTTCTGGGAGATCTCCGACTTTTGTTCAGACAGCTACACACACTGACCTTGGACTCAGACTCAATTTGGCTTTTTCGTTCCTTTTTTTTTTTTTTTTTTGCCCTCACTTTTTGTGATCTGAGAGACAGCAATTAAATTAATGTCTGTTTTTGATTCTGTATTTGATCTGAGCTACAAAGGGGAATGCGGGGGTATGCTGCACGCTGTTTGCATTTGCTTGTGTCTGTGTGCAGCTGTGCTTGCATACATAGTTGGTGTCGCTATCCTAAAAGCTTTTGCTCGTCCCTTGATTTCTCCTAAAGCTCTTTATGCAAAGTGAAGAGATGGAGCTTTGTACAAGTTTGAATGTTGTCAGAGGAAAACATCGTGTGAGAGATGAAGAAGGGATCAATCAGCCTTACTCTTCTCACCTGCCATGTGTGTCATGTGTCTTTTGGCCTGTTTTCTTATGTACTGCAGGTAGATAAAATGCATAATCCCCCTCATTTGATTCAGGTGCATGTTCTGTCAACCTGGCATATGGATAAAAGTGATGGCTCTCTGTGTCTGTTTTTCCAAATTAGTACGCACAGCCCACTGAATAAACAAAATCTGCCCTCCACATTAAAACTGGAAGACTCTTAAGCATTGTTTAACATTGCACATTTCATATTATTCTTTTTTTATTTATTAAAAGAACAACCTGTAATCTATAAACACAATGGCTTAGACTAGACAGCACTAAGTATAAACATTAATTAACAAGACAGCATAAGATGGGAAAGTTCTGATTGATTTCAGTCTAGATGTCTTTTAATCATTCAGAGGTGGACTCCCTAGTATGTTTTGGATCATGGTTGTGCTGCATAGCCCAAGTGAGCTTAACCTTCAGAGCATGAACTGATGGTGGGACAGTCTCCTTCAGTAGTTTTCTGGTAAAGAGCAGAATCCATGGTTACATCAGTTACAGCAGCGGTCCCCAACCCCCGGGCCTCGGACCGGTACCGGCCCGTGAGTCGTTTGGTACCGGGCCGCGAGAGTTGAGGCTCAGGTGTGAAATGTATAGTTTTCATGGTTTTTATCGGTTTTCAGCATTATTTTGTTATCGTTTTTATCATTAACTCGGTTTTCCTGGGTCTTTTCACGTGTGTTATGAATAAATCTTCTTTTTTTTGGTACCGGTACTAGTTTTATTTTGTTGTATTTATCCACGACACCTTAAAGCAGACGTTCCCAAAGTGTGGGGCCCGCCCCCTAGGGGGGGCGCAGAGCCATTGCAGGGGGGGGCGCGGCATGAAAAGGGAAAAAAAAAAACAAAACAACGCTTGGACACTGCTAGCACGGGCGCCCACACGAACGCAAAGCAGGAGATGAAGCATAGCTGAATATGTTTCCAAACCAACTTCATTCTATGGTGAAGCATATCTTCCCTTTGGTTTCACCTGCACAAGTGCCGAGGTAGGTCTCCCTGCAGGATTGGTTTTCCCTTTGTTGGGAGCAGCGCTGGGCTGTTTAAATCACGGACAAACAGTATCCCACATTCTTGATTTGTAGTTCATAAACACTTGTTGTAATGACTAACTACTCCTGACATTTTGGAGATGTTAGCTCTTTATACAGTAAAGTTACAGTGGGATACAAATAACAGGCTCATCCTGCCACAATTTGTTCCCCGGTTCAAATCACGGACAAACAGCATCCAACAGTTGTTTATGTTTTTGAACCCATTTTGCAGAGGGATTTTTTAAAAAATGTATTGATAGCAATGTTGAATATTATTACACAGGAAAAAAAAAACAACTACATGTAAAATAATTACACCATGACGCCTCTGCCTTTCTAAATGGAGGGACAGTAACTGCGTGTATATGTAAGCGTGTAAAACCTGTAGATAGTCAGATTAACAGTATTTCGTCTCTGTCTGCCATTCTGCAATTCATCTCATGTAAACAATAACGTGCACACAGCGTGAGGTGAAAAAAGGCACATACCTTTGACATTGCGTGACGAACTCTGTATTCCTCGTCCACACGTAAACGCAAAAAAGGAGTTTTAAAAAATCTGTTCTCGGTGATTCGAAACGCCGTTTACGTGTGGACGAAACAGCTGAGTTTTCAAAAATACCCGTGTAGGTGTGGACGTAGCGTAAAAGACTTAGTAGTTTATTTTCTTACTACCTGTAATTTATTGCAGATTACTTGTATTTGCTTAATTGTTTACTAAATGTTTGAGGTGTGAAATAAACCGCAATGGAGCAAAATATGGGCGTGTGTGGTTGGAGGATGTGTTCGTGCGTGCGCGCGCGAGGGGGGGCGCGAACATTTTTCTTGTAAAACAAGGGGGGCCCAGCAAAAAAAGTTTGGGAACCACTGCCTTAAAGGCGGGTCTGTGAAAATAATGTTGGGCATAAACCGGTCCGTGGCGCAAAAAATGTTGGGGACCGCTGAGTTACAGTATGTCACCCAGGCCCTGAAGCAGCAAAACAGACTCAGACCATCAAACCACCACCCCCATTTTTGACTCTTGACATTTTTATGAAATGCTGTGTTAATTTAATGTCAGATGCAATGAAACGCAAATTTCCGTTTTTTCTTGTCAATCCATAGAAATTTTCCAAAAGTCAAATGTGAGACGAACATTTTGGTTCTTTTTTGTTAGAAGTGGTTGTTCATCTACATAGGGCCTCATTTCACATAGGGCCAAGTAGTTATTTCTTTCCTTTAATCATTGAAATAATCAATTAAAAACGAAATGTTGCATTTAGCCAGGTCCCTTTATCTAATATTCAAATTTGCTTGATGATCTGAAACATTCAAGTGTGGCAAATATTCAACAAAGAATATTTGTTGAATATTCAGGAATCAGGAAGGGGGCAAAGACTTTTTCACCGCAATGCACTTCATCATTGAGTGTTTTATTTCAGCTGTGCAGTGTCTAATTTGTTCATCGCTGACCTTCCTAAACTAGGGGTATCAAGTTCCATGCAAAATAAATCGCAGTGGATTTTAAAAACTCCAAATATATTCTGCTATTTGTCCACGTCGCTCCCCTATTTCCATCCTCCTGGTCATTAGATTCATTGTTCCACTCAAGGCCCATAGGTTTAAACTAGCTAAAATTGTCCTCCTATGAGAATACCACACTCTTATCCAAGGCATCCTGCAGCAAGGACAAAATCAACACAAGGAAACAGTGTCACCACTCCCTGTATTAAAGAACAGGGGCATCTGATGCCCTAGTTTCCTTTTTGTGGTGTACTTCTATATATCTATACAAGCTTCCATCTCCTTCTTGTTCTGAGAGGTGTGCTTGTTGCTCGAAGAACTGTTTGATATCTCACTTTGCTTTTAACATTGGGAAATGCAGAGTCACGTGTCCGTGTTGAGCTAGTGTGTGTTTGAGACAGCTCCAGATGAATGTGGTGGGACCAGACCGTCAGTGTACTGTGGACGCATCAGGTCGCTCAGCGTGCATGAAATATGTCAGTCGTCGATGTGGCGCAAGGACTCAGCAACACACACACACTCTCCCGAAGGCTAGAGCATAAATCACAATTATTGAAGCCAGAGAACACTGACTGGCCCAATCGCGCAATGCAACACAGAGCAGCGTTGGGAACTTCTCCAAATAAGTTTTTCTCCCCTTGCTACCCTTGCTGAATGACACTCCCAGAATAGGGATTCCTGTGGGCCCCTGGTAGCCAAACGAGACAGGACAGGAACACAAAGTTAGTGTTTTTTCAGGGCACATCCACATCCTTAGTGTTAGTACAGAGAAGAGAAAATAGGAGGGCGGTGCAGGCTTTTGCACTGAGCCAGTGACCTGGGTAATTAGGAGAATGTGTATGTGTTGGGGTGTCTGTGGGCGTATTTGTATGTTCAACCATGTGTTTGACTCTCCTGTCTCCCCTCCCTGTTGGGTGAGACGGACAGGTATTTGTCGCTACTAGCGAGCGATTAAGCTGCCGTTTCCTTTCCTGTTTTTAACATGTCATGAGCTGTTGGATTAAAGCATTAACATGTGACTGTCAGGGAAAAGAGGCAGACAGGTAGAAGTGAAATATGACAAGTAGAGAGAACTGTTAGAGAGCACATCACTGCTCAGATAACACATACTGTAAAAAAACAGTTGCGTTCAGTTTGGTAAAAAACAAAACAAAACACACACATAGTCATTGTTTCTTTCCTGTCTGTGTCTTGAAGATATGATTTGGACTGACATTGGCTCCAGACTTCCTTACACAACTCTGATGAGTAGGCTGACCTCGTCTCAGACTGACCTTGCCTGACCTCGTGTCCTCCAAGCCCCCTTAAAGACAAAGCTTCATTAAGAAGTAGATGGCCCAGGGGCAGTCATTGTTGGACATGTGTGTATATGTGTGTGCACAAGTAGACATTTGTGGTTGACTGTTGTCTCTGTCTAACTCCCCCAGTGGTTTCACGGCAGTATTATGTTCTTTTCAACATGTGCAGAATAGAGTGCTGCAGAGCTGCACAGGCTGTAGTGTAAATGAGCCGAGCCGCATTCAGATCACAGCTCGTGTTGCCGAGCTTGAGATTTATTTGCCAGTGTGAACATTTCTTAAACGAACTTGCTTCTCACTAGTTTCAAATTAGTTTCCATTTATAGATGACAGGTAGACTTAAATATAGCATTGAGAAAGGCTTTGCTCCAATTATTTACTGCAGACAACAGACTCTTAAAATAGTACTCCTTAGAATGGCAAAAAGGGACTACTTTTCATAGAGCTCATCACCATTATAAGACTTGAGCAAAGTCAAATAATATATATGTATTCAAGGAGCTATGTATGCATTAGAAAATGCACGGGCTGTTGAATGGCACTTTTGTACCCCAAGGCTTTGGCTAATATGCTGTAAGATGTTGATTTAAGGAAAATATGGGACGATCAGCAGTGTAATCATGGAGCTGCACCAAGTGGAGCAAGGAATAAAATACGACATGCTACCTGGATTTGCATTTTTAATGTGGAAAACTTCACTTTCTAGGCATTGGAGGTAACCGCATTCACGAGTAATGTCTTCCATGAATTATTCTTTGCCTTTTAACTGTTGGGTTTCTTACATACATATTTAGCCCTTTGGAGGGACAAAGGGCACAGAAATTATTATAATCATTGTTACAATATGTCTGTGGCAGTTTTTTTTTTTTCAAATTCCACAGAAAAAACGCCACTATTTTGCAACACTATTTTACCCTTCCTGTTCACTACACACAATAAATACTGTATGAGTGAAGCTTCAAATAAACCCACAATTGCAGATTTAATTTAGCCTCCTTTCGGTGGCTTTGAGAATTTGCTTATCTCCCTAACGTTAATATTTTCATGGCACTGCTGAAATGAAGCTAATTTCGTTACTCATTAGGGAAGAAATATTACCTACATCACACTAGAAAAACTCCATAAAAATTGGAAGATGTGTCAAACTTGCGTGCATGTGCTCTAAGACGAATATTGTGAACTTTTTCCTATATTGACACCTGCCTGCTAGATCAATGGCAGGCAGTCCAACAGGTAGACAGAATGAAGGAAACCCTGTGTTGTTAGTTCTCTTGACATAATAAGTTCCCCGGGGTACTTCCTAAGACTTTGTTGTGGCTGCTTTCCTCCCAGTAAGGAACTTTGAGGAGATAAGGGAAGGGAAGAACAGAGGAGAGAAAAGAAAGGCTGATGAGAGAAGGGGAGAACTGGGACACACTGCATATCTGTATTAATGATGAAAACTCAATGGATGAAGAGTTTTAAATAAAAGAAGCTTTTATTCAACAAGTAGTCATTAAATTTCAGGTATTTGGCTTATCTCAGTAGGGCAGTTGTGAGTCTTGCAGAGCATATTCCAAACAATAACACGGTTTACGCTTTGTTGAAAATGTGCTTTAACACCTGTTTTAAAGCATTTCTGCCATCTCCTATGTGTTCAGTGAAAAGAAGAAAAAAAAAAACCATCCACTGAAACGTACTTTCTCGGTCATAGACTGACTCTATATGAGGTGTAGAAGAAAGCAGATACATGGCTGTATGAAATAAGTGCTACGTGCTTGTTGAAGTTGGAAAAACTCTTCACTTGTGGTATTTTTTTATGTCACTTTTTATTGGGCCTAAAAAACTGCCTAAATCTGAAATATGATTTAGAGGCTTATAAGTTATTTATTTGCAGGTTTAGGGTTAGGGTTAGTATAATACAGTTAATTATCAGCTCATTTAACACGTAATTATGAAGATAAAAAAAATAACCTTTGTACAGTGTGAATACATTGATTGATTTTACCTACTTTGATATTATATCATCCATCAGACGTTACTGTGTTCTTATATACTCGACATGTACATATGATACACAAGTTTTGATCACTTATACCATGCCATAATTCATGAAAGAAAGGACGAAGGGCTTGACAAAAGGAGGAGTGATATTTAGAGTAATGGGATGCACTGCAGGTGTAGCCTACCTTCTGCTTGTAATAAATGGTGTCCGGCCCCTTAAAGACAATTCTATTACCTCCCCAGTCATGTGCAATCAGTCTCTGTCAGGGAAATGGATATGCACACGTGTTACCAAATCGGTAGCCAAGGCCCTATCAATACAGGCTGATCTCAAGATTTATGCCACTGCTTTGGTGGCTAGTGGCTAGTACACATTTCTGACAGAATCACAGCCAAGTCCTTCACTTAAGATCCGAGTACATACAGCCCAATCTAAGTGAATGGATGATTTTCAGGGGAATGTGGTATTAATGTGTCGTCTGTGTTTACTCTGTCCTTACAGTATAGTTACCAACTGTAAACGAAATCTGCATTTCAAACAAAATTGTTTGTTGAAGGACTTTTTCAAACCTGTTTTCATCCAAAGATAAGAGTTTGCTGCAACATCTTTTACCACTGTGAACTTGCGTAGGACCGCTGGGACTCATTATTTTCTCGTGGAGTCAACGTATCCTCCTAAATGCTCTAGTCTCCAGTTCTTCACAGAGGTAGCAGCATTTACAGACACGCATCACTTGCACGATTAAAACCCTGAGATGACTCTTTTTTTCAGTCCAGGGCTGCTTGGTGTTTACTGGCACGAGAAGCACATGGCTTGAATTTTTTTCTGTATTATCCTCCGTTTCATTTTATTTCTTTTTTCTCTGCTTTTTTAAACTGTTTCCTTTTTTCTTTTGCCATTTTGTGTTTGCCCCGCGAGCATGAAACCAAAGTCAATGAGAACCAGGGGTGTATGGGTCTCAGCAGGGTGAGGAAATCAGACCCTCTATGAGTGTCACATGTGGGGCTGGTTAAATCGGCTCTGACCCAAATGTACACATTCATGCGCACTTTTGCAGAAGGAAGCCTCTGAACAGTGGTGCCTTTTTGTAAACTCATATTAACCATGCAGTACTTCTGTTAAAATAGACCATATATATATATATATATATATATACACTCACGTGCTAATGATGTCATGATGCTATGCAGGGAAGCAACCATTCCCTGTCTGATCTATCCTGCCAGATCGTCTTTTTTGTTAATGCATTTTCTGTGCATTTGTGTCTGGATGCATTTTACTGACATACCTTTATGTCCAAAATATTGCTGTAAATCTTCATGCCCACCTACGACCAGAATTTTTTTTCCTCTGAGGTGCACCTGATACATTTCTCTCCTCTTGTGACTGTCCAAATATTTGAGTGGGAGAGACATTTAAGAGAGACCTTGAGAAGAGCACAATAACCCTCCACTTATGTCTCCAGTAGACGGAAAGAAATAAAAGAAAAATGAAAAAAAAAAGCTTTCTCAGGCAGGGGCCAGAACATCTGGAGCACAGGAAAGCACCTAAAGCTGCCCTGATTAAGATCACACTTTTTTTTTCTCCCACGCCGTGACAAAATGACACTTAAAAACAGCCAGGCTTAGAGTAACATACTCACATATTAAAATAATACAACTTAAGTCCCTCTTTTTATTAGATAAGGGAAGGCACAGATGTAATTCGGCTCAGATTCAGCTAAGGCTGTGATGTCTGTTTGGGCTCCGTGTTACACGCCAGCTTTGTTTTCTTCTCCCCTCTTTAACTAATTTGTTTGTGGACTTTTTCAATTCTCATGATTTCATCTTAAACTTTCCTCTTAAACCTTGACCTCTGGAGTTATTGTCAAGTCCTGTGGGCTGGACTGCGGGCTGGGTGGCCAGGCCAAAGAGGCAGGAAAGAGGAAAAGCTATGCAGACTCTCTGGGATCTGTTTACACAAACTGGAAGCTTTTTGGTGGGAGATAAAAGTTGATAGAAGCAATGAAGTGCTTTTCCCATCCTCTCTGGAATCCTCCTCACATCGACCCTTCTCCTGTCATTTTAACAGATGTTTGGTTTAGGGAACTGTAAACGATGTCTGCATTTCAATTTCTGTTATCCTCTTATTACTTATAACTCTTCAAGCATCATATTAAAGACTTGGCATGGGCTGCGTATCTGCTGACAAGCCAAACACTAAATATTGAAGTGTGTGCGTAACAAGCAACATACACATGTTGATCTCAGGGGACAGTTGATAATGTAGGAGTTTTGTCATCACAGGACATAAAATAAGATAGACTGCTACTGCAAGATGTAGTGAATAACGGTTATTTGGTCGAGTGCCTGATTCCAAAGAGGCATGGAAAAATCAAGCTCTCTGTCTGTGACCCACTGTTTGTCCGCCTAAACCTCTATACTGTAATCCCTTTAGTATTCAATTAATCCACTCAGTGCTGTTCCAACTTTGTATTACACACTGATTTGTATAACCCCTCTCACATAAGCTGTCAGTATCTATGTTAGCTCAGCCCTTAGGTTTTTGCAGCCTTTACAATCACCTCCAGCCCCCCCACCGAACAGGCAGACAGAGCAGAGGAAGAGAGTAAGGCAGGGAGGGAGGGTCAACATCAAATGTGATGAATGCCTTTCTACGGAAAAGCTGTACAGAATGTCCTTGACTTTAATCAAAACTATTTGTTTTGGGGGCGGCTCGTCTGTTGTCTCATGCGCTCATGTCCACTGATAGCTTGACATTAATGATACAATAAATCAGGCCAAGTGACGCTGGGGTTTTTGGTAATGTTTCAGGGCTGCTACAGAGATGGCGGTCATTGAGGAATATGAGGAGGAGAGTGAAGAGTCTGTTGGAATGCCAGATCATGTGGGGGTTAACTAGCCCCTTGAGAAAAAAAAGAAACAAGATCTGTGCCGAGCCGTGCCAGAGCCAAGAGAAGTAAAGCTAGGCTGTTTTTAATATGCATGAGATAATATGTTAGAGACAAGAGCTACATGATCACATTTTGTTCAGAATATTTTATACATGGTCAACAGGGAAACAAAAAGGGGGGGGGGGAAGGGATTGCTGGTTTTCTTCTTCTTCTAAAAAAAGACAGTCGTGAAAATACAGCTGACACATGATTCCCTTTCTTTCTCTACACTCAATAGCCACATTTGTACTTGAGCAGCATCAAAGACTTGGGCCAAACACGGCTGATAAGCTCCTCTCTGTGGATATGTGAATGCCATGATTCTCTGCTGTGCATCCCTCATCCCTTGCTGCGATAGTCTGCTCACATAAACACACAAGCCCTCTCTGGGCCAGGATCTAAACAAATCTGACATGATTGATTTGACAGAGGCTATGAGATAACTGCTCATTGGCCAATACACTAAGAATAGAAAGACCCTGAAACCTTCATACAGTAGGGATGGGCAGAGAAAACACTGCTGCCCATTTGTATGTTTTAATAAGGCTGAACAGATGTTTAGTGTTTCTTAGGGTCAGTTAGCGTAATTCTATCTCAATTACTTTGGTTTTATGGCATTAAGATGTTCTGTTTTGGGTCAGCGTGAACTTTCACACTGAGTAATCATTAAGATATGACATGATGTTGGAACTGGAGTAGGCTGTAGGAGGCAAGAATTTTAGAGAATTTTACCACAGTTGAGTGCTTACAATACGCCTTGAATGAGTTTCAAGAGCTCAGTAATGTGCCAAACATATAATTTACTAATGAGCATGTGGGTTCAAAGTATTGCTCAGAGAAAACGTACAGCTCCTATAACAACGGAGAATATCCTCTCCTGACCACGTGATTGAAATTACCTGTGCTTTTTTAGAGCAGCACAAGTGGTGTGTGGCTTTTTTTTCCTGTCACAGTCAATGCAAAACTAAGGAGCGGTACACAAGAGATGTTTGGTTGAATCTTACATTGCCAAGAGAAAGCTATCTAGACAGTGTCTGCCAAAAGGAGTGTGAATTTCTAATCCCTAGATGGCTCATAGGCGCAACAAATCTTATCTATCTACATGCTGTCAAAAAATGTCACTGCCATATCAAATAGAGGAGACGATACCTGAAGGAGAGGTGCTGGAGGGAGCGAAGAGGAGAGGAAATATACAACAATGTGCATTTTCACCACTGCGCACACATACACCTACTCAAATACACTGGAGAGACATGGAGCTGTCGTCTGCTGACAAACAAATGACAGACAAATGACATGCTGGAACACCTCCACCAGGCCTGATAGTAATCGCCCTGCAAGATTGTGCCAATGGCATCTCTTATGGAGAGAGGGAGAGAGAGAGAGCGCGAGGGGGGCGAGGCGGACCAAGGCCTCTGTGTCATTTTACACAAACAAAACCTCTGCCAAACACCAGATCTGATTGCTTCCACCGCCATCAACTGTGTCCAATCTAATCTGTCTGTCAATCTGAGTTGCAGGGACTGAGGACATGGTTAAAGGAGGCATGATGGAGAGGTGGAATGGTAAAGAGGGAAAGAAAAGGTGGATTTGTAAAGGGGAAAGGGGATTTGACACTAAAGCTGTGACAGTTTGTTAAGTTGTAGCCCTGCAGAGTTCTGCTGTTCCAATCAATTTGGCTGAACATATATGTGAAGCTATTGTTTTAGAATTTAAATGCTTTACTTGAGTGCAATCCCAGTGTATAAGAGGTATTACTATTATCTGCACATGTCACTTTATTATTTGTACACATTAATGTATTTGTGAAGTGCCTCTGTGTGTGTGAACATTTTGTGTTGCAGCTGTATTGCCCTATGCAGGGTGGATGCCATGTATCCAGCAGTGAAGCGAGTGGATAATTGGAATCATGGTCAGCATCTCAGCAGTGTGTGCTGACCTGAGAGCAGCAACAAAGTGAGAGAGAGAGGGAGAGAGACAGATGAACTGAATGTAAACTAATGACAGAAAGACTGAGCACATATATAATACAGGGAAGCGGGGGGGTATTTATTTATGAATCTGAATGGGGACATGAATATGGTGATTTTTTTTCTGTGTGTGCATGCGTGATACGCGAGGTTTTGCAGACACTTGCTCCATTAGTTGCAACACATATACACATGAGAGTGTGTGTGCACATACAGATTGTACTTGTTTCATTCCATAAGTGTGCATAAGCCAAAAAAAAGGTACAGAGAAATTATACATTTTTGCCTCTTAAAAGAGGCAAAAAACCAACCCAGTAATCGGTGCATTCATCTGCAGAGTCATCAGTCCTGTTATGACCAAATGATACTTCTATGCATCATGCACTTACGACTCATCAAAGTGTCATAGTGGACAATGCTCAGTGACCTTTGTGTTTGTGTGTGTATATGTTAGCAGTCAGGACCCTGCTGGTGGATACTGTATAATGTGTGCTTTTCTCCCTTAATTCAATCAAGTCCCTCCCATTGCCGTGGCCTCTTTATTCCAATTCGATTAGTGGGCTAAAGCCATCAAGATTTCCTGGACAAAATGAATGCTTGTATTAATCCCCGCAATTTCCATTTAAAACGTAAGTGCATCGACTTGATTAATAAAGGCTGATGCTGAATAATTACACAGCAAACACACAGAGGGTTATAGGAAAAGCACAGCTGGTCCTGCCCCCAAATGCCCTCTGGGAAACCAAGGAAAGGGGAGGGTGGGGGGGTCAAAGTAAAGCAATGGCAATGACTGAGGTGATGAATCTCTTAGCTGGCCCCTCATGCAATTAACAAGCAACGCTTCTATTAATTTTGTCCCCCCAGAGTGGTGACTGATCAGATGTCTCAGGGTCAAGGGTCAGGGGTGCAGATCATAGGTCAAGCCAACAACAGAATGGAAAACAGAAAGAGAGAAAGTAAGAAGAAAGAGGGAGGCAGAAGAAGAGAAAGATGATAAAAATGACACCTAAATCAAATTCCAAATTAATATGAAATATTTGGTTTAGTTCTGGTTTCTGTTATCGCTTCATTTTTGAGGTGGAACCTTTCAGTTTCCCCTTTTCTAATAGTTTCTGTAACCGTGAGATATTCAGGGCCTAGGTATAAAAGGAAACATCCATTGCACATGTAATTGGGAGTGATCAATCGTTGCATGCAGTGTTTGAGCATTCAATACAGGGCCAATCAATTGTAGGCTTGGGCTGGAGAGAGAAGACAAACAATGGGGCTGTTCTTTAAGATACAGGTTAACATTTATTCATTGGGGATATTGTAAGGCCACTGTTGCCTCTGGTGTAGTATTAAGCTAGTGATCCATCAACACCCATTACACATACTGCATATACATCATGCACAAAGTGACTTTTTTTTTTTTTTTTTTTTTTTAGCTCTGTTCCTTTGTGGTGTTTTTTTCACACTCTTTGGTGTTTACCATGGTTAATGTACCAAACTATATATTTATTAAAGAGAATGTGAAGAAACTGATCATCCTAGCTTACTTTGTATCAATATTATGTAAAAAATAATAATAATATAATATATAAATAATAATATATTTTATCAGTTTATTGCCAAATTTATTCTGTATTGTCTAATTTGTTGTAGTATTTCTTGTTGGGTCTACAGATTTATTTTCTGAGCAACAGCTGCCTTCAGGTTCTCATTGCTTACAAGTTAGTCTTGTGTCATGCTTACCCATCCATCCACCCACCCATCCATCCATCCATCCATCTCCTCTTTGCTTTTTCAGCTTAGGGTCAGGGCTTTATTAAAATATATAAAATAATCACTCTGAGTTTTAGCATTTTTACAATGGTAGCATCATAAATTTCTTATGTGTTGCGTCCTCAAGAACTCTTCTTTTGAACTGCTTCAGAAAATGTATTCACATTTGTCAAAAAATGTTAACTATAAGGATGATTCATTTATGTTGGTCAAAGGTCAATGTCACTGAGACCACGCAAAAACAGTTTCACTTTTTTTAACCATAACCAAAGTTTTCATATATTGACTGTAACAAAGTAAATTTGTGCATTTTATGTCTCAACAGACATGTAAAGTGCAGCTTTATTGTTTTGGAGAGACATATGGCATTTCAGTTGGTAATTCTAGTCCAATTAGTTTATTTCTAATCACTCGTTCACCTTGTAGGGCTATCAGACATTTGCCAAATGCTTTTTGGAGCAATCGTTTATCTCAGCTTTGTCAGAACTATAAAGAAAATCCTACCTGTACACATCTTTAAAAAGGGGTTTCAATTCAATTAAGAAGATAAAGGTGCAAAGAGAGCAAATTATTTAATTATACCAAATAGCAGCAAAACTTACTGATTATGGAGGTGAGACAATGATTTCTCCTATAGGGCATTTTGAAATTTCACAACAGCAGCTTGGAAAACTCTTTGTATGGCTGCCAAATACTTGCAGAGGGAAGGCTTGATGCAGGAAGTGTCAGTACACACTGTAGCCATTTTCAGATGTGGGATACGTAATGTTGCTGGATTCCTAATCTGTTTAAAGCAATAGCATTCTGTCATTCAGAAGTACGTTACAGCTTTATTCAGACAACTCTATGTAGGTGATTGAGAGAGGTAGGGAATTTATTTGCCATATGTGCAAGATTGGTCTAATTTTTCTTGTTTTTCCAAAATATGAACCTGATAACATGAACTCGAGTACTCGGGTGTATTGGACTGTTCATCTATGGACACATTTTTTCAGTCTGATAGCACTGCAACTGTGAATGATACAGTAACTAAAGTTATAGGTGTTTACATCAAAAGGTTAGGTTATGAGAAAGGGATGTTGAGTACCAGAGGTACAGAGAGTACCATTTGGTATTATACTGTATGACAGCACTATTTTCTCAGAAAATAAGCACTAATTAATTGATTGATTGTATTTTTTATAGCTATTTTTTATTTGCTATGGTAGAAATTATTGCAGATTAAGACTGGTTGAAAAATTGTTGTAGCATCTGATCAGAAACTTTAAAGTCATTACTGTAAGTCAAAGTCATCTTTCACTTATGCTACTAAAAAGTTCCTTCTTCACACTGGATACTTGCATACTTGCTCTCAGTAAACAAATGTCCAGTTGTCTTAAAATTAGTGTCTTTCCAAATAAAGGGAGAAAGTGTTAATATTAACACTGTGTAATGGTCGATCTGTATCACCATGGTATATTAGGAGTCCTTTTTACATTTTGAGATAAAGCATTCCCACATGTTTTCAAACATAGTGAGATTTTCCAGGGATGGACTGCCATGACTGCCTCCTGCATGCTATCAAAATGACCGTTTGTTAATTGTCAGCAGAGGAGAGAATAAAGGTCGACATGATTTTGATTTTGAAAACAGCATTCAAGCTGCAACTCCCCTAAAGATTGTCAAAGTGGAAAACCTCTGGTGTGACTCAATGTACAAACTCAGTGTTCCTTCTATATAACACTCCTCAATCCAGTCAATCCTCTTTTGCTGGATGATCCTCTATAAAGATATGTCTTCATATAACCCAAAAAAGCTGTGGTACTGTTTAAAGTTTAAATAAAAACATAATTCTGTCATTTTTAAATTTTGAATCCTGCATTTTATTTTATTTCATTTTTTTAGGTATGTCAAATGTTAATTTAATGCCAATAAGATTTTTTTTTTTATATAAGTTAAACGAAAAAACAACACTCGACAAGGGGGCTTAACACTCTGTGAAAGACTGTCTTGGAAAATAGTTTATGAAGAAACAACTTGTCTCCTTTCATTTTATATATTTCATCTAAATAAAAGCACTAATAGCTGGCGCTTTTATTTAGTACCAGAAATACAGCCAGCTTTTGTGCGATTTGACCCGTAAGATGGATTAAGATGAAAAAGGAACTCTCCTGGTGTCTGAATATTCAACATTTGTTTAAAATATGGATTTTGGCTCCTCCTGGCTAAAGAGGAAAGGAATCATCTGGCTTATTATCAGTTTACAGTTCAAAAGCCAGGCTCTGTGGTAGTATGGGGGTGCATAATTCTGTATGCATAAGTAACCTTCACATCTGTGAAGACGCTTTTCATGCTGAATGGATATATACGGATATATCCACATTATTGAGGAACATATGCTGCCATCCACGTGATGTGTTTGTTTCTTCCTTGGGTGTAGCTTTACTTATTTTTGCGACACAATGCCAAACTAAATTTTACATGTTTTAAAGATTGTCCAGATATCAAGCAAGAATGAAAAGATATTTTATTAAAACTCCACCAAGAGGTCTCCTAAGTTCTCAGATGCTTATATAAGTTTTCCTTAACAATTTATAACACTGAAACATTTCAATATTCAGTGTTTCTACTTACTTAAGCAGAACTGATGAGTTAATAGTGCCGCTTAAGCAATGTGAAACTGCATAGTGTTTCTGAGTGTTTGTGCGCCCTCTGCTTACTTTAACAAGTGGGTAATTACATAAACACATTTTTGTTCTTTCTATACATGCTGTTTCAGTGTATGCCGTTTAATTTGCCCATACTGCGTTTCATTTTACACGCCTTTATATATATACTTGTAGATAAGAACTACAGAGTAATTTGCCCTAAGCTAATATTGCCATCTGTTGAAAGAAAAGCTTCCCCTCAGAGTCTCACAGCAGTTGAAGTAGAGCAGCACAGTCAAAGAAGACTAACCCTAATCAAAAAGACAAAACAACATATGCTTACAATTTTAAAATTTGAGCAGAAGTTTGTCTCTAATATGTGGTGCCACAGATGACTGACGTTGTTTTGTTTCAGCTGCACTTTCCCCATCTGCCAGCAAAATAGGCTGGATTCATTATATGGGGACAAGAGAAGGCAGTCAGGGTGTGTGTTGCTCGCATCTGTAAGGTTTACATGTGTGGACATGTGCGGTGAACGTGGATGTGGGTGTCTGTGTCGTGCTTTTAGGAAGTACACATTACTACAGTATTGATTTCCCCATTGTTGAGTCTCCTTTTAGGATGCAGGGGACAGTTGAGGAAGAACACCCAAAGCTCTCATCCCATCTTCCCCCAGCCCCACTTTCATTGCATCTGTAGCTATTGTTCACAGACATAGATCAAGCACCAAGTGGAACTGTAGAGCCAGGGGACTTGGATACTGAGGCTGATGGAAGGAAAGCTGGCTACAGACGCCATTCTCTAGCTGCCTCCATCCTCTTGAACGCTCAGGGTCCTAAGCCTGGCTCAAGGGGCTTATGTAGATTCAATGACCTTTTTCCCAGGGAGCAGATTTTTACACTTAAATTACCATTAGAGCAGTGGTCTCCCTTGAGGGAGCTATGGACCACCCCAACCCCCAGCAAGGGTTAAAGCCAATGGTGGCACTGGTCTGGGCTGCATGTTAAACGATGTGGAACACATGTAAACTATACGGCTGATTCCCCGTTAGCAGTGAGTCACCATGAAAGTGAGGTTGCAGTACAGGGAAAAATGGCATATGCATTACACTTGCCGGAGAACATGGATGATTTTAAGATTTGGGTGATTAAGAAATTGGGACAAGGCTGTTCATGTCCCCGTGCTGATGATTTATACTGCATTTAAAGAGTTTATTGGGCAGTGAAGCATGATTGATTCTGTATGTGTTTTTTCTAGGATAGTTCACATGCATGTAATGTTTAAGCAGCTCAAGAATATCCACTAAAACATTACAGAAATTTTACTCCAGTGTTAGACACCACATCACATATTTGTCATCCCTGATCCTAAATTATGCCCCAGACAAAATACACTTGAGACTTTACCGAAGTAGTTTTACAGCACCGATCATGTTAGTAAAAAAGGACATGAAAGGAAATGGAAAAACAGCAGAGTTCTGCCCTTATTACTCCCTTCAAACATAAGAGAATGATGGCACCCCCCCCACCCCCCACCCCACTCTCACTGTAACTCTACCACAGGGACACCCAGACATGCACAGTGAACACACACATACAATTTCACCTCCTCTTCCTGTGGCCACCGGTTTGTTTGTCTTTAATTCCCTGCTGCGTGGGGGTAATAGGGACTCTGTGACAGCTGTCAGTCTGCCACGACCTCAACGGACTGCAGATCAGTAGTGGCACTATGATTGTCAGGATCAGGTGTGTGCACATGTCAATGAGTGTAAAGGTTTGTTCGTTGAAGTGTGTGCGTGTGTGTGCGTGTGTGCAAACGATGGGGTGTGTGCAAACGAGAAAGGACAAAAACAGAGAGTGGGTGTGTTTTTTTTATGTGAAATTGTGATTAAATACTGAAAGGGACTTCCTCCACTCAACCGCCCCCCAGGCCCAACAATATGCCACTGTGAATATGTCTTATTCTGCAGGAGAGTCCTTTTGACAGAAGGCCAAAACAAGCCTCAGACACACATAGGCTGATGTGACACAGGACATTAGGAACTAGAAAGGCAAATCTAAGTACAGGAGTGTGTGTGAAACATTTCCCTCACTTATTACTTTTTTTTTTGATGTAGCGAAGTACTTTTCAAGGGATGAAGTATCATTTTCAAGCCACAAGAGTGAAAAAATGTCTCCAGTTACACCCCTGATTTTTGTTTTTGCTCGGGTTTTTTTGGCTAAAGGAAAAGACATTGTTATGTTTGCCACATTCAACTGCTTCTCTGTCTCCCTTCCTTCCCTTTATAGCCTCTTGAGTTTATGTTACCTACTGTAGAGGAGCTGTCAGAAAATGTGGAAATAGAATGAAAAGGTACACGTGATAGCGGGAGCAGAGTACGGTCGACTGCTGCTCTGGGGGTGTTTGGGGTGCAGAGGGGAGGTGGGCCGCAGGGTGGGGGTGCAAAGAGATAGGGAGCAAGAAGGTTCTTAGTTAGTGGTTATTCTGCTTACTGACACATCAGACCCAGGCTGTGAGGTTGGTGCTCAGTTCAGTGGTCCCACAGGGAGTGGGTGTCTGCGGTCGAAGACTTGTATTCAACCACAACAGCATCCACGTGCTAAAATAGAGGTGGAAAAAAAAAAGGAACAGCTTCTCCCCATCACACTCTTTCTTCCTCCAACACCCACCCGCTCCAGACATCCAAACCTCATCATCCCCTTCTGAGCTGCATGGGCCATGCTCACCTCTGATAGGGCAGGCAGTCTCCAAGAGTGAGGGACAGGGTGGGTCTGTGAAGGGCCTCGCCACTGTGCATGAGTCATCCTAATTGGGATGGTCTTTGCTCGCCACCAGATTCTTCTCCTGCTGTTTCTGCCTGTTTAAAGTGATGAACCCAGGATGCGATCAACAGTCGGACGCCAGGGCTTTTATTGCCTCTGCGTTTGACCTCGTTCTGTCTTCCTCACCTTTGTGTATGTGAGTGGCCTGTGTGTGCGTAAGCGTATGTGGGGTTTAAGATTATTCCCTTCACGAGTGTGTATGTGTTTGCAATATATGAGGGGTGGGCTGGAAGAACAGGAAAATTTATATTGAGGCTGTCGTCCCACTCTTCTTCCTTCTCTTTCTCTCATTCTGTCTCTCCCTCTCTCTCACATTCACACACACGCAAACACACTCCTCTAAAACGATTATATGTCAGCATTCCCCACAATTTGGTTCCTACTGAAGCTGCTGTGAACTCATCACACCCACCTGGGGAATTATGCAAGCTGTAATGCAGGTCTCACCTGCCAACACACAGTGTAAGGCCAGCCCAGGGACTGGCCGTCATGTGATAAGTCTGCCCTGACCAGTTCAAAGCTGATTTGGCCAGGGGTTGATTGCTGGCAGCTAATCATTTTAGCAATACCTAGCAGCAAGAAAGTTCAGGGGAGGTGGAAGAAGTGAAAGAGCGAAGTCAGCCAGGGAAATAGGGAGAAACAGGTGAAACACAGAAAACGAAATGGATCATCTGTTGAACTTACCATGAACTCGAAGTTTTTTTGGGTTTATTTATTATTTACTTGGGTTGGACATTTTTTACAGCAGTGGTACACTTGTTGTTATGACTCTGTTTATATATGACATGAAACAATGATTGTAAAACATCACAAACCCTGATGCTAATTTTAGGGTATCACATCAAAACTACTTATTATAAAACATGGGGGATGTAATATGTGATTATTCTCAAAACTTGTCAAACAAACCCCAAACAAACCAACAACTGCGTGCTCTAACACTGAGCCAAAACATCCTAACATGCCCCATTGTCCAGACTTTTAAACACAGCACTGTATTTTCATCCTCTGTATTTTATTGTTCTCATCTGTTTTGTTCTGATGTGAAATTCTCTCCAGCAGAGGCTACATCTGCCAAAATTTTTTGCAACAACCTTGGAGAATACTGAATAGTGAGCTGAATTTGATGCTCCACAAAAGATATATTCACGGGGAAAAAAAAGGTGATAATAAATTTTCAGATGGAAATTCGCCAAGGCCGCAGCCAAAATGGACGGGACTTAGTTGTTACACTATTTAAAAAGTGAGCGGGTCAAACGGTTACACAGAAGCCTTGAATACACTTGATCAATGTTTTGGAGTAAGTTTATACTTAAAAGAAAATGTTCCTGTAAGTCTTGCTCTGCTGTCCTCTCCCTGATTGATATATCTATGTGTGCAGATACTCTCTGGGTCGATGTAGGTAATGGTATTGGCAGAAACCTTTCAGTCCCACTATGGAGCATTCTGCAGCCAAACCCAACCAGGGCTTTGCAGCCTTTGATAAGCCCTCATATGGAGAGACAGAGAGACAGAGACACATAGAGTGTAAGTAAGAGGAAAGCATAAAAGTAAAAGGGAAAGAAAAGAAAAGAAAGAAAAATACTATAGTTGGTATGGCATGACAGGGTGGTCTGCTTGTGCTTGTGTGTTTTGTTGTTGCCTCGGGATTCAAAAAATGGGATTTAGACCTTCTTTTGTGCTAATGTATAGGCACTCAAAAGCATTTCTTTTTCCTGTCAATACTTTATTTCTGGCTCCCTCATACATCATAGACTAGGCCTTGCCTTCCCATGTTGATTTTTTTTTCTTTGTCCCCCATCATCAGTCGACACAAATACTCAGTATGTCACAGCAGGCTATGCTCCGAACGCCCCCTCAGTGCTTATCTCTACAAAATGTGAATCTGTTATTCTACTGTAATGGAAACCATGTTGGTAACATCTTAACATATTACATTCACTCAAACACACTGTGAAACTCTATCTTACCGCTGTGTCAAAGCTCTTTTTATACTGTGGGAATGTGGAGGGGGGGGAGAGGTGGAGGGAGGGATGTGGTGAAACACAACGTTTTGCCCAAAGCGCAAACTCTATGCGAATACACACACAGACTACAAGGTTTCTTTTTTATTCTTTATTTATTTCTTTTTTAAGCGGACAATTCAAAAAAAAAGGAAAAAAAAGAAAGGAAAAATGGAAAACACAGGAGTATTGTGTGCTTTAATGTTTTGAAGCTCTTGTGTGTCTCTCTCTTTACGTTTGCAGACTAGCTGAGGTTCAGATTTCTTGAGGCAATTTGTTTCAGGTAACTGGAGCTTTCAACTGCAGTTGAGTGTATCCTGGGAACTATTAAGGAAAAAAAAAAAGAGTGTTCGAGCTTTTCAAAATGTTGATGGATCCAACATAATGAGCATGTAACTGATCACAAAGATAGACAGATCCAATTTTTTTTTCCTTAGAAAGAGAGCATTGCTGTTGGATTGAAGGGAGACAAACACAATTCTAGCCAGCAGTATAGACGTGATGCTAAAGAGGCTCTCAGTAGCACATTGTTATTCACTTACTGCTCCTGTTGGGATAGCTACAGGCTGTATAAGTCTTTTTTCTGCCAGAAATCTTTGAATCGAATCACTGCACTGTCAGCATACTGTAAGCTCCAAGCAAGAACAGTTAAACATTCAGTTTTGTAAGGATTTTTTTTTCAAGTGTCGACAAGTTTTTGTCTATGAGTGTATGTTCTTTGTCTGCATTTTAAATCTCCTCAATTTGACTACTGTGAATTGGACTTGTTTTTCTCATTGGCAGAGTCTACATGATCACCCAATCACCTAGGTATTTTAAACACTTTCTGTTGCCTGTTGGGATACAAGTATGGTGGAGAAGAGGGAGGAGGAGGCCCCAGGTAAAACATCACTATTTAGGGCATGGATCCCATGGAGGGCACCTGAGAGACAAGAGGTTGGAACAGGTTTTTCTGATGCAGACAGCTCTCATTTAGCCTCCAGCCTTCTGGTTGACTGAGACAGTCATCACTCGCTGATGGCTCAGGTTTAGAGGACATATGATAATGAGTTTAGACTGACTGACGTGACTAAAACCGTTTGGGGGGCCTACAGCTCGGACAGCAGGGCACGTTTAGAACAGACTTTGCCAGCAGTAATGGTAGGAATAGATCAGCATGTTGGTCCCAGGAGCAGATCTGAGGCTAGGTCTGTCACTAAGGTAATTACAGCCATGGTTATGGTATCTGTAGGAAAGGCTGATCTCAGACCTGTGGCTCCGCCTGTAGCCTCGTGTCACAAGAATGTCCTTGAAGTTTTTTTTTTTGTTTTTTTTAGAAATGTTGGTAAAGTTAACCAGACATTAGTAAAGAATAATTTGAAACAAAATAGCCTTACAATTATAGCTTGCTATAATGTAATGTTTATCAGTACCCAAGCAGATATGAATATACTTAGGAGACTATAATAAATGTACATGAGCAACTCAACCAATTTTAATAGGTACTGATAAACCCTGCACAGCTCTATTCACAATAAGACCCAACCAGCATATCTAGTTCTTTATTGAATATTGCATTTTACCCACTCTTTCCCCCTTCCTAAAATAAATGGTGCTCTAGCATAATAAACCTCTATCATCTTTGCAGTGTCAATTAGCCAGCTAGCCGTCACTGACTCCTCAGAGGCCAAACAGAACTTTATCTGACCCCTCGGTTTTACACATGTCATGGACAATTTGCCACTCGCAGGTAGTCCTGAAATGCGCTGCCAGAATAGACAGATGTATCTCTATCACAGTCCCTTCAACTCTCTTTCCCTTCTGAAGTCAAGGGCATGCTTTGAACTGAAACAGTTTCAGTTTTTTTCTGCACTGTTATCCTTTTTTTCGATTTATTTCTCTCCCACTGCTGACTCTCCATCATTTATAGGCTTATGGCTATATCCTGGTAAGAATACAGATTTCATGTGTCAAAGGTGTGTCAGACTTGGGCCCCTACACTAATAGTTTGTCTACTATCTGGCCCAATCAAGTTTATCCTTCCCGAGGCATGTGTTTACAGCTGTTGCACCTGTATAAGTATACTTTATAGAGTAAGAAGCAGGGAGAGTAAAGATATGTAAGAGATTTAAATAATCTTTTGATAATAATGATGGCTGAAATCAATCATATACACAATTAGCAGAACGTATTAAGGAGAGCATGATTCCTCAACTTCACCACACTCCGTATCGTCCCACATTGCTCTGCTATGTATGATTGAGTCTCCACTCAGGGGTTGTAATCCCTGAACCCTACCCCTCTACTGGACCACGTCTCTTCTCTGCACCGTGTCTTCCGCCAGCATCTGCCAGTTTCCAGCCGTCTGGATGGCATCATCAGCTATGACAAGAGAATAAATCCATGAGCCGCCACCTTCTCCTAGCATCTGAGGGACGCACATGACAGCTCTCAATAAACTCCCCAAGATTGTTTTTTTTTTTCTTCTTCTTCTTCTTCTTCCTTTTTTTAATCTCCGACGGCAGACGTTGGAATCCTGCTGTCAGCATAACGGGCGCATATTAGCAGAGCTGGCTCCACCTGGCCCCACCGCTCCACGACCTGTCCCCTCCCTGTAATTATCCCTTAGCCCCTTTCCCATTAACCTACTCCCTTTGATCCCCACACATGCTGATATTATGCAAAACTGCTGAATAGAGAGACTAGGATAGTGCAAAACAGCACGCTGTTACCCGTGGTTCTGATTTTCTCACCTATTCTACTCTTCTTTCACTCTATCTCTCCCTAATTATCTGCCTCTTTGTCATGGATTAAATTAATTTCAAAGGAGTCTGCGAGGATAGAAAAGGGATGAAGAAGAGGAGGATAGAGTTGTAGGAAAAGAGAAAATACTGGTATTGGATATTTTACAAGCCATCAAGGGTGAATAAAGAAATCTGAAAAAGGGTCTGAAAAAGAACTATTTCTTTTAGTTTCCCCATGCATGTATCAAGTAAAACGTCTTCATTAGGTCAGGGGGCCTAAAAGCAAATATCATGGTCTGCACAATGCTGAAGGTCTGTGACTGACCTTTCTTTGGTTTTAATCATTGCAACTCTTGACAGCTTAATAAGTTGAAGGTGCCGGGTTGCAGTCTAACGTAATAAGGCCCACACCAGAGCCTTGGCCACCTATGATTGCTCCCATAAGTCTTAGCACATCTGGCTCTGTGTCCTTGGGTGAGAGATATTTTCCATAACTTTTCTTATGCTCAGAAGCCACCATCGGCTTTTATTAAGAATGGGGATGATACAGTGCACAGTGTCTCCTCGTGGTAGCGTATGTCCACAAGGCGTTCGACATTCATAATGCCACGTCGCAGTCACTATTATCCTTTCAGCTGACAACCACAGTGCAGTACAGCTCCAGTGCATCCCACCATGCAGTGTTTAACTTGCTAAATATTCCAGTAATATATGGGTGTACTTTGTAAATCACACTACCGTATTTATTTCCTCCCTACTGAAGTATATTGTTAGATAGAATATATGCCATCCATATTCCATGGTTTATTACATCTATGGATGAATTACCCACCATTTATGATGCACATAAGGTGTATAATTCTATATGCAGTAAAGTTTTTTATGGAGACACAGCTTTTCACCCTCCACTTCTCATCCCCACTCGTAGCCCACAGAGGAAGAAATTAATCCACAGCTAAAAAACTATTGTTGTTGCATTAAGAAGAGTGGCAAATCTTTGAGGATTTGAACTCTTTGAGAAAAGAATTAGCTCTAACCTAAACACTCGCGTTTGTTTAGCAGACCACATAGTGTTTGATAAAATAACCACTGAAAACCATATTGCACAAAAATTTTACAGTTTAATTAATATGAATATATACATATATGAAATAGAAAAAAATGGTTTTAAAAATCTGTTGAATTCCTGCTGACCTCTACATGAACTCGCTATTAAAAGTTTGGACAAGCTAGTTAAGCACATTGTCATCCACGGGAACTACTTTTGACACCTTGACATCTCATCATCTTATATCCCTATGATGACAGACTTTTTCAGATGACGGACAGCCATACCTTTAAAGTGCACACTGGCCTTTTAACATGCCGGCACAGAGCGATCCTATCAATTGAAAGGCTCCAGACTGAGGTGAGCTGCTATCATTAGCAGTCATGTTAATAAAGGGGACCAGGATTTGTTTGATGGGACTGTGACACAGTCAACCATCAAAGGCTACATCTCACCACCCACTCATTGTTCTGAACAGATGCTTTTCCACTGACTTTCCCTAACATCTTCATTGGTGTTCTGACCCAAAAGGCCAGTCTGTCTGTCTGCTGAATGCAAAAGGCCTGAGACATTCGCCTTGCTGGAGTCCTCAGATTTGTAGAATAAGGCACCTAAATCTCTCTGTTGTATGCTGAAGGTTTGATCTCTACTGTGTTTTTAGCAGAGAGGCTAATGTAGTAGTTTGTACCCCTGAGCTTCCTGTTGGAGATATTTTAATGAATGGCCTTTGTTTGGGCTTCTGGTTGCCTCTGTGTGATCGCCATAGAAGCTATGCCAAGCCTACCGTTGATTGGGCACCCTTAAAGGTGAGGATGAAAGCTCTTGTGGGAGACACAGGGGGTTGAAAAGGGTGATGTAGAAGGGGAATAGATAAAGAGGTGGTATGAAGACAGCGTGGAGGTATTAAAAGCAAGCCCTTGCACTATTAAATCCATCCATAGCAGGGACAGTAGAAATGTAAATGTAAATTGCCTATTACATTTTTATGTAAAGCATCTTTTTCCTCCATTTGCGTCTGTGATTGTATGACGTCTGTTTAAATCTCATGAACGCAGCGGTGAGTCACTTATCCAATGGATCCAATGTCTAAAATGAATTGTTAATATAGGATATGTTGAACATGTGGAGGATAAGGGCTGTGACACAAAACAAACGTTTAAAAATGGACCTAACGTCATATATTGTCAAGCTCTTATGGTCATGAGCAGAAGAAATCGCTAAATCACTGAACAACTCTTTAACGCATTTATATAATAAAACATTCTTACCATGCTCTTATCATATTAAGTCTTTTAGTTATCTTGCAGTTGACTAGCTGGACGTTATTCTCAGCTGCAGATCCAAGTCTGTCATTGCTGTTTAAAAAAATATTTTCTGTAACTAAGAGCATAATTTTGATATAATTTTCTGTTATACTGATTAATGTTAACAGAGATTTTCTCATACCTCAAGTTTTATTCATATACAAGTTGAGATTATCATGGCCTGTTTTCTTTTAACAAAGCTTTTTGCTCATTTCACCCTGCAATTTATCACGACCCTTAAACTTAGGAACAGATTTTTGTATTTGTTCTATACTCCCGTTGTTCTCTCCATCTTGCTTTTTTTCCTTTGCGGTGAGGGCCAAATTGAAAGAGTGAGGCGCCAGTTTAAAGGGCAGACCCAGGTCCCTGCCTCCAGGGCTTTTACATCAGTGCTGACAGAAAGCCGTGTGAACCACTGGGAAATGTTTCATCGGTCACGACACATTATGCAGCCAAGTGAGAGCCACATTAAACTTTTCACTTACTCCATCAATGCTTCCATTTTATTGTCCGGCACGCCTGCTGACAAATCTGCAACCCAGGGTCCACCGGAGAGTTTAACAGCTCAGAATGTTTCCTCCAATTAATTTAATTCCTCAGGTCTTTGGAATAAGAAAATAAATTTTGCGGCGTCCCAGAGGTTTTGACATATACGTGGGTAGTTTACGCAGGGGGACTGTAACCCTTCATTGCATTTGATGAGAAAAAACAAATAGCTGATTGATTTAGATGCTTTCTTAAAAAAATTAAAAGGAAAAAAATAACTAAACATTCGGTTAGCAGCTCATGTTGCATGCACGTTCAAACCCCAGTAATACTCATTTGGCGATGGATGGATTTATAAACATGACTTCTACTGACATAAGATGCAAAATACCCATTGAAATGAAGCATGCTGACTCAAAAGATAAAAGTCATGCAACAAGTCAAGTTTGAAGAGTTGAACTTTAATTTAATTAGATTTTAAATATTGCCCATTACAGCTTCTGTATATGAGTAATGCTGTTCTTTTAACAATAGAACAGCATTACACAATTTCCTAAGCAATGTCATCCTTTGCAGGGAATGAGGTCATGTCTAAGTTTTTTGTGCTTATGGATCATTCCCCTTAAAACTACTGATATTTTCATGAAGAGTAAAAGTTAGGTCTGACGATTGTTCAGCCCTTGCAAAAAAAAAACAAAAACAAAACTACAGCCATTTAAAAAAAAAAAGTGTCAGACGTTCTCCTGCTGTTTCGCTGCTCTCTTCTAGTCTGTCTTTTACTGTGTGAGTGTATTCTGAGGGCATGGGGTCCTGTTGGTCAGACGAGGGATGCAGCAGGAGGGGTAATAGTAAGTTTTATGTTAAGTTTTCTTTACAAAGATTAACTTTGTACAAAGTGAATAAAACTGTAATAAAAAGTATAACAACTCTTTACCTGTTTTCATGTTGGGAAGTTCACCACATAAGAATGTTAATGTTAGTTACTCTTCTTGTTTCTCCAACTGCCTTTTCCCTCCCAGTCTTCCCATTTTCCATGTCTCCTGTCCTCTGGTGGTGAGTGGCTTATGTGGACCATTGTGGGTCACAAACTACTACAAACTGGTATATGTAGGTTTTTAAACAGCATTTTTATTATAAATGCTTTGCATTCTTACTTTTCCTAGAGTTGGTTAAATTGATATAGATTTTTTGAAAGCGTTATCATTTAACATGACAGTGACACTGTGTGGCACATTGTCAGTCTGCATGGAAGTGAAGGGATACCTCCCACACCAAGTGAAGATAGCTGGCTTGGTCAGTCAGCCTCAACCACCCTTGATCATGCCATCAACTGCTCTGTCATATGTGAAACCCATGGCATGCATTATGTTTGGCATTAATCAGACTTTCTCTCAGCCTTGCAAGAGGAAAATGTTCACTGGGGTCAGCCAAGGGACATAGAGAGATACAAAGTGTGAGCGAGGGAGAGAAAGAGAGAGCAGACAAACGTGGAAGAGCAGATTAGGTGAAAATAACTGTAGCATGGACAAGAGAGCTTTATTAATGGGATTATGGGCTCATAGATTTTGATATATCATTGGTTCAGAAAGGGAGTGAAAGTGTCAGGGAATACAGAAAATAAGAGGAGACAAGTATTTGTTAACAGTAATTTATTGAATCGCTATCACAGGGAGGTGAGGATGGGATTTGACCAAAAAGAGCTGGGTTGTATTGATGTAGTTAACTTGGAAAAGACCTGCAGGATGAAACGATGCTAACCGCAACACATCATTAAACTTGACATTTCATCCAAAATGGTCTCCTTTTTAAAATTTACAAGTTATTTTGTGGTTTTATATCAGAGAGCTATAGGCAAAATCTCTTTAATTACTGAGTCTGCCATTGTTTATATGCCACTACATAAAATTATGTTTAATAATGTGTAGCCAGTATCAAGATGTGGGGATTTACTAAAGCTATACCATAAAAGATGCTAGTGCTTTTAATGGGAGGAGGAGCATTTACTTGTTACTAAATACAGCAGTTAACCTCTTTTGAGCACATTAGCGGGACCCAGTGTTAAATCTTTTTCCTATTATTTTCCCCACCCTGTTTATGATAGCTATAGCACTGTCAAAAATGTATTTTTCTTTTTAGTAATGACCTCTTTCTTGGTTCATTAAGTACAAACATATCCTCAGTGTTGAGGAGATCTAAGCCATTACAGAAGTACATATTATAAAATAAAGCAAAGATAGCTTTTTCTTTTCTTTCTTTTTTTTGTTACATATATTTACACACTTTCAAAGCCACCATCTAGAAATTCACACATTTACTACTTAAGCTTTTCGGTGGTCCACGAGGAAACAAGTAAATTGAGCATTAGTGATGATCAATATAGGGTTTATACAAACCTGACCAATCAAGATAAAGAAGTAAATAATAATAAAAAGAAAAAAAGGCACTGAATGGTAGTTCGAATGTGGTTGTGTGTTGTAGGAAAATGCACGCCAGGTGGGCATAAGCTGAAACCGTTAGCGGGTATGGTTGTCTCATTTTGTTTTTGTCTCGTAGAGGAATACCATCTATGTAACTGAAGTAGGTTGATGAAACGTACCATGCAGACATCATCAAACACCAATACCCCTGCAGTAGTACCGCCACTATGTGCTGCCGCTGATTTCTCTCCAGCTGCTCACGTGGCAAATCCTTTATGTTCCCTCATATAAGAATTTAGTTACAGTTGTCTGCTGTCACTTATTATCTTATTGTCGTATTATATTTCCCACAGCGGGGAATATGGCTGTATAACAGCTTTCTTGCCCTCTGTTGTGTGGCTTGGAATCGTTCCAAAGACCCCGAACACAGTAAAGTACAACTTTCTAAGACTCCCGTTAAGACGGATCGCTTTCTCTTCACTCGAAACACGAGGAAATCACTCAGATGTTTTACTGTATCTAACTTGACTCCTAACAACAGGGAAAGAAAATCTATTTTAGGCGCAACGATGGGAAATCAGCTATCGTTTAGTGCATATCGTTTCTAGAGGGTGAGGGGGTGGAGAGAGGTTGAAATTTTAAATGCCTCATTTTGATGAGCTTTGACAGTAATGCAGCCACATTGGCAAATGTAGCAGATTTCTATGACACCCATGTCATAGGGCTGTGGTTATGCTTCTGCTCGATCATTAGAGAAGACTTCTAAGAGAGACAAGTGAGATGTGAGTAATGGTGCTGAAGCAAGCTTGTATAAACATGTCAGTGAGCAGAAAAGTTCTCCTGTCATCTAGGTATTTTACTCTCAAAGAGTGACAAACTAAATAGCTAAAATCCCCTAGGCTAAAATCTGCACGCTCTACCACATTAGAGTATTGGCTTCTAATGCCATAAGAATGTGACAATCGCATTTTGAAACATTTTACATATTCTTTCTCAAACAGCCACCTTGTTAGCCAACCATGTTTGTTTTTCCTACTTTTTCCCCCGATGCATTTCTCTGCAGGCATGGCTTTGGAAGTGGTGATGAATGAGTGGAAGTTGACTCATTATTAAAGGTGGGAGATGATTAATAAGGACCATATGTGTTTTCCTCTATAGTGTAAATAAAATATATCATTCACGTAATGCAGGGCTGAGCTGGGAGAGTGATTTATGGGGTGTTAAAATGCACGAGGAGCCAAAGGCTGAAGCCCTCTCAGACACACTGCCATGACAGTGCCCTACCCCGCCGCTTTAACATGACTTAGATATCTCACACTCCTGCTCCTTGCTATCGCTCTGTTTCCTTATCTCGATTACCACCGTGCGGGATTTATATGTCTCAGACTTTCGGGAGAGTTCCCAAATTTGTTCTGAGGTCATTCAGAACGAATATAAATGGGACCTCTAAAACCTTACATTTTAGAATGTAGCTGTATTTTTGCATTTATCATTGATAACCCAGGAAAACTGCAAATATATATATATATATATATATATATATATATATATATATATATATAATTGATAGAAAAGAAGAGGAAATTTTAAAAAAGCATACCTCGTGTATACATAGTAGTAGAATAATTCTCTACTACTCAGCCTTGATGTTCCAAAGAAGACGCATTGATTGTACCATTGTCTTTGGCAGATAGCCACCACCGCACACCTAAGGTATCGATTCACTTTAGACGTCACCATATTTCTCAACTTCAGATCCTGATGGAGTGTCTCTGTTTAAGTGTTTGAAGGTAGATGTCCAACGAGGCGCATGTTAGAAGCATTATCTCCTCATCAGTCCCGCTGTCTTTGAAGTGTACAATTGAGGAGAGCAGGTCTGCACCTCTCTTTGTTTGGCTGTGCAACAAAAAGAAGAAAAAAAATTGAATATGTAAGCTTCAACCCGGTACACCACAATTGTGCAGTCTTTCTGTGACCGATGTGTCACCAGGAGGGAGAATGAAATTTGAACAAAGAAGTCTTTCACTCATTTTTTTTTCTTTTTTTTGTTTGAGAAAAAAAATACATTCAAAAATCGCTGTGTTGTTAAGTGCTTAGTTTTTTGTGTTCTGGTAACTCTGCTTTCACTTAGCATTTTGGGATTTCTGGTTTATGATATTTCCCCAGCTTTCGGGCAGTTACGCTGTCCTCTTCTTCAACTGTGTTGCTGAGCAGCGCAGTATGCTAGATGACCATATGCTAGTTATACAGCTGTGAAAAATGCTGCCACAAAGTAATGGAGAGAAAAGGGAATGTGGGGAGATGCACTGCTTTTTACATAGGCATCTTAAAAGATTTTGTCTATTCGCTCCATATATTCAGGTCTATTTCCATTGAGGATCCCACTCTTTTAAAGCCACTTTCATAATGATATGATAAAATCATAGCTAACATAAATCTGCTAAGTCAGCTGTGTGTCAGTTTACATCATGTGAAGATGTCTAGTAAGTCTGTTCCCTAAATGAGATTATGTCTTTTCATTTTTGTGTGTCTGCCTTCAGACTATGCATAAACACAGAACATGTGTATGAAAATGTGTGTTTTTCACATCAAAACCGACTGACAATGGAACCTTGAGTAGGCCCATGATTCAGTATCCTGCCCATTCCCCATGGTTCCTGACCTGGGGGAAGGATCTGTCTGGGTTTTGGCAGGCTCTATAACCACTGCCCTCCCTCACTGCATTTATCACCACTTCATCTCAAATAGGAAAATAGGGGCACTGATTTATTTATTTTTTATTTTTTTGTGGGGCAGAGGGTTACAGCTATTTCTCCAAATTTCTTTTTAAGTCAGGGCCTTCCAGGCCCACTGGTGGCAGCTGCCTATTCTGCTGTTCACTGGGGGCATGCCCTGGTTTCATGTGTGCTGTTGTGGCGGGAGTAAAAGAGAGAGAGGGAGAAAGTGGAAAAGGAAGATGGAGGAGGGGAATAGAAACACTCCCACTGTGCCAGCGTGCCCCAACCTCAGCCAGGGTGACACACTTACCAGCCAACATTCTGTCACCTTGCCGTGACACTGCAGGAAAGCCACGCTCTGCCTCTGAATGGGGGCACTGGGTGCAGAGGGAACCTGTCGAAGAAGCCTCCTAAATCAGGCTGCTGGGGAGACGGATGTTAATGTGCTGTCTCGATGTCTTAAAGTACAAAGTTAGAGCCACAGACTCTTGCTGAGAGAGGCTACAAGACAGCGGCTCCCTCATATCCTTTGTTTACACAGCCAGTGGAGTGGGACTACTTTACCTGGACCCACTGAGTTCACTCACACAAATCCTTCAATATGTACAAGTGAACATAAGGAGCTTAGCCCAGAGAAGGCAATTCAGTCTGCTTCCCCAGCCATCCTCTAGAAATGACAAATTAGAGATGTTAAACAGCCTGGTGTGGGTATTACAACTAAAGAAGCATTTTCGGGAGAGTTATGTACAAAGAGTTATTACTACAAGCAGCAATGCTATAAGCTCAGGCTTAGGCTTAAGTTCAAGTATTAACTACATCTAATATTCTGAAGTAGAATTGATAACATACAAACCATACACTGGTTGCCATCCCTTAAAATATATATTTATATACTTCCTAGACTTAATTTCGACATGTATGTGGCTCTAAATACTGACTGCATCAAACATATCTGTCCTCACCCCACCGTATTCCTCCCCCGCCCCAAAGTCAGTCCTCTTTTCTTATAGATGGTACCCAAATAACACAGAGGCTCAGTGAGAGCCATGTTTAAGCTAATACACAGCATTTTCATGGAGTGGGTGTAACTGACACCAATCCCAGTGGGGCAATTACAGGAAATTAATTACCAGCCATTCCTGTATTAATGGTTTATTCCAAAATAAAGCAAGCTAATTTATTCATTTTGACACAGAAAATTGATTCAATGAGGATTATAAAAAGTTATTTGCTAAACAAAATGGAAGGGAGGAAGGCGAAATGAAGCAGGGGTTAAAAAAAGAAAACGTGAAAAATCCTGCAAAATGCAGTAATTAGTGGATAATAATGCCACTGCTAGCAGTGCGCTTCCCCAATATGACTGTAGGTATTTGACTGAGAATTAAGAACCATTTCCCAGTGTCTGCCCTTCCCTGCCTGTATTGTACGCTGCACTGGAATCTCACACCTCCAGCAAAGAAGCAAAATCTCTGCAGAGCGAGGATGATGAGGAGGGGCGACGTCCTGTGAACCTGGGGCCTGAGGGTGAGAAGAGAAAATGGGTAGGTTGTCAGGGAGTAAAAGAGCAGGAGTGGGGGAGACATAGAGTGACAATGCAAGATGAGTTAGGGAGTGAAGTGGGGTGGTGGGAAGTAAGCAGGAATGAGACAGAGAAAAAGAGAGAAAGCACTCTGACAGCCTGAGAAACCTTGAGGTGCCATCTGGCGTGTGGGGGCCAAAGGAAAGGGCTCACCGACCCTTGACCCAGATCCCCCTTTTAGCAAACATCCCAGTGCTGCAGATTTATAGTCTGCTGAGGAACAATATCTGTCAAAGACCTGAGGTGAAGGCTGGCAGTGTCCGATTATCTTCAGGTGACTAGAAACAATTGGAAATACGAATGCTCAGGATGTGGTGGTGCACTTGTGAGTTTGACCTCAGCAGCAGTTCAGACAACACAGAGCAAGAAAGTAGAATGTAAACTGGAATTTTTCTTTTGCTTTTTCTGTTGTTTTTTTGTGTTTCTGGCTTGTTCCTATTTAAGAACTGAATGAATACCAAAAAAAGGAGGGCACATTTACTTGACAGCAGTGAGGGGCTGTGATTTTACAATATCTCACAGAATAAAAGAGTAGTATATGATATTAGTATGAAAATCAGTCTGCCCTCAGCTGATTAGTTTGTCTGAATATGCTTGGGCTCTGTTTTTGTTTTCAAAACTATTTGGTTTCCACTCCGCTCAGCAGGAACGCCACAACAATAACAGTAACTGCTTGGGGTCCAATGTAACATAGATCAATACTGCCTGCAGAGATTGTTAGGACGCCCCGAGGCAAAGCAGCCCCCACAATCGCAAATGCACATGCATACACACATAGAAGCCTACACATGAACATGAGCCTCTTTACTCAACCGCAGAGAACCAAAAGCTACCTTAGAACAAAAGATTAAGAAGAATACTCATGTGGCAGCCAGCTGTCATTCACCATCACATTTGATTTGTGCAACGGTATCCAATAAATCTGGTCGCTGGCTTTCCTTTCATTCTTTTTATTGCCCACACAGACTCTTTTGCCCTTTTTTGCATTTTAAGGAGGGGTGGGTAAGTCTTTACATGGGCTCAAACCTGAATAGATCTTTGTCGTGCTCATTTTTCCTGGTTCTGACTCTACCCAATGCATCCCACAAGTGACAAAGTCCCTCTCAACCTCAGATGCAGGCAGGCTGTTTAGTAGCTAGTTAGCATTCAGAGCAGCTATGCTAACACCCAGCAGACAAGTATGCCATGGGGGGGGGGGGGGCGGTAAAAGGACTTGATTTCTTAGATATGCTCTATTAGTGTGGCTTGAAATAATCTACTGAGTGATGATTTTTTGTGGCTCACATTACAACTAAAAAGTTAAATGATGTGATGTAAATATTGTGTAAATTTTTGTTGACAGTGTGATTATTTTATTACTCAGTGCAGCTCTGTGTGTAAGTGAATGACTCCTAAATGCAAAGAATTTCAACGTTTATCTAAAACAACAGTCCAGACTGTCTCGCTTGTCCACGCTTTTTCCGCCTCTCCTTTGTGCAGTGTGCTGACATCATAAATGCTAATGTCTGCTGGCTAGCAAGACATTCTTAGCTGGTGGCCCGGAATTCCTGATATTTGCTATCGGGAATCAGCAGGATCAGTAATGCTAACTATGTGGATCATTCTTAGAAGACTCGGCAACAGCCGTCATGCCCTCATAATAATGCTGTGCATTTCAGCAGTATGTCTCAATTGAGAGCTGAAGCAACCCAATGCTTTCATTGTTCTTGTCTTCTTTTGTGATGCAGTAAAGGGAAAAAAATTCATTTCTTTTCTAATGGCATGAAAAGATTTCATTTAAGTGCAGATTGAGAGTGTACCGCTGTGGCTTGTGGAGCCAGGCCAAAAACACAGTGCCCGCGAAAATGCCCTGGCTCTGCAGTATCATTCCAGAAGCAAACTGGTGTTCTTCACTGAAGCCGAGCAGCGTCATAGCAACCCAGTGCAATGCATAAAAGATGACCTCAGAGGCACTGGCTTGACATGCACTTCCACAACAAGACACAAGATGGGCTGGTTTCAAACTTACAAAGGTCAAACGAGGCCAAGCATCCAAGTGATAGTTTGTGCTATGATATATTTGTAACATGAAAATGTGCATTTATTAAAACGATGTATCTGCAGACAGGATCACATTTGCAAGAAATCTAAAATCTTTTCTCATTTTCCCTGCGTGTCTTTGTAAATGCTTGCATTGTAGCGCACAGGGACTGTCAGTCTGCCTAATTGCAATTTACTGTGTGTATATAAAGGTTCCTAAGATAATAAAGAATGCTTGGATTTCCTAACTCTTATTTGGAGCCCAGGCAATTGTCTGCCAGTCCATGACCTCATATATCTCTTTTCTAACTCTTTCTGTGTGAGATGGACTGCTCTTTAAACTTACTTGAATATATATAATTTTTCCAAGTGTGGTAGTATTTTTCATGGAGCTTATTCTGCAGGTGAAGTTGTTGTAGGTTGTAACGCTAAGTAGAGCGGGCAGGTCTTCATTGCCAAAGTGCTTGGTAGTAATGGTGAAAATTGGCTGATGTGTTTGAGATCTAGCGCTAGTCCAAGTGGAGAGACTGTTTCAAAATGACACATGAGTGGAATTTCCTTCCTCCTGCTCACCGTGCTGCACGTCCTAACCTCTACCATGTAAAGAAAAGAGAGAAATGTGTGTCACCAAATAAATTCAGAGAGAAAAGAAGGCAAGCTGGTGGGTTTGTGTGCGTATTCACGGGAAAATGTGTTTACAGTATGTATGGTAGATGTGTGTTATCGGTGTGAGACGACAATCCAGCAAGAATGAGATGGGTGAAAGAAAAAGCAATTGTCCTGTAGGGCTCAGACACTCATGAAATTAATCTATTATCTTCCTGTGCAGCTGCCATGTACTATACAAGGTGCTTGACAATTCCCTGTGCCATTGCAACTCCGTGACATTTGCCCATTCACTAAGCTCGCTGACACCAACAGGATCTGGCCTTGCCGCCAAATTAAGGCAACGAGTGGGGAAATGAGAGCGGTGGCATCGGCCAGGAAGAGCCAGAGAGGCGGGATAGATTACCCCTTGTGTTTGAAGACCTGACCTAAGCACCTTGCCCAGGGGCTTTTTATCAGCTGGAGCTGAAAAACACCTTCAGGAGGGATACGACGATATAACCACAGCCAGTTGTAATGGTGTGACAAGGCTGTGCTGTCCTTGCACAAGTCTTCACTGCCCTCCCTCCTCCCTTCACTACTATCCCCTACCCTTCTTCCTCCCTCTCTACTAGACTGAGTCCTCTATCTAAAACTCCGTCCAGTTGGGAATGGGCTGACTTTAAATGCCTGTCGCCCAGTGTCACAGAAGTAGCTGCACACGGGGTGTCCAGTGTGACAACACAGTCTGGGTCCTGTCAAGGGCAAAATGAATTTGTTGGAGGAAGGAATGTGGAGGGGGAGAGAGAGAGCAGAGAGGGGATATATTATGGCAAATGATGAATAACCCGAAGGTCCACAGATACTCCGCAAAAGCGATGAAAAGAGGCGAGATGAGATGGGAGGAAGCAAAAGAAGAGTGGTAAAGAGGGGTCTAGCCTGGCTGTAGCTAGCTCAGGCTTATGGATAGCAGCTGTCAAAGAAGCAAAGTTTTATTTATTTAATGTTGGTCTGCTTAAAGAGACTGGTGAAGGTCAGGTTATGTGTCTGCTCCCCAGCTTTGTTGTGTGAGCTGGATCAATTTATGAAATATGTCTGTTAACAATGCTGCCGATGTAATCTCTCTCACCTCCTTATGCACTCTTTCACACTCCAGTCTCCTTTTCTACTATTAGACTCCTGCTCTTGCCACTACAGCTAAGGTAACCTCATCACTATAACCACTGCTGCTGCAATTTTATGATTTAGAGGTCAGAGTATTGTCTCTTTGAAGAGGTAACTGGGAGGTTCTGACAGCTGTGACGGCAGTATCAGTGTGGTCAAATGTTATATATTTCCAGGAAATGGTTATTTATTGTTTAATAGCCCAAGGATAGCTGGTCTTTTGTAAATCAATTGAAAGTTGTGTATTATATTTCAATTCCACATCACCGATTATCCATTATCTACAGTCTGGACTCCTGTACTGCCACGTGTACTGTGATTAACTACCACTTTTTAAAGTAATGTACTTCTGTTTATACAGTGCTGTATATTGTATTTATATGATACGCATAACGTGCAATTATAATTTATGTCTGTTGTTGGGTGTTTGCTTTTAGTCTAACAGGCCAAGTGCTTTAAGAGCCAGTTTTACATAAAGTAATGAACAAAGCAGGAGTTTACAGGTACACTGCAAAAAATATCCAAATATTATTTGAAATATTGGGAAATAAATGCTTAATTTGAGAAGTAATTTTCTTTCTTAATTTGAGTGAAAACCTAAAGTGAAAACTTAGCGGCTAAACCAGAAGATTTTTCTTAATTATGTGACAGATCATTTAACAAAGTTTAACAATACCAGCATAGCAATATTACCAAAGCAAAACAGTCACTGGCGATTGCATTTTTCAACATAAGGAATATATATATATATATATATATATATATATATATATATATATATATATACATACATATATATTGCAAACAAGGAATTAAATGTGGTGGTTTTGGTTTATTTTTGCCAAAAATAATATGGTAAGTCCATGACTGCGAACAAAAATCTTCTTCATATGCACAGAGTAGCATTACCAGAGCATCTAAATTCAGTTTAATTTGGTGAACTTTACATGTTGGACTCTCACAATTAGCCCCTCTCTGTCCTCAGTGTCAGCGCCATAAACTCAGGAATGCTGGTAGTTAGAAGCAGAAGCCCTGAAAGTGTGGGGTCATAAGATTGAGTCAAAGTTGAGTGTTTTTTTTTCCATTTCATTCTTTTTACCAGCATACTTTTACTAACGTTAAGATAACGTCCTTTGATTTTGGTTCTGCTTTCACTTTCGGAACTATTTTTCAACCATTTCAACCAGTTTATCTACAAAGATGTCTCATCAGTATTGTTTTATTCCCACAAAAGAATAATTTCATTTTTTATTATTATTTTCCCCCCCAAAAGCTCGCACTCGCCATCACACCAAGTACATATCACTTGTTACCACAGTCCCATTCTATTTCTGCTTTTTCATCTCAACATTAAAGCACTTGTGGTATAACAATTTGAAAAAATAGAAAAAAAAAACCCTTGCATTTTAATTGAATTATAACTGAATTAAAGTGCACTCTCAGGGAAACAAATATAGTGGTATTAACCTAAATATTTTGTGTACTAATTCATTCCAAGTTTGCAAATCTGCAGAAAAGTTGAGACATGTTCTGTGCACTTGGTATCGGTAGCTGCTGTTGCATGTCAGATGTCAAAGTCTGTGTGAAAGACTTTGACATCTGACAGTTATTCCTACTCTTGTTTCTGGTTGATCCTCAGAAAACCCTACAGCTTGACCACCATAACTGTTTCACTCTTATATCATCTTTGAAATCTGCCCCAAAAAGTCATTATCATTATTAAATAACCATTCAGTTTAGAAATGTTGGCAGCAGTGTTGTGTACTGAGCGCATCCCATAGATATGTGTTTGTGGTGGTTGTGCTTGGTGCTCAGTTTAATCTCATTCTGACTCTCTGGCATGCCACGCAGACTGTGGCCTGGATCACTGCTTCACGACCAGGCCCCGCGGTCCTTTGCTTAGCCGGCAGACCAGAGCAGAATCATTCACAGTTCGTTACAAACCCCAAAGCGTGTCTGATCACTCTGAAGATAGCATATTCTTTTGAGTGGCTCTCCTTCTTCTACCTCCTGAAAAAAGAGTGAAAGAGGGTAACAACGTGGGTTTTTTAGGGATTTTTCTTTTTGGAAAGTGGTTGCACATCTGAGTTTAATACGGTGTTTTGTTGGTGGAGGTGGGTCACACCGTTCGTCTTCCCTTAAGTGAAGGTATTCCTGGGGGTAGGAAAACAGGCTGACAGGGTTGTGACTAAACAGTTTGAACGACAGCAAACCAAGGGAAAAAGCAGAAAGACCAGTTTGTTTTGGATAGCTGCAGGCTGGACAATTTATAGACATAAATGTAAACAGAGAGCCGGAACGTCTAACACCCCCCAAATTCAAGATTAAGAAGTAAAATGATTCCAAAATGACCACAGATTACAGAGTAAAGATGAATTTGATGGAACGTGTATATGACATGGGTACTTAGCGGTAGGCAAAGGAAACCGAATGAGGAGAAGAGATCAGGCCACGGAAGGTCCAACTGTTACATTTTGTGAGTGATGTAAATAAGAGCTTTGGAGATTTCGAACCCAAGAGCCATGACCATGTAATTATCACAACTTAGGGATCAATATCCGCTCATTTGCAGAACAAAGCTGCAATCTAACCATCAGTCCTCTTTGCTCCCTTTCTTGCATGTGTCTAAGTGACTTTGACAACTAAACTGCATGTGTGCCCAGTTTTTAAAATAGCTTGTCTTTCTTTCATGTGGCAGCATATTGAGTGCTCCCATGCACACATAATTCTTATGAAATACGTTAGTGTCGAGCATGTGCTCCTTGGCCCTGAATATCAAGAAACTGACACTGATAGAGAATTTATTTGATCCACACAGTCGTATCCCTCCACCCTTATTCAAACTGTGGATTCATCTAAATTCTATGGAATCTACAGCAACACATTTCTCTTTTTCTCTTTCTCTCTTTACGCCCTCAGAGTTCAGAAGCTTGTAGGTCTTTAATTATGTATAATATTCTTTTGCCCTGTTTTATGGAAACTCCAGACTGGATTCGCTCAAGTCATCGACTTGAAAGTTTGAAAACCTCCAGTGACAAGAATATTAATGTGCCAGCAGTGTCATATCTGTTTCAGCTCATGCATATTCAATGTCCCCCCAGCTCTCCAAGATTTATGTCAGACTTTGCCAGAGTGTAGTTTTCCACCATTGGAGATAATAGCATGCTAAATTGATGTTATCGGGGGCAGGTTTTTTTTTTTTTTTTCGTCTCTACTCTTCTCCAGGTCGGGGGGTTGTGGAGGGGAACGAGGAGCAACCCACTTGTCTGGCTGCTATTCAGTCTGTTGGCAGCTTTAATGCTCACCTCAACCCACCGGCCTGTTCTGTAGTAGTAGCAGACTGAAAACCTCTGTCATGGGTGGAGAGGAGAGCATATTTTGGAAGGAGATTAGGGGCGATCCTGTGGATTATCTTTTAATTAAGGACGGTTGAGTTGTGCCCACTCTGGTGGAGCAAACGC
Organism: Neolamprologus multifasciatus; assembly: GCF_963576455.1. Classification (NCBI taxonomy): domain Eukaryota; kingdom Metazoa; phylum Chordata; class Actinopteri; order Cichliformes; family Cichlidae; genus Neolamprologus; species Neolamprologus multifasciatus. Next base: position 21,905,950 of record NC_140450.1, read on the forward strand.
CCAGCTGCTAATGAAGTTTAAACAGACATACTTTATTTAATTACTGCTAATCGCTGGGGCCCAAAGTCCGGCCCTCTTTGATCTGCCTGTCGCACTGTAATCTTCCTGGCAGATACCATCTCCCGTTCTACCCGGATCCCTTTTAGAAGTTGCTACGGGAAGTCCAAGATTAACCATGGGTTAATTGAGACAGCCAGGGTGGAAGTGTGTGTGTGTGTGTGTGTGTGTGTGTGTGTGTGTGTGTGTGTGTGTGTGTGTGTGTGTGTGTGTGTGTGTGTGCGCGTGTGCGCGACAGAGAGAGAGGACCAGAGATGGAGAGTAGGAGGGAGGATGGGAGGTAAGTTGACTGATGTGTTTGTGGCTTTAGAAGTCATCCTGTTTTCTCTCTCTCTCTCTCTCTCTCTCTCTGTCGTCACACCAGGATGTTTTGGTCACATGCTGCTTGACTGGTTGCCATTATGGTTTACCAGGGGGACCCAGAGGACAACTGACGTCTTTTTGAAAGATTTCTGAGCACTGTTTAATGTCCTTTTATCAGCTTGTAATGTCTAGTGAACTATTCACAATTCCATATTTTTCATATCTGGGACTTTCTAAAATTTCTGTTGCGTTAGTCAAGCAAACATTCAAGCCTTTCTCTCATGGATGTTCTTTGTGCGTACCAGACATCTCACAGTGCGTCCTTCCACCCCTCCACATTCCCGTACACCTATACATCACTGATCCAGCTGTTGTTTCCTTCAGGGGTGTTTATTGAACATATCAGCGTAAACGGATGGCGAGAAACCTCGCTGTAAGGAACGGAAAGGTCAGCAGAGGCAGCAGAGAGTACGGTGGAGGGGTTTGTGTGACACTGGGTGTGTGAGAGAGGAGAGGAAAGAGAGGAGGGGGTGTCTTTATCTGACCTGGGGGAGCTATGGGCTTCCTGTTAATTGGGTTAGTGTAGCGACCAGGGGCAAACCGTGTGACTGGAGAAAAATACTGTGAGAAAAACCCTAAGAGGCATTTTTGTCTCAGCTGAGACATATGGCAGAGGAGCTGTGAGCACACTGAGTCTTCATCTGGAGGTGTGAGAAAGAGCAGAGAGAAAGAGGGAGATGCATGTTTCCCCAAATTAATGCGGTATCCCCAAATCGAGTGTAGAAGAGCCAGCGGACACACTTGCTGTGGTAAACTGATCTCCCTATCCGTAGCTCTATCTAACATATGCGCACACGCACACACACATATACATATACACAAACTCAAAATCCTTTGTCTTTCTAACTCTCACACCCTCTCCAAAATCTCCTCACCCTTTCAGTATGTTTTTCTTTACTTTACCCCTTTGCACTCGCCTGCCTGTTCCCATCCTCCACAGCTGAAAGATTGCCAATAAATGAGTGATTTATATTCCGATAAGAGATGTTAACTAAACCGCTGCTTGCATATTCATACCTGAAGCTGTTGATTAATGCTGGCTTCACCATAACAGAAAATGTGTATTGTTTTTCTTTCTTTTTTTCTTCTTTTTTTTTCATTGTAACATGAACCATAGAGTCAGTAAAGGCTGGTCTGTGCCTCACAAAGAGATTTACTGCTTTAATTATCCAAAGTAAAATGGCTAAAAATATTCATAACCCTGCTTAAAACATGGTTGATGGAATTATGCATTGCATTTTGTGAATAATTGAATCTTTTCTTCAGATTGTGACAGAATAGCTAATTTATTAATAGACGTACACAAAGTCGAGTCAAAGCCTGTGTCGGTCCTGCGGGTAGAACTGCTTTCAAGAGAATGAACCCTTGTTAAATAAGTTACAGAACACAGTCCTGAGCAGACGCCTCAGTTGCAAACAAACCCAAAAGACAGAAAGGGAAGGGAGAGAGAAAGACAGAAAACGCGAGGAGCTTCGCAGACACCGGGTGTTAAACACAGTGACGTCTCAGAGGCCCTTCGGTAGAAGAAATGAAATATTAAATGCTTTCGTGTTTATTAACGGGATGAAACAAAGGGCTGCTTCCCTTTGACTTGTGCACATTGACACTTGGCACAGAACAAACAAAATCAAATATGGTATTGATCCATAATGGATGAAAAAGCCATCCATGAATGAGTGGCATTATTTAAGAATTAGGAAAGGGAAGAAACAGAGAGCAGGGAGACACACTGTTTGGAAACATCAACATTTTGTCAGCTGCCTGACTAATACACAAGTCTGGTTTATTACACATAAGTGTTATAGATGAATTTCATGTCATGACCAAAAACATATTATCGGGCACTATATTTTATTAAGCATTTAAAATGCTTCCACTACATCATATTTCATGCATTTGTTTTTATTTTTGAATGCAAATGCACTTGATTTGTAATGGGCAACAGTTTTGAGTGAGTCAGTGCAATGCATCATGTAACATTGGTGACAGTGGTTGATGCAAGCCACTTTGCATTTCTTCCGTAGTAAAGCAGGCCCTGGGGTGACATTTAATGTTGTTAGCAGTTTAACCCCAAGTCCCTCTTCTTGAGGCCCTGTCATGTCCGAGTGGCACCCCAAATAAGCACTTTTGACATGGGGGGGGGGGGCTGCAGGCCTGTGGCCCCTGCTTTTGTTGACAGTTCCTAACAAAGGGCCCCCTCTTCCATTGATTTCCCTTTGCTGTTATGCAAATTCAGAAGTCTTACTGCTGCACAACCATGGATGGAAGGTACAGGGTTTACAGTAGATAGAAAAGTATCTTTTTTTTTCTTTAGCAAGGCATCTGTGTTGTGTCATAGAAGTTAAACGCTGTATCCCTGCAGTTGTTTAATGCCCCAGAACAAAATAATACAGCTTAAAAGCATACACGGAGATAAATTTACAAGTGCACGGACAAAACTACATGGAGCAATGTATACGGATGAGCATGTGCATATCTAAACACAGACAGAAACAAGCAGCACTATTCACTACCTATGATCTCTCACTCACCCACATATTTAGTCTCACTAGCACACATTTGACACGCAGCTGAAAATCCCCTATAGCCTATTCCTTCTGGTTGTGGTTCAAATTCTGTCCTAATGCTTTCTCCAGCTGTGTGTTTGTGTGTCCCTGGGGAGTTCAGGCATAGCTGCTGTTGTGACCTGATAGCATCTGGGAGTAACTGATGGTTTTGCCCACATGCTTCTGAGCTTCAGGACCCCTCGGCCGTCCTTGCAAAGCCAGTTTCCCTTGGACCCTTTCAACACCTCCTCGACACCCGCTTAATACAAATTCCACCAGTGAAAATCCAAACATTCTGGGGGTTTTATTGAAAATTTGCCTGTAGAATGATTTCTCATTATCTTTGAAGTGGAATCCCTTGTCACAGTGAAACATAGAGTGAAAAGGTGAACCTAAAAGGCCACTTTACATGTTTCATTTCGATCATTCCTCATCAAGCTGCATGGCTGTAACCGGAATGAATTTCCCCCTTAAAGAAACTTTTTGCTTTTAGTTGAGTTTTGTTTTAAGCAGTCAGTTGAAGAATACATATCAGCTAGTTTGACAAATTCTTAGTTGGAAATAATTATATAATTATATAAAGCACATGGCAGGGGAGTGAGGTAAAACACCAGAATGGATGATTTTGCTCTTGAGTTATTTCATGACTGCCTTGACCTCAAAACTCAAGGTTATCAAGGCATCAGAGCAGCCTGTTCTAGGATTCCAAAACACGACAAAAAGTTGTTTATCCAAGGCTGATGAGGTGGTGATGAGTTTTTTTTTCCCTCCAAATTCGCTGAACTTTTCCATATTGTTACATAAATTGCTCGCAGAGTTGCAGTGAGGGTGAGAACGAGTGAGAACGTTTTTATGTTTAGGAGTGTTTAATTGCACTGAGATGTGATAGCGGCCCTCGTGTATAGGCAAATCACGTCATCCTGTAACACTGAAGTTATATTATTTAACCCCCCGGGATCATATCCCTGGACCAGTGTGTATGAAGTGCATTTTTATCATCCCTCTCACATTTCACATGGAACTGTATGCAAGTATGTTTGTTTTCATATCAACTTTTAAAGTGAAACAGAGGCAAAAAAAAAAGGAGTAAAAAGTACGTGATGGCCGATGAAGGGATGCATATGACCCTCTCCGTAGGAGGAAAAATAACCAAAAAAAAGGAATGAAAAGGAGGAGGAAGAACGGAGGAGGCGGAGGAATAATAAAAACAGTAAAGAAGTGTTTCCATGCTTTCTCCAGCTGTTTTCCCATGGAAAGACACCGGTTATCCTACACAGCTTGTTACAATAGAGCAAACAAGCCTGGTGGGATCTGGAATTGACAACTTGTGTCTGCTTAGTTACACTAGTTAATGACCCTAATTATCTTCCTCCTCGCTGTGAACAGTCAATAAACAATTAGTGTGGCATATGGACCCCCTAAACTCTGTGTTTTCTATCTCCAAGACAATGGGGTGTCCTTCTCTGGCAGTGGTAAAGTGTCACTACAGGCTGATTAAAGTACATGGGAAACAGTAATCAATGGCTTATCCTAAGACCCTAAACATTATCCTTTCCTACTAGGTGTTGCCTCTCAGCTTCAAAAGCACTGACAAAGGGAGCAACTTCATGCATAGTGTCCATCTATCTTTTATTTTCTACTTCCTTAGAAAATTAGTTTAGAAAGAAAGACGACATGGTGCTGATTAATATGTTTGCACTGAGGCCTTTGGGCCTATGGCTAGCTCTATCTGTGTAAGCCCCTTTCAATGACCATCTTCCACATGGCCACATCTCTGTCATATGTTTATGAGCCTTTCAATAGGGCTTTCTCTCATCCATACCAATAGGTAGACCAGAATAGCTGGCTGGAGGGAGGAAGAGACAAACCTTTTGAATATGGATGGAGTTTAGGTGAACTACACCTGAACCCTGTCTGTGATGTCTTTATAGAGAATGTTTCTGACTTTCCTTTGCTTTTCAGCCACCATCAAAAGTTCAAGAGGCAGTAGTGTTTTGTATTCAGGGAGAAGAGAACCTTTGAAACCTTTGGGATAAAAGCGTTGCACTGTGTCAGTCTGGAAGGTAAAGGAGAAGGAGGGAGAAGGGCTAAGAGGGTGCATGAGAGGGGAGGAAAAGGGTGCACTTTGTTGTGCTGTTTCACAAGGCTAATCTGAAATAAGCACCAACCTTTATGCAGGAGAATAACTGATAAATGTTAACTAGCGTGGGCCAAGTTTTACAGCAGCTGGTGACCTTTAAATCAGGGTTCAAGGTTTTTTTATGTCTGCTCAGACAAGTGTGTTCATTCTTTGGTAACTGAATATAGGAATTCAAACACATTATCAAAATTGTGATAGTCGTATTATGTATTTAACACAAATGTACAGAGACAAAATAACTGTTAACAATTGCTCTAATAGCTTTCATCTACTCTTGATAACCTGTCTTACTTTCCATTTGAGTATGACTTAATTCAGGCTGAATTAGTAGCTGATCCTGAAGAAAATCATGCAGCCGTTTTTGGAATAAGGAGGTGCTAAAGTTGCATTTTTCATTGTGATCATTTCCTTGTAGAGCAAGTTCAAACTACATTTGAGTTTTGGAAAGTTTCTGCAGTAATTTTAGATTTCTTAAAAACTGAAAAAAAAAGCCCAGTAGCACTGTTTTGAATTTTTCCCTTTGGCTAGAGTAGAAGATTTCTGATCTCTTGGTACGAACTGTATCCCTGCTGGCAGAGAGTCTGATGTCTTGTAATGGCCCTCCATGGATTTGATAAGATTATTGCTTTTCTAAATGTAATGTTTTTCCCCTTACTTTTCTCTTTATATGGATACTGTTTCTGTATTCATGATACAGTATTACAGCTATGTGGCATTAAAAAAAAGTTTGGCCTAGAATTGTGTGAAAAAAGTTTGTCATTGCTATGCATGAGGCTGTGAAGAACAGATACCAGATAGGGTTAATCCAATGGACAAGGATACTGGCGACTGATGATGGTGGGAGTAATCAGCATTAGCTTGCAAAGTAATTGCTTAATTTTCTAATAATGCATCATCATTATTATGAGATTCAAATAAAATTGATCTTACCTTGACATAGTTTCGTGCATTTTCACATATAATCAACAACTGCGATGTAAATATATTTGGGCATATGAGTGCAGCGCAAACACAAGTTCATACTCTGGCCTCTTTGATATGAATGCACGTGTGGGGAACAGCTGCAATGATCCATCATCATCTCAAAACAAGACAAAACAGAAGGAGGGTCTTTTTGTGTTTTGATTTGATTTTAAATTGGAGCTTAAGGTAACTGTGTTTGGAGGAACACTGGTTATGTTTCCACTCCTCAACTTTTTTTTCTTTCCAATGGGCGTGTTTGAATGTGAAAGAAAAGGCATGACGAAGTGAAACGGTAAACTGATTGAACAAGTTAATAGAAATTTGGCCTATAGTTTAAAAAAGAAAAGGGTTAAAAAAAAAGAAGAGCTAGGCAAAGATAATACTATAAGAAATGTCCGAGACATTTGTCTACTTTTGTTGTCAGTAGGCTTAATCATTTGTGTGACCAGGCCTGCTCTTGTTGTACCCTGTAGGCTAGTTTAGCTTAGTCTTTCTCTTTATGCTTGAAGATGATAAAAAATTTTCTCTCCTGTTGTTTGTTTTGTATTTGGACCACACTAAATGCATTACAGAGTGTGGATAGTTCTTCCCTGAGGGTGTCCTTAGGGGAGCACAAATTGCCCAACCCCAGTGTAATTTGTGTCTTACCAACAAATACTATAATACTATAGATTCTATGTGTTTTTATTTGTAAAAAAAAAAACACAAAAAAGCTTTGTGTTCATGCTGTCAGTTGTCTTGATGTGGTTTTTCAAGTATGTTTCAGTTTTTGTTTTATGCCCATTATCCCTGGTGCCAGGGCATCAGGACGAGTCTTTAATAAAATACAACAATTCGCCAATTCATACTAGGTGTAAATTACTCTGAAAGCTTTGGTTCTGGTTGAATACCTGGGAAAATTGCTCTTAATTTAATAGCATGCATGTTTTGTTTTTTGTTTTTTTTGTTTGTTTTTTTTTGGGGGGGGGGGGGTTCCTAGGAGAGATAAACCCACGTTCTAACTTTGCAATTACAAATCACAGCGCTAACAATGTTGCACTTGTGTGTCGCTCTGCCAGTGGTTGGCTGCTACTTGAAACATGCCTTTTTTGGTACGCAATTAGGCTGACTCAGTACTTATGCACTAATGGTAAGATGGTCAGCTCAGGGGATTAACTTAGTTGTGTTGGAGGGTTGGTGAAGGGGTCTGCTTGTGAGAAGCCCTATTGTCCTGCTGGGTCACTGATCTAGGGGTTCATACCCACTCAAGACCAGGACTTTACCCTCCTTCTCTCTCCACTTCAGCAGGCAACAGAATTGGCTGCATTGTGTGATATGAGGTGGAAAAGAGTCCACCGCCCCACCCATCCACTTGGGTTTTGGAGTGTGTTTTGAGCAGCGCTCATCACAACACTGGCTGTGCACATGCACACACTCACACACACAAATGCGCAGTGGCGTCCTATCTGCACTCAATAACCAAAGGGAAACTCCAGCTGGGAGAGCCATTGATGCCTCCGTAACAGGCTGATTGTTTCCTATAGGAGAGGGAGGAGCGGGGAGGAGAGAGTGGGCAGTTCTCTAACTCCACCCCAAGGCTTTGAGTGGGGCCTAGCAGGTGTAAACACCCACTGCTTTTTGCTTCATGAGTGGGCAAGAGAAGAAGGACCCCCAGGTAGTCACGGGGCACTGCTCTGAAGGAATTAAGAAATTAAAAGTAAAGTGAAAGCGAGAGGCCCAAAAAGAATCACAGGACAAAATGGATGCATGTTAGACTCGGGCCAGGTGTTCTACTGTTATGATACGAGTTGCCTCAGCCATGCTGTGAGAGGCAGATAACCTCTCTATTGACCACAGAGCCCAAGATCACCTTCCATGCTGGGGTGTCTGTAACACAACCAAACTTAAAGCAGCAGCTTAAATGGGGATAAATAATGGCATTTTCTGGCACTGGCAACACTTGTCAGCATAGGAAAGCTTCAGTGATGATTCTAGGGCCCATTCAGATGATGGAAATTCTGTCTCAATGATTCATCTCCATTTACTTAGCTATGAGTATCATATCCCTGCCAGTTGGGAAGGCGATATAGCACAGGAGCTTAGCTTGTCCCTGAATGGGGCTATGCGAGAGAAGTTAGTATATGTTTGAGATGCTTCTGATGCTTATAATGCATACTCTTTGGGTAACGCTGTTAGGATTATAGAGTAGAAAGAGGCAAATATATAGACCAGCATGCTGTTTATCCACCGGTTCCACACCCTGCAAACAGAACCCCATTACACAGACCAGTTTGGAGAAGCTTAACACCTGTTTTTTTTTTCCAGCCAATATAAACTCATTCTCTCCCTCCCTCTCACTTACTTTTTGTCTTCCAATGCAAAGAGGATGAAGCCAGGGGAATGAGAAGAGCTCCATTATTGCTGTATTTTCTTTCCAGAAAAATGTTATTTACTAGAAAGATATCATCCTAGCTTTTAATCCTCTTAGTGGTGGATTGCGGTTGTACTTACATCGTCATGCACCTGCTAAACTGCCTTCTCTTAAAGCTGTATAAACACAGCCGCGGGAGCCATTGCTTTCCCAAGCCGAACCCATCAGCTTTTTTTTCGTGCTTTTTTTTCTGAGAGTTACACAGAGGAAGAGAGCTCACAAGAAGTTTAGAGGACATGGTGTTGAGAAGGATGATGCTCATGAGAGCAAGCAGAGACCTCTTCCTGCTACACCAGATGAGGCCAGACCCCACCTGATGCCTCTTCGCTGGTCAGCTTCTTGCTGGAGCCTCAAAACCACTAAACAGAGGAGGGCCTGTGTGTAGGAGTGTTTATACAAGGCCTGTAAGCATCCTCACATGTCCTCACAGTCTTAAGTTCAGAGGAGCAGCCTTCTTCACTTAATGTGGATTACAGAGCACTTAGGGGGTGGGGGTGGGGGGTAGCTTTGCTTCTTTTGTACCAAAGATATTTATATTTTGTTTCCTGTTGACTTGTGATTGTGATTTTAGCTAAAATGCATTAAACACATTTTATTGCAGCACTGGTCTGACGTGTCTTCTGTATAATGATTGTAAAACAAATAACTTTTGCTCCTGGGCTCGTGTATATATTTAGAAAGTTGAGCATGAGCTGTTTTTTTCCTTGTGAATAATCCCTCTTCCTCCTCAGTAAAGAACATGTCGAGCTGGTGTGACAGGTTCTGCACTCTGTTAACATAACCTCCTCTGTTCTAACATGGTACAGACACCACTCATCCTCATGTTCCCTGATGGGAGAGAGAGAGAGACAGACAGAAAGACAGCGAGAAAGTAACAGCAGCTGAGACAGAAGAAGATGAAAATAGAAAAGGTGTCCTTTATGTGTGTGTGTGTGTGTGTGTGTGTGTGTGTGTGTGGGCTGGAGGGAGGGAACTTCGACCGCAGGCAAACAATATGGAATTTGAAATATTGGCTGGCGTTGTGATTGAACATGGCTCCCTTATCACTGGGTTGCCAGGTTGGCCAGCTATAACGATGACTTATCACAGGGCTGAGGAACTTGGAGTATATAACAAGATTCTCCGACATGACAAACACTGCCCCGAGGAGACACACACCACAATCTGTATAGACTGCCCCAATCCAGGGCATCCAGCATTGGCAATAGTGGATTCTCTTAGGAGTATAGCACAGGTAGCGTTACTTCTAAAAATGAACAAGGTCCACTATGTCTTTTACTTACTGACATGCATGAGATGAGAGCCCGGGTGCTGTGCACATTTTTTTGTCCATTAGAATAACAAGAATTTTATGTATCATTGAAGTTTTGGTACGGACACACGCCTGTCAGTGCTTCTGCAGTCTGCCTAGGTGTTCTAGCTTCCTGGTTTTCATAGTCACCTTGTGACCTACGCTCTCTTTTTGGAGCAATAACCAATCGCCTCTTTATGGGCCTAGAAAGAGGATGATGTTTCAGCCTCATTTGCAACACTTTTCACTTCAGCCCAAAGTCACACTTCAGCGTATATGTTATTATAATTATACCATATTTAATTAAGTAACTTATTCTGTTGTGTTTTTTCTTTATTTCTCGCTTCTATTTAAGATTGAATAAAAGTGTGTGCAGTGTGTGTGTGTGTCTTGGTGTTGTTTTTTTAATACGTTACATGCACAAATGTGCTGTAGATCAATAATGAGCTGTGGACTTCACTCTCTGTCTTCCTCAGTAGAGGATAAACAAGCAGATGATTCAAGGTCAAATGGATAAAGACAAGTCTTAAAGGTGTAGAGTAAAGGAACGATATTGTAGGTTTGGTTTTTAAATGTCCTAATCAGATAAGCCCTGATGCATTTTGGCTTTGGTAAGTTCCTCATCATGTCCTCCTTGTTCTCCATCTTTGGCCCTAAACTACACACTGGGGTTGAATAAATGAATATAGAAGCTAAATGTGTCACCCAAGTTACTAAATTGATTTGCGCCTGAACTGTTAGATGCTCAGTTTCCCCATTTAATGTTAAAGCTGTGAAAATTCCTTTGTGTACTTGAGCTGCTCAGAACCTATGAACCATGAACTTTGACCTTTTGGCTAAACCAAAACAGATGCCAGGTGAGGTGACTCACATCCGGCTTTAAATACACTGGTGAGGAATTTTTCACCCTGTTCTCTGTGTTATTGCTTCATCTCCTCCTCCTTCTCCTCCTCCTCCTACTGCATTTCTCCACTAATAATACTCCTTAGCCATGAGAAGACCACCCCCTCTTATCTTCTATATTTTTTTTCCACTGACTCTATCCCTTTTTTCCTTTTCTTTCATATTATCTCTCGAGTTTTCATTAATTACGTTCCTTTGGCAGGAACTTGTTTGCTTTCCCTCTGTATGTATGTATTGCTGGCATTGGAATGGATTTGTTTATAGTTGTGACCCTTGCTGCTTGAAGTCTTAAAGCAGCTCTACTGTCAAGAGCCAAAACTCTGGCAAGGTCAGCTCATTTCTGTTTACGTTTCGAGCACTATTTACCCTCAGGGGCTTTTAAAAGCACTTCTGCAAAACATCACTTTCAGGAGGGAGAAAGGGAGCGAGAGAAAGGAAAGGAAGGTTGGAGAGAGAAAAGATTAAATAACCGAGAGGACGGTGATAGGATTCTACTTTCCCATCAGTGACACTGTCATATTATACTGAACCAGGAAATTTCTTAATCCTTCTTATAGTGTATTGAAATTTGCAAATTCGTACTTTGCTTCAGGTAACCGCACGAGTATATTGATATGAATATGGTGCATTAACCATAATTGTCCTAATTTCCCCTCTGCTGCATTAACTCTCTGCATATTACCAACATGCCTTAATAAAAAAGCGATATAAAAATAAATAAAAATGTTTTTGCATGATAGACCCTGAGGCTGTTGCTTGAATGCAAAACCATGGACTTGGGATTAACCCATCAATAATCACTATCTGCCGTGCCATGCATTTGCCCCGGCAGAGCTAATGATTAATCTCCCCTATATGGGACTGATCACTATCAGATTGATGAATGTACCGACCAATCATGTTCCCGCAAACCCACAGCATGTACATACACCAATAAGTGATGATGAACAGCCTGTGTTGTTGGTTATTTATGCTGGCTGTATGGAGTAGTCCCTGTGGTTTTTGTATACAGATCTAGTCATATAGTTTTTTATATGTACTTTTTTGGCCTGTGTATGGATATTGATTTAGGTGTGTGAAGCATGAAGTGCACTGTTATATGCTGTGTAAAAGAAAGAGAAGTCATGTCTGGTTAACCTCTTATTATGGCTAACATCTTAGGAACATGCAGTAGGACCCGAACACCTCACGCTCTGAAATCCCAGTGCAAACATGCTTTCTCCAATCTGTGTGGAGCGACTGAATGTTATGTGTGCACATGTGCTTATAAATGTGTGCGATTGCAAAGCTGTATGGGCAAATTGTGTTTCTCCATGTAAGACGTACTGTATCTACCCTTGAATGATGGATGTAGATTTTGTCCTTGTTGTTGTTACTCTGCCTGGGCCTCCGTGTGTTTCATGCTGATGTCCTTGTATAGTCAGGCTTGGGTTTATTTTCTCTGGATCGACAGAGACACCTCCTCTTGAACTTTTATAGCCCCTCTTAGTGATGTGTATCTGAGAGAGCTGACCCGGGTCACCAGGCTTTACGGGCTTCCGCCTGCTTCTCATCCTCTGTGTTTGTTTTTCTTTCTCTTTGCTTTTTCATATCATTTCGTTTTGCACGTTTGCACATGAGCAGAATAAAAATGACAGAACAGAAAAGCGAACAGTTGTGAGCTTGCAGGCTATGGGAACAAAGAGAAAATAGAAAAAAAAATAATATCCCTGTTTAAAGTTTAATCCATAATAAAGTATGAAATGACCTCCTCAGAAAACATGTTCCAGTTATTGCTGTTGTTTGTTTTGTTTCTCATGCTCTCCAGACTTTACACGTTACATCTTGTGATTTTTTTTAACAGTAAAATAAGTTGTTAGTAGAGGTAAAAGACCAAGGGAGCAGTTTTTAGTTTCCTAGGTCTGATATTCAGTCTGGGTCATTTCATAGTATAAATCCCAATAAAGACCCAGTGCACAGCATAAAGCCTAATAAATGCCAAAACCAGTAAAGTGAGCTAGAAAGAGCTGAGGGACATGAGACCCCACAAACTTAACCCACACTTTACCTTTAACCAGAAACCCAGAACAACAGTTATACCTCATGCTAACAACCCTTAGACACCTCCTGCCTCCCCCTAACACACACACAGGTGCCTCTCGGAGGACTCCTCGGGGACTTGTTCACAGTCAGAGCACCAGACTAGGTCTGGGAGGATTATCTCTGTATTACAAAACACTATAATGTGGAGTTCCCCTCTACAAATTACTGACCAGACACAGGGAGCTGAAAGTCTGTGGGCCTAAACTAAAGTGACAGTTATTGGCCCCTCTAGCTCAGAAGAAAAATCTGCTAAGCCATTTGCTGTTGTCACATTTCTTGGTGGAGAATGTATTCCCATGCATTTGATACAGCCACATTTAACCATGCACTCAGGAGCTCAGTCCATAACTTTTCTCTCACTGAAATTTATAATACAGAGCTGCATTGTGAGATACTCATGTATACTGGCCACAGAGCACTCCCCTGTCTGCTGTTGACACACCATAAACAGTGACACAAACCCCGAAGAGTTGTCCTTTAAATTGTTTATGTCATTACCTTCTTTGTACCTTGAGGAGGGTAAAAGAGACAAATCTCTTCCTGTCTTTTTATGACCAATAGAGTTGGGTTTGGAAGGGGAAGAAATCTTCTGCCAAGTGAAAGCTTAGCTTGTCATGCAAAAACATGCATACCGAAGAGGATCTGAGGACGAGACACTTTTTGCTCTGTCACTCTTAACACATCCAAGATTCCCTGTTCATTCAGAAAGCCAAACATCTTTTATTACTTCATATCCAAACTTCTGATCTGCTCTGATCCCCTCAGTCCAGAAAGCCGTAGTCAATCATGCCCAATCATGAATCAACTACATTTAAATAGCAAATTGTATTATGGAGCACTGGATCAGTGTTTTTTTAAAACTTTTTTCTAAATAAAATATTGGACGATAATTTTAGCAATACATTTATTAGCTAATCAGAAACACCTTCAGTCAGCACATAAACATACTAAGATGAATAACACAGATACATTACATTGATTCCAAAGCAGACATACCCTTTAATAAATAAAACAAAAACACATGATTTCAGACTATTTCAAAATCTTGAGTTAAGTGCTATTCTGGCATTGTTTACTCTGTTCTATCCTAGTTGGTTGTTTACCATACAAGGGATTTATTTGTCCTTTTGGTTTTGTGTGTAGGTTTTAATGCATTGCAGCTTCACTGGCACCACGATGAGTAAACATTTTATGGCTCCAACTAATCTCATGCAGCAATTCCAACAAAAACAGCTAATTGTGTTTAGCTTTTCTGTGACTCAATGAGCAGTATTTGTTTTAATAATTACGCTCGTGTGGACAAGACACCGTGTTTAAATCACTTCAGGAGAGCGGGGAATTTGGTAGGATGAGAAGTCTCGGCATAATATTTTGTAGAGAAGAGGTGAAACAGAGTACAATAATTATATATGTGCTTTATGCATATTTGCAGAATGTATGCTGTGTGGTTGGTCTTTTCAAAATAGAATGGTTGGACATGCAATAGAAAAAAAATAGGTAATACCACAGTAATTTAGGTTTTATGGTCATTCATTTGCTTTTATGTGGGTGTTTGGTGTAGTATGTGTTATTTACATTAGAGTTAGATAGGCATTTTTAGCTTATCACACATAAGTATCGCCATATGTTCTCTGATAAGTGCCAATAGGTCTTTTTCTCTTTTTTCTGTAATTAAGTCACCACACAAACTGTGGTATGGCATACACTGATTGTTTACATTTCTCATTTCTTTCACCACTTTCTGCAGCATGTAGCAGAGTATACACCATATATATATATATATATATATATATATACATATATATATATATATATATATATATATATATATATAATTATTTTTCACTAAAAGCCAGTGCCAGTCAACATTCCTAATTGGGGATCTGCTGGATTTAAAATGAACTGCTTGATCAGATTGCCATGACTTTTTCTGACTCTGTGTGTGTGTGTTTGTAAATTCTTGGATAACATACTCTTGATCTACTGTTGCATTCTTGCCAAGTTGTCCCAGTCCATTTTTGATGCCAGCAAGCACGCAGTGGTTAATATTCAGTGCGTTTTATGGGTAAGGTTTTGATCATGTACAGATTTTTGACACTGCTTTGCAGTCCTAAAATCTATAAACATCTTTCTCTGATATATATATTTTTTATAAATGTTTTATATTTTCTATTAAGATCTAATCATACTCCGGGAGCAGTAACAGTGCTGAAAAATAGACCAGACATGCATTCCTTTCAAATTACACATTTATTCCTTATTACATATTTTGGATATGCTTTAGAAAATTTTAGATTCCAGAAAGTTCAATGACGTTACAGCCTTTCATGCTTTAGAATGCTAAATGAAAGAATGTTTCACTGACCTCTTCAACTCTAAACACTGGTTAGTCGACATTGTTATTCACATTTAAAAAGACTTTTGCAAAGCCATTTACAAAACACAGACGACCATCGCAGACTGGGAACTCTATAAAATATTTCATGTGTATTGAAGTGCTGGACGTTTGTCACCTCTGTGATATTTTGTAAATATTAATGTCTGTTGCGTACGCCTCTGCACACTCAGACCGACAGTTACACACAGTGCAATTAAACCACATGTGAGGAGCATTACCCATTTCTTACACAAGTCGGTCTTAACAAAAAAAGAAGGAGGCAGAGATATTATTTTGACACTCAGCGTAATGCCTTTCTTTACACACTGGACAACCATGTGTTCTCCCTGAGGCGAAGTGTGGCGTTACTTGATGTTTAGCTTAATGAACTTCAGAGCAAACTGAGAGCTCATGCAAATTGCGGACGAGTGTAGTGTTAACTAAAATGTGACTATACTTACAATGTTCTTGTTTACTTTTATTTTTACCATCGTGTTATTTGTTTCATCATATGAAAAAAAAAGTTTTTTGGAATTGGCTTATTGTGCTATTTCGTGTATTTCTGTGCTCGTTAGCACTTACGCCCACTCTTTACATACTCAGTCCTGAGTAATGTCTATTATGCCATTTAAAGCATGCTATTCATTGGATAAATGCTTTGTGTGATTGTTTAGTCACAGGTGCCGCCATCGCTGTTATCATGTTGTGTGTGTATCTCACACAACAGGGTGATGACTTCTTTTCGAAGACAAGTTAAGTTGTGAAAATAATTTCTTACTTTCTTTGTGTTTTTCTTGTTGAAAGCCTGACCTGCAGTTTGTAAGGAGACAGTGTAAGGAGGTGAAGGCAGAGTGGGGACTATAGTGATTTGAGAAATTCTAGAAACTGCAGCTATTGAACAGTGAAGCCAGGAATCTTTATTAAAAGTCATTGATGTTATTATTATGTGTAGGTTTTTTTTCTTTTTTTTAACTTGTTTTCCATTATTTTAGAATCATGTGTTCCTCACATTTGTATGGTATTGTGTTATGCGATTATGCTAATTGAAAGGTAGAAAGCCATACTGTGTGAGTGTGTGAAACCTGTTTTGTACTTAAAGATTAGCGAGCCATAATTGTTGTGTAGGGGCTTCCCACTCAAGCTTAAAAATATGCTACTTTACATCCCCCATCTATTTTACTTCTTCTGTCTTTCTGTCTACCCCCCCCCCCCTTTCTGTCTCCTGTCATGCCCCCCCCCCCCCCCCAACCCAACCCAACCCCACCTATCCTCGACCTGGTTCTTGATCCCTACACTGGGAGTGGATACTTCTGGTAGGATTAATATTTCTGCCACTTTGATGTCAGAACTGTGTTTCACAAAGACAGAGTTAGGATGTGGGGGCGATGGGCAAAGAATAAGACAGAGGGAATGAAAGAAAGAGAGGGATAAGGACACAGAGAAATGAAAAATGGAAAGGTGGCAGAGATATGAGGGATCCTCACTTGGCAGCCAAATCTATAATCTCATAGCGTGTGTATTTCTGTGTGAGGAGTTGTGTGTGATTTTTGCATGTGACTGTGTGTGTGTATTTGTGTGGGGGACCCTTGTTGGCAGCTACCCGTGCTCCCACCGCAGGCTGTGTTTGCAGAGGTGTGTCATTGTTGCTGTGGGCTAGCGGAGGTCAACAAGGGGGTACAGGCCAGGCGGCTGTTCCTCATTGGCTCCCAGGCAGAGGCTCTGGCCTTGCCCATTAAGCCAATCACTCATAGCCAGCTGACCCCTGACAGCCTATCGGCTTACTTGGCCTGGAGGCTGAGAGCAAATAGACAAAGGCAGAGGTGTGGGGCAGGGTTATGTTATTGGAAGAGAGCTTGGAAAGAGATGCAGAGAGAGAGAGAGTGAGAAAGAGCGAGAGAGATAGGGAAGAAGAAGCCGAATGAGTAAGACTCTTAGCGTGGTTTCAGCTGAGGAGCCAAAGGTGAAAGCAAGTGGTGGGCGAGAGCGCCCTTAATCTTCAGCTGACGAGGGCACCAGGCCTCCATACAATAATTACATTAGAGTCAAACGGATCCCTGTATCTGAAAGCAACACATTTATGCCCTGCAGGAGAATCCCTGGCTAATTGTAATCCACCAAGACGGAGCAAGCGCAAGAAGTGCCTACCTTTAAAGTGAAGAGGTTTAGGCGAATGCTTTTGTGTAGATTATTGTGTGTATAAAGTGCATTTATGTGCGCCTTGTTTTATGAAAACATGAACTCTAATGGTTACAGGAAGCAAAAACGAAGCCCGAGAAAATATGAGCATTGTGAATTCATTCATCCAGCGCGTGGATATCTGCAAATCGACATGCACTTGTATTTACATGCATTATGGCTCTTGGCTGCAGTGTACGTTGGCAGCATTGCTTTTAGCATTGCTCGAGGGATAGGTGGATGTTGGAATGGCAGGATGGAGAGATACTACAAGGGGAATGGTGGGATGGAATGAGAGGAGGGGGCTGGTATATCTAGTGAGCAGCGCCAGGCGCAGCCGGAGGGGAGGAGAGGTTGATCTGTTTAGTGTCCGTCTCCTGCCAGCTTTCACTGGTCATTAAAAGTAGGCTGTTATCAGACAGTGCAGGGAGGACTACCCGAGCAGCCAGCACAGTGCTGCGTCTTCAGGTAACAGCTCCTTATCTGTTCACTGATTGCCTTCACGCTCCCAATCCATCTGACGTTGGCGTCTCAATCAGTCTTTAAATAATCTGCCTCCTCACAGCAGCGCAAGAAGATCCGCCTCCATACCTCCACCTTCCTCTCTTTGTGGCTCTAGATCTTTTCCTTTCCTCGTTGTGTATGAGTTGATGTTGAATATTAATGCGGGAAAACATTCTGTCTTGCACACTTATAGGAAATAAACAAACAACTCTCTAAATCTGCCTGGGTGTGCTGTGCTTTCCTCGGAGCATGTGTACTGTGTACAGCTCAATCCTACAGATCTGAACACTTGGCTTTGAGCTAAAGAGCCAGTGATTCATACAGCAGTGCTGACATTACAGAATTATTTGAAACTAATTTGAGAACAGTTTTTTTTTCTAGTAGCTTACTTGTTCATATTGTTTAGAACAGATATGTAATATGTTTTAATGTTGAATCTTAATTTCAACATGAATTATGTATAACATGTTCCTTGCACTAACCTAAGCAGTGGCCAAACAGAAAGGGGAAAAAATGCAGCTTTATGACTGTATACAGAAAATCAACATCAACTTTTACCTTAAAGTTGTTCAAGTTGTTTAGCAGAACTGCAGGGCAGTTCTAAGTTGAGTTGGCAAGTCCTGTTGCCAGCAGCGTTGCTGATTATGTTTTTGGCAACAGGCTACACCAAGCCTCCCACTCACCTCCCACCCCAGGCCCGCAGTACAGGACCACTACCATTGTCAGCTCCATCGTACTTATCTCTCCTGGACACTGAGAGGGATGAGATGCAAGTGAGGTAGAGATACAGCTTGTTATTCAACAAATAGAACATGTGCGAAGAGAGCCTGAAGGAAAAGTGAGCAAAAAAAAGAAAACCCATTTTAACACTTTTATTTTGATTATAGAAGTTGCATTTCTGATACAGTGTCCTATTTGGCCACAACAGCTGGAACTCACATCACCTCCTCTCTTGCTATGGTGTTTCTAATGGAAGCTGTTCAGCTAAAGGCTTGTGGCAGGACAGTAACAGGAAAGCTGCTGACCCAATGGGCCTGACTGTGAGAAAGTGCTTCCTCTTAACTGGTTTCCATTAACATAGTGCTGGTGTCTTGGTGTCTTAGCTTCATTTTGATGTGTCTGAGAACATTGCAGTGAAAGTTAGAATAATATTTTAAGAGCAGACATTCAAGGCAGCAAATTCAGTGTGAATTTTTAATGGTACCCCCTCCCATAGTCAGTAATGTCTGTGGTTCAAACCTGAGCCCAGCAGTTTTTATTGCTGTGCCCTTTTGCTCCTGGCACTTGCCTTTATGGTTGAATGGTAGCGTAGCATAAGTAATATTATTTGATTAATATTAGTTATTATTACTAACCCGTTGTTCTTTTGACACACCACCTCATCTTAAAACTCTTAAACAGTGTGTAGACAAGAATACGCTTTGAGTGTAATTATCATTGTAAATACACTGTAGTTACCTGTTAAATATTTAGTTTTATTTCTGATTAGGATGTTTCTGAACCAGACCTGCATTTGAAAACTGAATGCTGTAGAGCTGTGTTATTCAGGTGGAAAGTGTTGGAAAAGAGAAATTATAGGAAAAACTTGAACCCCACAGTGAAGGAATACGATGAGTCTATTGTGGTTTCGGTCCACTTGTCCCCTTGGAGTGAAGGGTCACTGCAAATCAATACAAAGTTGTTCTGAGTGATCACCTTTATCCTGTGATGACACATTTCTATTCTGATGGAAGTAGAAGGTCAGTGCCTCTATCCATAGGGCAGTAGGGGTCACTGACTGGTTAGATATGTATGGAAATGATGTCAATCATATGCTATGAGCAGATCCTAACCCAGCTGACCACCTATGGGAGATTTTGGTGTGTGTTTGACTGCATTCTCCACCATCTCTATCATTATGTCTGTGAAGGTTCTCAGTCAGTACGGGATATCATTATCCAAACACCAGATGAGGAATTATCTTTGGGAACAATGGCTTTCCTTAGAGTTCCAGAGACTTGTGGACTCACTACCAAGGCGCTGTGAAGCTGCTCTGGTTTCACATGGTGGCCTTACACCTTACAGAGATACTTTATATTGTTTTCTCCTTTCATTTGTCACCTGTCTGTTTTTGTTTCAGGAGCTGGTATCAGCTCCAGTAGATGGTGTAATGGTGACTGTACTTATTGACTGTACTCATACCTCAGAGTGAGTCAGATAAATGAACGTTTCACCTCCGTCACTACTTCACTGCTGATGTCATATTGGATTCTAGACTGTAGGTGACAACCAAGTAATAACTCCTCTATCTCCCCACCTCAATCTCTCACTTTCTTTTGCTCACTTGCTTGCTCCCTTCTACCTAGAAAGCATACTTCCATTTCTGAGTTATCTGTCTCTCTCTGTCTGCCTCTCCAGTTCCTCTCTGTCTCTCACTTCTTGCCCCTGCTCTCATCCATATGATGTGTGATATGTATCATTGGTTAAGACTACTCCAGGCCGGCATGTTGACATTCCCCCGTGCCTCTTCATCTCTCCCCGCAGAGCTGAGTGCTGTTGAGTTGTGTTGATTAATGATATTGATCGCTCCACACACGGCTTGACTTACAGTGAATGAGAGAGGGAGCAAGAGACAGAAAGTGAGAGCAGAAGAGAGAGAGAGAGAGAAATTGGGAGAAAAAAATAACTCACTCAATCTCGATACAATTTTTTTCCCCTACAAGCTCTGTTTCCATGGAAACCATACCATAGGGACAGTCAGAGACAGTATAGATACGAAGAAAAGGTGAAGGGGGGGAAAAAAACAAAAACACAAAAGTCTGACTTGATTTTAAGGGTACAAGTTCATTTAACTATAGATGCCTACTGCAATGTTGTTCTTTATATATGTGTATATATATATATATATATATATGCAATGAACAATGAGAAAAAATGTGAAGGCGTGATCAGAATATGTGACAACACATCAATGGCACTAAATCCAGGTTGCCAATAATCTGTTAAAGGCAGTCTCCTTGACACCTAATAAGTCATGTCAATAGCAAAGAGGAAGTGTCAATACCTTTTTAGGTGTAGAGAATCTTGCTGCTATAGTGTCATTCACTTAAATGATATAGATAAGACTGACTAGGTGCTGTATCAGGAGAAATTTGCTATCTTACTTCTCACTGGCCAGTTTCCAATTTTTCGTATTGAAGGCAATATCGTTTAATGTTTTATACCCATTAGTCAGATAATTAATGTTGTCATGCATTTGGTTACTTAAAGGTTATTTGTTATGAAACCATTGGGCATCTGATACTAGCAGTGGGAATTTCCCCCGTGATGCTAACTAATGGAGCTTCCTCTGTTCCAGTCCTAAGAGGACACATGGGGAGAGTCATACCACAACTATGGTGGGGTTTGCAGGCTCCCATGAAAGCTTAAATCCCAGAGAAATGTATTAAGGCACTGGTATGAGGTCTGTGTGTATGTGTGTTTATTATGGTGTGTCAGTACGGGACAGGATGCAGAGTGTGTGAACCAGGGCATGTCTCACTGAATCATCTGGCGTACAGGAAGAGGGGAAAAATAATAAGTACAAGGGGACACATGAGTATGCAACATTTTGTCATCATTCTGTGTGGGGGGTTATACGTGAGGGGTTAAAGAAAACCAGAATCTGAGTTGTGTGCTTTTCCTCTCAAATCAGCAGGCATTTCCACATATGCTATGTGCAAACAAATATAACCAGGTGCCCACTGTCATTTTGCTGTGCAGGTCATAACCTTCCTATAATGTGTCATCATAGGAACCAAAAACAGGAAAGGGGGACAGTGATGCCACAACATTACATGAGCAAATGAACAGTGTTTACTGAACGCTTTTGAGTTCGGATAAAAGTTTAAAAAAAACTGACCATTCGCACATTTGAGCATGCGATACTCAAAGAGTCTGTGTGGAAGCTAAATTCTTCCATCATATATTTGTTTATGCATTTTTTTGTCAAGTCTGAGTACATTTTTGGTGTGTGGGTTTTTTTTTTAGATATGTGTATTTGCTGCTCATGCTCACTACTGTCTGGCCTTTTCTTGTTCCCCCAGCTGTCCTAACACTGGTCTGTGTTGACAGTAAACACAGCTGCAGGTCATAGAGGCCCCGCTCTGGTCGAACACGGGGCTCTGAAGGCCAACGGGGTAGAGAGCATACAGGGAGCATGAATGCAGGAAAGGGAAGGTATAACTAGTGGGGGAATGCTCTTCTTTGGCAAGGCACAGTGTACTACATAAGTGGTCCAGCATGTGTTTTTTTTTTTGATCACAGTGAGAGGCAAACTGAAGGAGACACAGTGGAAAGGAGTGGGACAGTAAAGCAGAAGACCTGTTACTCCAAAAAGTGAAGAAAGGGATGATGAGAACGATGGAAAATGGCAGAAAAGGGGGATTGGCTGATTCCAGGCATCAATGACAGCTCTGATTGGGATGTGAGATGAAAAGTACGGAAAGGGGTAAAAATAGTTCAGACAAGAAAGAATGAGGTAAAATATTGCCAAGGTCCTGCCCTTGGTATTAAACATTAAAATGCCGTCTACATCCTGGAGGTCAGAATCAGAACAGCTAATGACAGCAAACACTAGTGACCTGAGTCCAGGTGTGTCATTAAATCACAATACGACCAGGCATCTACTTTTAGAGAACTTTTCCATAATTGTGGATTTGATGTATCTTTAAGATCAATATCTCATGATAAATCTATGTCGATGTTATTAACAGATTGCATTAGCATTGCCTTCAGACGCACCATTAGGGGTCTACGACCTTTGTATGCATGATTGATAGATTGTCTTAGCCCGTCTACGTGTCGTGGCCTTGGCTGTAAGAAGCACGTTGTTTTGGTAACCTACCAATCGCTATATATACACTCCCTGTTAGGGCCTTTGCGCATCCAAAAGACAAAGATGTGTGGGTGATATACAGACAAACACAGTCACACGCATATAACCCACAACCCTACTGCAATTTATATTTACGCCAACACACACGTGCACGCCCGCACACACTAGAACCAAAAAAACCTCCATCTGACATGTTCTTTTCCGGCCCCTAAGGACAGATCAGGCACAGCTGTGACTTGGGAGGTCATGAAGCTCGGAGGGGTCAGACTGAGCAGACTCTGAGAGAGCCCAGTGCAGGGTCACAGGTCACTCCCAGCAGCCCTAGCGGTGTGAAAGGTCATGGGTCAGAGTCTCACCATGATGCGTCGGCTGGGTAGGGTTTCAAAAGGCGGCTGGGGCCAGTGAGAAGCACAGATTTATAGATACTGAGCTGAGCCCCAGTCCTCAGCCCAAGGTAATTACACAGAATATGAGCATGCCCGTTGAGGCTTGGCCGCCATATTTCATTTCCACCCTGAGCCCCTGTAGACTGAAATAATACATGAGATAGCCAGGGAGAGATGAGAGGCGAGACCAGGGGGCAGAGAGGCAAAGAAAGGAAGATCCACTGATGCAAGGTAAGAAAAGACAGAAAGTGATGTATAGAGAGAGAAAAGGAGAGTAAATGAGTGAAGGGATGTTAGAACAAGTTATTCACTCTCACATTTTGTTAAGAGCGAAGTAAACTCAGAGTGAGAGAAGCGGTGAGCACCAGACCAAGTAAAGGCAAAGGGTCATATTTGTTACTAAACAAAACTCCATTCTTAGCAACAAGACCTTTGACGTCAAATTCCAGTAAGACATGGAGAAGGTCACAGGGATCATCCCTGGGGAACGGCGTGAGTCAGAGTGACACGGAGCACGGACAGCAGGGAGTGACGGCCTCGCGAGAGGAGAGGAACATAGGAACAGATGGAGCGAGGGGTGGGGGGAGTGAAAGAAAAGAAGAGCCCAGAAATTAGATTAGTTTAAAAAGTGAAGTTGTAATGCAGCAGGCTTGATATCCTGCTCAGAGCAGTTTCCCGTGAGAACCTGATCAGGCCACCGCAGGCTCATTGGGACGGTCTAAACATATTTACCCCTTGTTGGAAGGTACAAATTAAATCACGCTCCTCCACAAAGAGGAGATGTTTTCCCCTTCTGTTCTGATGTCATGGTAGTGGGGTGGTATAGAGTGGGGGTCGGCCCTCTCTGGCCTGCATGCATTTATCTTAGAGGCAATTTATCTTCCAGTAAGACCCCCCCCCCACACACACACACACACACACACACACTCTTCTTGTTTTCTAGATCCTTCTATTCCTTTTTGCAAACACTGTTTCAAAGTCTTTGACAAACACTGACAATGAAATTCAAGAACAAGTCAAAGCTCCGTCCTGTTCTCACCACCAACTCCATCATCATCCGTCTGTCCCTCTGTTTTCTCTCATCTTCCCTCCCTCCCCTGCACCCCCTTTCGGTTTTTATCCGATGTTATTTGAAAAGAGTACATTGTGTTGAACAATTGGACGTGCCCATCCTTTTGTTCCTCCCCTAACAATGCCATAGCAGGTTTCATTGGAGATCATTACAGTAATTGCCTCATAATTGCATCGACTTTAGCCTTGGCTGCAGCCCATTCTCTGAGTGCATACAGGCCCAGTCACAGACTCTGTGATGCACAGCAGTGTGTGACCTTAGACCGTGAAGCGGGTCGGTCTCTGTCACTTAGCCTTTGGCCAGCCTGGCAGCATTCTTGCCCATGGAGAAAGAGGGGGAAAAAAATCTCCCTCTTTTTGTCCCTGAGTACAACTTGTTTTATTTTCTCTTACATGCCACACTTCCCCTGTCATTTTATCTTTTAGCTCATTGCTCTTGCTCATTTCTCCCTCACTTGCTGTGTTTCTATCTCATGTTGCTGGATCATAAATGTTTCCAGATAGGATTTTGAAGGACAGTACAGGGAGGCCTTCACCCTCCGCCCTCTCATCTTGTATTTATAGAAAGCAGCATCTGCTTCCAATGTTGCTGTTTTTTTATGAAGGGAGAGAAAGTGTTTGATGACTCAACCAAGCATTTAAATTAAGGTTCATACAGCTTCAGGAGTTAGAAAGAAAGTTGAGTTTATTGTGTGTGTTTTCACAAATGCACGGTACAAAACACTTAAAGCAGCCTCATGCCCTTTCCCTGAGCGCTTATCAAGCCCTACCCTAACTCTCCCTCTGAGACAAGCTAAACCACTACTGTGACATGCAACAGAAAAAGAAGAAAAAAAAATCCTAGAGTCATGCAAACACACAATAACTCAATCCATTATTTACGAGTGAACTCATTCAGAAAGGAAGCATATGTAATCTACTCATCCATGCTGAGAAGATGCTGAGAGGAGGAGGAGTGGAAGTGAAGGAGAAGTGGGGTGTGTTCAGGGACAAGGCAGGCGGCCAGCTGAGAACGAATTTTGTTTCTGTTACTAACTCCCCAAAGAGAGGTGGGAACCAGTAAACAAACAGAGTGAGAAAGTGTTTCCTTCTTTAATGACAAAGGGAGAGGCTGAGAGAAAGGCAGGGAAGGAGGGAAGCATGGCTAGGAGCTGGCGCAGTGTGTCAGCTGTCAGCCTTTGTGTTTGTTTCTGTGTGTGTGTGTGTGCGTGTGTGTGTGTGTGTGCGCGTGTGTGCGTGTGTGTGTGCATGCCCTCTGCCCTGTTTGTATGCAGGCCAGCAGTCTACACAAAGGCACACAGGAGGCATACACGCAGATGGGTAAACAAAGCCATTGTTTGCTATTTTGTATTTTATTATTGGGAGAGATTAGTTGTTATTGATTATTCTCAGTCAGGGCCAAGAAGAGTGGTGGCAAGTTCTACATGTTCCCATCAGACCCCATATCTTCATGCACTCACTCACACACACGCACACAAACACACACACTCTTCCACAAGTCTCATTCCTCCACCGTACCCCACTTCCATTGAGGCTGTCACGCCCTTGTCAGTTCCTGTCACAGTGTGTCTACCTGAAGTATGCAGATGAGGCCTTTGTGGTCCCCTGTCGCTGCCTGGATGCCCATTCTTTCGGGCTCAGGTCTATTATGGCCTGAGCCTGGGGCGGGTCTCCACACATACACAGAGCACTCCTGGGGTCATAGCCTTTCAACCTCAGGGGCTCGACTTCTGCCACCACAGCCTGACAAATCACCCCACGACACACACACAAAAAAAGCGCCAGGGCCCCAGTGTGAGTGGGGCCCAGTTCCAAACAACTCCTCGAGTCTCCGCTCTGTTACAAGCAATGCCAGTGAGCTACTATTGCTTTGCTCCCATTGGATTTGGACAAAGGGGAGGAAAGAAGATGAGGGGAAAGAGAGTCTGTAAAAAAAAAGAGAGAGAGAGCGAGAGAGAGAGAGAGAAAGAGAGAGAGAGAGAGAGAGAGAGAGAGTGGACCAACAGGGAGGGATGGGAAGAGAGAAAAAGACGAGAGGAAGAAAGAGACATTTGGGTTCTTTCATTTGGTGGACTATGATAAATGGCCTGGCCTTTAGCCGTTCTGTGCTCCCCCAGCACTCTCTCTGGGCCTCCCCTGACAAGAGGGTCTTTCAGGGAGAACGGACCCCACAAATATTGCTCTTTGTCCCAGACGAAGCTTAGTCAAGACCCCAATGCTCTGACTTTAATCAAGTAAAATCAGCAATGCAAGGGTCTTCTTTTATGTGTGAGAGTCAATCACTTTGTGTGTGTGTGCGTGTGTGTATCTCTGTCTGTGTGTTTGAGGTGCAACAGAGAATAGACAGGATGGGGAGAAGTCTGGGAGGACTAAAGAAAAGTCAGCACACTACATTACACTGGCACGTCTCCCCATTACTCCTTTAAAGACATTCAGAGCTTTGCCTTAGGGGAACGTGGGTAGATTTGGGGGAAGGATGAATTCAAATAGACCCTAAAGGCACATAACAAACTGAGTCAGCGATCAAAACTATTTCTGAAGTTCACCTCTAACAAGGCGAGGTCTTAGTGACAAAAAGTGAGGGGGGTAATCATTTTCCCGTACTAAATGTTAAATGAACAAGTGCATGTCTGTTTCAAAGCCTTGTAGCTAGTTATTGAGCTCTTATTGTTCTGCAACCAGTAGTTATATTACAATTATATTTGTTAAGTTTACCGTGAATAATATTTGTGGCCAAAATAATATTTCTACTGTATCGGCGCATCTTACTAATCCTGCAAGAGCATTCGCAGAGTGTTACAATCAAATTAATGAACTGCAAAAGCTGATTAGCAAGGTTGACAAAAACCATCTGAAAAAAGGCAACAATGAACACCTTTAGTGTCATAGATGGAAGTTTACGGTGGATTAATTGTTTATGAAGTTAGCCCACTGGCAACGAGGGTGCACAGGGCAGAATTACACAGTTGATGAAATCAGTGATGGGGACTCGAACAGAGGAAGCCGGGCTGCAGTGAAGCTCTGCTACGAGTTTATTTTTGCAACAGTGGCACGATACTGTCGGATGGGTGTGTGACTGTGCCTGTAGGTGTGTGTATAAAAGATTGTGTAAGAAAAAGCATGTGAGGCAAATTGAGTGTTTTGGGGATTGTATGGAGTCGTGGGTGGAGAGTGTAGGTTATGGAGCTTTTTGCCTTTTGTCAACCCTTAACATTCATTTCTAAGCCCTTCTTTGCCTTTTACACTTCCTCTTCCATCAGTGTCACTCGCCTTGTGTCTTCTTTTTGCCTGTGGCCATTCTTGAGCGCTGGATCAAGGTTTAAACTTAGATCACCTCCTTGGTTTTTGAATCAAAGCAGCATATACTGCATGCACTTCATATGTGTGCTTGGGTGCGTGCGGATTTCTGCATACATATAGACGAATCCATATATGTGAGTGTTCATGCACATATCTACATTTGTGTGATGAGGGCAAATCTCAGTGCCACACAGTGCCACGGTGCCATAATCTCCGCCCTTGCCCAGTGGCCCAGATTTAATCCAGGCTTTGATCCACCCCCTAATCTGAGTTTACAGGCTCTGGGCCGAGGGTGGGTGCTTCACTCTGCCTGCCAGCTAGATTCTGCTTGCTTCTTTCCTTTCTCCCTTGTCTGTCTGCTTCCTTGCTGCCCCCCCACTGAGGAGCTGGCAATTGAAATCAGCTTTAGAGTTGCTTAATACAGAAGCGGGCAGAATTAGGCCCTTTAATGCCTGTCATGGTCGAAGATTATATCAATGGCTCTTTTTGTCACTGCCACATTGGTGTCAATGGAGAAGCGGCGAGACTGCCAGAACGAGACAAAGGATACATTTTTAGATTCACATGTAGTTTATCCAGTCTCTCGCTGCACACAAAACATACACTCACACGTGCACACACTTATACATCTATAAGCATGTGCACGCACACACACACACACACACACAACATACACATAATGCTCAGACAAATACAAGCTCTAAACATATGTTGCTTGTTTGAGGTAAACTGTAGTTTCACCAGGGTATCGAGTGATGTACATCTTGTGATTGTAAAATCAGCTTCAGTGGCAACCTCTTTTGAAGTGGGGTGTGGTTTATTCGTTCAGGGTCAAACACATACGTAGTCTGTATTGGAACCAAAAGCCAGAGCCTTGGCTGCGCTTTAATGCTACAGTGAGTTTGATTTACTGCCCATCTGCAACTGCACAAACACTCTTTGACTAAATGAATAAGAAGCAGGAGACATACTGTCGTTAACCAATTTACCAGTTTGTGTAAACAAGCCCATGGGTGATTTGAACGGGGTCTTCCTAAAGTAACAGTTTACAACACAGGGCATTAAAAATAATTAGCCTTAACACAATAAATATGGAGGAATGTCAGAGCCGCAAGAGTTAGTGTAGAGTTAGAGTTAGCTGAGTTGGCTCAGTGTGCTGCTCTGTTTTGGCTGCTACCAACTGACATTAACTGAGGTGGCTGTGGCTTCTGTGGTAGAGCGGGTTGTTTACCAATCAGGAGGTCATTGGATCAATGCCCGGCTCCTCTAGTCTGGATGTAGACGTATTATTGAGCAAGATACTGAGCTCTGAGCCCCTCCGATGCATCCGTCAGTGTTTGTTTGTGTGAATGATAGATGAATGAGTGTGTCAGAGAAATTGGGGGAGTGAAATTTGCGGTAGAAACTGCTTTGAGTGCTCAGATTGAGTAGAAAGTACCGATCCATTTAACTAAGATTGAGGAAAAACTCAACCTTACCAATGTAATTGGCTGTATGACACTGTTACATGAAATCTTATACATCTGAGTGAGGAAGCATATCGAAGTTGTCGGGTTAAGCAGTATATCAGCTGATGAAATACACACACAGGCCAGGACAGAGAGCACCAAAACACAACTATGTAATTAGTGAGCACAAGTGGGCAGAGAAAACACTATTGGTTCATATAATGTTTTTTTTTATATGTGTAAAAATGGTCAGGCTATGAATAGATACATGGTTAGGTAATGCATTTTATTAGCCTAACTTAATGGTGTTAGCCTATAGCCTACGAAAAATATATTTAAAATGTTAAGGCCCGCTATGGTGCTGCCCTTTCTGTACACATACATACATATATACTGTAGCACTGTTGATCGCAGCAGAGTAAAGGTCATACTTTTTCACTTGACATGAAATTACTGTTCTGTGTTTTATTTTGAAAGTAGAGAGAATGGCCGCAGCAGAGAAAGAAAAGCTGAGCGAGTTGGAAGACGACATTTGTAAACAAGTCATGGTTTGTCACAGAAAATCTCTTCTGCATTTGTACAAACCAAAGTAAGTCCACTTCTCGGCAATGAGAACACAGCACCACAGTGTACTGTATCTGTACTCTTACTTGTCATACTCATCATGTCAGTGCTTGCTTCCTTTTTTTTTTCTCCCCGGTCCTCTGAATACAACGACATCCCACACATGTACATTTCAGTGTGGGACACAGACAGGTGCAGGAACATACTGAATGATCCAACACACGAACACAACCCTAGAGAATGTGAGATGTCGTCCACAGTATCGTCATGAGTTATTTGTCTTGCTTATTGGCAGAGGTTGACCAATTAACACCCCAGTGCAAGGTCCAGATCACTGGCTCGGTGGCGGAGTGTGAAATGTGCCATAAATCTAGGGCATGGCACACAGCACATAAGGGTAGCAGAAGACTGGCACAGGGTTCCTCTCACTTGGGTGAAGAGCAAAGCAGGGTTCACGGGGTCTGGAAAACTGATCCAATTAAATGCTGCCTCACGATATTCTTTGCCCTCTGCCGGAGGGCAAAGAATATCGTGAGAGCAGCTTTGTGTTCACATTATGAGCACCACTGCGTGTTTTTGTGTGAAACAACATGATAAATCTAATTTCACAAGATCACAAACACCTTAAGGTAGTTTTGACCCTTAACGCCCTTCGGGCTTCAGATCAGAGTGGCATGATTCCCGAGCCTAGTTCTAGTTTGTTTCATGTGAGTGATGAGCCTTAGATCCGTGAATGGGTTCTCAGACAAGTGTCCTCAAACAATCACTTACTAGATAGCAGAGGGAGGTCAAGGGGTCACTGGTTCCTCTTGTTACTCCCTGATAAGAGATTCATTAGTTTAGGATTATCTACAGGTAGGTGCAGAATGGAGAGTTCAAAAGGTTAAAGAGAAGTGAAAGGTCACTCAGGGAAAATTTGGGCAGTCTTTTGTATTGTGATCCATTTGGTGCCATGTTGTTCTCTGTTTGTTTAGTGTTGATTTTTTTTCCTTCTTTTTCTTTATCATGATCTTGCCACACATTGACTGAATTCTTGAAATAAAATAGTATTACTGAAGCCTCTTGCAGTTAGCATGGTCATCTACCAATTGACATCTCAGCTGCTCAACCTTGACTTAAACACAACCGATGTTTGACCTCCAAGTCAGTTTAAAAGCAGATGGATCATTGTTTAATAAGCTGGGCATCCCCCCAACTTACATGGCAGTAAAAATAGGAGGCCCAGACTCTCTTCACTAAAACCTCTAAGCATCACATCATTGCCACTTAGTAATATGATGCTGAATGTGGATGTGTCACTGTGCCCGAAAGGATTCTGTAGGGTGTGAAGGTTGCCTATAATGCCAACGACACCTCATTCTAAGCCACGCCTCTAAACTTGCTTGACTTGTGGAGGTCTTTTGAGAGGGGTTGACCCAGGTCCCCACCTCTTCCTCCTCCTTTTCAGTGGAATAAGAATTTTGTCTAAATTACTTGGCATGGAAAGGATGTAAATTAACGCTGGGGGTTGTTGTGCTCAAATCCAGCCAAGGTCAGGGATCCAGCTGTCAGCTCATGTTTGGGACTAATCGTTTATGTGCCTGCACCACTCTCTGCTCGCTCCCTCATTCTTTCTGTGTCTGTCACACACCTCTCGCTTTAACTCAGTGCCCTACCTTTTTCCACTCACTCTTTTTTTTCATCTGTCCAATTCATCTCTCATCCATTTCATCCTTCATATTTCACATCCTTAAACACAGTCCTTTTTAAAAGGAGAGCGATCAGCCCGTGGTGTCATTAGTCCTTTTGCACCACAGCTGAAACGAATTCATCAAGAAACAAATTTACATGTGTTTACATTTAATACGGTGATACTTTTTTGTGTGTTACCATGAAAGAGCATACATATCTTTACATTGAATCATTCTGCAAAATGTGAGATTAACCCCGACAAAAGAAAGGTAAACTAGTTCTAACTGAACAGCTCAGATGTTAAATACATATCAGATATATTTGGAAAAAAACACATTTAACGCCTTATATACCTTTTGTCATTTACATCCTTCAAACAGTTTAATTCCATCCTGGCTTTAGACTGGCATTACCATGGCCATGGCCATTGCCTTCTCACTGGTCTGTGCAAGCCATGCCCTGCCACTTAAAAAAGTGGCAGGTTGCAGAGTTCAAGTCCTTCAGAATGTGAATTGAAACAGCTGCCCCTAATCACTAGCACAAGCTGGGCTTAAGGGCCTCTCAGTTTCACCCCTCATCTGCCTGGAATTTTGAATTTCCTGAGGAGAGATCAAATGGCAGCCCGAGTCAGTGAGACCTTTGATATACGGACACCCATCTCGCGAGGGCCTTCTGCATCGGGATTTACGCTTGACAACACACTTGGTGTCACCTCCTCTCCCGGCGGAGGCTCTGAGACCCCTGGAAACATTGGGCCCCTTTGACAGCTCAGCAGAGCCTACTCCCAATCCTCCCGGAGTGACCAGCAGTTATTTATTAAATTTGTTGTGCCCACCATGGTATGGTTTCAGTAGGCCACTTAGTTTTGGATTGCACTCTGGATTTTTCAATTATGTGGTTCATTTCACCTGCTTGTGTTCCTTTACCCCCCAGGATCAAGGGCACCAGAGATCACATTTAATTATTTCAAAACAAGAAGTCTTAACTGGGCCCTGCAGATCTATAACATTGTGCTTCCTTATCTATTGTTTCATCGCTACCACTTCCAATAAGCAGTGTTTAGAGCTTTAAAAAAACAAAACTGAGAATCTCCTTCCTCTGTGTCCGATCACCCCATTACTCATGTCAATAAGGAAATTTGTCTCACTAACAGGAGGGTAAATAAAAGGGCAGAATATGGGATTTCCAGAATTCCCTGCTACTCGGGTCTCATATGGACCACATTAGTGAACACTTTGATTGACAGGTACTGTTATGTATAGCCAGAGGGAGAAGCAAAGACAGATAGATTATATCCCAGGTAATAAGTGCGGGAGGTCTGCAGCATGCTGTCTGGAATGGTTGTGGCCTATGGATTAGAGAAAGTTAGTGTCTTTATGTGTAACATGTTTGTGCATAGACTGCTTATCTAAGGAGATGCAATAAACATTTGGACAGCTGTACATTTTTTTTGTTCTGCTGGCTCATTTGCTCCAGCACATCCAAGTGAAAAAAAAAAAGGATTTATACTAATACATTAGCATTGAAGGTGTCATCTTTAATATATTTAGAACTACATATATACATATAGAAAGAAGTCTGTGAGGACTATGTGACCTTTGTAATGCATAGTGTTCTGTTTGATAGGGTTGAACAATACTATAAATGGACACTTGGCTGCTGTTTGTTTCTTTTGTTACTTTTTACACAAAATAGCTCACACAGAGTTGACTCTCTGTCAGGTGTCACTGTTTGTAGAAGAGGTGTAAACATCCAAGTGAGGAAGATGATAAAGAATCTAAAACGGGGTGGGGGCAGCTGTTAGTTTTAAGAGTTAGAGTGGGTCATCTGCCAGTCAGAAGGTCAGTGGTTGGACTCCTGGCTCCTCCAACCAACATGTCAAAGTGTCCTTCTTCAAGATACTGAAAAACAAGGTGACTCACATGCATCTGTCGGAGTGTGAATGTGTGAAGGTTAAAAGTGCTTGGTGTTTAAGCATATTAAAAAGCACTTGTATCAATATGTGTGAGGCTGAGGTTTGTAGTACGAAAGTGCTGTGAGTGCTCAGACTGAGTAGAAAAGCGTTATTGTACCGGCCCATTTAAAACAAGAAAAATCCACAAGAAAGAAACAGAACAGTTTGCTCATGTAGTAGATCTTGCAGACATATACAAGAGTGTTCTGTTTGCTCACATTCAACCAAAAGGAGAAAAAAAATAATTGGATGACAGTTCGGTATTCAGCAAGATCAGCAATCAAAGAGCTCAAGCCAAAGAGCTTCTCTGGATGGAGACGTGGAAATATTCTGACTGGCAGTCAGACCCTACAACAAAAAAAGAGACGAATGTCTTTAAAATATTAAACATGATCATTTTGTTTAACTACGTGTGTCTATCCAAAGCACTACATTTTATTGTTTAACGGTTCCTTCTATATTTACTGAAACCTACCCAAATTAAGTTTCAGACTTTGACATAGCTGGAGTATTCATTATTTTATATCAAACAAAAGCACACGGAGAACAAAAAACATTGTAATTGTCCAGTATATAATTATATACCCTTAATTATATAATTTTATACTTAAGGGTTTCATGTGTGTGGAAGGGATCCTTACAAGACCCTTTCTTTAACAGCACTCCATATTTCCACTTTGTAGCATTGCTACAGGAATATCAAGCATATCCAATGAACTTAAACTTGAGTTTTGTTTGAAGCCTGTACTTTTGCACCTCATAGATGCTCCTGTATGTCCAATGTTTTTACATCACCTAACAAATGTATAGCATTCCAATGAAGCTATCTGATGATGTGACTAATGTTCTAATAGTGGTTGTCCATTATTTATTATAGGCTTTGGATTTCCACACCTTACTCACACAAATGGAATGTTAAATCATTTTTAACATATATTTAAGTAATTGTCTTGGTTACCTCTTTGTAGACAACATCTCAACAAGATTATAAAAAAACAATTTTTACATCTAGTAGGTTGTTACCCAAAAAATAATAAAAAAACATGGAAATAAGCACAATTCCTTTGAACTTGTTGAAGTTGAAAAAGAAGATATAAAGAAATCCATTGGCTTGGTAACAAAAGCTTTTGTTGATTTGGTTCATGGGAGCCAAATGTTGCTTTACACAAAATGAAATTGACCTTTCACAATATCTTGAGTAGCACTGAGAGTTTTGTTCTTCAAGAGTTTCTGGTCATTTAAATAATTCATTACTAATAAACGGTAGAGGCTCCACAATGAATCAGCAGGCTGTTTGTATTCTTCTAAAGAACATGGGTGTGGGGTTCAGTGAGAAAATATGTGTGTCGGTGTGTGTGTGTGTGGTGCTAAATTACTTCATAGTTAGATCCACAGGGACAACGGGAATCCTGAGACCCCACTGGACAATAAGAATATATTTTGTGTGGCACACTGGGAGTGTGTTTGTCTTGTCAGGGTGTGGTGGAAGAAATGTTAAGAGAAAACTAAGAAGAAGACCTTGTTATGTTCTGCCATCAGTGCCTTTTTTCAAAACTTTACTTTCCTTCAGCCTACTGATTTCATAAATCAGGGTAATAAAAAGGCCTCGCTTTGAGACGAAACTGGGAGGGGGGGGGGGGGGGCACAGTGACCATTTTCTGACCCTGGAGTGTGGGAGCCCACCTGACCTTAATAGTAGGGTTCAAACGGTCAATTGCAGGTCACTGGCAGGGGGGGTGTTGTGGTCTGGCTCCAAGAGTTTGACTAGGTGCCAGGAGCTGTAGATTATAGAGCTTATGTACAGCATGTGTGAAGTCTAGAGGGGATATACTCTTCAATCCTCAATTAATGTTTATAGTGAATGACCTAGAGATTTCTTACTGGTAAACAGTGCTCTCTTTCCTCAGATTTCTCCATATAAACATCACCTGTCAGGGACATGCTCATAGTATCCAACTTTGCACACATCATGTCCACATCCACAGTCTGTCCCTATTCCTACTGTATGATTGTTTCTCTCTCTCCCTCCGTCTCATCCTCTTTCTTTTATCTCTGTTATCATCCTATCTTTCTTGCCATTCATCTGTCTCTCCTGTCTTAGCTACCAAGCTGGCTATCTATCCTTCTAATGAGCTCGATGGACTCCTCTAAAGAGTTGTCAAACACTCCTCACACAGCCATCACTTTTACTGGGCTGAAGCTAAGGCATAAACAGCAGCGCGCATGTGGGAACCTGCTGGAAAAAAAGAACAAGGGAGTGAGTATAGATTAACAGACTTAGCACTAAAATATGTCTTTGATAAACAGGTTACAAGTGGGATCTCCATTGAGTTACGAGTGAGTAAATCCTGTGTTCTAAGCAGTCAAACCTTCAGTTAAATAATAATGTCCCTATCAAAACAAATCTAAAAACCAATTAAAGTTGCTGCAGTTGTTATCTTTGCTAGCTGGTTTGCTAGGTAAAAAAAAGAGCCATTTTTGTTCAGCAGAGGTCTCTGTTTCCAGTTGATACAATCAAATGTGTACATAGAAGCTAAATCTAATTACATGTGGTCACACAAAATACGTTTAAGATACTGCTGGAATCTATCTGAGCTGTATCTAGAAACATTTTTTCTTTTTACTTCAAGAGTTCACTTTTTGTACTGGAATGGCAGAGACTGACAGATGTTAAGAATCATCAAACATGTGGCTTCCAGTCAGACAGAAAGACATTTTAATTGTAAGCAGTGGATGAGAAACTATGGAGAGCTTTTACTTCCATCTCTCCCTAATTTCCACAACCTCATCCTTCTTGAGTCCAACATTTGAACATCACTCACAGTGTCTGTAGAAGGTGAGTGCCTAGTTCATCAGAAACACCTTCCCTGGCCCCAAACCTGACCCGTTCTCTCCTGGGGTCGAGATAACGGGCTGCAGGGCTGGATGAGAAATATACCGGAGACATTGTGTGTCTGTGTGTGCATGTGCCTGCTCAGCTGTATTTGGAATATATGTTTCAGCGTGTGTAATGTGTATGACTACCCTGTCAGAAGGGACCAGTGGAGGTTACACAAACACAGAGGAGGGTTATTTATACTTCCACGAAATTATAGTGGTTTCTGTCAGATCTGGCCCACTCTAGCTTGATCTGGCTTGGTCTTGGTCTAGTCCTAACCTATTTCCAGCCCACACAGAGACAGTGATTCACAGAGAAGCAGAATTGTGCTAATATGGCTGTCAGTGACAACCCCAGTGGCTAAACTCTGTCAGTCTACAGCTCTGAGCCCACCTCCACAGATGGTCCAGCAGTACTTAAGAATTCACCCCCAGGGTTTTACTGCTCTGTTGTATGGAGGGCTGTGACTGCACAGGGAGCATGTGGTTTAGATATGG
Organism: Neolamprologus multifasciatus; assembly: GCF_963576455.1. NCBI lineage: Eukaryota > Metazoa > Chordata > Actinopteri > Cichliformes > Cichlidae > Neolamprologus > Neolamprologus multifasciatus. The sequence goes on from NC_140450.1 coordinate 21,942,385, forward strand.
GAACAGCATCCTCCAAAAGCTCTCAAGGCCTGGCACAATAAGATGTCTCCACCCCCTGTGAAAGACAAGACAAGTGGGCATGACCTCTTTTATGACAGGACAGCCTACCAGTTGAGGAAGATGAAGATGGTGATATGTTCTAAACATTGCCTTTTGCATAACACAGCTAAATATTATCCATTTTAAGCTTCTAATTTTTTAAAATACTTTTCACTCTCTTTTACCGGCTCTGGGTTGTATAACATGCTAATGTAACCTCGGTTTCCATGTACTTAGTAAGTCATCTAGTCAAACTGTCAGGCAAACAGCCAGCCAGGGGATGGTGATTTACTGCCCTGCATCCTGAGAAAGAAAACCTGCTGTTACCTCTCATTCAGACAGTCACCCTTTCAGTATATAAATCCACAAATCAGCATTTACCCCACCCACACTTACTTATATTGATCTCCCGGCTGAAAAACTGAAAGTATTGCAGAGTACGTTAGGCCTTCAAAAAAGAGAGAAAGAGGCTGTTTGCATTAATATGTGTATAGGGAGTGGGTGTTATAACTCCCCGAGGCATCGCACCCTTCTAAGAAAACTGAACATATCCAGTGACAGTCTCATTTTGCTTTGTTTTACACTGGTGACTCAGAAGTAACAACGTTTGAGATGTACTAGTCCCTGAGGTCAAAGCACGCACTCACTGTGCATACATGTCATGCATGTGTGCATGACTTGTAGTAAGTGTAATAATGTATATTGGTGAAGAAAGCGATGAACTTCGTACGCGTCATAAGTAAACAAACAGGAAGGAAAGGAGGGAAACACCCCTAAATGTATCTGTCCTTGCAGGTCCCTTGCTCAAATTCCACTGATACAAATTTAATCAGACATAATCTGCTTATCAACCTCCTGGGGCACTGATCAGCCTAAAGTGCTTAATGGAATGCAGGAACCCATAAGATGCTGTCACTCGAAAGCATAAGGTGGGCTGTTACTGAGGTTTTTTTAATACTATAATAACCGGACTGAGGCCAGATTTTTGGGGAGAACCAAAGGGTGTACCATTTATTCTCACTCCCTTGGCCCGACCTCTGTGCCTCTCTTCCACTCTCTTTTAATTTAAGAGAGCAAGCTAACATTTAGTTAGCTTGCTCAGAACTGATCTGGATTTGGATTGTAGTTTTGTATGCATAATGTTAGCAAGCTTACAGATAACCAGCTAGCTGTTACTTTGAATCTTTAGTCGTTTTCTACTGTTGTCAGTGAGATGTTCAGTTTCCCAGGCAGAGCTTCCTCTGGAGTTTAGATAAATTACTTGTGCAAGTTTACCCACATCATGTCCACTAATGCACCTCCATACCATGACTATTGGCTTTTGAACTCTGCATAGCGTAACAACCACAATGGACCACGTTCATGAAGGCCACATGAAGTTTGGAGGTCAGTAGTGATTGACTCTGCAGAAAGTTGGCGAACTCTGTGTGCCGTGCACCTCAGCATCCACTGACCCTGCTGTGTGATTTTACATGGCCTACCACTTTGTGGCTGAGTTGCTGTCATTCCCAATTACCTCCACATTGTAATACCACTGACAGTTGACTGTGGAATATTTAGTAACAAGGAAATTTCACGACTGGACTTATTCCACAGGTGGCACCCTATCACGGGACCCCGCTGGAATTCACTGAACTCCTGAGAGCGACCAGTTCTTTCACAAATGTTTACAGAAGCAGTCTGCGTGCCTAGGTGCTATTTTTTTTCACTGTTTTCAAATACATTTAGAATTTAAATGATTTCCAAATCATTGCATTCATTCTTTTTTCAATATAGCATTTCAGGATTTTGTAGCACCTATAAAAAATTATACAAGTCAGTCGTGTTGTTTGCTATGACTGGGAAGAGCGATAGAATCATCGACTTGATTTTGTAATGGGGGTTAAGAAACATAACCCCAGTTAATGAGAGATGAAGACAAATTTGTTCACAGCAATAAATTTCATTCAAACAAAGCATTTCAGCGAGTATTGTGTGTGCAGTAAAAGGAGAAAAGAAAAACTGTGTGTGCTTTTTGTTCTGTCTCTATCTTATGCTCCTTAATGTATCTGACACCGTGTGATAAGGTGAGTATAATGTTAGATGAGTTCACGGGCCATGTCAGAGCACTTGTCACCTGTGCCATCTTGTGATCATAGATTATCAGATTAATGCTGATGCCTCACGTGGGCCGGTCTCAATTTAATTTGATTGAAGAGATCAGTGAGGTCGCTGCCAAGGTGCAAGTGCTCTGACCTCCACAATGTTTGATTCATTTACACACAATAAAACTGAATTGGCTTTGGCTGCTGCAATTTTTTTATTTTATTTTTTTTAGTGCTCATACTTTCTTGTACCCCTGCAGCTCACTCGGTTTCTGTTGTTGCTTCGTCTTGTCCCACTGCATCCTCTGCCAATCTCTTTTGTATTCTCATTGACCTTTCATTCCCCTCATACATGTCTCCTCTCAAAGGATAGGCCCTTGCGTGGAAGTCCTTCTCATGTTCAATGTGATCAATACAAAGGGCAGAGACCCTGCACACAGAGTATCCCACTGACTGAAAATGAAGGATTAAAGGCTGGAGTGACTATGTGGTGGGTGCGAGTGTGTATCCATGCATGCTGCTTGCATACCTAAATCACATGTGTCTCCATCTGAGACAATGTCATGTTGTTACACTTGCAAATAAATATTTTTGCGATCTTTGAGAGGTAGGCTGAGAAAGCACAGAGTTTATAACCCCAGGCTGTGTCACGGCAAAAGGTCTCTGCAGGTCACACAAATGCACACACTCAGCCACATACTTGCTGCCTTTTAACCTAAGGAGAGGAAAGGGAGGAGAGGGATTAAGAAAGATAGGCGGCACTAGCAGCTGGTTGGTCATTTAGAGAGTCCTATTATCCGGTTGGTGTGGTATTATTAGAAACTTGTACTCATGCAGCACCCTCTCCAAAATAGATGTTTATTTCCCAGACCCTGACTGTCTCTGATGGGTGAAGGTACAAATTGGGACGGCAAAGTGGTGAGAAAAAGGTCAACAGGTGCAGAGGTGATCAATCACATCCAAGAATGGAATGCAATTTTTTTTTTTTGCTGTTGTTGATTGCAGGTTCAACTTATTCAAGATAGAAATTTGGAACACGCCCACTTATTTAAAAAGATAAAACATATTATCAGTTGCACTCGTTAGGAGCCTGTTCAAACTGAAAAACATACAGTATTTTTAGATAGTTAAATAGACTATAGTTTGATGTATTTGTAATAGAAAAAATTCATATCTTCACTCATTAGATATGTATTTTCAATCTTTAGTGTAATTGGAGTAGTTCACATACCTCCAATAAGGTATGTAAATTCACATAGTGGTGCTTTTTATTAATTTTCTTATGTTTAGCCTTACAAGCAGACACAAAGCTTTCAGTAGCCCTAGTTTCTCCAGAAGACTGCCTTGCATTTGCAGTCGAATGTTTCAGACATTATGAAATACTGTAATGATATAATTGTTCTCTACTCCCACCGCCTCTTCACGAGTTCTGTCTCCTCAGAGCTCATTAAAGGTTTGTGAATTGGCCCCCTCTCGCCTGCTGCCTGCCCTCTGTGGTTGTCACTAAGCAGGGGTCCAGCCCTCGCCACTGGGCTTATCACAGGTCAACATGCTGCAAGGACACACACACTTACACTTACACAGACCACAAGCTGGACACCTCTTAGCATAACTCCTCGGTGCTATAGCGCAGACCTTGCCACAGGGGGTCTGGTGTGTCATCGTCTGCATTTACAAACAGATAAACTACAAACACACTGAAACACTCATACCAGCAAACATTCTTTCCCTATCTCTCTACAACTCACACACACACACACATATTTCCCCTTTTGCTTGCCCTCTGTAACCCAACATACACACTCCCGACTCCCACCTCTCTTGTCACCTGACCAGACCAAGGTCAGCTGTCCAGACCTGCAGTTCTTGATGTAAAGGCTTTGACCCAACATGGCCACCTCTGTCTCTCCAGAGAGATTAGCACAAGGCTGGGACAGAGAAACCGAGCTCCATGTGGCTCCATGTTATCCCAGCCACTCTCTATGTCTCTACTCTCACTTCTCATTCTGTCTCAGATAACTCCTCACGTCTGCAGACAGGGGACCAGGATGAGCTGCAAATTGAATATGTCTGGCAGGCAGATCTGTGAAGACTCGTGGGGGATGTTAGCGGGAGAAAGCAGAATGTAAGTGTCCACGTTGTGTCACTCAGGCAACATACATAAAAGAATATGTTAGGAAAGATAAGAGCGATTTATTACGGTGCTTGTGTTTCTACCACTGCCATTTTTATTATTTCTTTCTCTTATTTATTTGTATTTATTTTTTTAACACTTGTTGCAAGATAGTGGAGCAAAGGACCAAGGTTGCGTCTCTCAGCAAGGAAATACAGCATCAAGTGACACCTCTGAGAAGGTGTTGGTTGTAATGCTGTTCTTGAGAAGCTTAAATGCTTCCATGTTGACTTTGTTTTCCTATCGCCCATCCCATTCCTTTGCTGATTCCCCCATCATTATTGCTTCTGTTGGATGGGCATGCCATGGCAGTCAAAAGGTTAAACAAAGTGCTGCAACTGTCAGGCTGAGTGAAACCAACTGGCGCTCAGCTATCAGAAGATAATCAAGGCTAATAGGTACATAATGGCTAACAGTGGGGCCGCACTCATTGGCAGATGCATCATGGGGACAGAACGCAGACAGCGTGACCTCACATTCCCACCGCAGCTCTCACCGCTTCAGAGTCATAAGGCAGAAAGACCCAGACACCAGGAATTTTACCCCTCCTTTTACCCAAGATTACTCATAGAAGGCTTTGATTGTAATATGCTTGTAGTTTGCTTTATGTCATTTTTTTTTTCCATTTCTCTTAAACTTTTTAATTTTTCATTTGACATTTTCATTTCAGCTTTAACTAATGGACCATGAAAGGAATTGCTATTGGGAATGATGTCACCACATTAGACTGAAACAGGATTGTTCAGTATTAGTCGGTCCTGAGGAGATCTGTGTACAGGCTAGTGAGTTATAGTTCCTGTAGCATATGCTTTCACTTTTGCCTAAACCAACAAACAGAATGTTTGTGTAACTGATGGTCAAAGTGCCCAAGGTCCTGAAGGACACTTTGTTCTGAACATTGAAGATTTATGAGTCTCTGAAACAAAGCAGACAAGAGCGATGTGGTGAGCCAGTAAGCTATGTTAATGTCAATAAGAGAAAAAAAACCCAGCTATCTGCTTTTCAACTACAAATTAAAAACCACATCTAGGCACAGCATTTTGAACTCAGCCTAGATTTAGCAAATATAAATACCAATGAAGCCCTCCGAAACTCAGCATGCTGACCGCACATTCTCCATGAATACATTATAGTAAAACAACACTCACCAAGTGTGACACTTTGACCTACCCAGCAAAGAGTTAACATGCTCTAAATTGATGCAATTGAGCAGAAAGGGTCACAGGATCATGTGTTAACGAATGTACACATGCTTGGTTCTCAGCGCTCTGCGAAGCATCCAGCCAACACTTCCCTTCTGACAGCACTCAGTTGCCCCGGACTCCTCTCCAAAGACTCTCTCTGTAAATAAAGCCTGCTTTTGTTGAGGCCCAGTGCGTCAGAACCATCATCTCCAGAGGGCAAGAGGGATATATGTAGGGGTGGGTGGAGAGAGTTAGACACACACACACACACACAAGCACACAGAAGTGTTTAGGTGGGGGTGAAGGGCAGGGGAACTGACAGAGGTCTGGGTAATTGCAGCACAATGGAGATTGTGTTTGATCTCTGAGGTGTCCAGGCCTATTTAGTGGGGGTGAATGTGCCAGGCTGAGGAATGTTGTAGCTCTGAAAGACTGAGTTTATCAGGAGTTCAGCAAGTGAGAACAAGAAGGGAGGGAGGGAGGGAGGGCAGCAGTAGTTTGAGAGAGATAGAGACAGAAGAGAAAGGGACAGAGAGGTTAGCCAGGCTGTCTTTTCATTATTGGCTAATTATCTTAAAAGCCTCTTACAACGTCTTTGTACATACTGTTCACACATGTTGTATGTATTCTATCATGTGTCTCTCTCTGTATTTGAGCTGAAGTGAGAAAGGCCAGTCTGGTCTGTGGTGCAGTGCAGCAGCAGCCTCCTGATAGCAGGGCTAAACTGCTGGAGAGCAGAGAGTGCCCGCACAGAGCAGAAGGCTCTTTGAACTCTGTCTGTACTCTCTGCTGCAGAGCTTGAACTGGGTTAATCGCTATTAATATTTAACACGCTGCCAAAGTTCCAGCCCAGAAACTATATCAAAGCCAAGAGCTCCATCCAGCAGAGCTCTTTCAGTACTCTTCTGTAGCAAGCTGGCTGGTATAAACACACTGAAGCTGCCGACATGAGAGTTGATAAAGTTATTTAATTCTTTTTAAATAAAAGAGTGGATTCTTTGCATGAGTAATCCATTCTCCATTCAGCTTGATACCGTGTTTCAAAAAAAAAAGTTAGCTTTCCGATTATACGGAGGGAAATGTGAATTGAAATTTGGCTTAATAGCTGCTTTTTTCCTCCTTTGTAATTGTTATAAATAGGCATAGCCACAAACATTTGTAAGCATTAAGCAACAGGGATGTGACATAAGAACATTATGTTCATGTGTAGCATTCAAGAGTATTGACCAGGGTGAAAAATGAGCAGATAGGGAGCTTCACTTTGTAATCAAAAGCGCTGGGAGGACGGGGTCTGTTATAAAAACAACTGCAGGTCACCAAAGGGCTGCTGTTCTCTCGCTGCTACTCATCTCTCTGTCTGTCTGGACTGTCAGCTCAACAAACTGGATTATTTCATCAGAGTTCAAGCCTCTATTGCCTTTGCCACTGCGGTCTTTTTCACTCTCTTCCCTCCTCTTTACATCTATCTCTGTATCTCTCTGTGTCGGTTTCTCTCTTTCTATCTCCCTTCTTTCTTTCTCTCTGCTCCCAGCGCCAGGACCTCAAACAGCATGGTTAAATACCCAGGCCAATGTGTCGCTCTTCAAAGAGACTCAGGTAGTAGACGTGCTGGCAATAGGCCAAGATCAAAATGAAGAGTTATTGTAGAGCATTGTGGCTGCCTTCACTTGGACCTCAGTTAAACCATATTAAGGGGCCCCACCTGGGCCAAAACATTCCCACAAGGCAGCTGAAATATGGGCCCTAGGTCCCATTTCGCCCCCCTGAAAAACCCACTAATACCATGCAGGGACCCATTTTTATTTCACTTAATAAATCAGCCAAACAGACAAGGAAGTTCATTTGGCGTGGAAGTGCTTACTTATGTTAGCTTTAGTCCCTGTCGTAAAGTTCCTTCTCTTGGTACATCTGCCTGCTCAAATACAGCAAAAACAACAGAAAACCGAGAGCACATCTAAATGGTCAGAATTAGCTTTGATTACTTAAGATTTGGAAAATGAGTGGCTGTTTGTTGCTACAAGTCCTGCTTCATAAAATATTAAAGCACAGCTGAAGGGGAGCTTTGTAGAAGACAAAAGCTGGAAGCAATTTGTGTAGCTACCAAATTAAAGTTATTCAGCACCAAGGGTAATTTAATTACCATTCTTTAAATGTTTGAATGACTTTGACCTTTGGAGTACTCTGAGGTCGTGCAGGTGTATTTACTTAAGCTAATTCAGAATCAGTAACATGAAATAAGATCCCAAATCAAACAGGCCTCCTCCCAGAATATCTGGTTACCAAGTACCAGCTCTTTCTGTTTGTAAATTAAATTAAATTAATATATATCTGCCGTGTCATTAGGCCTGTTTTCACAAAACCTTGAAATCTCTCTTAGGCCCTATTTATATCCCAGAGCATGAGACAATGACTATGAAGAGAACAAGAAAGACATAAGCAGCAGATGAAAAAAGCTGACAGCGTATCCCAAGATGCACCTCTCTCCCAGCATAGCTCATGAATGGAAACAGGTGTGTGTGATTGTGCGGTGGGTCTTGAAGATTCGGGCCTATGTGGCATTTCTACTGCCTAGGTGATTTGGGTCAATGGAGCACATCTGGTACTAGTCACAACAGAGTGCACATGTCCACGGCCATCAGACACCCCACTAGGCAAGCAGAAAGAGAGAGAGCGAGAGAGAGAGAGGCAAGGGCAAAGAAACATCTGGGTTCTCTCTTTCCATCTCGTACACACACACACACAAATGGGCATGCATTTGGGATTCTGTGCTTTTTAAGGTTGCTTGGATTCCTCCAGGTGCATCTGGACTCGGATGGGGAAAGAAAGGGGGGGTTGAGAGTGAATTTGACTGACAGCCCTGAACCAGAATGTTCCCTGTATCGGGTGAGCAACTCTCCTATTGAGAGTTGCTCTTTTGTCTTTTGTTTCTTCTAAGGGCTCTTCCCCTAATTTGTCTTTGTTCTCTCATTTTCCCGTATTCAGTGGTGTTCTGTTATTGTAATGTGGCTGTGGTGGGGAAAAAAGTGTATTTATTGGGACAAACTAAAGCAGTCAGGGCAGCTTGTGTTTGTTAAACACATAAAGTAAAATAGCAAAAGACTGTAGCTATTTTATCACACGTTGGACACCCATGAGTGATGCAGTAAAGGAAAGCAAGAGATATGCCAATGGACATGAATTACACATTCGCCTACACACAAGTATTCATTTTGGCAAAACTATGAAACTCAAGTGGACTTGATATACTTTCATAAAGATAGGGCAAAACTATATATGAGGCACTGTATTGAATTCTGATGCTGAGATTGTTCTGCACTGACTCTCTCAGACTCTCTTTCTCTCCCTCTCTCTTTCTAACCCACTTACCTCAGTTCACCCGCTGCCTTACCGCATGCTCAAGGAAACAATAATAAACATGATCGGCTCTTTACACAAAAGAAGGTGGGCCATTATTGGACAGGCATGGCAGGGGGCAAGTGTAATTGATTTCAAGTGTATCAGTCCAGGTACAGAAAGTGTGGTTGTGTTAACCTTAAGGTTTCAGGTTCTTTAATGTTTCACAAGTGTAGGGGAGCATTTCCTTGCTTCATTTGTAGCAGCAGCTAAGAAATCAACTGCAGAGTCCATTCTGTTGCCTACACAATCCAAAGAAGGAAGCAAGTCGATGTTTTTCTTACTACAAGCCTCATTCACCCATGCAAGCACGTTTTCTGTGCCTTAGTGCTTTTAACCTAGTTTTCACACACACATCAGGGGCAACTCATGTTTGAGGACACTTCAACATGCAGACTGATGTGATAGTTGACAAGATGCCCTACCTTATTTGTAGCCTTTTGATTGGCCAGTATGTCTTCACACTTAGGGTTATGTTGCCACATACTGACGGTGCAAAAAATTGTGCTTTGCGTTTTTATGTGAACAGTGATTTTTGTCAAAACTAACTTGGAAAGCTCTCGTCTTAAAAATGTAGCCTTAGTGACAGTCATTTGTAATCGAAACAGGTTTACAAGTGTGAGGAGTTAATGATCATTTATGGTGTTGAATTTGATACAATGGACACAGCGAGGCAGTGATGGACAGTGGAAGAGATAACAAAGGAGTGTTTTCAGGTGCCTATCTTCCCTTTTTTTGGTTTTTCATAACTTCCTGCCTTTCTGCTAGTGGTTGAAGTCTAACAACAGCAAATGACCAGAGATTTTTAATCTGAAAAACTACAACTGAATAAGTCAGAGTAAGAGTCATTACATCTAAACAGAGGAGAAGACCAAAACCCAGTGCAGTCATTTTTAGTGCTCTAAATGTACTCTTATCTGCGCCAATTTAAATGTTCACTGACAGACATGCGTTAAACCACAATTTAAAACATTCATCCCCCATTCCAGCCTTAATCCTATTTTTTTTTTTTTTTACAACTGGAACTCTTAAAGAAAATAAATAAATAAATGAGGCTATAATTCCGTTAATGGCTTGCTTCTTTTTCTTGTCTATTTTCAGAAATCTAGCTGTTTCTAGGTTAGTGTGATCTAACTGCATGTGTGTGGTTGCTGTGTGTAGGGGGTAGCCTTGTGACCACAGTTGCATTGTTCATCCACAGCTATGGATTCTGGCCCAAAGAGAAAACCCACACACATTGAGTGAGCTATGATCCCACTTGGAGTCAAACCAAATAATTTTTCATACTTGTACAAGTGAGCCTGATTTGTTCTCTAATATGGCCACTTTTTTTAATGTCCATCCATATCTAAATAGAGTACAAGTGCACAAACACTACCATAACGAGCATGGTAACTTCCACAATGAGTAGCAAAACATGGAGTTGATTACATGTTTCTGCAGTAAGAAAGTCTGCAAAAAATGTTTTCACAGTTTTAGAACGTGCCCCCTTCGCAATGCATATTCCAGCTACTTCTTGTTGTCCTCAGTCATCCAAGGGGATTGCATACAGTCACAGATGCTGCTGCTGCTGCTGTGAGCTGTTAATTTCTCAGGAAAGCCATTAGTGTTGTTTGTCTGTTCAGAGCAGTGCTGGGTTACTGGACCCCTTACTCCTAACAGTTGGCTCATATTGGCAGACAGTCAGGGCGCGTAACTATGAACAGGAAAATTACTTGCCCTCAATGGATTCCATTCAAATTACAGAACATGTTTTGCTTTTACTTTTTATGAAGTTTGCAATTATATTTGCCTTTAGAGACTTAATTTACTCATGTTACATTCTGCCATTCACATTCTTTTGCTTACTTTTTCCATCATTTGACCCTCTAAAGTGAGTATCAGAAATACAGCAGCCAAGAAGGGCCCTGATTGCTTACTTTAAGGTGTTTCTGATATTCCTGTGTTGTGGTGTTCCTGCATCATCATCGTAATTGATGGTCCAAAATTATTGCAACTGACTAATCATGCTGGTGTGTGGTCATTGGGAAAAAAGAAAAAAGAAAAATACCCTGTTTATATAAATCTCTCTTCTAGTACAAATGCTAAGCATTTCAAGAGCTGTCTTTATTATTTTGGCCAAATTTAGGTTACTCTAGTAACCCTAGTCATCTAGTCTTAATTTTAAAAGAGAATTAGCTAACTTCGTAACTAATACTAACTAAATACTCCAATAGCATCATTGGTCAGTTGTCGTGTTGACCCAGGACCAACATTATTCTGCAACATCAACACAAGGATATCAGATAAAGCTATTTTGACAAAGCCGTGATCAATAGCCTTTTACAGCAGTCCTGCATAAGAACAGCTGGATTCTACAAAGAGTGATTTAAACTGTTTTACTGCAAAAAATAGGAAAATCCTGTAGCAATGAACTTGGAATTGGAAGTAGAAGCAAATGACAAAACAAGAAAATACATAAATTCTTTTTTCCCTTACATCTTCAGGAAAGTGGTGTAATATTGGTGCTGTCCAAATGCAACAGTTTCCTTAGTCTCGAGACACTTGAGACAAGCTTCAGAAGGAGTGGAGAGGTTCTCATGCAGTGTTCCCAATGAAATGCTGTTCTATGCTTTTGGGAAATGTTTATACTGTAAAAACTACTTTGGGCTGTTCTCTTGTTCATTAGGGGTCAGCACAGCAGGTTTCTCTGCATGTTTGAGTTGGCAGATTTTTATACAGATGCCCTTCCTGATACAACTCCCAAGGGATTTGTGACCCCTCCCAGAATCAAATTAGGCCACTTTTGCTTGTTAGGTAGATTTGTAAACCTCTACAATATGGGATGCCCTGAAAATACTTTTATTGTATATAACAATATATTATATTTTTTTGTGTGTAGCTTTACTTGGTTTAAATTTTGATTCTGACACATTCACTTTGTCTAAGAAGGTCATTGTGACTGTGGTATATTATCATTATACCGCCTTGATCCTCTTATACTACTCAAAAGTAAATTTTTGCATCATTATAAAGTACTCCTATTACAAATAATGCCCTACCTTTATTTTCAGCTAGCTAAGAGAGTCTCAGAATAATTCTGCCTAATATTTAGTGCCTGGATATTTTGTCACACTTAAGCAAGACTGTAACAAGGTATTTAACTATCTTTAATCAAACCTTTGTGTGGGTTTGTGCACGTGATATGTGTGTCTCTGAAGATGTATGTTTCTTACTTCTTTTGATGTATTACCAGTGTAATACATGTAGTAACCACTGGCACTGGGCTGGTAGAAAAATGGCTTGCTGTGTTTATTGATGCTTAGCATTTTACTCTATACATAATTTTAAGAATGGAAGAAGCACAAACACACCAGATCGCTAAAGAGGAAACTGAAGTTGTATTCCTGTCTGAGACCACATTTTAAGTTTTTCTTTACTTGCTGTTTCAGGTCAATTTAGTCATCAAACTACCCGATTAGGTTCAAGAATGAAAATCTACTTGTTTATGGAAAGATTATAGTTTATGTAACAAAGCATCTTAGTTTCCAGTTGTCCACCTTCTCTCCCTGCAGTTGAACTGAAGGAAGGTTACCAGACTCCTCTGGCATGTTTACTGACCTTGTACAAAATGGTTTTGGCTGAAAGGACCTCACTGTGAACTTTTGAACTCCTCCCATGAAAACAGCAATGCTACTTTGCTATAATGCTGTTCAATGTTACCTTTAAGCCCTCAGTAAGTGGGATTTAGAAAATAATGCCCTTATGCAGGCTGTTTACCCAAGATCCCTGCCATACCAGCCACTCTCTTGCCGCCTCATCCCCCTCCTGCCTCAAATCACATTTAATAGGGCTAGTTTGATCCCACGCCAGCATAAGCATACACTTGCTTTGACCTTGGTTGAATTTAATGGGGGTTAAAGAAGTTTTCACATTGGCAATGCACACATTAATAGTTTGTCTGGCAGATTTGGTAAATTGAAAGAGATGGAAGTGGAGTCAAAGCGTTCGATTAATTGGGTCTGCATCCCACCCTCATTCCCTCCACTGCTTGCACCGTACTCCTCCTACCCTTACCAACCTATCCAGGTTAACCTTGGGGTATTTTACGACGTTCTGTTTAGGCCAGGACTCGTGTTTTTTGCGTAAGTGAGTATGACTGTATGTGTGTGTGTGTGTGTATACTTCTACATTTACGTGCCATGCCTGTGTGGGAAAAAAAAGACTGAGGGGGAAAAACAAATGAAGTGGGAGGTGGATGCGAGGTGAATGAACGTTGGTGGAATGAGGAGGCGTAAAGAAAGTGTGAAGTAACTAAAAGTGCACTAAATCAATAAAAGTTTCCGAAGTTAGAGTGATCTGCACAAAGTTTATATCTGTGAGAAATATGGAAAAGAGCAGAGAGATCATTAAACTACTCATAGTATGTTCTCCTTGGGTGAGAAATGAGTTGATTTTTGCATGTGTTGTTTTAAATTTAGACTTTTTTTTGCCATTTTTCCACCCTGTCATTTCTTTAAGTATTCTTTTGTTCCACATTTTACTGGATTTTGTTGGATTAGCACTACTCATAGCCTATTAAACATTTTCCAGATATGGCAATGCCAGCTTCTATACAGTTATTCTTTGTAAGTGTCTTTGCAGGCACCAGACTGTAATATATGTGATAATTGCATGGGATGTAGCATCATGGTGTGAGCCAAACAAGTCTAGTAATCCACTGTAATTGGTTGGATTTTTGCAATGACTCAACCTCTCTGTCTGCTTGCCTCTGCGCCTTTGATAATCCAATATACTGTTCTTTAATCTTTACCCTCTGTGTTGCACAAATTAATTAAATATTGACAAGGAATCCTGCAAAACCACAGAAAAACAGAATGTCACAGCTAAACCTGATTACATCCATGACAGAGGTAAGAGAGACAGAGAGAGATGTATTATCTATATCAGGCACTATGAATGATTAAAGACCACGGACAATGGTTGAATCCTGGAAACAGATGAACACAAAGTGTGCAGGCTGAATACTGTATCAGGCTAGGCTACTTTCATACACCATCAGTTTGTGGCTACTTGTCAGACTTTTCCCCCAACATGAAAGAGATAAGAATGGATTTCTGGGTGTTTTTTCGCCAGAGAATCTCAAAAACACAGGGAAATGCAATATGGTGTAGAGAATGATTTGAGAAATCCATACGAGCTGCTGCTGTTTCTTTGCCTATGGTAACCTTATTCTAACCATCATCCTTCCCTACACAAGGGTAACTGACCAGTCTGATAGACAACCGTACACTACGCGCTGGAAAAGAGCCAAAAGTATTCTGGGTTTGTGTGAGCTCAAGCATTCACATGCTCATGTCTGCCTTGGATTGTGCTTATGCCCTTCCATTTGTGACCGTCAACAGACACAGTGATGATGGAGTTGATTTTATTAGGGATGAGATTAGGTTCATGTTGCAGTATGCTTGCTGTGGTCTTATAATTCTGATCTGTTTGCTGGAGTTTTCTCCTGCTTTGAGACAGCTGGATCTGTAACATGATCCAGACCATCAACTCGCCTCTTACTTTTTTGCAGCCAAGTCAAACCCCAGGCCAAGTACTATAATAGATTTATATTTACTAAACACATGCACAGAAAAATACATTTCCTCTTACCTACAGTAAGTGTATGCAGCAACATAGAGTAAAGTTTAACTATCCAAACCACACAGGATAGGCTGCACGTTGGGGAGCCAAAGAAACAATGTTTTTTTTTTTCATTTTGTTTTTTGCAAAACGCTAAAGAAAGAAAGGAAAGCATAACTGAAAATGAGTGTTGAGTGTTAGGAAAAGCCCTCTGGCTGGAAAAGGTAGGAGAGCTGTGAGTGGTGAGGAAAGAGGAGGCAGATTCTCACTACCATCATGTGGCTGAAGCAAATCCCCTCTCTGCTCTCCTCTTCTGTCCTCCTCTGTGCGAGGAGCGCTTTTGGCCTGGGGCACATGTTCAGATACGGGGGATAGTGATTGGTTTGCTGCCAACAGTGGCAAAGGTCAAGCTGCTCTGTGCTCTTTGTTGTTGTTTCCTCAGAGTCACTGTTGTATTGTGTTCTGCAGTGCAATCTCATGTTTCATTATTACAGTTGGAGGTTGGAGCAGTGATGTAAGTTGCATTGGTAGAGGGCTGTTTATTCTCATTATTGAGCTTATGTGTAGTTCCTTTGTCCAATTTCTTGATTATAAATTGTTTACTGTCTCATTCGTAGTCTGAAGTTATTTGAATTGTATTTTAATACTTATATTCAGAAATAACCAATTTCACAAAGCCTTACAGGCAGGTGTATTCAGATAAAGGCATTATCAGTTTTCTGCCAAGAAGAGCAAACCATGGCTTTGCTGATTAAAAATTAGGGGAACTAATTAGTCTTCAGGATAGTCCCAAGTGAAACAATGAACAGTAAAAAGATATTATTAGGCATATCATCAATTATTAACTTTATGGAAAGAGAAGACAAAGGGAAAAAATGCTTTCGTCAGAGAAAGAAGAAACGTTCATCTCAATGGATCACAGGCACAAAAGCGTTCAGTAACTTGACCTAATTCAGTCCTTGGTGTCATTCAACTAAAATATTCAAGTTGTTATGCCAGATAAGTTAGTTTGCTTTGCATTTAATTGTGTGAATTAATTAATTAGTTGCAGGAGTGATAATATCTGATCTAATTTTCTAAAGCAAAGTTAGCTTTTTGGTGTGTTTGAGCCTCTCTCCACTCTCTATATAGCTACAATTATGTGTCATAGCCTGACTAGAAGTAGAGAAACAAGAACGACGATCAAATAACTTAATCTTACGGGCCACAAAACTAATTTTCTCATTGCCGCATAAGAGACCACCATATGCCCTATTCCAATTTCTATGCTCTTCACAGCTGGTGTTTGGAAACTTTAAGCAAAAGAAGTAATGCATCTTACGTATTGTACAGGGTGCAATCTCGTAAAATATGATATGTTAAGTATTATGTTAAAAGAAGAGGGAAGGAGAGTGTTAACTGTTTCAGAGGTTCAGAGAGGTTAATGCACATGAGTGTTCCCAAGGCAAACAACGTTAAGTGATGTGTATCATTTAATAAAGAACTTGTAGATTATAGCAACAGTGTATAATTCAAGTTAATGTAATTGCTTACTGGTGTTTTTGTACTGACCCAGTCAATACTGACCCTTTGAGAGAGCTTTTCACATTTATGTATTCCCCATCTCATACTTTTTTCACATCCCACCAGGTTACATCTGAGTTGTGAACTTTAATCTTATCACAGTTTGGTTTGACACTCCATGGACTTTCTGCCTTTTGCGTCAACAGAACCATTGCCATGTAAAATAAATGAAGTGTTGGCTCGACAGTGTTAAGTTGGTTGGCTCTCCCGAACTTTATGTGAATTGTTTTGCTCTGTGGCACTGTTTGTGTTTAGCAGTCTGCAGTGTGTATGCCTTCAGAGGGCTTTCATCCCTTGCCCTCTTTCTTCTGAGAGGTGAACCAAGCGCTCTTAAGACTGATGTGTGTCAACAGTATAGGCAGAGAGAGCACAGCCTGCAGGACCCCATTTTCTATCATGATTTCCACAACACAGCTGTTTGTATGTGTGTTTGTGTGCGCCACACATGTGTCGTATTCATTGGGTGTGAAATGTTGCCTAAAATAAGGGTGAATACGATTGCTGGTGAATTCTCTAAAATACAAATCAAAGTAATTATTATTGTATTTGACTTGACAGTCAAATTAGCATTAAATAAAATTTTGTCATTGAATGAAATGCTCTTAAAGCTGTCCAGAAGCACACTTCTTTGAAGAAAAATTTCATAGCTCTTTGGTTCATATTCATCCAGATATTTTGTCTGCTCAGCTGAAATTACATTTTCCTAAAATTCCTAATTTTTCTGTGCCGCCCAGTTATACTTTCCACTATAACTCAATCTCTCCCCGCCTTCCATCTCATTCTGTTATTCCCTTCCCATCCTCCCTGTTTTCCATACTGGCCTTTTTGGGTTTCTTAGCCCAGCCGTTTTTCTTCATAGAGCCTGGAAAGGCGCTTGAGCAGTGAATAATTCTGAACATGATAAATCCCACCTTAAATCCAGCCATGAGACTCCAACAGGGTTCCACATGTAATTCTAAGCCCTATTATAGGCCACTAATGCCGGTAGAGGATGGCGAATCACGGCACAGCCTGCAGCCATGTAAGAATTAGAAATAAATATGCATCGGTACCAGATAAATATAGCAAGCGGCAAATCTGCCACGAGACTGCGTGTATGTGTGTGTGTGTGTGTGTGTGCATGAGAGAGACACCACAATTTGCAGGCGATGAGAAGAATTCGCAACAGCTCCCTGGGTAATTGATGGATTAAATTCAGTGGTTAAAGAGTTAGACTTAATGTGCACCATAATTTAGCAAAGGGAAAGCTCTTTTTTTTATCCAAACTTAAAGAAATGTAACAGTCATCTCTGAACACCTCATTTCAGGGTTTGTAGTAGGTGTCTCAAGGCAGTTAAGGTCCCTATCAATGACAGCTATCCATCTGTTTATCGACTCTGGAATTACTAAATGACTAGTGTAAGCTAGCCAGGCTAGAGCTCTATAGTGCTCGGTAGGATTTTATTTTTTCACATGCCACCCTTTGAAGTCATAAATATAAGTCTAATATTATTTTACTGAGCCCCAACCAGACAAAGTCTTTATGCCTATTTCCTAGAGCTGTACTAACCAGTTAGAGCTGTAGTCCAGGAGCTGATCTCCTCCCACTCTAAGGCAAATCGCACCGTTACCAAGTGTACTCCCCCTTTTTTTAAGTCTTCTTATAAAGCAGCTAGCCATCCAATTAGAATGCAGGATTAAGTAACCCAATTCATGATGCTTTCCATTGTCTGCCTGGGACAGACACAATATTGAGTTAAAAAATTTGTACCTCATATTTTGAAGTTGTAAATTGTTCAAAAAAAATCTAAAATGGGCTTTACAAGACATCGGCTTACCTAGCAGAGCTAAGACGAATTGTCAGTATACCATAAACTCATGTATATGGAGCACAACAAATAATGTAATCACTAGCATTCATTGTTATACTAAAAAAAATGCATTCTGTTTATATTTGTATTCCTAGTTTTGACATATCAATTCATAGCTGTGTATATTAGACCATTTGGTAGGTGATTTAAGCTAGAGATGCAATGTGACGTGTCAGTGTGTCATCAGCAGTCACAGACTGTAGCGCACAAAGTTTGATGGCATCGTCATGTTTAAATGTTGGGATGCCTTTATTGACTGGAGTGGAATAAAAGTGTTTTATCCCAAGCCACAGTAAAATATTAGAGAACAATATTCATGTTTTAAACCACTTATTTAATTCAGGGTCACCTGGGGGAGTGGGGGAGCTGGAGCATATCCCAGCTGTCATAGGGTGAAAAGTGGGGTAGACCCAGGACAGGTCACAAGTGCACAGAGAGACAGACAACCATCCACATTCACATACAAACAGCGAAGGCCAAACATGCACAGAGAAAACATTTTTGTTATGTTTTGAGCTAATATCTCAAATTAAAATATGAAGATGATCTCTTCATAAAGAGCATTTTCGGATTTAATACAAAAAAATGTTTAAAGATCAAAAAGTGAAACCAAATATTACTGATAGCGATCACTTTCACATCAGGAATCACTGCACCTCCCTTTAGTCTTATCACTTGTTGCAGTTAACCTGTGGATGCTTATTACTTCCCCTCTGAATACCAAGGCCACCATGGCAGTTACTTTTTAATTAGGTATTTTGCTATATTAGAGACTTCTGTTTAAACTTCAAACATCTTATTAGAATTCTTCCCTAATGTGCTTTGAGACAAAGAATGAATGCCGCAGTGATTTTTTTTTTCACCATTTATGTGGAGGCATATACTAGTTTTTGTTCTCCTACGTGGGAGTGTTGCTCTATGACATGGTATTTGAAAAACCCCAGTTTTGTTGACTTATTAATTGCTTGTGTCTTCTAACTGTGCACTGTGGAGATGACACGGCATGCTGTGATATTCTCTTTAGATAGTTATAGTGGTTGCAGTGGGGGGTTGGATGTGGGTGGAGGGGTTCTTCTTCCCTCCTTCTCTCTCTCTCGCTGTCTTCCATCGCACTTCTCCCTCAGCTCATCAGTTCATCAGGCTTCTCCATGGAACACTTAGCCCTGAGCAAAAGCCGTGGGTGGGGGTCTGTAACTTTTGATGAATGAATACATCTCTGACTCACTCCTCTTTTATCTGACTGTTTAATCTTGACTCTCTCTCTCTCCTTCTCCATTTCTTTCTCCATCTCTCATTTGTTCCGTCTCTGAACCTCTGGCCTCTGCTCCTCACTCAAGACAGTGGTTGCTGATTTAATTGGATTGTGCTGAACTCTAGCTCTCTGTTGCATCTCTTATGATCATCGAGGAGACTCTTTGACTTGGGCTTCCTCTGAAGTTCAGCCTTGTAACACTGTATGAACTTTGCTTTCTGTGAGTGCAATGTCTCAGGTTTTTCCAGGTACACTGTGTAGATGAGCTTATCAATTAGCTTTAAACATATTTTTTAATAGATCAGAAAGTAGGTTAGATTGTAGGCAGTCCTGAACATAAAACCAGGGCAACTGATATTAAAGTGTTTACAACAGGTTGAGAGGCTGCAAGGCCAACTGAGAGTTCGTCATCCAGAGACAAACAGGCTATGTCATGGAGCCTTTTCCCACACAGGGCTCACATCCTTGGGCTTGCCCTGTTGCCTCTCTCCTCTCCTCTCCCCTCCCCTCTGCTCTCCTTTCCCCAAAATCCCTGAGCTCGATTGAGGGAGATGATTAAGACATCAAAAGCAGTGCCTCACTGTAGATCAAAACTCAGGGCTGACGGGCGGGAGCCTGATCCCACATAGACTTCCGGTGCATCCCCACAGCCGGAGATTTGCCATTCCCAGCAGCTCTCCTGCTTCACTCCATTAGTATCTTCATGCCAATCGGAGGCTCCCTGGGGTTTAACATGTAGCCAAGGATGAGTCAGGGCTGTGCAATCAACCCCGTCCATGAACAGGCAGGTGCTTGAATGGGGAGACACAGCGGTGTGTGTGTTTGGGCATCTGTATAACTGTGTTTGTGTGTCCATATGTTTATCATAGCTCAAGGCCCTTATTCACCCCCACTGTTTTATCATCCCCAACACTGAACAGCAGCAGCCCATCACACTGCCTCTATCCCTTTTCTTTCACTCTCGCTCTCTCCCTCGAGGTGCTTTACTTCATGTGATTCCACGCTCCAGCTTTAGCTCAACTTTGCCACTTGGCAGTCTTGGTAGATTTTTTTTTCTTTCCCCCCTTCTTGTTTCTCGTTTTTCTCCTGCTGTTAATGTGGTGATAAAGACAACAGAAAATACATACAGGATCATGAGAAGAGACTTTTCACTGCTGGTAAAATGAAGTGCTCATGTTCCATCTCAGCAACGTCAGTGGAAAAGGGTGAAACCATTCAGAAATGGTGAGGACAAATTGCGGAGGGAAAAAAAAAATTAATAAACATCATTTCCATCCAGGCATAGAAATAATAGGAGGAAATAATTGGAGTCTTTCTATCCAATGGGGGTTTAATAATAATAGTCTAAGTACAAATAAGGAGGTTTATGAAATGAGTTGGTATTTGTTTTTAGCAACGCAGAGATAAAACTGGGGTGAGAACACAGTGTGCAAATAGTGTTGTTATTCCCTTGTAACCTGGCTATTCTAGTAAATTCTTTTCCATGTTCACTGTAATTTGGTGCTGATGTCATGGTAAGTATGCTTCTTGTACAGCCATTAATGCTGGTGGAAAAACACCCGATCCTATGAATAGTCTTTATATCCTTGAGAAATAGAAAAATGTGCATCAACAATCACGCAGTGGCAATCATGGTACCGACTCAAGCAGGCAAATTTACAAACGACAACATCTGATCGCCGTTGATTAGCCTCCACTTACCAGCTCATTGAAGCTTGTGCCACTCTTCACATTGGCAGCGGAGTTACAGTCATCTGAGCAGACATTTGGTCATACAGTTTTAGCCAGTCAACCAGTGAGTCGGGCCCTGGGGCTAAGCTCATTAAGGCAGGAGAGTCCCCTACTATCCTCCCCTCCCGCTCTGCACCTAAGGGCCAGCCCCCTCCCTGTCAAATCCCTGCCTTTAATTGAGTTCTCACTTCTCTTTATTTTACTGTCAGCATTATTCCTCTCTCATTGTTATCCCCCTCTCCATCCCCTTTCTTGAGCCCATCTCCTCCCTTTCCTTTACTGCTACCGCCACCAACACTTTTTTTTTTGGTATTTCAGAGAGTAAGCACTTTCTCCATATTAAGATGTGAAATTCATTTTGACACTGGGCTGAAAATAGAGTGGAACCGGCAGTATGGCCCTATCTGTTTCTCTCTCACTCAGTCTCTCTTTCTCTCTTCTCCACTCCATACTATGTTTCTTTTTTCTTCTTCCCCCATCTTCAATCCATGAATCCGCACTCCCACCTCACTTTCTTAAATCACCTAGAGAGTATCCTGCATGGTAAGAACCTGTTTGCCCCAATTATATTTTCATAAGGATGGCATTGAAGAAAGGAAATAATTCCTTACACCTCTTTCTCAGGATTTGTGCCTGTTAAGAAGATAGATTATGGAAGAATAATAGCAAAAGAGTGTAAAAGGTGTAAAGTAGAAGATGGAATCCGTAATGTCAGCAATGTACAACCTATTTATGCACTTTCAAAGTCAGTTGTTTCAGTGAGTCAGCTGGTAATGTTGCAAAACTATGTACTAGCAGATACAGGAGACACAGTAAATATGTGGATTGCATTAAAACGATTGTATGATTACCATATACCTGACCCAGCAAAGTATCCACTTAAAGTGTAATAGAGGTAGCAGAGACATGGAGATGATTAGACTCCCTGTTACAACTGGCCACTAGCCCAGAGCTAATTCGCATAGTTGAATAACTGTGTGACTGCACGGCTGGATCGCCTAGACTGCCACTCTCTCCTCGAGATGATATGATGCAACCGGATAAAGAGCAGAATGTGGCTGTATAAATACGCATAAATGCACTTGAGCCAAGCAGTGGCGTTTCTTACATGATTTTTCATCATGGCTAAATGTTTGCTTTCCCCGCAGGGACAGTAGCGCAGGGGATCATGACTATAACCGCGTTACCGAGGTGGATTTAAGCCTTAAGGCACGTTGTAGCCCCAAAATCACCTCTCACTCTCGCCGATATACAGTGAATGGACAAGCTTACATATATAGGCATCCACTGTGTGGTGCACACAAGTTCAAGAATAAACATATGTTTGAAAACACTTAAAGGATCTAGAGTCCCTATTCTACATATTTTATTACATTTATATGTCTGCATCTATATGCAGTTTTATGATGAACAGTTATTTGCAAAAGTCTTGAGCCACTTCTCATTTTGGTCTTGAGCAGTAGTTCTCCATGCTTACTGAAGGTCTTAATGAAAATTTTTTTTGGACATATTGGCTTTAGTCCAGTCCTTGAACCAGAATATTTTTAAGGAATCTGTTTTTGTTAGTTTATTTATTTGTCTGTTTCCCAAAAGGTTGATTCTGTTCATCTGGACGTAACGTTTTCAGTCTGAGAAATATTTCGTCACTCATCTAAGTGACTCAACCCAGAGATGGGCAGTAACGCGTTACTGTAATCCGATTACTTTTTTCAAGTAACGAGTAAAGTAAGGGATTACTATTGCAAAAATGGTAATTAGATTACCGTTACTTTCCCGTAGGAACGCTGCGTTACTGCGTTACTAAAACCGTGATTTTTTTGCGAGAATGTCTCATGACAATGACTAAGCAAGTGTGACGTTTGTGAAAACAGCTGTGTGCAGAGCAACAATGGATAATATATCGAGTGCGGGAGAGAGTATTGAGCATACAGCGTTTAAAGCGTGGAAGTACTGACCGTACTTTAAGTTTGATTCCATAAAAACTGACAAAAACATTAGTGTCCGTTGTGCGTGGGAAGAAAACTTC
Source organism: Neolamprologus multifasciatus (assembly GCF_963576455.1). Lineage (NCBI taxonomy): Eukaryota > Metazoa > Chordata > Actinopteri > Cichliformes > Cichlidae > Neolamprologus > Neolamprologus multifasciatus. The sequence goes on from NC_140450.1 coordinate 21,965,284, forward strand.
TTTTTACAGCGAAAAAAAACCCCTAAACTTCCAAGCAAACACCAGGAGTGCGCTACGACATAATGGGAAATTCACAGAGAAACTCGCGTATTCTTCCACTGACCGCTTCGGCACACCTGCACCAGGGTAAACCTCCGCCTACCCTACTCCTGCTTTACAGGTGAAAATAGAGCAAAAGGACCGCTGAGTCTTTGACTTTATTTATTTTCTGCTGTGTTTTACTTGCATCTATTTGAAAGAGTGAGTGTAAATACACAAAAAAAAATATATTTTATGTGCTGGAATGTGCAGAAAATAAGTTTAAATATTAAACAAATTTCTTCCAGTCAGAGAATGGTGCATATAATTAAATTTTTGCTTGATGCATAAAGTTAAAAGGTTAAAACTAATAAAACAATTTTTAAAAAGAGGCTTTTCCATTTGATTACATTTTATATGATGGATTATGTAGAAAAAGTAGAATTGGGCTGAAAGATCTATCGCTTTATCACCTATTCAGGTTGTAAATCGCGTTTTTAAAAAGTAACTAAGTAACTAAGTAATTAATTACTTTTGAAAATAAGTAATCAGTAAAGTAATGGGATTACTTTTTGGGGAAGTAATCAGTAATTAGTTACTGATTACTTTTTTCAAGTAACTTGACCAACACTGCTCAAGACTGAAGAAGTCACTTGGATGAGTGACAAAACATGACGAAACGTTCCTCCCACTGAAAATACTACGTCCAGATGAACAGAATCAACCTTTACGGATTTACTTACCAGAATGACTGAGCATGCATCAAGTTATTTGTCTGTTTATTTGTTAAGCCACTTATCTATGATTATGTTGAGCCACTGATCTATGAATGATTTGAGCATAAAAAGGGAACTAACTCTAGGGATGAACCAATTGTGTGTCTACACATAACAGACAACGTCACAAAATAGCAATCAAGATTTTATCCTTAGGCATTTTGTAATTAACAGCCTGTCACAAAAACACATGATTTGTTCCTATTTGTTAAACTGAATCCTTCTCACACACACATTGTCATACATAGAAAGCCTCCTGACTTGTAGCACCACAAGCCAATTCCTCCAATTTAATTTGTAATCTAATAAATCTAAAAAAGCAATCAGCGACAGCCAATGGCTATTCAACTTAAACCCTTTGCCCTGCCTGACTAGACACAGATAATTGTCCCTTAATGTGGTCAAGAGGGCAGAGGAGAGAGAGACTGAGAAGAGGAGAGGGCTAGTGCCCATCTTCTTACTTAAAATAGCCCCTAAATGTGCAAGGCTCCAATTATAAGGCCTTCCAAGTTGCAGGGAGGTGGCCAAGGGCTGTTTATATTTGCCAGTGATATTTGGAATGAGGGAACGGAGAGAGTGAGGAAAGGGAGAGGAAACCATGGAGGGAGGGGAAGAGAAAATAAATTACCAAGATGGTCCAGGAAGTGTGAGGCAGGTAATTGCAGTTGACAGTCCAGTCTGCCACATAGTTAATTTGAGCTTGAGCCCAGGTCCCTTCCACTATAGCACACCATACTTATACATAGCACAATCTGTCTGCATAGGTACATGCCCAGACACCATCTCTGTCTCGCTCTCTCTCTTTCTGTCTCTGGCAGTAGAATTATGTCGTCAGCAAGATATGAGTAGCCATGTCTCTTCCAGTCGGTGCACACTCCATGTCCTTATTTTCCCTATAGTTTAATTTTCCACTGAGAAATATTGAATTTTGAGAAGGGTGATAGTGTACCTGTCAGTGATATGGCGTCATCTCTAACTCGCTCTGACAGGTGGACCATTATATCTGCAAGGGAAAATAATCCCTCTCTACTTTAAGAACAGCAAATTTCAACCCTTTGGTTGGGGAAGAGCAGCAAAAGAAGTCCTCTTACCTAAATCTGCTCTGATCGGTTAATGAAAGACATTATTTAGAAAGCTGATTGCTTTTTCAAAGTGAACAATCAGTATGTGTGTTTACCTTCAGTTATTTGAGACTCTATTGTGGTGAACCTGACTGTGGGTATAGAAATGCACGTAGTGAAAATGTGCAAGTTTTCTTTAAGTGCATGGGGATTTTAATATACTTAAATGAGTTGTAAAATATATCATAACATAACAAATGTGCCATTTTTGTATGCTGTGTGTTACTGAACGTACCAATCTAATTCTGACTAAAGTTCAAACTCTGTAATCGCAAATTCTTCCAGGTACAAACGTGCCTAATCTAAAAAATTTGGTTAATAAAACTGAACCTATAATCTAAAAACTCAGACTTATAGTTCAATCACACTACTGTAAAAATAGGATGACAACCCTGTTGCGACTAGGAAAGAATCAGTGGTTGTCCAGTGATTGAATTTAAGTTTTTCACATTCAGTGACTGACTGAAAGTAGTGAAACACTCAAATTCTGGGCTAGCACTTTCACGAGACAGTTGCACTGGTCACCTGGTGGTAGGCAACCTATCTCCAAACAGTCACAGTCTAACTCAGACAGATTTGCAAATAATTGCTGTCATATTTGTAAACAGACAGATTGCTATCACTATGAGTTAGTCTGTACCAGTTAGCGAACCTTGCAACAGTGAGCAAGTTTGCCAAGGGCCTTTGTCCTTTTGCGGTCACCCTCCTGCAACAACTGTGTCACTTTTTCTGTAGGAATTTCTGAATTTCTCTTTCAAATCGGTGAGGTTCTGTCTGGACTCTCAATGTAAACAGTGAAAGTGTGTATAGAAAACAACAGATTTGAATCAGACAGAAACAGATTTGCAGCTTTCACCAGTTTATTACGAATAATTGCTCTATTATCAAAATAGATTGCATGCAGTTGCCAGCCTGATCCCATTTGGTTGCAAGCTGATAGCAGACTGACTCTATGACTGCATGTATGTATGTATGTATGTACCAAAGTTGCTTTGAAGACAACAACTTCAAGTGGTCGCAGAGCACCTGGTCTCCTGTCCAGAAGAATTTCAAAGCTAATAATCAGCTAATCAGCTAATAACTCAATATACACCATCAATGTGTCACACACAAATGTTAAAAACTACATTTTATGTTTACTGAGACATAATGTAGTTGTGTTTTTTATGAAGCAAGCTAATAATCATATTGATGACATCTGCTCAAACATGGTCCAGTTGGAGATTGAGCTCAAACCAATCCTAATTTCACTGTGCTGTCCTCACTGTTAAGGTTGGGTATGCCCAATGGCCCCACAGTCTACTGTACCATGGATGACATCAACCCCTCTGGTCCCACATCCCTGCAACCACTTGACATTTCTATCGACATTTCCCACGGTGCTCTCACATTAAAGGGCGTGACATTTCATTTGCACACGATGTTGATTAAAATACACCCTTATGGTCTCAAGGAAAAAAGGGGGGTTGCGGGCCCTTTTTGTACCCTCTTCTTTGGGAAATTGAGAAAAGATTATGGAATAAATAGAAGATCAGCTGTCTAAAGGAATAATGAAAAGGTTGTGCTGATGTTCTCTACAGATTTCAAGATGTGAAATCGTAACACTTTTAATGCGTTACTTAAAATGTTGTGTTTAGAGAAGAGATAGTCAACAACGAAAGAATTCAGGTTTTTGAAGTTCATCGAGACGCATTTCATTTCAGTGGTTTGTTTCAGGCCTGTGAGGTTTTGACAGCATTCCTCTTTGCAATACCTCTTAATGCAAATAAAACCTGATTTGAATCAAGCTGAATTCAGCCGGAGTCCATCAGTGGCAGGTCATATTTACGTCTGTGTCAGGCCACCTGCATTGTGCTGTTGTCTCCTGATGTGTTAGCCCCAGCTGGACTTGTATGATCTGACTCCAGGCCAGGTCTCACCTGCCAGCTCCTATCGGGTCCTCCACTTGTATACTGGCCTGGGGCCTGTCACTGATGGGCAGCCTGCCGTCCACTCTAAACGGCTGGTTTCCAAAGACATTCACTGATGTCTGCTCTCCTCTGCCTGAAACGGCTTCTGACAAGACACTGAGATGTTTATTTCCTTATTCTGCTCATGTTTCGTCTTTGTTTGTTCTATGCTTGACTTAAACTTTAAGTTGTTAATTGTTTGATATTTAGAAGATGTGCGTGGAAATGTATGAATATCAGAATTAACTTCAGGATTTTGCAGTTGTGTAGTATCTCACAGCGTTTTGTTGTGGGATTAGCCTGTGTAACCTGTGTTTCATTCTCTCTTTCCAACTGTTAAAGGATCATTACATGTATAACTCAATTATATTAAATTAGCTTAAAGGGAAATATATAGCTATGAAATAGGCATTTATGGTATACCTTTATCCCCAAGAAGCCAATAGCAATCCAGAAAATGTAACATACTAATCTAATTAAAAGCAGTTGATATGATACCCATTGACCGCTTAGTTGTTAAACTAGGAGAGGTGGGGGGGTTAATCATAGCCTGTGAGCAGTTTCGTATAATAGAACCATAATATGATAATTAGTTCACTTTTAGCCAAACTTATCTGTGTCAATAAAATATATGGCCAATCAGGCAGCATCTCTTGGCCTGATCCAGTAGCACTAGACAAAACATCCTCTATTCACAAATCATGTAGCCCTGCGTTAATGGCAGTAACATGTAAAGGCATGGCAATAATGAGAGTCTAGTATTGCTACAAGGTGTTAGAACCCTATTATGCCTTACAGATAAGCTAATTTGGCAACTATTATGAGCAGGTTGCCCTTCCACCTTGATAGTATTTCTGTAATTACTGTAGTGACAGCATCATCCCACATGGTTACCCTATTATAGGGCAGGAGATTGTGTTTAAGTGATGTGGTTTATTAGTGTACCTTATGTCATAAGCAAATTCAAGAAAAAAAAACTTCTTGTGATCTTCACCTGCATAAAAAAAGGTTTAAGTAGAGAATTTGATTGCAGAACCTTTTATTCTGCCCCTCTAATGAACTGTCCCATTTTGTAGCAAACTGCTCCATCATTTTCAGAAAGGTATTTACTCTGGCAGTAGTTCACACCAGCAGCAGACTATAGTTACAGTGCAGCTATCATAGTCTGCCATCAAGCTATGGAGATGACAGTTATATCATCAACTCTATCAGCTCTCCTCAGTGAAACAGTTTGCGGTGTCTACAGGGGCACACACAAACAAACAGTTTTCCTAATATTCCTTTTGCAAGCAGATAGACTGTGAGGGTCCCTTCTAGCTATCCTAGCTCAAGGGGAGGGCAGCATGCCCGCAGAGAAATGTATATATAGAGAAGGAGAGAAAATGAATATAGGAAAGGAGGAGGAGAGAGAGACTTATCAAGTAAAAGAGAGGGACAAAAAGACAAAAGGGGGAGAGAGACGAGAAGTGACCCTAAATTGGGAATCTATTACTGAGGCATAGGTGCAGCAGCCCCTCTCTGTCTCCCGTAAACACACAGAAATGTGTTCAACTGCAAGGGCTTTATAAGTTTCCCCTTCTCCAGAGTAATGTGCTTTGAATGGCTGGTAAAATGGGACTGGGAGAATTTCATTCCCGCTGCCTCCCCAGGCGACTCACCTTTGGCCCAGCAATGATATGAGCCCTTTTCTATTTTTTCCACTTTTACTCTCCCTCGTTCCCTCTTTCCATCTACCCGACTGATGGAGAGGAGGAGAAATAAATGGAGAGCAGCAGCACAGCAGGGGCTGGAGGTATGGGAGTATAGACAGAGGCACAAGTGGAGGAAGATTGGGATACAGGGCTTATTTATTTAGTGGAATGAGGCAGGTGCCTTATCCACAGCTCAGATTAGCTCATCTGTTTATGCTAAATGCCACACCATGGGAAGCACGGTCATGTCACAGGAAGTACAGAAACCCATTTTTCTCACTGTATGCTGCTCCCACCAATTGCTGGATCTGTTTTGTTCACCTGCCAGACCTTTACTGGGATTGGTGTATCAGATATACTCAGATTATTGGCTTCTGATATCACTTAGTATGTAAAACAGGTAGTTTAGCTTGCTGATGTCTGCTTACTTTATTTAAGTACATGTTATAATATTTTTTTTCCTTCCCTGTGACTAAGATAATGATTACCCCTCCTCCAGCTGTTAATATGTGAGTTATTGTACATTTATAAGTTGACTGAATGAAAATGTGATCCAGTCCTGTTTGGCCCCCGTACAGACAGTCATGAAGCGCTGGATGGGTCTTTTAGTGTCCACTTAGACATGACCAATTGAGTTTAAAGGGTGATAACACTATAGACAGGTGACATATCAAGGGAAAAACTTAAATCCTTTACTCATACAGTAAAGCTATCCAGTGGCTCAGGGGCATTATTGTGAGGCATTTTTCTGGCATAGTGTGCCTTTAAAGGGGAGGGTGACTGCACATCATTATAAAGATTTTCTGAGTGATCACCTTACCCTATCGTGGGAGAGATCGGTTTCAGGAGAAAACATCTGTGGAAGACTATACATTCCAGAGACTTTGACACAATAATATCAGTACCTTTAGTATAAGTTTTTAAAATAAATATTTGGACAATCCTTCTGACCTTCTGACCATCTTGATTGTTTTAAAAGCCACTGTGGTTGTGTGTAAAGGTAACAATGACTGTGTAACTGTCCGATCATTAATAAATGTTTATATGACTTTAGATGAGTCAATATAACATTTTATTTACAGTATTTTGTACAGTATATTTACCAATACATTTTATATTATGTTTTAATACTTTATTTTTTTTATTGTCATTATAGTCATCTTTAAATGACATTTTTAATTCTCTTACACATAAAATCATAAAAATTATTATAACCAGTCATATTTACAGTTTACGTTGAGTCCCAAAGTAAAACCTAAATATTGGTAGAAGCTAAATTCAGCAGAATAGAAAGAACAGTGTAGTGTGCTTTTGGAGGATTAAAAGTCAAATAACAAAATTTAATTTATAAGCCTTTGGTTCATGTGTGGGACCATTATTTTTTATTTAAAGGTAGGGTGCAAGGAGGGCCTGAAGTTGATAGCAAAGAGTGGGGTGTGTGCTTATTATTGCTTTCATTTTCAACTACTGTTTGGCCAGTACAGTGGTTAGCACTATCACCTCTCAGCAAGAAGCTTCTGGGTTCAAATCCACCGCCCTGGGTCCTGTGGAGTCTATATGTTCTCTCTGTGCTTGCATAACTTCCTCCCACAGTCCGTGTTTGTTGGGTCAAGGGTTAATTCTAAATTTTCCTTAAGTATGAATGCAAGATTGAATGGTTGTCTGTCTCTCCCTGTGATGGACAACCATTCAGTATACTTTCACCCCATGATAGCTGGAATGCTACGATAGTCTCAAACCCTCCCCTGTGAACATAAATTGTATAAGTGGTTAAGAAATGCATGGATGGGTAGATTTACTGTTTGGTAGGTAAAAATCAGTCTTTCAAAACATGTACTGCATGTGTGAGGGGCTTTCTGGCAAAAAGCCCCGAAGGCAATCTTTTCCCACATGTAACAAGCTTGCTCTATATTTTCTTGGTTATCTGTTTGAGAAGTCCTGTCCTATCAACAAATATTTTACATGTACTTATTCATGTGACCTCAAGGAAAATGCAAACATTGACTATTGGAACTCTTTTTAATGACAACTGCCACTTGTCTTGTGAGGTTGGGCTGCTTGTTGAGGTAGAAAAGCTATTGTCAAACAAAATGAGCTTGATGAAATGAAAGCCAAAGATGCAAAGACATATTATTTCTTTAAGTTGTGAATTTGATCATAGGTCATATTCTCCTTCACTAGTTCTGGACACATTCATTACCACATGATGTTTCCACTGCTGCACACAATGAAAAGAGCGTGCCCAAGCCTCAACCTTTCACCTCTTTGGCCTCATGCGGAAAATCGTCCTGATAAGACATGTAATAGCTGAAGCATTACTGCAAATGTGTGTCTTTCTGTATATACCTTGTGGATAGCATGTGAGAGGGTCATAACCTCCCCGCATGTGTGGCTCCCACCCACGTCTTCTTTCCCTCACCTTTTTCAATTCACTGAGCTGTGAGGCAGACGCTGGGCGTGCTGTTTTTCTGCCATTAGAAGATGCTAGCTAATGCCTCGGTGATGGCACCACTCACTTCTCCAGTGGCGAAAGTAAATGGAGCAGCCTTTCACAAACAATAAATCCCTGAGGGTCTCTTTCTTTCTTTTCTCCCCCCTCACCTCTGAGCACTGGCTTTTCATTTGTTTTATTTACATAGCCGCCTTTATGAGCTTTCATCAGCAGGTCTGCTTATATATGAAACTAATGGCTTCTCAGAGCTGTAATTTGAAAGCGTGCGTGTGTTTGTTGGTGTGCGTGTGTGCATCCATCCATATATTTTATGTCGGTATTTCCACCCATGGATTTGCGTCTGTGTGTGTGTGTGTGTGTGTGTGTGTGTGTGTGTGTGTGTGTGTGTGTGTGTTGTCCTCTGTCTTGTGCTTTTGCTCCAGTATATTCCTTTTCTTCTCCTGCCACTTTCCCTTGTTTCTGAACCTCTCTCTCCTTCGCTGTCTGTGCCTCAACATTTCATAATCCCGTTTCTTGTCGATTATCCATCATCCATAATTTTCTGGGGAAGGTCTTCTACTTAATACTTTTGTTCAGCGCGATTTTCTGTGTGTGTGATTATGTCCAAATACAGGCCTGCATGTTTTAGTTATTCCACATGTGCAACTAACTTCTGTATGTTTCATGGGATATCCGCTTTTCATGTTTTGTACTTTAACAGCAGTAAACTCAGCATGCAACTCCGAAATAAACAGACACATTTATGTTGTGGGAAAAATAGCACTTCCACCACCTCTGCTTCCCTCCTCTGCCTGTTTAACACCCTCCGCACCCCCCTTGGGCTAAACAGAAATGGGTCCAGCTTAGGGCCATAATTGGTCTTGATCCTTAGGCTGCAGGCATATTCCAGCGGTGGGTCTGGATGGGGTGCTTGTTATGTGTGAAAAGGTGGCAGGGGAATGCCTGGCCAGTAATTAACAGTGTGCAGGGGACTGTGGAGGAGGAAATTTAAAAGTGAATGGGGGAGGCCAGTTCATTCTGTGGCCCTGTTCTGCCTCTCTCTCCGCCTCCTCTGTTTCTCATCTATTCAGCCTTGCCTGTTATTGGAGCTGATGGGTTTATAGAGATTTTCACACTTTTTGGAAGTTGAGCTGGCATTGTGAATTTGTTTTCGCTTGCCCCCTCGTTTCTCGCCCCTTTGCCCCAGCTCACCGCACACAAACATGCACCCGTGTCATTCCGTTTCTCCACTGCTCACTTTCTCAGTTCCACTTTTACACATTTTTTTTCTAATCTTTTGAAATATTCATCCCACGTGTGCAGCCTACCTGTTCACGTAGTAGAGTTGATCACATAGTTTTGGATATTCTGTGCACTGCAAAAGAAGTGTGGAAAAGTAACAGAAAAATTTGCTCATCAGCAAATTACTCTCTAAATTGAAAGTCTTTCTGTGAATAACAAAGCATATCTTCTCTCGTGTCTCTCATCTCCTGGCCCACATTATTCATTGGTATCACTGAGGCACTTTATCAGGACCCATTTTTACGTGTTACCTCTAACAGATTGGAAGACTCACTCAGCCATGCACTTAGTTACTCTCTGAAAAGCTAAGTCTCCATCTTGTGTAGATTATGTCTAACGCAGTGTTCCCCATGGCTGAGCTGTCTAAACAAAGCCAAGAGCTGAGTATACTGTGAGGCAGAATGCGTACATATCGTAAAACCATTGTGGAATGATAGATGTAATACAGTTAGGGTGCAAACAAGTCTGTGTATTTTGTGACCCTTCATGTAAAGTAAGCTTATTTTCATTTTTCAAAATTTGCTGAGTGATAACTGGAGAGCTCTCAACGCATATGTTGTCTATAGCAGGCCATAAACAAGAGCAACACACTATTGGAGAAAGTGTGACACATATAGATAAACACTTTCTCCACACATATACATGTTTCTGTCTTCCTCACTTGCCCACGAACAAATTCCATCCTTTAAAAACACAATAGGATTTATTGGCACGAAAGCTTATAGACTAAACTCCCAGAAAAATGCATTTTAAGACAGTTAAATATCAATATATTATTTATTATGTTTCTCTAGGCTTACAGTATTCAGGGAAATGATTTTTCAGATTTCAGCATTTTCAGACCTGAAGGTGTGACCCAGGTGAATCATACAGATACATTTTTTTTGTCTGCAGGGTGAAATGGAAATAGCCCTCCTATTTTCTATAGGCTCTATAGGGTTTTTTCCCCCATTACAAGTATGAAGACATTACAAAACATGAAGACGTTTGGGACAATAGACAGCTATGCTGTGCTCATGGTAACAGAAGGATGGACAGGCTTACTGCAAATTGTAGAAGATGCCTCTTAATGTTCTGAAAGTGTGAATTTTAAACCCAAGCCTAACCAATTAGTTTCACAGATCAGAGTAAATTAGCAGTAACAGAAAATTAAAACAAAAAAAAGTGAAATCAAAGTCTTCGACACCTGTTTGAGTCCTGTCTTTGATTGGATTAGGATAACTGGGGAGTGAGATTGCATTGGTTTATGGTATTAATAAACAAAAAGATGAGCAATAATTACTTTTTTTAAACTGTGATTTTTGTAGCAGAGCCATCTTTAGAACATATTAGAAATGCACACTGAAAAAAAGCATTGCTGCCAAGGTAATAATCCTTTGTTATAATATGAAAAATATAGATTACGGCTCAGCTTTATAGACTGGATAAAACATGGGATTAAAAATGCATTCCTCCTGAAATAATCTTTTTTATTATTGTTGAATTTGGGAGCGTGTTTATGCGTCAGTAACAATAACAGTACAATCAACGCTGTGGTGTGTCTTGGAAATAAACCTACAGTCAACATGCCAGTGAATAAAAATATAAAATAAGGTCAAATGATTGTTAATTACAAAAGTTCTAATTAGAATTAAGAATAGTTTGAAATATTAATACCTACTTAAAGACTTGGCTAGGACACACAAGAGGCCTAATTTTCATTCACAGTAATTCACTACATGTTTACAAACAGGTAGGCGTATTATATGTGTTATTTGAATATGCAGCAATTAAAATGAGTGTACTATTATGGATTGGATGCATTAGAACGTAATAGCAATTTTGGGCGTTGGCATCTAAATGTTTCCTCTGATGCCCCTGGGCCTCTTCAGCTGGCTACTGCATGTACTTGTGGAAAGCCCAGTACAAAAAAGACAGCTGGGGAGAGTGTTGCACAGTGTAACACAGTGTTCAGACACCCATATTGGTCATACAGCTCCTTTAATAGAGCACTCAATGTCCAAGATCTGTACGGTGGAATAAAATGCATTTTCCAATGTGTTTTGTACTCTTGTGCTGAACTTAGAAAGTGAGCTGACTATATGTCATTTTGGCTTCTGTTTTTATTTTTTACCTTTACCTAAAGCCAAACTTTCGTGAACTTTGAATAAGATATTTAAAAAATAGGATTACTGTATGCTTCTCCCTCAGCATACACTGGTGCGTTAGTTTGCCAGGGATTCAGCAAGCTCTCTCTACTCTTCTCTAGCCAGGCCAGGTCCAGACTAAACATGTTCATTTGGGAAGCTTGTTTACAGTGTTTAGGTAGACGGACACACAGCAAGTGTGTTAAGCGATTAGAAATTCCCTGACAGGCCCAAAGATAAATGGATGCCTTGCTAAATGAAGGAAGGAGAGACTTCAAATGAGCTGACGCAGTGAAGCGCATTTTATGTTTCTCGAAACACTTCAAAAAGTGTACGTGTGTATAAAATGAGATTGTGTGTGGGATAGAGAGAGAGAGCATTTTTAAGTATGTCTTTTCATGTGCAAGCATGTCCCTGTCTGTGTGTGGTTCTTGGGGTAACAGGTGGGGGGTATGCAATGTCCTGGTTAACAAGAGTGTTATTGTGTTGTTCTGTCCTGCATGACTGACTGTCAGCTGTGCGGGGTCATCCTTCTTCCCCCTTAAACCTGGAACACTAGCACGGCAGCTACGCATGCCCGCACACACATAACGCACACACTTTTGAGACACACATACGGAGGTAAGGACCCACCCAGTCATGCACACAAACAGGTTCTGCTATGCATCAGTTGGTGGCCTGTAATTGAATTGAGACTTGATCAGTGATATTTCCGATTTGGTGGCCCGATGCACCCCAGTGAAGAGGCATCTGCTCTCTTTTTCCCCTGCCACAGAGCTGTTCAAGGCTGCAGGCAGCACGAGACATGGCTTGAGAGGTTCACACACACACACATACACAAACAGAAACCCCTCCCTACTCCATGTATCCATAGCTTTCCTGTGTCACTCATACACAGTGCCTCAAGGCACTTTTGCAGTTCTGTTACACTACTCAACAACAATACGCTCTCAAACGCTTGGCTGTTTACTTTTCCGAAAGAGTTAAAGTCTCTCACTTAAAGGATTACCTTTCGCCTCCCTGGACACTCTGACCTCACTTCAGCAGCATATACACATTTCCAGACAGGCCTACACATATGCACATCCGGAGACACCTAAACACATGAATGAACATACACCTCCCACACACACAAAGACAAGGGATGAAAAAAGCATTGCAGAAGTAGTAGAAGTAGCCAAGTGATGATAATGGCCTTTGTCCCAGCTCTACCTTTTCAACAGGGCAATAAAGATCTGTCAGGAACCTATAAGCACAGCATCCCCCTGCTCAGTTCCTCATTATTTAACCAAAATATACATAAACTTCAGTATTTTTGTTGTTTTTACTGTCTTAAATGTTGATCATTCTTCCTTTTTTTCCATGAAACATCTACATCTACAACTGCATTTTCCAAATTTCTTTTCTTCTGCATTGTGATCTGAAGTACTTGTGGTAACACAGGGAGTGGAGTCGTACTTCTCTTCGACTCTCTGTGCACTGAAGTGGAACTCAAGTGGTTTGACAATCTCCACCTTCCTTACAAAGCACCCCTTCTGGGTGGGGCGGGGCGGCCTAAGCACAGAGGCGGGAATCGAGGGTCATAACTGATGGTCTTGTTTACATACAGGTTAATTGTTGCCCTGTGCTATGCTTTTTATGGCACTCTGACTCTGCGTGAATCAAGTTCTAAGCAATGGGTAAAAAGAGGAGTTATGAGGGAGTGCGAAGGACAACCATATCAGCAGCAAGTCCCCTTTGACTGCGAGCATCCGTATGTTTGCTAGTTTGCACTGGCAGGTGTGTGCTTTGTGTCCACTGACATAATCACGCAGCCAGCTCTGTGATTTTTTTACTTCCTGCTGCAGGAGCGAGATCAGTATTGTTTTCATCTGTGTGTGTGTATGCCTGTGTCATTGTTGCAACCAGTTGCACACCTCAAACTTTTGATGCAAAGTACACAGCATAATTAAATAGTTTGAAGAATGACCTTTCCCAGCAAAAGCTTAAAGTAATCATTTTCTGTATGACTTTTTCAATCTTTCACATGGTTGTGGAGGAATTTTGGCCAACTCTTCTTTAGAACAGTGCTTCAATTCATTGAGGTTTGTGGGCATTTCTTTTTATCCACAGCTCTCTTAAGGTCCAGCCACAGCATTTCAATCAGGCTGAGGTCTGGTCTTTGACTGGGCCATTGCAATACCTGGATTCTTTTCTTTTTTAGCCATTCTGCTGTAGATTTGCTGGTGAGATTGGGTTCATTGCTCTGCTCCATGACTCAATTTTGGCCAAGCTTTAGCTGTTGGACAGATGACCTCAGATTTAACTCTACTGTACTCTTGTATACAGAAGGGTTTATGCTCAACTCACTGACTGCAAGGGTTCTGTAGCTGCAAAACAAATCCAAATCATCACCTCTCCACCACTGTGCTTGACACTTGGTAGGTGGACGTGTTTGTGCTGATACGCTGTGTTTGGTTTTTGCCAAATGTATCACAGGAACTTTAAGGCTTGGCATGCTAACTGAGACCTGGAGAGTATGAGATGTAGCACTTTTTTTGCATTTTTTCCGAGTATCAGGGCGAGCACACACCTGAGTGCTTCAGACCAGCAAACTATCAAAACTTCTGTTTTTATAGAAGTGCTCACTTTTACTGGTGGTCAGTTAATTAATTACTTCCTTAATTCCTATGAAAGTAGTAAGGGTGGACACTTTCGTTTTTGCATGACAGTATATATCTGTCTGATTGTCTACGAGTGAGTGTACATTTAAGAAACTTCACAAGTTTGAAGGTCAGCTGTGAAGTAGGACATGGTCCGACCCACAAGTACTGAGTAAATAGTACTGGAAGTAAGGTAACCAAAGTACAGAAGACCAAAGTTTTAATTTTCAGTTATTATATTTCTAACTCCCCCTATTTGACGTATCTATAAATATATACCTTCAAAGCCCAAAAACTCCCACTGTGTGCTCCTGCAGGGGGATGGTTTAACAATTTCTTTCTTGTATGAGCTACATGTATATCTGCATTAGCGTCTCTCTGTCACTGAGCTTTAACTGTTATCTCTTCATATAGCCTCTTGTGTCGTGGATGAACAAAAGCCACATAAAGGTCTGGAGGATTCAGAGTGTGATGCTCTCCAGCACGCTCTTAATTATGGCTCTCAAGGCAGGAAATGCCGAGCTTATGGGGGTATCAGGTCCTTCACTGTGACACAGTGATGACTGGTTTGATGTAATCCACCTCCCTGGATAAACATTCTGCAAGGATTGGACCACTTTGCACATCTATTTGTAGCCACATTGGGGTGGGCTAGAATGGTGGATGAATATATACACACATTTTCAATGAGAACAGCAAGCAGAACACTTATTGTAGTCCACTTGTTTTCCATTTTATTTATACTGGTAGTATGTATTCTGTTTAGCATTTCCAATACATTTGCAGGCATATTATGACATACATGGTTACTTTGAGTACTCGCTTGCATAAAGTCCCTCACTCACACCTTGGAGCCACCCTAAATTAACATAATGTCATGCCTGCCCCTTGGAGAATGCAGTAGACAGCTGAGTGCTGGAGCTTATGAGAATGCTCAGTTGTCAAAAGGGAAGAATTTACATGAAGACGCCGCTTCCAGTTTATGTGCAATGCATGACTCCCACATGCCAGCTATTGCACATGGTATGTGCATGTATGTAATGTGGGGTCGTGTGAGTTGTGGTGGGGGGACTTACATGTTTACATATGCTACTTTGAGTGAGGTGTTTATGACTTTGTTCTTTGCAACTGCTGTGTTATATTTGTGCATCTGTTGCGTATCTGAGCACTTTCATAGTGCCTCTTTAAGTGAGGATGTGTCTGTGAAACAAAGAAGACAAAAGGCTGCCAAAGAAAGCCCACAAGGACTCAACAATCTGTTTGATGTTTCTTTTTTGACCTTGCAAAGTGTGTGAACTCCGAGAGTTCTCCAGCAACCGTATGGGAAAACATTGCAGTGACAAAATACTTTTCACATGATGGCATTTGCCAGGTAGGTTAACTATTTCACTGTCATCTTTAGAGGTCACTGCCTGGACTGTGTAAGACACATCCACCTCCTTCTCTGCCTTTCTTCCACTTTCTTGTCACAAAGAGAAATTTTAAACTAACATACCATATATATGGCCAACATATAAACCCATTGTTGCACTTATGAAAAGATTTACATAATTGCATTGACATTATATGTAAGTTCAAGGGTTAAAGAAAACTTCAGGACTGGGATTGATTCAGCTGGTGAAGAGTCAGTTATTGCTTCATAGTTCACAAAAGACTGCCAGTACTTGCTTTTAAAAGTCCTCAGAAATATGTTCAAACATCGCTATAAGTGATGTGTTTTGTTCCAGGTTCACTTATTTTCCAAGAGTTGTGTGAAATAGCATTACCCTGTAGCACTGAAGTATGGTATGTGGCAAGCCAGCCCAATAACAAAGAACGCATGCACCCATGCATACACACACATAATCGCGCACATAGTCGCACATGCTCACACAGTGTGTCAGCGGGTTATACTGTGAATGACTTGAAGTGCTGTGTAAGACATACATTTGCACATAAACAGCTACTAATAAAGAAGCCAATAAACACCGTGCACCTTCTCAGATATTCAGGTATGCAGCATGCATTCAGAAAGTGAACAGAAATATGTGAACTGAACCTGTAGAGAAATATTAAAAGCTATGCTGTGTGTATAAATGCATTTTTCTTTCTTCTTGATTCAGTTATATATTTTAGCATTAAAGCAACTTTTCCATGTACAAACAGGATTCATATTATTCTGTTTGTTGAAGCCTGGACTCTGTACTTATAACATCCATTTACAGTGTCACCCGATAGGAAATCTTCCTCAACTCAATCTGCATGTTTCAAACCATGAAGGTTGAATTTTATCCTGTAAAGCACTAAATATTAGTAATCAGCTGAATCAGAATCCACCTTTTGTATTCAATGAGTCACTCGGCAAACTTGTCCACCTCAGTTTTACCCAATGACTCAACTTCCCATCTCGCTCTGTGACTCTGTGTCGCTTACCCTTGCTTTCACCCAGCTTTTCCAACCATACCTCCCTTCAGACACAAGTCCATTTCCGCTCTCTTCCCCACTCAACAAATATGTTCTTTGGAGCCCTTCCCAGAATACTTTGGCATGCACCCATGCCCACTCCCAATCTGCTCTCTTGCTTGAAACAGATCCAGAGGACAGCAAAGGGGGCAGTAAGGGTGCCAGGGGGTACACCCATATAGTTATTGGGAAATCATGATGCGGCTTTCCTGTGGGAAAGAAAAAGAGATGATGGAGGACAAGAAAGAGGAGTGAGACTTACCTGTTGACCTGTTCCATGTAACATGAATTTGATGTTTGGACGTGGTTTACTTTCACCGAGAAGGCTTCACGAAGCAGACCCCTGCCTAAAAATATTCTTGTTCTCTTTGATGGAAACTGTGACTCTGCCTAATGAGCGTTGTAAAGTTATGAACAAGCGATGAGAGGCTGGACTAGAGAGAGATGAGAGATAGATGGGAAGGGGGTGAGAGAGGGATGGGAGACAGATGGGTGGTGGGGGGTATATAAGTAGAGGGTGAGACAGGGGAGGAGTAATGGGGTGAAGATAGGACATTGCGGGTCAGCGTGTGACACATCTGGGTTAAACAAGTCTTCAGTATTCGTGAAGCCACAAATGATATTCCCAAAAACGCAGTGTATTTCAAGTCAGGGGACATTATGTCTGATTGTTTAAGCTGAAGCATACTGTTTCCCATGCTCTAATAAAAAACATAAGTTTTAGAAGCGGAGAATTTGCAACCAGAGTAGGCAAAAATTCAGCATGCTGTATCTGTTCCACTTCCTTCCAGATATGCCGCTTTAGTGTATTATACTTCAGAGAAGGACTTAACAGAGAAGCCTCTGTTGCTGACTTGTACTACTTTTTGCCTAAAGAATCATTTTATAAGAAGTTGCTGTATGAACTTTGACATCTTTCCCAAACCAGAAACCTGCATTTTCTGCTAATTACTAGCACACTGTGTTGTTTCATCAATGCCTTTCTCAACAAACCCTCTTTGTGTACCTTACTTCATATTTCATCCCGCTCTTGTTTCGTCAGAACCCTGTTTGTCGTCTCATCTTTCTAACTCACCACTTCAAAGCTGCTCACTAAGGCTTGAGCAATCTCCCAGTAATGGTGTTTTTAAGTGTCCTGTTTGTATAGAGGGTCTATGGAGAGAGGGCCTGTGAAAGAGCCAATGACTAAGTGGGGCTTGTTACAGTGACTGAGCTCATATGCAGAGCCCAGTCATCCACTGGGGGACTGGCTGCTACTGTAGTCTGGCTGTGGTCTCTGAGCTATCACCAGCCAACACAGTTTTAGCAGTCCACTGTAATGCGACACTTGGGGATTTTACAAAGCGTGACGGCTATGCGTACTTGTACCTTGTGTGCTATGTTGTAGTTAATGTTTTTTTTTTTTTATGTAGGTCTGCATTTCCTATAAGCACAAGTTCCTTTGTGTCCATTTCTGTGTGTGTGTGTGTGTGTGTGTGTGTGTGTGTGTGTGTGTGTGTGTGTGTGTGTGTGTGTGTGTGTGTACACACAGTTGCAGATACATAATAATCATCTTTTCTTTGATTTCATTGTTGCTACAATAAGTCTTTCTGAGTGCCCCTAAAGAATTGCTAGACATCTCCCTTCATGTCTGCTTTAGATTTCTTTTCATGGTTTCTTTCAAATTTTAGTGAAGTTATTTGCTTTTACTTGGCCATTGATAAAAGCCAAGTGACTTTGATGCTGGGGGAGAGGAACCTATGGCAATGAGCCTTGATGAGACAGCCAGCCGGCCATCCAGCCAGGTTTTCATTAGATGAATGCTGTGTGGGACTCTAGCCAGATAAGATGGGCGCCAACATACTGGAGCCAACCAATATAGTTATAGCAAGGTGCTCTGTATTTCACTTCCTCTATGTCACTGTCTGTCTTTGTGGAAGTCAGTGTCTGTCTCTCCATTGCCGTCTCTCTGTATAACCTGTGTTGCTTGAACAGCTTCCATGCTCTTTACAAATCAACACACCCAGCGCAGTGATTTCCATAAAGATGTCTCGGCCGAGCTTTGTTTAAGAATAGGTCGACTGAAATAGGAAGGTTAGTGGTAAATGTCAAAGAAAGATCAAAGAGGATGGGGAACATGGAGAAAAACAGAATGAAATACAGGCATAAAAACAGGAATATCAGCAAAGACGTGCTATGAAAATATTTGAACATTTAAAAGGTTCATGACTAAATTGATGCAGTTGAGCTACTTTCATTATTTTTGCATCTATTTAGAACATGGCATGTATTTTCTGGTATTTCAATACAGCATACAGTGTCCACATTATGTAATTCACTGCACACTTACAGATATAGTTAATGCAAGACCCAATATTTATACTTCCTGGAGTGTCAGTAGGAAAGAAGATGCAGTATATTATGTGTTTCTCACAGAGAACAGCACATTAAATAGTAGAGCTCTACATCAAGCATCTAAATGAAAAATTTAAAAAAACAAATCTTTTGTTTCTTGTCTAAACAGTGTCACAAGCGAAGGTCAGTGGGCACTGAAGAGTGTGTGAGGGGCAGCTGTGTGTGCATTTCCAGGGCCAGTCTTTTACTGATGGTCAATTTTGCCCCCATACCATGCAGGATGCCCTGGATTCCCACAGATAATAATAGCTGCCAAGAGTGGTGTTGAAGAGTACAGCTGTGGCACGACTTCTCCGCTCTGCCTAGTGACAACACACCATTTCGAATGACACCTTGACCTTCTGCACCCAGTCCAGTTTTTCACAGAGACATTACATTTGTGTGAAAATACAACAAGTATATGTAGTGTTAATGTTAATAAATAGGTGGTATTTACTGACGGGGTGAGATGTTGGAAAATGGGAGTCATCTGCAGGTCATTTTTGACTCAGCAGTCACCTCTCATCAAACATTTCCCTGCTGTTCCATTGCTTCTCTTGTCTCTCCACATTTCACTTGAAGAATTTATGATCCCAAAAACAGAAAGACCCACACACAGAAGCCTCTGTTCACTCATTTGATTTCTACTTTCGCATTTAGTATGCATGGGTCAGTTGTTCAAACATTTGCTGTACTCAGTATCTGCAAGTCTACAGGTGTTAGGAGAAGTGAGCGGGCCCATTTGTGTGGATCAGTGTATTCATACATGGCATGGCAAATCCTCTCAGTGATTGTTTTAACTTCTGAGAGCCTGCGTGTGTGTGCACACGATGCGACAGATAGCTTATATCTATCGGGGTGTTAAGCTGATTAGTGTGAACTGTGGCCAGGTTCATTTGCATACGTTTCTTATCTCATTAGATTAGTATCAGCCTCTGTCACCATGCAAGGCCTCGGCTGGGATGTCTTCCTACTTTGCTCTGTGCGCATAAACACACACAAACACACAGTCACCCTTGATGCCCCCTGGCAAACAACAATGCTAATGTGTAACACCAGCCAAGAAGTGCAGGCTCCTCATCTCCTCTTGTCACCAGCACTACTACACTGCTGTCACGCCAACACATCAAGTCTTGTCCTCAGGCTCTTTGTGTCCCTGGTCTTATCAAGGTCATTAGCTCACATCTTTTATTCCCATCTCTATACTGTCTTCCTTACTCATCTGATGAGTTTTCTTTCTTCTTTGTTTACATTTATTTATTATTCTGGGTGTTCAAGCTGGGATAGGCTCCAGTCTCAAAGCCAGAACACACCTTGAAGTGTGAGGTGGTTAAGAGGATGGATGGATGGATGGATTGATTGATAACAAAAGTTGGCTATACCTGGGTTCCCCTGTCACCCTTCCACCCATGCCCTTGTGCTTTGCAAGGTAAACTTGTTCATATTAACTTCATGGGCTGTGGATAGTCTTAGAATATCAAAAACTCTTGCATCGGAATAGGCCTGGGTTGGTTTATTATTACATGTCATTTTGAAAAATAAGACGACATATCTGTATGGTGAGAAGCAAAACTTTTGAGAGAATTTTACAACGCTTACATATTACAGTGTCATGCCTTCCTTAGCAAGGACAGTATTAACAAGTTGTCATTTCTGCCATGCCTGTGGACAAACCAATACATTGTTCTCATTTATCTATCAAGTGCTTGCCTGCTTTGAGTGAGTGGACCCACACAGGGTCCTTGTTTCAGCACTGCTCAGTCATCTCCTGTACATATTTCTATTGTCAGGCAAAGCCCTACACACTGGTTGAGACAGTGTAAATCATTGCTCAATAGCCAGCGAAGACAGACAGAGGTCATGTTAATTTTTAGTTAGAGCCAGAAGTTACAATATGATGCTGAGGTCAGCAAATGTCCTCCTGCAGAAATATGAGTATCACTGCAGATAAGCCAAGATTGAAGCAGTCTGAAAGTACAATAAGATGGAGACCTTAGCTTTTCTAGTGCTTTTACTATTAGCAACTGATACAGAAGAGATAAAAATCACCTAATCACTTTTCTCAATTAAAGAATACTATGCAGAATTTCAAGTCATTTGGCTTGTAGTATTTGAGAATGGTAAGAAAAGAGCACAGATAAGATTATTGCAAGGCAGAATTGGCTTAGAGCAACTTTCTCAGTATTGTTATTATTCTGCGACTCTCTCCCCAAGTGCTGCTAATCAGTTTCATGTCTTTTTTTGTCTGTTTGTGTTGTTTTGTTTTTAAAGGACTTGTGTGAAAACAATCATCAATCTCAACAATCAGTCAAACTATAAATAAAAAAAAGATCTGAACCCCACGTGCATTGTCTCATTCGCTAGACTAATCCTCAAAAAGAGCAAAAGTTTGACGAGCTAATTTGTTTTGCTGCTGACTTAATTTGATCTACTTATTAATCACTAACCTGCTCTTACACTGTAAGGGTTGAAGTCACACGTCTGCCTCGCTTTGCTGAGCTGTAGGCAAACAGATCAGCAAACACAGCTCTATGTAAGGTCACAACTGTGTGGGATATTGTTGAAAAGAACATAGCGTGCGACCATGAAACTTAAAACGGCGTTCACGGCGCTGGAGTGAAAAGGATCAACACATAAACCATGTCCTTGCGCGTGGCTTTGAATTCGACACATTTAGCGGCATCGTCCCATGCACTGCACAGAAAGCGCCTTGGAAATGATTTGTTCATGTTCTACAGTTACATTAGAAAGGTGGGTGCCGAAAGGTGTTCTCAAGGTGTTGTTTTTTATTTTTTATTTGTGATACTTTATTTATCATTATACTTCTGATTAGATGAGATGAAGCCTACCTGTACACCAGCAGAGAGAGTAACTTCTTTTTCTTCACACTCTTGAATGTTGGCCATCTTTTTTTGCCAAAAAAACAGAAGGGTGTGAGCCAGTCAGTGACGACAGTTACTTCAAACTTTTTTGAAGTAACTGTCGTGACAATTTTATACCTGACCTCTCCTAAGTTTAAAAAACAAATGTCCAGACTTTGACATGACAGAGTCCCAGAGTTTACCTCTTAGAGACTTTTTTTTGTACCATACCTCCTTTGCGATGAAAGGAGTACATGTACATGCCTTCGGGTTAACTGTTAGTTGGAGTTAGTGGGGAAAAGAGAGCTACCGAGACAGCCCCTCACATCTCTGTTCCCTTCAAGAGGCTAATGCCTTATTTATAACACTGCACCCCCCCAGGTGCACACCTCAGGTCCCTGCACAGCCCCTTCTCTTCCCCACAGGTATACTCTGTGCCTGTGCCTCGTACTGTGCTACCTAGCGCACCTTCACATGCCTTTCCTTTCAACATCCCACTCCTGCGGCTGCATGAGAGGAAGAAGTTGGGGAGAGAGATACAAAGACTCTGCGTGACGCACATACAATCTGCAGACTGAAGCGGTTTCACAGCCATGGTCTCCGATGTCTCGCTGCAGTTCTCTCGTGTGTTGGAGAAAAAGAACTGAATCCCCTATCCTCCAGCCCTGCTCACTCCCGCCGAGCCGAAGAAACACCACAGAGGAGACAGAGAGAGCGAGAGATGGAGAAAAAGAAAATGTGGAGGAACACTAAAGAGATGGTGAAGTAGAATCGGAGGGGAGGTGAATGGAGAAGACAAAGAAGTGGTAGGGGGGTGTGAGGAAAAAAAGGGAGATTGAAGAAAGCATGATAAAGAGGGGAAGAAATCGAGTCTCGCTCTTTTTAAACTTGGAGATTCTCAATCCCTTCTTCTCACTCCAACCTGCATTTCTGGGTCACTAGAGACATTTAAACTGCACTTATAATTAACAGCTATTTTTAAACAGGGAGGGAGAAGTGGAGCGGTGGCGAGGTACAAAAGCATTAAAATTGCCCCAGATTCGCTATTGAATAGGACACATCAAGGCAATATGCTGGCAGATCAAAGTGAGCGAGGAGAAAGGAGACAGGGCCGATCAGTGGGGATAAATTGTTCCCTTTATAATGGCATAAGAATAGACCTCTTTGCAGCTGAAACAATTTAATAACTGCATTCATTACCTCTGTCCAGCTTGTCTGTCTGCTGCACAATGTGTAACCGCTTTACTACCTCTCTTTGTCTCTCGTTCCCTCTTCCCCTTTGTTTTACGAACTTATCACTTCATTCCTTTCTTTTCTTTACACTCTTTACACATCCTACACCAAGTCCAGCATCCACTGCAACCTTTCCTCTAGCCCCTGAAACCATCGTCTTCTAAATGTTCCAGCAGTAGCTACGGCGGCAGAGTTTCCACTGAGCCCATGTGCTGCAGGCCCCACAATGAAGATGTGCAATGTCTGACACTCTTGGAATGAGAGCCCTAATAGAAGAGGAAGCGGTTATCACAGGGCTCCCCCAGGACCAGCCTCTGTGTGCCTGACGCTAATTATGGCGCATGCAAATGAATGTGCAGCATTAAAATCAGGAGGAGCCTGCCTGCCTGACTCTGTGTGTAGAGGGGTTGTGTGTCAGTGTGTGCATTTAGCTGTGTACGAGTGTGTAACCGGTATCATGTTTGTGTGTGTCTGTGTGCATGAGCGCGTGTGTGTGCGCGTGTGTGTGTGCGCGCGTGTGAGTTCACAGACCATTTGCTCACAAATAAGCTCCCATATTCTTACATATGCACACTTTAAGTGCTTGCGCTTGTTTGGATACATATAGGTGTGTGCACAGTTGCATGTAAGCGCATAGTAGGAACGAACCGTTAGGCCAATATCCCTTTTACCTTTTCACACCTCCAAAGGTGCAGATGCTTAGACCCATTTGTTCTTTATTGTTTTATTCAGCAGTATAGACTCAAGGCATAGGCCATGCATCAAGGATTAGGATGAAGAAACAGGTAATAACACAACATCTCTGTCTCATTCTTTCTGTTTCCCTTTCTCTCGCTTTCTCATGCAAAGATGTGAATCCCGGCACAGAGGATCTCACAGGAGGATTCCTATAAATACATCTCCCTCACATTCACCAGCAACCTCTCCAAGAGGGCGTCTTTATTAAAACCATTTTGTCTTCCCCGTGTGCCCTTTGTATGCTAGTGTGTGCATGTATGTTTGTGTGCGCACACATACTTTTAGTATATGTATACCTGCATAGGTTTATGAGTGCATTACTGCATGTGAACACTGTGAAAGTTTTACTTGAATTTATTATTTGAGAATGTTTTCATAAGTGGCATCTTCATGTGACAGCCTAGGTCTGTTTTCCCATTGTTTGTTTCCGTGTGGCTGTGTGCACTTTTGTGTGCGTGTATGTCTGTGCGCACGTGTGTGGTATATATGTTGGCCATCTTATCTCCCCATTAGCCTCTTGTGCCCTGACCAGTATTCCCTCTCTCCCCTTCCTGCTTTCTCTAATGGGTAATTTAGCCATGCTCGCCTGACATCTAGCCTATTCCTTGTTTAGTTGCCATGGCTACGCAGGCCTATGGATTGCTCCCTTGCTCCCCTGGCCTTGCTGTGGATGCTATAGATGTCTCAACTATTAGAGGGCAGAGCTGCTAAGCACAGAGCGCACACTTAGTCTCTCATATATTCGGTGTAGAGTGTGCAAATTAAAAATTGAGCACTTTGTCTTGAATATAGATTCGTCTCTTCACAGAGCAAAATCTCGGACTCCAGTAAGTAAAGTCATCGACAGAAGTCGGCTGGTGAAGCCAGTGGTTTTGCTGTTTATTTAACAACATTTTAAAGGCTACATTTATGTGTTTTGTGTGTTTGTGTGCACGTGTTTCTTTTAACACTGTCACTGCACTGAACACAGTACTCTCAGTTAAAGCAGAGTGCACAATAAGTGATGCCTGTGAATAGCATGCTTTATACTTCACCATGCCTTCCAAGGTCAACCACATAGTACCAAACTGAGCGTAATTCATCTGCAATATGATGAGAGAATGCTAAAAACTTGAGTGGTCTCTTTTTATTTTTATTCGGTGTCATGTAAGGTAATGTCTGGTATTATAGTGAGCACTTTACTATATTATTACATTGAACTGCTATGACAAATCTGATTAGGGGCAACAACCTGCTGACAGATATGACCCTTTGGTACTTCTCAAGAAATAACTTAAATTCTCAACCCAGACAACTACAGAAGTCACACAACAGCAGAGTGGAAGCATTAATGCATGTTTGTGTTCACTTTGTGCATTTTTATAATTTTGGGTGGAGTTTTTTTTCTCATTTTTTCATTGTTAAGGGTATAACTTGCAGCACATTTCAAAAACTGATGCTCTTTCCTCACAAGAAACTTCATTTTCTTCCATCAGTTTTGTGAGGTCACTGTTGTAGTAGCAGTGACATACGACAGATTTGCTTTGTGTAAAACCTACACATAAGTATCACATGGAAGAATGAGAGTTGCATTTGAGTGAGAAAAAAAAATCCAGATTTAATCCTCATGTATTTTGCAGGACTTGCAAGTAGTAAGGGTGGGGTGGGGGGAATGGGGGGTTACAGCAAGGGGCTCAGGGTCAAAACAAACATCTATGCTTGAAGATTTTATGCTTTTGCAGAAGATCTCGTTGTCTTTGAAGTTTTCACTACTGAGAGCTAAGAAGAGAAGGAGAGGCAAACAGGCGTAGAGAGAGTTAGGATAGGGAGAGCAGCGAGGGAAGGAGAACAAGTTAAAGAAGTGCGAAGCCCTTGAGTTGAAACTGTGCCTGCCTGGGCCTACAGAGAGCAGATGACAGTAGCTTTGGTTTCTTTTGCGGAGCTCACAGTACTTTTGCCTTACATAACCCCTCCCATTGTGCTTTTTCAATTATTTGGGGAGAAATCTTAAGTATGCATTTAAAAATGTAATGCTTTCATGTATTCCAAAGTAGGGGAAGAAGAGGGGGCGCATCACAGATCACGCAGAAAGGAGACGGCACTGACAAGTTTTCAGAATATCGACAATTATAATATCCTATAAGGTATATCAGTGGAGTTTAACATTGTGCGGGAGTGTTTTGGGAAAGAGAGAGGGAAGATAGGCACTCGGAGCAGATGCAAGCAGTGCAAACTCAGACATTCTTATTTCCTACCCTTCCCCCAACCCATATTCCCCCTAAGGTGCCCCTTTACTCCCCTTCTCCCCTCCTTCTGCTTCTCTGAGAGGTTAAAGCGCACCTTCCCACTAAAGGGCTCTGGGGTCATGCATCTGCATGTGAAATGTGAACCCGCTGACATTCCAGGGCAGCCCTAAGCCGTGCAGTCCTTTTGTTCACCAGGGTGCCAGTGTCAGGCCTAACAAGCCGAACGAAGGTCTATGTGAGCGCAGAAGGAAAGATGGGGAGAGACGTCGGTGTGTTGTCGATGCGCTCTCCAACTGTGCCAAAAACAACAGGAAAGTTATGGTTGTTGAAATGGTAGGATAAATTCTTTAATACCAGGCAACCTCCTAAAACACTGTTACCACGAGCTGGAAGTAACTGCAGAGGATGTTTCTTTGGCTATGTTAAAATTGTGTTTCCTTGAAACTGACACTGGTTTAAGACAAGTGTTGGTATCAGAATTGATTGTATTCAGATAAGGTATTCAACAAGTGTAGTAAACTTGGAATCTGGAACACTGAACCTGGTATGTTTAACCTAACAGAAGGCTTTCAGGCAGACCGTGGACATGCACACTCTTTTAAATCATCCAGCACACAGAGGTGCAGGGCTGCAGCCCTTTCAGCGTCTGAATTGAGTTCTGAGGCACAAAGGGCAGCTATTCACCAGGCAGTGATGGACTTCACACTAGCCTTTATGTCCTCAGTGGCAGGCAGAGAGAGAGAGAGTGGAGGGGGGTTGGAAAGAAAAAAGTTTTGAGGAATATGTGTAATACAAAACAGAGAGATTGTTTGGAGGGCAGGAGCATGGATTGTGTAACATTTTATTAGAAAATATTAATACATTTGATCAGCGTGAGCACAAGATTTCTGTGAGATATTTGTATTGTTCCCAGAAGTAGTAGTGTCCTTTTAGATCTGTTGTAGTATTTTAGAGAAAGGCTCAGAGAACATGGTGCAGCCTCAACAGGTGTCAGCAGGTGCTAAAGCAGCATTACGGTTGTTTTTACATTAATCTAAAAGAATGACATACAAATGCATGCACTATTTAGAAATAATATCTGGGGGTTTTTTTTCTTTGAAAAGAAAAAAGTTATCTCTGAGTTTTAAGAAAATCATGCCAAACCATGCAAGGGTCCTGTGTAGAAATTGTATCATATGCTCTAAGTGTCTTGATATTTCTACCAGTTTAATTGGGACTGTATCTGTCAGAAAATTCGTAGTGTGTCTCATTCGATATGAAGACTGAGCACAGAGTGTGCACCTGTTGTTCCCATCCTGAATCTGATTTATTTGACCTCATGTCTAATCTGTGATGTATCCATCCATCCATTTTCTTACGCTTAACCAATTCAGGGTCACGGGGGTATAACTGGAGCTTATGCCTGCTGTCATGGGGCTAATAGCAGGACACGCCCTGGACAGGTCACCAGTCTATTGCAGGGCTAACACATAGAGACAGACAACCATTTGTGTTCGCATTCACACTTTTTGCAGTTTAGAATTGACAGTTTTCGGACTGTTGGAGGAACCCACACATTTGTAGGATCCTTGTTCTTTGAAATCTCTGAAAGACCTATGTGCCCTGTTGTGTACGCCTAAATGTTGGTGTGTGTGTGTGTGTGTGTGTGTATATATAATTTCCCACTTACACTATAAATGCTAAAAAGTTCATAAAACATATTCACAAATGATGCTGTGCAAACATGCATGTTGTTTATCATTATCATATTATTATTATTGTGATTATTATTTTTTTATTATTATTATTATACACTTTCACTAAGTCTAACATATTGTAATTGGCCTTACACTCCCATCCTGCATTCCTTCCCATGGGGAACCCAGTCCAGAGTGAGTGATTCAGTTAACGTTACTACATTAGAGCTGTCCATCCATCCAGTCTGCTTTTCCAAACACATTCATCCCAGTCCTAGTTAAAACACTGGGGGATCTCCAACACTCCACCTCTATATACCCCCACCCCCAAAGTCTTTTATGATGTCCATAAAATGGAAGAGTGCAGCTTTACTTGAACTAATAATATCTGAGCTTACAGGGCTGTGATTGATGATCTTTAAAGCCAGCCCGATCGGTCTCATCTTTCTTCAGATTTTTATCACTGACTTGTTTGCAGTCATGTGCAATCACAAGCACCGGGAGAGGTAACAAGTGCTTGATGTATGATACTTGAGCCACTTTTGTCAGCTGCGCATTTCCATTCTCTCCCTTCGTTTTTTTTTCTTTTATCTTTATTCTTTTCTATTTTAACCTCCGTTTTCTATATTTGTTGTTTCGCTTGAGTGTGTTGTGGACTGTTTGGGTTTACTGTGTTCTCTCTTCCTCACGCTGTCTTTCTCTCTCTCTCACTTGGTTTTTTCAGATGGTGGGAATGTCTTCTCCTGGGGGATGGGGCAAGAGGTTAAGCCAACATTTTTCCACTTTTGGTCCTGTTGGGATTGGCAAACTTAGAACTGGACTCTGGGCTTTTTTGTTCATGTCATATGTTCTCTTTGTGTCATTTTAACTGTGTCCTGTTTTGAGATAATTGGAGAAAATTGTAGATTAAAACATTTTAAGGGAATCTGTCTCCAAGCGCTCCCTTTGAGCACTTAATATCCTTTATGGTGTGCCAAGAATGCACATCTATTTAAATTCTATAAATCACCTTTATAGGCTCTGCTGTTTGTCCATTTCGACTCCTCTGCTTCACATAGGCAGAACAGGAAATCCTCTTTATGGGACCCTCTGATGTTTATATATGAGCATGCCCCTTCAAATGTGCATAGCCAAAAGTATGTGCATGTGTGTACGTGTGTTAGCTGGCCCCGTCCTACTCCGCTTTTAGATAAAAAATCCCACCTGTCACTAAGGATTGTTCTGGCCTTTTATTTAAGATGTTCTTTAAAGAGCTGCATCATTACACAGCCCTCAGACAAAGCCCACAGAGTATAAAACCTAGGCCTACCTCAATCTCTCTCTTCCCATCTCTCACTTGTTCTTTTTCCTCTTGGCTCTGGTGTTTATCTGTGGGGATGTTTGAAACCATGGCCAAAATGCGATCGTGTTTACAATGTGACAGGATGAGGCTTTGCCAGGACAGTGAAACAAACATGTAGGTGAAGGTTAGAGAGGCGGCGCAATAAAAATGTTAGACATCAGTTGTTATGAGCTTTGACGTGTGCCTGGCTTCTGCACTACGCTCTTACATTGCAGGATGGCTCCTAGTCTAACTAGACTCATTGGGTTTTCATAAGCATTGTAATGTCTTTATAAGTTTAAGTTAGTCTCTGCAAGGACACAGTGTTTTTCTTTCCTCCATGATGTTCTTTCTCTCGTCGAGTGTCCTCCCTCACTCATCCTCTACTGCTTCCATTTTTCCCTACTCTTCTTCCATCTCTTCTATCTACCTCTTCTCTCTTCTGTCTTGGAGCCATTCTGATGATTGATTGTTTCTCTGTGTAGTCTGACAGGATGTAGCACACTCTCGGCCCCTGGGGCCCCCGACAGACTGCACCACCTGATTAAGTCTCCCCCTGTAATCAGCCGCATAGTGCCACACCAAAACCACTCCCGTCAACACATTAAAAAAAATCAGAAAGGTTCCACCTTCTGAGAGATAACACTTTGTTTTTTTGCACAGGAAGAAGTGAAATGAGGGGACATCTTAAACTTTTTTTCTTTAGTAGGCTGATATCTTCTCTCTGGGGCTTAAAGGCTCGTATGTATCAGTAGAAGCAGAAAAAATGAAAAAAACAAAAGGTCTTAAACTTAATAAAGTTCTCTTGCCTTACCAAGGTAAACCCAGACAGCTATAACCCTTTTAAGGGTAGTAATAGTATTACAGATAGAAATCTCATTGTTTTCCTCCTATTGAAACTAAAAGACAGACGGCCTGCTTGGTATCACATGATTGAGGTGAGAAGGAATTTGAATGATGTCAGAGAGCAGGTGCCACAGCCAGAATCAATCTGCTAACAGAATAACGGTGGTAGCAAATAAGCATCAAGGCAAGTAGAGAGCTAAAATTGATATATCATTCATTTTGTGGAAGAAACCATTGCTTTGACATACACCCCATTCTTTGGATTAAATAAATAACAACCGAACCCAGTGTTACTTATTTCATGACCCTAATGCAGGAAAATACAGAAAACCTACATTTTAAAGCCTTGTGCTGTTTCCTGATATCAATTGTGCAATAGCAGGGTCAACTGACTTAATTCCTTAAGTTCAACAACCTAATCAAGCCTTGTAGGAGTCTTTCTACAGCTTGATGGCTGCCGTCACCTCCAGTGTACACCATCTGGTTCAGGGGTTGCCGTCATGACGGACACCAACCATCCTGCAGCCCCCGTCTCTGTGCAGTGGAGGCACAGAACGTGGTCCACTCTGATTCAGTGTCCCCAAGCTTTCTTGGACTGCTGTTCTGCAGGAGCGTTGAAAAGCTCCTCTGCATGACGAGCACAGCCTCATTATGCATTTTGGTACATTAGGGTTGTCCAGCATCCTACTGGACCACCTGATCCAACCTCACCAGGTGGGGAGCAGTTAACAGCTCAGTTCCTCCCTTCGCCCAAGTGTCCAAGACATATGACTATAGATTTGATGATACAGTTACAAAATCGATCACCTACCTCTGACCTAGGGCGTTCTTGTGCCAAGTGCATTTAGGAATACCCTTTTGCCCTAACATGGTGT
Source organism: Neolamprologus multifasciatus (assembly GCF_963576455.1). NCBI lineage: Eukaryota > Metazoa > Chordata > Actinopteri > Cichliformes > Cichlidae > Neolamprologus > Neolamprologus multifasciatus. The sequence goes on from NC_140450.1 coordinate 21,995,930, forward strand.
TTGTAATGGATAAACTGTGGTTAACCAGGAAGCCCAACAGCAAAACACCCCTCAGGTTTAGATTGAGCAGGCCATTCCTCCCAGTCACAGGCCCCCAGGTCACTGTTATTCCATACATCCTCTAGGGCAGTGTAGTGCTGGGCTGGGCCACCTTCCAGCATCATGCCTAGGAACTCCAAGAAGGTTGAATACTCTGAATTCTCATTCAACACATGAGCGCTAACACCCATTCCCCAACCTTAACGGTGGAGGGAAACAACCCTCTTAACGTGCAGGCACCAAACGAGAGGAGATGAGAATGAGATGAGTTGCAAATTACAGAAGATTATTACCAATGATTTTAAAAACTTTAAAAATCCTTTAAAGAATTGTTTTTAATTGGGCAAAATTGAGAATTACAACAGAAAAGTAATGTTTAGCTCCAGATCAGTGTGGCTATTTAGCCTGTCGACTGCAATCCTTTATATATTGTAATGAGGGTGACTCATCCAACATAGTAAATAATAAACAAGCCATCCTTATGGTGGCAGAAGCCCTGGGCCTTGTTCCAACACAGTTCAGGCCTCATCAAACCTTGGGCCTATTCCAAATTGATGCTAATACAGTTTGGGATTCAGCTGTAAACTGAACCTTTTTCATTCTATAGATCTGCAGGTCCTTCCCTGCACGCAAGTGTGTGAAAGTGACTATGCAGGAGTTTGTTTGTGCATTAGTGTGTGTTCATGCATGCTTGTGTAGTGTGCGTTTATGTATTCTCATTCCCTCAAATGTATGTGTACATAGTGTAAGCATCTTTGCCTGTGGGTGTGTTTGGTATTTTCACCATGCTCACATTTATATCTGTCTATGTTTTTCTTTTCCCTTCCTGCTAATGCCATCAGTACACACATTGTGACTGATGATAGTCGTTGCCACACTCTGATGCTCTACTGCTTAATGTCCTTTTTGTTTATTAATTAACTGCAGGACATACAGGCTAAGAGACACCTATTGATTCTACTGCTGCATTAATTGATTTTGTGCTTCACTAGTCATATTGTTGCTGCAAGATCATTACGAGGCCTCTGTGTTGTCTTTGTGGTGGCGCATTATGTGTTGACATACTGTGTTGTTTTTAGTTTTGTGGGTAAAGTGTTGACTGTGGTTGTCATTTTGAATGGATATGTCTTTATTTTTCTTGTATGATAGAGAATTCAGAACAAGTGGGTGCTGCAATACCCTGACAACCAAAGCCCAAGAATGCACAAATGTCACAAAAATAGTTGTACATTTTATGCATTTTTGCAGTCACAATTAAAAACGTCTTTTGATTGCTTTTGCCATTAGCAAATTACCAGTGTCACCTGTGTTTTGCATGAAGACAATGACAAGTCTACAAACACTCATCAAGTGCTCACTAAGTGGTTGTGAAACCGTGTGAGTCCCATGCAAACCGTTAATGGAGACAGTTGGTTGTCTAAAACTAAATTCAAGGTTGCACCATTGAAACATGTTGGTTTCAGCAGGAAATGCTTTTACTGTGTAATTTTTTGGAGTTACACTTAGAGGTTAATTAATGAGTGTTTGCAGATGAGACGGCATCTTCCATGCAAACTGTGGGTAACTACAGCAATTTGCTAGTGATCAAAGCAATCACAAGGTTTTCTTTTTTTTAGTGCATCATTCCTCTTGCAGAAGACACATTTTTTCCATAGGTGCAGAGGTTGCCAGGGGGTCACCAACTATAGGCCAGTGTGGCTAACTTCTTTTCATTCATGCCATATGTCCTGTACCTAATTTGTTCTACAATGTCTTTGTACTTATTAAGTGGAAAAACACAGGGAAACAAGTCCTGCAGCATGTTCTCCAGTTGTAGCTACATAAATTCTAAACCAGCAATCTGAGCTGAATTCTCTGATAAACATAAGAAACACAATAGCATGTGCTCTAATTACTGTGAAAGGAATTGAATTTGTTCATTAAACCGATAACTCAAATGAAGTATAAATTAAATCTTGTGATTTTGTCAACTTCATATACATGCATGTTTGGAATAAACACAATAAACCTGGATTGTACTGTAGAAAGTTGGCTGACATCCAAAATGAGGTGAGACTGTTCTCCGATATAGAGCAGTATTATTCTATTATTGAAACAAACACATTGTAGTGTTTGTGTGTATCTGACTGCCAAAGGTTCCCTAGTGAGTCTGACCGGGGGGTTACAGTGTAACCAAAGCATCTGTCTCCTGCTCACCATCCAGATCAGCCAGTTCAGCTTGACTGGGCCCAGTTGTCTTGGTTTCATACTGACGACTGTCTGGGAAAGGTCTGTCTGGGGTTCAAGTACATTAAAGTCATCCGTTCCCCTCCCACTGCGCCCCAACACAGATGGCTCCAGATGCAGCTGGCACAGCATGGAGCAGCACCTGACAGTGCTCATTCACTCAGACACACAAAAATACACTTAAACAAGTACAAACACATGCAGACGCACAAACACATGCACAGACTCAGGTACGGACACATGTGTTCACTTAGTGCACCTAAATGCAAGTAAGCTTTCACAGGCACACTCTGATGGAAGCACAATGACATTCACACCTTAAATACTTAGATGCACACACTCACAGCAGGAACATATGCTGCCACGCATCTACAAATCCTCACAGTAGCGCGCATATGAATAACCAATTAAAGACTCCGATTACTGCATGGCGCACACATAGACTCAAAAGTAACCCATACATATTGTGCTCACTTTCAGACATATGCCAGGGCATGCCGATGTGCACAGTGCAGAAAGCCTTTATCTCTGCAGGAGCGGAGAGGAGCAGGGCAACTGACAGGAGTCAAACTGAACACCCTCACAATGTGTAACAAACAGAAAGATGTAAATTAGGAACAAAGCCTTCTTTTGTACTGTGGGAGATGCTATGGCTATTAAGGCTCTGTGCTGGATAGGGGTGGTAAATGAAACATAAAAAGAAGTAGACTTATGAATGATGAAAAAAATGCTGTGTGCTTTTTTTTAAATAGTGCTTCCTCCTTAGAGGCAGCGATTTGAACCAAGATGAATTGCCTGTTGCCCATCTCATTTATGCAGTACACAGCAGATATTATAACAGTGCTTTACAGGAATGCGCTCATGATACTCAGCAGGTGATCTACAAGTCCTCTTTGACAAATATAACAACCATCTTTTCATTTTTGCCATGGCAGGGCAGCATGATTTAACAGATGAAAGATAGACTTACTGCTGCCTGCAAAATGGTAAAATTATAGGAATAGTTAAATAGTGACACATCCTATCTGTAAGCAGTGAAATGGCTTTTGTTTTAATGTTTATTCTACTTCTGTAACTTACACTGTATTGCTATTTTACTTGCAGGGACAGCTTGGACTCGGAGAGGACAGGATGCACGTATCGACTCCTAGCCTTCTCAACTCTTCACAGCTTTCTGAGGTCTCACAGATACGAGCTGGGGACAGCTACAGTGCAGCTGTCACAGGTGAGCCAGACATCCAAAATGCAATAGAAGACCACTGTTTGTTCCTATCTTTCCTGCGGCTGTATTATTTTGGCCTGAAAGCATTAAGTCCAATTAAATAACATTACTTAACTAAAACCCTCAATGTCTAATTGTCACTGCAAATATCTCTCATTGTGATTAAAAAGTACTAAAAGTTGTATTCACTCTACATAATATATAAAAACCACTTATTAACTTGAAACCCTTATTTTCCCAGTAGTACCCATCACTGTGGCTTTGAGCCATGCAAATTTTTCATCTACATTATTTCGTTGAGTTTTAATTAACACAACAAGGATTCAGTGTCCTCAAATGACATCACTCGGAGCACAAATTCAACCTCATTAGCTCTCAATATCTCTTAAGCCAAATGAAACTGCACAGCACTGCACCCAGTTTCAGCTTCTTCCGTTAGGTGATATACAAAATGAATTGATTTGTTATTCAAGTAGTTATCCCTAAACTACCCCACTCAGATCTCAGAATGCCGCCATAGCAACTGAGAGATAAGGAGGCACACCAAGCAAATGTCATCTTTCCCTCTGGCCTGGTCGTCTTTACTGTAATTCCTGAAAAGCTGAAACTCTTTGCTAAGTTTGAAAACAGGTAGCGCTAGATCATTTCTTAACTCATCTCTTATTCGTTATTTTCTCACGTGCCGCCGCTGGGAACCATGTGCTCGCTTTTACATTTACACCACTGCAAAGTGTCAGGCAACTGCTTCTTCTTCAGCAGGAATTAAAGCGGTTACATGGCCAACGTAACATCTTCTGCATAAAGAGAAAAGGCAGTGTAATTGTTTCAAGTGAAAGGCACATTTACATGCTACTGCTATGCTGCAACATTCAGAGAAAAGAATTGCCTATTGTTGAACGGAGACGTTTGCTGGCACTGCGTGCACGGTTTCACTAGAAATGCCACCGGATCATTAAATGAGCTGCACTCGCCATATATTAAGTTTGTTCCATTTGAATTCTTGGCTCTCTGAAGACCATTTGGCACATGAGGCCATACCTGCCTGTGGTACAGTTATGTCTTTAAATGATCTATAAAATGTTATTATTTAAAACAAGTGCTTTATGGATTGCTTACGAGACATGCTTAGCACATGATTGATCTGACCTTTCACAGACTGTCGTTCGTACGGAAAACATCAGCCTTAACCTTTTTTAGCCGGATTACTCTGCCAGAGTCTCGGTAAACGTGTCTGCGTGTCTGTATTTTGTGTGTATGTACATGTATGTGTTAGTGCTGCATCTGTTGTAAAATGCCATCCAGAAATGCCTGTCTCATATGCTTTTATAAGGTTTGCTTCACTGAGATGAAAATAATACATTACTGATTGATTGATTGATCAATCATGTCTGAAAGGGTATCTACGTCTGCATGTGTGTGCGTGCGAGCGTGTGTGTACGTGCGTGCATGCCTGTGTGCGTGTGTGCCAAGGCTATGTACAGCTTGATGCAGAATAGAGATTGATGGAGGCTTGCCGTGAGGAGGATACTCAGTTATCTCCTTGTAATTAAAATCCACCTCATAAAGATTATTGACTCCCCCACCACACAAACCAGCAGGCTCCCTCGCTTGGCAGGGTTTGCAAAGCGCTTCTTAAAAAATGAAAAATAGCATATTAAGCAGCACATATTTCCCATTTATGCGGAACATTTAGATGTGGTTAAGTTATCGTAATGTGCAATAAAACCTGGATGTGAAATTTGTAATCCACTTTGGAAAATTGCTTACTATATTGCTTTAACATCCCCTGAAAGAGCTTTTGAGATGTGTGTGCCAGGTTTATTGTACGCCATAATTTAAAAGTCCTCAATGCAGGCAGTAAATATAAATTTATTAGTGGTGGGTTTAAAAAGCCAGACTGAGTTAGTATGAGTGGATGCTGGAGTGTTTGCAGTAGGTGAGCACATATTATGTATACGTTTTTTTCAATAGGTGCCAACTGAGAATGTGTTCTCTCCATTCAGTGGTGAGGGAAAAAGAAAGTTGAGCTCATGTGCACGTGTGCGTGTGGTAAAAATGTGATCAGGGACTGATGTTTAGGAGCTGCTAATACACTAGTTAGAATGAGAAACAACAAGTCTGTAAGGTCATTTCATTTTTCATATTTTATTTCTCTTGTGGCACCGTGAAATTGCATGTGTTCTGGTCTATCTTCAGAACTTTTGCCTCTTTTTTGCTATCTTTAGCAGGTGGAGATCTGCTTCTCTGGGGTCAGATCCCCTGTGTTTCCCGGGTCACATATCATGCAGGCCCCAAAGGGCTCTGGACCCCCCAGCCTTTTCCACCAGCTGGCCGAAAGGTGCGTTTGTGCCTCAAGGTTTTCAGAGAAATGATTTTTATCTGGATATTTGTAAGTTCTTAAAAGGTAAGTCCACACTGCATTGCTTTCCATTGATTTAGAAGTTACACTTCCTGCAGTCTTACATTACGACCTCATCTTGCACAAAGAGCTGTAGATCAATGCTATATTAAGTATGAAAATATGTAACAAAGGTCTTAGGCATCTTTGTGAGTCTCATTTCTCATCGTCTTATCCTTTTATTCAAATTTACAACATCAGGTAATTTTTTGGGAAAAATGTCAAAGCTAAGCTATGTCTTTGGAATTTTCGCATTACTTTAAAATTTAAAAACATTTGATTTTTTTTCGCAGGTGATCAGTGTTGCCTGTGGTGCATGGCACATCATGGCTCTCACCACAAGTGAGTAACCCGTCATCATTCCCAAAGATTCATGTCTCTCCGTTTAATTGATCTTGGGACAGTTAGACTGCGTCACTAAAGATAAACCAGTCAACCTCAGGTATTTCCTCTCCACACTGGTTTCCTCATCCTTTTCTCCAAATGATGTCTTGTTCCTCCTCAAAGCCCCTCCTCACTCACTTTCTCACTCATCGAACCATAATTCACTTCAGAGGGAAGCATCATTAATGCACAGTAGGACCCAGCAGCTTGATGTGTGCTAATTATATTGTGTGTTTTACACGCTGAATGACTTTTGCTTAGTCAGTGATGAGCTCAGTCTCTGGTAATTGTTTTTTGGATTTGATGAGTTTATAAAAGCCTGTCTGCGAGTGCGTATCTGGGCATGTTGCACGTGTGCTTGTCCGTTCATGTATGTGTTAGTAAACGTGTGGATGGCGAGACTTTTCTCATAGAAATCCATTTATGTGTGCCTGTGCGTGAGCAGTCTTGTATTAAGGCCATGTGCCTAGATGCACAGCCTACTCTGTTTTTTACACATAGCCAGAAAGCCAAGATTATTATTCAGCTCTGCACATTATACGCTTCTGTGAACTTAATAATGATTAGCAAACAGTCAAAACCTCGAGATCGTTCTGACACATTAAAACTACATGGAGTTTTAAACTCTGCCATTCCAGCCTAACACTTTGACATGCGCATTCAACCATGACACTACACTCCATTACTTGCTTGCATTCTTCACAACCAATGTGATCCTTTTTAGTACTGTACATCAGTCGGTGCTATAGCAGCCTTTGGCTAATCACACTGATTGGAGGTGTCCTTTGGCTCACCTGGGGGCTTCCAATCCTATTAGGCCAACAGTCCTGAGCCTAGCGTACCCAGCAGCCGCTCGTGTTTGATCACTGGTGCTTAGAGCCCACACTTGTCCTCTTATGTTGGTGTTAAGGCATGGAGGAGAGGAGCAGCAGGGTGGGGTTTGGAGGGGGTTAAAATGTGATCTCCTTAACTCTCTAGGGGGGCAGAGGGGAGCTCGGTGCCCCACCTCCCTCACTGACACTCCTCTGCGCCTCCAGCTGGAGCTGGTCTTTAAACTTCTGATGTCATTTGAAAAGCGGAACACTGCAAAGTTTTTTTTTTCAGGCAAAAGAGAAAGAGATGGAGGGACTGAAAGAGTGAAAGATTGAAAGAAGCACACTGTGAAGAGACGGTTGACTGTATGTGTCTATCTTTTTGAGAGTGTAAGACGTTTAGAGGTTCACTCAAATTTCTCACATCACTCCCCTCCTCCCCTCTCCTTTCTTAATCTTTCTTTTTCTCCCTCTGCACACCTGAGCTGATTCCACCAGGCCTGTCACCTCTGTCTACCTTCTTCCTAGCTGTACCACATACATTACCTCCCCTCCATCACTTCCTCTCTCTGCCTTCTTTCTGACTGCTATTTTCCTTCACTACATGCCCATCACTGTGTCTCTCTTGTGGCTCTCCCTCTTCTCTCCTCCTGCCCGACTCTGTTCTTCACTGGGCCAAGAGCGCCCAAGAAGAGCCATGTGTTTCCAAAGTGGACTGGATGGGAAATCGAAGCAGGGCTTCTGTGTTTATCAAGCCACAGCTCCGTCACCTTGCTCCTACTCCCGTCTGGAGGCCCCGGCAAATTGGTGACAGCAACAACAACAACCCTGCAGCACACATGCCCCCTTTTCCCATGTGCACATCCATACACGCAGTTACACACTCGAGCACACATGCACGCACACATGCACGCAGCATAGCGCGTTGGCCTGTTTAGTTTTATTGCTGGTGTCAGGTGAGGAGGTGGAGGTAGGAGTGCTGTCTAATGTTCAGCTCACACACACACACAGATACACTCACACACAGCTATTTCCACCCCTGCCGACACCTTGGCTAACAAGACCTGTGAACTGCAGTGACAGAACTCCAAGACTTGTCAGAGTCCCACTCATTTAATGCCAAGACCCGGCCCCAGCTCTAACCCATCACAGTTTCTGTATGCACACCAAGCCACATTAGGCTGCACAATGATATACAGGATGTCTGTACTACTACTACTACTGCTACTTCAGGTTAATATTGTTTAAGTAATACCTTTACTAGTGATATGTATGGTAATTCTTTTTTATTATTATTAAATCAACGGTGTAGTATAATATCAGTGTCGAGGTGAAATGTGTCATGGTTCCGTTTAACTTTAACTTCAGCTTGCACCTCATTACAGTGATGTGCATCATGATTTCTTTCATCTATAAATGTTTGAATGTTTGCTATTACTCTTGCCTGTCTAGTTGCATGTGTGACAGTACAGTAATGTGTCTGTAAACCTGCTGTACCCACAGGCATCTTTATCTGGAGCATCTAATAGTCTTGGGTCATTACAAGTAGTTTTGCATGGAACACTGCCCCTTTTGTTGCATGTGTACAGGATGCTTTCTGCTCAATATCTTTTTCAGTGCCCCCTTTCTTTGCTTTGACGTTATCGTGTAAGTGGAGAATAAAAGAGAGTTGACTTGGGGTAGAGCCCTGCATGGCCTTGCTACCTTGGAAATTAACTACACAAACAATGCCTTGCCATTGTGCCTAAGCACTTACAACGATGCCATTTAAGAGAGTATTGATCTACCCAATGCAGGGTCAATCATTGGATCAATGGTGTGTGGGTTGGTTGGCTCGAAGGCTGTTTGACTGCATGAATGAATGGATGGTTGGATAAGGAATGAATAGGCGGTTGCATAATGAATGGATGGATGGATGAATATATGGATTGATTCATGGGTAGACTTAAAGATGGATGCATGGAGGGCACCGGTGTCGGGTCTGCACAGAGATGAACTTGTGTAGTTCTGAAGATGTTACTTGCTTGCTGTATTTTGTGTAAGACTCACTTCTGTCCTGTACACCTGCCACCATTAAACACAGCCTGACACTTACTGCAGGTTGAAGTTGATTTGTTGTGAATCCTCCGCAAAGAAGCATTTCTTAACATGAAGTGATTGTTTTTTTAGTTATTGCTGATCGGGGCAATTTTATATTTAAGCCCAGTAGGTATAGTAGATAACTACCTCCTATTTACCAAATTTTTTGCTTACCTGGATGCAGTATTAAGCTGAAATCCATCAAGTAGTATTACTGAAACTGAAGAGTGAGAGACTGAGAGATATAAATTAAAAAGCAGTCATTGTCATTAGCATGTTCTTGGTGGATTGTTGTGATGTGTTTACACCAGGGTTGATTGACCTAGTTACCCAGCCCCTGGCAGCATACGATGGAGAAATGAAGATAATGCAACACAAGGGAGAGAGTTATGTTGCTTTATTATTCTTATATGCGAGGCACTTGTGAGTCTGTGCACCCACATGCACAAACTCACGCACACATGCATGCACGCACACTGAAGTGATGATCAGGCGCTAAGGGGTCGCGCCTTGTGACGAAGTAAAAAAAAAGAAGAGCTTATTTAAAATTCTGTAAGAGATGTCAATTGTGCCCTCTGCATATTTCTATGGAAAATTTGTAAATAGATCCTTTGTAAATAGCTTCTCTCTTGCCAATCACCCTGTCTGCTCTGTGCACAGCAGCATTAAAAATTGATCCTTAGCAGCACCAGGGTGAAATGCTAACATTGCTGCCAAATGACTGATTAAAAAGAAAAACCTTTAATCTTTGCTTAAAAGTGTCTACTGCCTTGGCATGCCTTTCCCTGTGCTCCTCTATCTTCCAACGCCGTGAAGGGAAGGAGGGGGTCGCCGTGGGGGAAACGGGGTCACGCTTCATGTAGAGTCAGTGCTGTACAGTGATATAGCTCTAGAGGTGAGGGATTTCACTAAGAGGAGATCCAGGAATCAACATGCATTGCTGTCTTCTGAATTTAACCTTAAGCCAGAGGTTAAAAACACATTTGAGCTTTCCACAACAGGAGCTGAGTGTGCTGTGGCACTCCTGCTAATGGCTTGTAGAAAAAAGAATTGTTTCCTCCAACTTAACTATTCAGGTTAACAAAAAAAAATCACTGGGGCTCTCAAGTTTGACACCTCATTTAGCAGCACAGAAACTCATGCCCAGCTTCTCTATATGATGACTACAGAACATAAACATGCAGTTTTAGAACATAAAAAAGTATTATAACATATATTGAAATTGCTGAGAGGTGTGTTTGTGCTTCAGAGAGCAGAAAGAAGAACAGACAGTGTGCTCACCCAGAAACTCAAACTCACTTCAGAGACCTTCCTCACTTCAGAGACCTTGTCAGAAAACCCTCACCAATAGAACACACAGAGAAAGAAAACACGGCACAGGTAAGATAAACATATCTCTTCTTTCTTGCACTACAGCCTTTTTATTGACTTACATACTGTAAAGCTAAATCTAACTGACTCGCTAACCCAACAGCTTCCTATCTCTTTCCGTGGATTTTTCCTGAGTGATATCTTTCTCTTCCACACTCCCTGCCTGCCTCGTTGACATCCTCATCGTCCGTCCATAATTTGCTGCTCAAATCTGCTTTCCATTTAATAGTTTCAGCTTCTTTATGCATGGTGTAAATGAACATATCAGTAGTTTATGATATATATATATGGAGAGAGAGGGAGAGACATAATGTATATACTATGGATACAATAGAGCAAGTTTTACTTAAGTAAGCAGCACAGTTGTGAAAACATCAGAGTGAATATATATTCACTTACCTCTCAGAATATCAGTGAAGGCCACTAAACTGTCACGCAAAGCCACACACACACACACACACACACACACACACACACACCTCCGCCCCTCCCCGTCTCTCTGTCATTCAGGTGTTTACTGTCATTCATACTCAGGGTTTTGTATAATCCTCTCACCACACCTGAGTGCTCCCCACTCAGTGTCACTGGATTTACTCTCTCTCACCCCCCTTGCTCACTTCCCCTCTCCTCGAGCGCGCAGCCTTTTTCATTTTGCATCGCAGTCATTCTTTTACACATGCTGTCATTTCTTATGTAAATAACCACAGATAAAAAGACAGTAACAGACATTTTAAGATTTACACACACCGCTCAGCGCGTATGTTTTCAGTCATCCCCTCTCATCAGCCAGTTTGTTTGTAGAAGTGTCTTTGCCTGTAGCCATAAATTAGGGGTTGTGATTTAACTCATTGAGACAAAAGAGAAAGACAATGAAACATGCATAAAACAAATGATGTGGAGAAGGTGAGGGAGAGGGAGAGCGAGGGAGAGTGAGAGAGAGGCGAGGAGGGTGTACTGAAGGCAGAAATGGGCCAGTATGTATTTCTGCTCTACTTTCACTTCGGGAAGGCTTCATTAAGAAGTCTGTTTCCAGAGCACCGCGGAATCTTTACGCACGTACATGTGTGTGCGCGCACAGGAGTGTGCATATATTCATAGTTTAGTGTGTTTCAGAGCCCATGCACATCCATGTGCATATATGTGTGCATGCACATAACATTATTTGTGTGTGTTCAGTGAGAGAGATCTCCTAAATTATTTACACCCAGAACTCTCTAATTGGTATCAAGTTTTTAAATGGGGTCAAATGAGCAGTTCCATGCTGCTTTCTCTTGCCTTAAGTCTGTATCATTACATCTGGAGCTACAGTGCAGCTATTTCAATGAACTTGAACCTCTAAATGCTGTATTTGCCTATTGACTGGGGCTCTACTCTCAGACTGGAGAAATACGCTGCATCAGGCTCATTTAGAGGAGGGAATGTAACTGTATTTTTCCATCGTCTGATAGAGCTGTTTTAGTCCATCTAGTCATGTATGTTACTCTGTAAATGTTCTGTAAGAAATTTGTTGAGGCATAAACATCAAAAAAAGAGGTGCACACACACAAACACACACTCAAAGCCTTAGGCAGGGCACAGAGATGGTATTAGATTTAAGCCCTCTAATAAAGCCAATTAGAATTACACTGCGCACTGATGAAGGCAACCTTTCCAGGGACATTCTCTCACCTCCATATATACACATCTAAGGCATGCAGCATGCACATACACATACACACATCAGCTAAATATTTAACATTGCCAAATATCTCTTTGTTTTAAAGGGATTAGATACAGTTTGTCCAATGCACCATGTTTGGCCTCAGTGTTGTTTTAACAGGCATTTCTAGAAACTTAATTTGCTTTCCTGAATCAGCTTTCCCCTCCCAGTTTTATGTCAGGGCGGGAAGTGTTCCTGGCAGTGATGATCTTTTACTGGGCAGAGGTACTGCAGCACTGGCACAGATGTGCTCCAGGGTCTCTCAGTACAGAAAGAGAAAGCTGAAACTTAAATTGTCAAAAATAATAAAGGGATTAGTGACTGTAATGTGATTGATGAATTTTAAAATGTAGTCCATTATAGCAGAATGACAAAAAACAATAAAGTAACCACATTAGTAATGCCATAGTAATGCATACATTACTGCCAAACATGAAGAACATTACACTGGCTTCCCAGAAATCTGCACAACACTAAGTTTCAGCAAGTCTGGAAGATTTGAATGAATTGACAGAACATAAGGTGTTAGTCTATATTTTTTTAAGTGACTCAGACAAGTGTTCATAAATGAGCACATTGTTGACTGCAATACATGTTATATGACAAAGATAAATATTGATGTATATTGCTGAAATTATCTGTTTCCTATAAGTTTACTCTACAATGAAACTGACTGTACAATATTACTACCCATATCATAGTAGAAACAACTTAAAAGATTGTGTGTATCCACCTGACAGGGTTCCAGACATGTCAAACACAAACTGGTTCAAAGTTCGGAAAGTCCAGAAGGCTTTGAGGAGCAAGAGACAGATGAAGAAAGTGAAAGTGCAGAGGAAAAAGAAAGACATGAACAAAAACCATACACAGATGAGGCAATGTCTGCAACAGAAACGGATGGGACAGGAAGTGGCCACTCATCAATCAAGTCCAAGCAGGGGGATGATACAGAGGGTTGTCAGACAGCAGTGCGGTTTGAGCCAAGGAGCAGAACATGCAGAAATAGTCAAGGCAGTCTTCATGTAGTCTTCACTACACTGCATCTTTTACCTAGGTCAGACGGCAAGCAAAGCAGGCCCACTGCTGGCACTCTCCCCCAGCTATCAAAGGGACAACAAGCTCAAAGCAGAATTTCATCTGGGGCTCAAAAGGTGAGAGTTATTTATGTAGTCATCACAAACAAAACTACAACTCCAGTTTTTCCAGTTTGTCACAATATATTGTACTTATATTTTCATAAATCTTTATCTTTTTAGAGAAGATCATATCTGACCAAATCAGTCCAAAAATCTGAAGGCGACAGCAGCATTTTGCAGAGCCCCGAGCTCAGGCCTGCACCCAGACCTCCTGTGAAATGTCCTGGAACTCAATTTGTAACCTCTTGTCACCATCCAAGAACGGGACCACACAGTGGCCTTAAGTCTTCCATTTACAGATCTTCTTCAATCTCTAGCTCTGGACAGCAAGTTCACACATTCCTTCCTCGCAGGTTGAAACCTCTCTTTCTCAAACTCCTCCTTCATCTAAGCCATTTAAAAAGTGCTCCTCAAACAGAAGACAAGCTTTTTCCTTTGGCACTACTCCAAGAATTCAAAGGTCTACTTCTGCCCACCAGTGAACCAAGTGAATATGTATGCAACTTTTTTTTGTTATCCTAAACATGTATATTTCTTAACCAAAAGCCACACAAAAAAATCACTGGCTATGGAATTGTGCTCTCTGTTATCTACTTGATAATGGATGTAAAGCTAAATATTTTTGCTTGCAAAAACAACCTTCTGCTCTGGAGGAGCTCTCCAAAACAGAGTCCAGATGAGCATTAACAGGGTCCAATTTACCCCTGTGATCACACATTCTGATTTGGCAAGTGCGTTCCTCCGATAAGCCATCTCAGTCAACAACACTCCTGAAACTTGACCTTATTTGAAGGCATTAGACTTTGGTCTAATGCCCTACAGTCAAAGCCGTGTGTAGAAAATGCTGAGACCTTGAATCACATCATTTCAACAGAACTTGAGAAGGTTGAGGGTTGTTGTTTCTTACCCTACACACTGCGCCACATTTATTTTAATGCTTACAGTATGTTGTTTATTAAAGACATAACGCCTTCTCGGATCTTGGCCTCTTGTAAGACATTTTCACGGTGAGGCATTTTCATGGCTGTCCGTCTCTTCGGTATGAGTCACATGTGTTTGCCACTGTGGCTCTTTTCAGTTTGAGGAAATTGATTTGTTGCACAGATAATGTGAGCTTGCTCTTTGTCTTTGTTGTCTTGTTTCATGTCTGTCAGTGTGTCCTTTATTATTGTGGTATGCAAACTGGATCTTTAACTAAATGCTTAGTGCAAAACTTTTATCATCCACCTTTAAAAACACCTGTCTGTCGTGTAACAAGTTGGCTTTTTTTTTTTTTAGTTATATTCAATTATTGTAAGTTGTGATTTATGTTGTAACAAGAAACTGTTTGTAAGGAAAGGGTTTGTTAGTTTTAATTGCTGCTCCCGGGTTGCAGGGGTTTTTTTGTTGATTTTTTTGTTTGTTTGGTTTTTTTTACCTATGTTCTAACATGAGAAGTTTTGTATTCAATTTTGTATTCAATTCTATTTTTTTTCCGTAAACTGTATCCACAATCACTCAATAAAAATATTTTGAGGAATGTTGTAAGAAATTGTATAGTATTTGGCTTTTACTGGAAAATTAGACAAATACATGCAAAGTTCATTATTTCTTTGAAAAAATGCTTAATACATTTACTATACCACTGCAAATCTGGTGCACCCAGGCAAAGGTATGTAAAGGAACGGTAATGTTCGAGACTGACAAGTAAAATTTAAAAAGTGCCTTTAAATTGAGTCTTAAATTTGTTTCCAAGTAACAAGCCCAGCAACTACTTGCAGGAAGGCAGCACTGATGGCATTGAGACATCCACCCACGTCTCTCTTCCACTCCCTACGGTTTGTTTTGGTGTGAGTTAGTGCTGATTGTGTGTGTATCACGTCTTTGCCCTGCGAGACTCCTGCCAATCGATTCAAGGTGAGACCTGTCGATTAAACACCCTGACCGGTGCTCTCTACCTAACCCCGAGGTGATTCAATCCCACCCCTTATACACACGCATGCGCGCGCGCACACGTACACACCCACTTCACCTGTCATCCATCAATACCTCCATCAGGGCCTCTATTGATCCCCTCCATCCAGCCTCTTCACCCCACGCAGTACAACATCAGGGCCAGGATGACGTTGGTGCAGGTTTAATTTTTGGCAGATTTACAATAAAGCTCAAGTTATTATTTAACTCTTCCAGCTGTGGTGTGCTCTTTGATTTAGTACCCTGGGAGAAGATGAGTTACAGCTGACACTGAGAATCTGCTGGGGCTGGAATGGTAGGCACCCGGTTCATAACTCAGCCGCCGAATGTGTAGTTAGTCAATCACTTGATCTGTAATCACAAATGCTGCCAGAAATTACATGAGTGATGAGCTGTAATAAAAGCACTTACTTTTCCTGCTCTGTCTCTTAAGTGTTATTGGCAGACCCCTCTCTCCCAGGAGGCCATGGCTGTGAAACAAAATCCCGATATAAACTGCCTCATTGGTCCCTGCCTCACGCGCTGTCTCTGTGGCGTACTGTATGTGTGTATGTGACTGTATGTGAGTGTGTGTTAATGCAGAGTGCTTCCACCACAGTGTAATACAAAGCTCTTTTTGACAGTCTTTCTTCAACTTTTAGATTGCCTTGCTTCAGGACAAATGATCCTCACTCCAGTAAAGACAGTCATGCTCGTCTCTATCATTTATAATCTCTACTGTCGGCAGAGATGCAAAGACACTCGCTCACAATGACTGTTTTTAAATAGGCCTGGCACTATTAATTGTTAAATAAAACACTATTTAAATTTACTTCTAGACAAGTTGCTATGCAGTAGTTTAATATTATAGTAAAACTTTCCCAACCCTGAATTTGATCTCAGCCAACCGTGTACTCACAGTTTATATTACATTAACAACATGACCTTACGTACAGTAATCAAAACATGTCAGGGCCAAGACTCAAACCTTTCTTTGACAGTCTGTGACTCCCAGCTCAGTAGCCTTTAGCAGGAGTTCATGCACGACAGTTTTATTGATACAGACCTCTGTAATAATTACACAGCGTCTCGCATGCACTATTGATCAGGCCTATTGATAAAGTCATATTTTACTGTAAAGGTCTGTTGATTTGATGCATTACAGCGTAAATCTGTCCTCACAAGCAGCTGAGCTGGAAATCCGACTGCAGAGTGACGGATGCTCTTACAGATAAACACACGCAGGGCTGTTTATATCCATTGTTTGATTGAGGTTGGGTGACATAAGTTTAAGATAGTGATGTAATGATATTCATATCTTTAGTCCAACCGCATGAATAGACGATCACACAGAGACGACAAGTGAGATCTGCCTTCCAGTCCAGCTCATATGATGTGATATATAAGCGAGGGTGTTTATAGAGTCACTGCTCCATCTTATCATGATTTGTGTTGTCAGCAGGGGCTGGATCTGCATGACGTTAATAGATTCTGATGTGGTTCAAATGCCCCATGGTGAATGTGAAATAGAGATGAATGTGACAGATCGCACAGGACTTGTCCTGTATATAAACGGCCTTTGGAAATGTTGTTCTCACAGGGAAGGAAGGATGGTGTAAACGCTGGAGTGTGGGGGAACGCCAATGCTGGTATTAAAATGGTAAGAATGCGATCCTCAAAGCTGACCTGTAAGTCAAAAGAAGGAAGAAATGCAGGTGATTTTTTTCCAAGAAAAATCATCAGTTTGGTTTGCTATAAGGTTTACTGTTATTAAAAGAATTTGGCATCCTGAACCTGCAAACACCCTGAACTGTACACTAATGGAGAACTAAATGTAAAGTGTCAAGTAATATGCACTGGTGTCGCGCATTATCACCCTTTGATCTTCCTATGGAAAAATATAATATGTGTAATAAGGGAAAAAAGCAAATTTATTACCATTGGAGGAAAGGAAAATAGATCTTTATGGTCCAGGTTAAAAAGCAGCTTACTAGACCATGTTTCCGCTTTGGCCGGCAGTTCAAAAGCATGTTTTCTTTTCGAATTTTTCTCTGGCCGGATTCTGAATCACTTGGGGGCAGTTCGCAAAAGGCTGTGGTGCACCATTGCCGGGCTGGTTTTTACATTTAAAGAGCCAAAGATACATGGGGAACATGTTCACGTTCAAAAGGCCTACAAAACTCTAAAAGCTGGGATATTGAGTTAATTGCTGGCCCAGTCAAAGCAAGGCTGCTGCTGCAAAATGCGGTGTACAGCCTCGCTGTAGAAGAGGACAGAGGAGTGAAAACTGCTCCTAATTACCAATGATTTACTGGATAAGCATGTGACCTGCTACAACATGAGCAATTTTAAATGACCTGGAATCTTAATGACAGTAAACAAAACTCGTGAAAAACAGGCTATAAAAACAAAAAAAAAGGGTGGCAGTTATTTCTAAAAGGGGTTTAGAAACATATAGTGGCTGAAAAGCAATAAAAATAAAGATTTTTACAAAATAGCAGATTAGAGTGTTTTTGGCTTCATTCGAGGACTTCTATTGTGCATGGTTGTTACAGCATCAAATCTACCAACGGAAATGGTACAAAACTAAAGCACACCACTGACTTTGAACACTACTTTTGTACCACAGCTGTCTGAAATGCTAATATATAGTCTTGTGGAATAGCAACAATACCTCCAGTGTGTTCCCCAGAGCTGGAGGGAGGAGGCAAGACAAGACAAAGACAGTTTTTAATCCGAGCAGGAAGCATACAGTGGCGATTCACTGTGAAATGGTGAGTGATATGACTGAGTAGTGTATTTACTGAGTCTGACAGGGTAGGAGAAAGAGAGTGTTTTCTTCCCGTCCATACATTTATCCCCCTCCATAAATCACCACCAATGGGATTCATAAATGTGGAAGAGAAAACGTTGTGTTGCTCCGACTCAAGCAATTCCACTTTGACCTTTAAATTTGGCATTGGTCACTCATGCTAAATGTGTGCCACGACCTTCCATGACCTTGGACTATTCATATTTAATAGCCTTTCAGTCTGATGGTTCCGCAGAATGCATACAGTATATGAATGCACACACTACAAAGAGAAATCCAAACATTTAATGCCTTAGTTTGAGAGTCTGATCACAAGTGATTCTTAGTTGTCTAGGTGTCTATCTATGAAAATACACATAAATGAAGAGAATATATGACTGTGTCTTTATTGCTTTGATTCCATTATCCCTACTCGGCACACTCTATGATGCCCTATGTGCATCATAACCTTTGACTCCAGCCAGTGCTTTTAAGGTTCTGCACTTTGCCCTCTCCCATTTGACCTACTGAAGTATACCTTTATAATTGCCCCTGTCGCTATCAAATGCGCATATGAGGGGGTGCAGGGGCACCAGGCATAAGTCTGTCCAGTAACCTTTTGGCCTTTGGTCCATTCATTCTGCTTGAAGCAAGCACAGCAGGTCTCCTCTGCCTTCCCACAGTCTAATACTGTATTAGTCTACATGTCTGAGTTATTGATGGTGCTTTAGAAATATTTTATTGGTCAGTCATGACCTTTGACTGGGGCAACGCAAACACTAACCCCCCTAAAGCTTCCTATTGACATGGATATATGTATGATCACATGGTTAATAGTATAGATTTAAAACAGCTGAAGACCTGGTCTTTTGGATTTTTGCACTGTGAGGTCAGCATTGCATTTCATTAAGGGTTAGCTCTAATAAAATTATCCACTGATGCTTAGGGAAAGATTTTTAGGGAAAAAATATATATAAAAGATATTCATATCAAATAATAGATTTTAATAAATATTTTATGTCACATTTCCAAAGCAAAATGTACAAGTATCCATAGGAAAAATATCACAGGCACTTTAAAATGCTAAATCTTTTCCTCAAATCATCCTCTTGTCTCCTCCCATTACTTGACGCAAAACTCTCCATCAATGGAAGTGTAGCTTGCACTTAAGCACCTACAATTAAGATAAGCCTAGCCACAACTGGACAATTACCTGCCAACTAACCTTTTCTGGAGGCACTTAAGAAGGTAAGGACTCCCGAGGATAGATGTGCCATGAGTAGAACAAGCTCTTCAACAGGCCAGAAGGAGAGAGACAGAAAGGTAAGGAGGATGTAATGTATGAGAAGAGGGGGATAGAGAGAGTGTGTCAAAAAGAGAGGGAAAATGATAGAAATAGAGAAAAAGACAGTATCATGGTGAGATTACCTAATCCTCTGTCTGAGAGGAGTATTTGAAGGACCTGGTGGTGTCAGACATGAGGGGGCTTTGTGGAGGTTTACCCAGGAGAGGCCAGCTTAGCGGGGGAATCTAGTGGAACACCAGGTGACCAGTGCTTCGTCCCCAAGCACAAGCCTCAGCTTGTGGCTTTGTAAACACTGTTAAATTGATTGCAGAGAGCTGATGAGATTTCCCTGCAGCCTGGGTTATTATCACATTGTGGAGTCGCTCTAATTCACTGATACTGAGGCCTATATGGGTTGTCACTCACTTTTATGTTGTCATTTTTAATGTAAGAGGCATCGTTTCCGTCAGTGCGTATCTTTCAGGTTCTGAAGATGCAGACATTTGAAATGTGCAATGAATTTAAACACTGAGGAAGACTTCATTTCCTAAATCATTGTGCAACATTTTTAGCACCAGTGAGGGTGTCTCTGCTTCTGCACAACGGGGTGAGTTTCAGTACTGTATGATATCTGATCCCAAAAGCCCTGCGGGGCAGCCACAGCAAATCAACAATGGATTAATGGATGTGGGTTTGCTCATAAATCTCGTTGGGACTGGAAAGCATTCGAGAACAGTCAGCCTGTAGTGGTGCGCTTAATGTTACAGGCAGTTTGGGTTTCCCATCGTTCAAAGTAGTGACAGAGTAGTAAAGATGTGGCAGCATCTTATGTCTGTGTTAAATCAGTGAATGTCAGAAATGCTAGATAGTCAGTTTGCTGTGCTGAGAGCTCTACCAAAACTGATTCACTGGTGCAGATATGTTAGTGAATAACTCCAATGATTTTCCATAGCTCTCAGTGTCCAGTAGAATGACTTCATGTACCACAGCAAAGACAGGAAAAACAAAAAAGATATGTTGTGGTGACATGCACTAATTCACTCGTGTCACTACAGCCCTTCAACCTTAGCCTAGTGTGTTAAGGCCTCGCCATAGATCACAGTGGTTAACAGTTAGCTGTTCCTGCAGGTGTGCAGAGAATGGCTGTAACAGTCTCCATTACTGGAGAGAATGGCTCAACTCCCACAGCCCCCTCCAGACAGTGCTGTCATTACCCATCCATTGTGAGGCCTGAGAGGAAGCTGTAAGTACGGCAGACTTATGGCTTTGTTAGGGCGACTGGATGCTCACCTCACATGCAGCACCGGATAAGGAGGTATGGCGGCATGGAAGCCAGATAGAGTGATGGAGACGGAGGATGAATCAAACACTCCCATGATGCCCCGCCACCATCTCCACGGCCACCCCCCGATGGGGTTGTGAGTTGAGTGCATGGTGTAAGGTGGCGAGGGTTATTTGGTGCTATTTTTACAAGAAACGGGCTGATTTGTCTTAGGCCATTACCGTCTATTACAGCTGCGAGTCTTGGGGAAAAGGTGGGAAGCGGCAGACGCTGGCATTCTGCCTAAAGAGAAATCAATGAAACAAATTAATCCTTCGCAGGCTGCAGTGACACCGTAATCCATCATTCAGGGGGCGCTTTTACACGCTGAATCAGGGAGCAAGTCAGGGAGGAGGAGAGCTTGGCGGATGGGTGGGTGCATGTTGGTTGAGAAAGGGTGGGGGGAGAAGGGCGGGTGGGGGAGACCAAACCCCTGGGGGACAGGGGCAGACATCCATGCTTCAGTAACACTGTGGTAACGGTGGGTGGTGGCAGGGAATTGAGTGGCTCTGAGCCCTGCCTTTACATCCTTGAGCTGCCTGTGGACATACATAGTAGTAGGAGGAGAAAAGGGACGTAAACACAATCAGCTAAACTACACCATGAACACAGGCACGGTTGTGATTATACACATATTTTCTCTCTTTTTTTACGTCACATGATGGCTATTTCAACCCCACAGGGTTAATGGCTGATGCTGAAATTCATATGAAAGCTTTATAATTTGCTTCGCACTGAAAATACAGGCAACCAACTGGTCAGTAATGTATGGACATAACTAGGATGTCAAACAAAGGAAAGAAAAATGTCAGTAATTGGATCTTTGCAGGGATTTCACTTTGTTCTTAAGAAATTGAGGAACCTAATGAGCAATATGCAAAAAGCTCACTAATTGCTTGTCTGTGAAGGTAAAAATACACTAAAAAACAGATCACCATCTCATTATTCAAAGCAGTGTGCTCCATACGTGTGCTGAGATTTGCTGTGGTGATGCCCCAGCACAGAGCCACTCAGGGCGCAGATCTATCTGTGTGATTGAAACATGTGATCATCTTCCCTGTGAGGAGACAGCGTTGTCCAGGCCAAGATCCACGTGAAGCAGCTGCACAGTCTGTTGAATCTTGTAACACTCGGCGTCAAATGGTACCACAATTCAAGTGGGAGCGAAGAGTGGAAAAACACACACATACACACATATCAAGATTGATGTGTTTTTTATTAAGATCTTTGCTGTGTTGCATTGCCTCTTAGTAATCTTACATCATTATGAAATCAAATTCAAGAGCGTGATCCATTCGGCGCTACCGTCTCAGCCAGCTTTGTTGGTCTCGAGGCTCCTTTGCAACAATTGTGGCTGCACAGTCATCGATGGTGACTGTGTGTGTTCATATAACAGTGACTTTTGTAGCTGATGAAGGGTGGTGAGGTTCATTGCGTTAAAAAAAATGACAGTTTATGCAGAAACACTACAACAAAACCTTTATTTGCTGCCTTATTTTAACAGGGGGCTCCACTTACCTTTACCAGCTCCTGGTAAAAAGAATGCGGGCGGTTGCCTCCTTTCTTCCTCAAGACACAGGTGGTAGCATTCTGAGGAACGGCATGTTAGAAAGAAATCTGAAAAAATATTGTGGGCGGAGGAATAAAAGGAGGGGGGGGTGAATGTGGAGGGTGAAGGAAGAAGGAAGGGAGAGGTTGAGATTAGGAGTGGGTGGGGCAGCAAAGAGGAAGGATAAAGGGAGTAAAGGGATGGAAAAAGAGGAGTGGAGAGGAGGGGAGGGGAAAAAATCGAAAGGATGGAAAAATGTGGGGATATTGCAGCAGAGCGGATGGTGTGAGGGAGGCAGTGTGAGAAATGTTGCCGGAAATGCTAGAGCCAGCAGCGTGTGTAAAAAACCACACTGCAACATTTCTCATCCTTGACATCACTGACAGGCTTTCCAAACACACACAGTGTGCTTTCAAAGTGCACGGTTGTAATATCCAAATCTTTACCGCAGCTTCTCCTCTCAGATCATACTCTTTTGTTTTCCTTCCTTCTGTAAACACGGCAGATGTCAGAGGTATTAAATTTAACCAGTGCTGTAATTCTTAATTTGAAGGGTGTGTGTGCTTTAAGATTCCCACAGCAAATACAATAAAACATGTTTGTGTGCAGTGAGAACATTCTTTGACTCGCTCTCAAAGCCGTAGAAGAGACACACTGAGAGGAGTGAAGGGGTGAGGAATGACGGATATGAGGAGAGGAGAGGAGGAGGACAGAAGATTGTTGTGGAATGTTTGCAGATCTGGCCAGAACTCGACCATCTCATTTGTCAGGGCTTGACCTCAGCTCTGGGGTTAAAGGTTAAAGGCAACATCTGAGGGAAACTGACTCGGCTATCTCACGCCCGCACACACACAGGCAAGTAAACACACAAATGTGTGAGAGTGTCTCTCCTTCTGCATGCTCTCACACATAATTCAAGCTCATGCACACTACATCTGTATATATCATCATTAATATCCATCCCAGTCTTATTTGTTTTATTAATACCGAGTGTTATGTTGACCCCTAGCTATGAAAAGATTAGCTGCCAGTTTCCCAAAAGCATACCAAAGACTTTTTCCAAAACAAAGCACTGAAGAAGAATTTGAGTTCCAGGATGCTTGGATTCATTTCTGAGTAGAAAAGCTTGGAGTGTACTCGATAAACACACACTCCTGTACATAATGAAACAGAACAAATCGGCACTGGGCAATGGATTTCGAAGAGAGCAGCTCCTTAAAATCAAAGTAATGATTAATTCACCTTTTATGTTATATTTACCGCTCTTCGTGGCAAGTGGTCGCAATTCTCGTGCTTCTAAGCAGACGTGTCACTGTCACTGTCCTATGACCACACAACACTTGCCATAAATTACATCTCATCCGAGTGTCAGCCCTTCACCACACCAACATGTCCCACTGTGTGTCCAAGCGGCAGGCCACCGTGTTCCTCTTTGCCTGTGAGGTGACAAACAACACAAACTTAGCTGCAAAGGGCAAGGTTAACCACACGGAATCACTCAAACAAACTCTCTCCTCCAAGTTTCAAATTAAAGTGAGGACATAGCAGGAAATGACAATGTGTGTGGCCCGTTTCAGTGACCCACATAAACAGCAGACACCTGTGAGTCATATGAAATTAAAACAATTGGCTGATGACAGCTACGCCTTGCATACTGAAAACGGCGGAACTCAGTCATGTTTGAGAGCATTTTTTATTATTATTATTATTCATTCATCTACAAATAAAGCGAAGCAGCAACTCAATGTGACTGCACTTCCAGACACTTCTGTGCCCCTGTTAGGGAAACAAATTTTTCTTTTTTTTTTGTTGTTTAAAATGCAGCCTTCCTCCTTGTTTCTCTTTTATTCAGCTTTTTTTTTAAAAAAAAAAAAAGAAGAGAGAGACAGGTAGTGCAGTAGCTAATATTCATGGCTTTGAGATGCATTTTAAATCACACACCTTTGTCATTCTTTGGCCGGAGACATCAAACAGGTGCTATGAATAATTTATCTTAAGAGTTTCACATTGATAAGGTCACAATCTGCCAGGTCTGGACACTAAACACAGGCCATCTTCACACCTTCACTTTGCTGTCTTTTTAACACACATGTGCCCTCACACACACTAAAACACACTCCTTTTAAATGAAAACGTCAGCATACGTGTGTGTGGGTGAGAGGGAGAGAGAGAAAGAAGGAGTTAGTGTGTGTCTTTTGATGTAAATATTTTTAATAGTTGCTCGACTTAGAAATTGTGTGACGTGATAATATCGACATGTTAAGACATATTTCTCATACAGTATAGATCAATTTATGGCACAAAATATTTTTAAAGTTGGTAAATCTGCACGAATATGCCTCTCACTCAAACTGCCTCAGAGAATTACTGGGAAATGATTTCATCTGTACTGATGTAAACTAGACTGCAGCAGCGTGCTCAGTCGCTCATGGTTCAGCTACACTACATTTCTAATTAATCCCCTGCTGTGTGTTGATTTATTTTTTTTTCAGGAAAAAATGAGAGGAAAATAGTGCAGTGCTTATATCATGCCACTCATTCAAATTCAAAGGAAGGGATGGGAAAACTATGGCAAAGTATCACCAAAGGTCATCAGTCAGCGCAAGGCACCATAGCCCGCAATGTAAACATCAGTGTGTTAAAGTTACCAGAAGCGAACTAATTAGATTCGTAAATGCTGTCTGATGTGAAATTTTCTGCCATAAATATTTTGAAATGGGAGCTAACTCTCATAGGTGAGTCCGTCACCCACTACAGCGCTATGGCAGTGACAGGACAAGCTGAACATTAAGCGCACAGGAAAACACTCCTCCGCTGTGTTGACCCCCCTCTTCCTTTTCTCTCCTCGTCTGTCTCTCGCTTCTTGTTCGCTTCCGAAGTAATCGCAATACTTAAAAAAAGAAAGGTTTTGCACTCTTCTGTGTCGGAGAGTAATCTCGCTCTTCTGTCGCTGGGCTATATTTCTACAGTGTGTTGTCGGATAATGTGAGGATGGGATGAAAGGTAATCTGCGTGCAGAATTCCTAAAGCTCCCTTATCCTTGTTGAATTTCTCAAGAATTCCACCTTTGGCCCCCCGGTTTCCCTGAAATAAATTACCTTAAGGGTAAGATGCCTTCACGAACCCCCGGTTAGGGTTTTTTTTTTTTTTTTTTTTTTTTTTTTTTTTTTTTTGCGTTGCCCTCTTTAAACTCAGCCAAGCAGGTATTAAGTCCCGTTCTAATTCACTTTGTTGCTCAGGGCTGCATCTCTCCCTGGATATTTGACAGGCACTTGGGGAATGAGACTAAATTATTTCCCAAACTTGCATGAAAATAGTCCTCACAATATTAAAATTGCGTTGTGTTGAGCATTTCTGATTACAGTGTTGCATTAAGTTGACACAGTAATATAAGCAGGTCGCTTTTAAGGCAAACCCTCCGGGCACTGACAGTCACAAGCCCTTCTAATAAAACATTTTCCCATGTCAGTTAATTTTCTGTGTATTGGGCTTAGCTAATGATTGATATACGCTAGGCTTCCTTCCACGCTGGTTTCCTAAGAAGTACACACGCTGTTGAAAAATCTGTTTCCCTTCATCTAGCTCCTGGTACTTAAAGTTTGGTTTTTTGGTGTACTACAAAATTACAGTGTTTGCACTGTGGAACCACGAGGGTTTCAGTGCTAATGGATTTATAATCTCCGTCTCTGGGACCATCCAGAGTAATTAGCACATAGGCTCTAAAGAAATGATGGTTAGTGAGCAATAAAGCCATTGCCCATAGCATAAACTGACAGCCCCTCTAACCTAACCAACCTAAAGTCTAATTGGGAAAGTCGTTGCAGTTATTGTCCTAAATTATAGTCTGGGATTCGAAATCCCTGGAAAGAGACTTCAATTCATGACACGTTAACTGAAGGGAGCGCATATCTGCACACACACATCTACAGTAAATATAATGAGAAAATAAACATTTATTTCCATGCAAACTAAACCGGCATAATATAAACATAAAAGCATGCAAGAAATTATCACGGTTGTTGTTAATAAACTTAAAATCGTGCACATTCGTTGTTGTTGGCATCTGGTTTTAAACTGAAAATGAAACTTTTTCTTTGTTTTGGGAATCACTTTTAGTTTTCATTAATAATTAGTAAATGATTTATCGTGTGGACTCTTTCCTGTTAATTGTTTAGGTCTCCAAATAGTTGAAGCCCATATGCTATTACTGATTTTATATTCCGACTATTTCTCACGAATCGTCTTTTCATTAAGAGCAATTAGATTATGTCTATTGAAAATTGCTGATCCATGGGGGGGTGGGGGGCAGTGGGATAAAAGGCGATTTCAAGTGACCTTCCCGTCCCTTTCACACCAATCCGAGCCTCCAGAATAATTTGGGGATCAGTTTTGGACAAAAAGAAGCCCCTCAACACCCCCCACCCACCCCAACAACCCATACCCTTCACCCACCCCTCCCTTTTCAACACACAACCACTCAGAGCAACAAAATCACCAGTTTAAACATGAGAATTAGTTCTATTTTTTTAATCAATATTATTAATTATAACTTGCAAGAAAGATGTCATTTAGGTATTTTTTTTACAATTCTTATATACTTTTTCAAGAACATAGTAAGGTGTTGAAAAAACAAAAAAGGGTGCAGAGTAGCAATCAGACTGCTGCTTTAAAATCCAAGTCAAAGTCTCAGTTGTTTTGAAGAGGTCACGTGACGTGTTATTTTAGATTTAACTACTTCAGCATAATTACAAAAACTACTTTCATTTTGTTGCCCAGCTAAAACAGGGCAAATCAATGGACCACTACAGGTTTACTGTTAACACGAAGAAACAAATATGTTGGAAGTCAGTTATATATATATATATATATATATATATATATATATATATATATATATATATATATATATATATATATATATATCCCGAAAACATTAAACTGAAAGACTGGCAAATTCTGTATTATCTCTTTCTTTTTTGTCGTTTTTTGACTCCTTCATTAGTAAGTAAGGTCAGATAAATGTAAATGCAAATTTTCCAATGTAAACACATTTTAATTAAAGTTAATTAAATATTTATATATATATATATATATATATATATATATATATATATATATATATATATATATATATATATATATATATATATATATATATATATATATATATGGGGATATCTGTATTATATATAAGAGGTACACATCATTATCTCCCCTGGGTAACAAGCGCACCAAGGGTCTGTTTAGAGCATGAAAAGTAGTTTTTAAAATAAAGTACAAATAACTTCTGTGACAAACTTTTTCACACTCCGCAGAAGCGGGGTTTAAACTTCTTTGGTGTGGCTATATCCTGTGCTCCACTTGACTTTTCATCAGTGTGTGTTACTCAAATAATAAACATTCGGGAGCAACATGGGAGATATTAAATGTTGCTTATAGTTGCATGCATAAAGGAGAACATCACTTCATTCCTTTTTGATGGTTTAATTGTCTTAATTTAGCACGCAGGTGTTGACGTCGCAGGGATCAGCTGTATGTGGCCCTTAAGCTCGGCAAGCAGAAACACAACACTCCTGTGTACACAGGAGGCGTTTTGAGCTGAGGCCCCTGGAAAAGGTAATCAGCCTCTAAGCCCAATACAATGTCTTATTGAATATACTGCGGTTACAAGCTCTGAAGTGATTACATACACACAATCAATAATAAACAGACCTTCGACGCTTTTTTTTACTAATGTTTTTTTTCCCCTACATCAGTTTGCATCGTTTTAAATGCTCTGAAATGCATTCCTGTTGTCATCTGGTGTTTTATTAGGGAGCCTTGCACTTATGACCTCAGTGTTTTCCCAACTGATTGTGCTGCTTGTTGGTTTCAGCTGCGTTAAAGTTGCATTTTGTGAGCTTTACAGCTTTAAAGTCTGAATTTGTGTACAGAGGGCATTATTGATCACAGATTTGGCAAAACTGCAATGTGCTTCCCATTCTTACAAATGTTTATCTAATAAGGTCCTTTGACAAAACTACCATGCGAGGGAAATTTAAGCAGCCATAGAAATTCTATTTGTGGTTTATTCAAGTTTTATTGCAATGGAAAATGTCAGCCTTCTCTATTTCGAGACCGCAAATAATCTGTTGCAAAGAAAACCGTTGCATTGCAGTCAAAGTAGGACTGCTGCTATATAATGCGCAAATGCATCAATCACCTTTGTTAATGTGATTATGTCATTCTTTAGATGTTTTTTCCAATAAGTTCATATTTTATGGAGACGTCCGTATTTTTCTACCCAATTAAAAAGTGGAAACCTTAAGTATAGGACATGAAAAAATATTGCTTTGCTCACTTAGTATTATTTAGCATGAACTTTATTTCAGCATGGGAGGATTAGGTTAAATGTTATTATGTAAGGTTATTTTAGAAAGCCGTCTGGCACGCGCTTTGTCCTGGAATATATTAACCTGGCCCACGTTGCACATCGTTTATTTTATATCACTTTTCACTGCACTTCCTCCATATCAATAATGCTGCTTTGATGGGGGGGAAAAAAAACCCCACATATACACACGCAAACTCCGTGTCGCTTTAAATTTCCTCTCAGCAACATTTTCTGACGCATAATGGCTTCTTAGTGGTGCGCTGATTTTTATTTGATTTTATTGATTCATTTATTTATTTTTTGAATCTATAATGTATGCTCAAGTAATATCCTGGCTAAATTGGCACTTGGGAAAGAGTGTAGAAGATGGGCAACGCCTGGTCTCCTTGATCAGTCTTTTAATCCGGTGACACTATCGCTGAGACAAGCAGACGGTTATCGATCTTTTCATTATGTGTTCAACCAACAAACAGCTTCGCAGGTGAAGTGCACTGGACGTCAAAAAAAGGGGCTCTCGTGTCCATTTGTACTCCAACCAGCCTGCGCTAACATCACTAGCATCAGATATACAAATCAGTGGGGAAAACGTGAAACGAGTGTCTACCGTCGCCCTTATCTTGGAGGGAGAAATGAGACTGTGCACTAGTTAAAAAGTTGTGACTTTGACACGACCCGGACTTCTGCACGCTTTAAAGTAAACGCTCCTGTGGCGGGACTCAAGAGAATTTTGTCCTTGCTTTCAGAAGCACGCGTGTGCATGGCAGAAGAAGTAATAAATAGTGCACTTGCCTTATCGGTGCCCGGTTTGCCCACGTAGAAAGCTGCTCCGCTACCGTTAACCACCGTCGCTGGCGCTTCTTCTTTTAATGTCCTGACGTCCACTTTCTCCTTTTTACTCTTGCCGATTCCCAGATTCTATTAGAGCGTCTACCCTGCTCCCATTCGCTGTCCCTCTCACTCTCACTCTCCTCTTCTCCCGCGGAGACCCTTTCCAATCTGTAGAGTTAAATCTTAATGATACACTTACAGAAGAAGAAAAAAAATCTTTGTCCGATTTAATCTTATTGGTTTCACCTTTTCAAAGAGCTAGAGATATGGCCGGGGAGTTTCAGTGGAGTGTCCGAGACAGGGACGGGAGAGAGAGCTCTCTTGTTGAATACTTAAAAAACAACCCATCCCTCCTATGCGTTTACAAAGGGGGCACTTGCATATTAACGCTCCTTTATGTCTGCTATTATCTCGGTGAGGTTAAAGCTCTGTTTACAACGTCTTTAATTCATTAAACAACATTTATACGTATTATGCATAGTTACTGAGTCTCAGCACGGTATTACCATGTTTTTGGACATGTACGCACACGGTTTGGGGGTTTGTGTTCAATCTATATTCCGTGCGATCAAGAGTGTAGTGTATTATTGTCGCTATATTTATTCAGATGTAATAACACGTATTTTTTATGTTTGCTGAAAGTTTGGTGGGGTTTTTTGTTGTGTTTTTTTTTTTGTTTTTTGTTTGTTTAAGTTATACATCCCTAACAACAAAACAGTTGTACATTTCATAACCTCGTCAATAAAAATACACAAAGGATAAAAGACAACAGCGGCAAAGTTCGGACTTTTATATTTTTAAAATCAGCTTTTGCGATTTAAAATGCATGTCTGATGAGTTATGGATGCATTTATATGAGGCTGTAATTGTACAATGTACGCTAGATGGCAGCGCGATCCAGACATTTTTGAGTTGGAGAGGCAGTAAGCCTGCAGAAACCCTGGTACAAGAAAAAAGCCGGAATCCCCATGCAAATTGTCAGTAACTTCACATTTTGAATTACTGTCATTATTAAGACATAATATGACACCGGCTCAGTGATTGTAGAGACTATAGGACCTTGGTAATTATTGAATATTGCTCATTCCTCGGTCTAATTTTAGAGATTTTCGGCCGCTGGCAAGGCATCCCGTTTGTATAACACTGTCTTTTATGCATCATTCTTCACACTGACATTTTCTTTCTCTTATTAACTGGTTTAAACTAAACGTTAAGTTTTAATCAGCGAGACTGTGCCGATTACAGGCAACGATGTACCGCAATGCGCATGCCAAGGACAAAACAGCCTGTGAAAATATCAATCCATGGCAAAACATTAATGACATCCGTTAATTCTATAATGAAGATAACAGTCCGAGACAAACCATTTTGAAACTTCGGGGAATTTCTGAAGCAGAATCCCCCTTTTGCCGCTGTGTACATTTTTTTTTTTTTTTTTTTGGTTTATTTGTCGTGCGTAAAATCTTTGTCCACTCTTTCCTTTACCCCGCTTTTTTGCTATTCTGTCCAGGGTTTCTTCCTCTTTTTTGGTGACAATAGACGGCCCATACTAATCAGGTTTCAAAGTAAATAGCAGCGCGGGGCGAGCTCAATGTAAATTGTGCCTGTCAGAGCCCCCCTCCCCCCCTCCCCCCCTCCAGTCGTCGATGGCAACACTGCAAAAAATGTCCGTCCTCAGACCTCAGTCGTTCGGTGCTGGAACCGAAGCGGGAGACTGAATCTTCCATCCAGGGGGTGAGATGCATCTACTTGTTTCTAATGCCAATCGATCCATCACTGTAAAATTCATAACATCGACTATTAATTACTAAACCGATCTCCCGCACGGTTGTCTTGATGTCAACATATCGACTCTTAAAATAACCCCCAAAACGACTCAAAATGCGATCGGAAACAAAGGGGATTCTATAAACTACAGTTATTTGTCTTTTTCTGCATTTTCAGAAAACAAAAATAACATTGGAACATTTGAACAGGAGACCCGGTGATTTATTTGGATGGACACTTTTTGCAGTGAATGAACGGAGGGGGACTCTAACCAATAGAGAGAAAGAGAGGGCTTGGCTATAACCTTAGCCTCCCATTTTCTCTCTCCCTCCCCCCCCCCCCCCCCCCCTTCTCCTCCTCTCCTCCTCCTCTATGCAGGGCTCTGGCCAGTCAGTCGCCTTTGATTATCAGTCTCCAGCAGCCCCTCTCTTGGCTCCTTGACATGAGCACCATATAAGGCGCAGCGATCTCCATAGAAACGTGTCAGTTTCAATAGTAGTGTCAAAGTTCACTATATACAGACATTCGCGCAGATCCCCCGTTTCGGAAACATTGCTCTGCTGGTCCTCCCGTTTAAGCGCATTCATTTTTTGGGTCTCTCCTTCTTCTTGCATATTCTATCAGTTGTTGGTGTTTTTCCTCTTCTTTTTTTATCTTTTCTCTTCGTATCTCCATTCCTCCTGCTGGAGAGAGGTGAAACTATACATGGGCACTTCATTCGGCGAAACGGTTTTCTTTCGCTGCCTGGCGAGATGATGAGGTTTATTTAAGAATATAGATGTAAAAATCCAGCTCTTCAGTTTTTCCTCCCCTCCTATACGACGAAGACGGGAGTGTAAAGGAGCACGGGGAAGAAAAGAAAAAGGAATTTATCTCCGCAGCACTTTGGATCGCGTGTCTTTCCAGCAAAAGCTTCTTTTTTCTCCACTCGTTCCTGCGTCCATGTGAATCGCTCCTGCCTTCCCTTTGTGGCTATTTTATATCAAACTGCAATTTGTTACGTCTGGACTCGGGTTTTCCTACAAGATTAGGGATTCCTGAATGGCTGACTGCAATTTACCTTGGAACTGGCCTCCCGATACTTGCATATCCTGATCGGGTGCCTATTCAATCGCACTCCTGAATTTTGAATGTATTGATCGCGTTGTACTCTCCTTCTCACCCCATATGAGATTGCGTGCTCCGATTTGACTTTGCACTGCCCCGTCTTTTGAGATCTCATTTTTCTCTTCTACGCTTCATAAACATCGGCGATCATTTCGCTTTATAGCACTTTCCGGGGCCGAGATATGGCAATGGTAGTTAGCGTTTGGCGAGATCCGCAGGAAGACGTGGCCGGACCTCCGAGCGGCCCCAACCCAGCAGCGCAGCCGGCAAGGGAGCAGCAGCAGGCGGCATCGGCGGCGCCGCACACTCCGCAGACCCCCAGCCAGCCGGGACCCCCGTCCACGCCGGGAACGGCCGGGGACAAGGGGAGTCAAAATTCTGGACAGAGTCAGCAGCATATTGAATGTGTGGTTTGCGGAGACAAATCGAGCGGCAAACACTATGGCCAATTCACCTGCGAGGGATGCAAAAGTTTCTTCAAGAGGAGTGTACGGAGGAACTTAACATACTCATGTCGTGCCAATAGGAACTGTCCCATTGACCAGCACCACCGAAATCAGTGCCAATACTGTCGGCTGAAGAAGTGTTTAAAAGTGGGGATGCGGCGGGAAGGTGAATATATATATAATTTTTTTTTAAGCCAACTCATGATTACGCATCATCCTAGTAGCAGAATAACAGAGCTGCCATGTTGCATTAAGGTCACAGGCTATATGGCTGGGCATACTGCAGTCTCCATCCATGTTTGAGAGGGATGTTTGCATGAATGGTTAGTCTGAGAGAGGGGTTAAAAAAAAGGCCAGTGCAGCCACAGCAGCTATGCTTGTGAATGCAGGTCGCCTGAACAAAGCGACTCGTCCAGCTGACCCTCTTTATTTTGTGTTTTTCTTTACAGGCTAAACTGAGCTCTTTGCGGGCAAAGGCGTAAAGTCGAGCAAGCCCATCTTATGTATAGCTTTTAGACCAGAGGACCGATTTCTATGTGTGTATGTGTGTGTGCCTGTTATGTTTGTCTCTGTATGTGTGCGTGTGTGTGTACAGTGAGTGTGTACAGTATGTGTATGTGTGTGTATGTGTACAGTGTGCAAGGCTAATAGTCCCTACCATCAAGTATCTGCAGCTTACTAATTTATAATTGTACAGTAGGATTTGTAGCCCGAGTTTCCCTGAATGTGAGGCGAACACACTACAAACCCACGTCTCTCTGGCTCCTTATGCTGACTAGACAGCTCAAACACACTAAATAATGTCGCTGAAGTTGTTCGTGGCTCCTTGTTTAGCTTGGTGCATTACAGGCCTTATAACTTTGCTCTCTATGTCAGGTGTTTGATTCCAATTTATGTAGACATCCCTCCGTTTAAGCCTATTATTTGCAGTACACACTACGAGTCCATGCATAATGTACACCGACTTGCATTAATTTTTTATTTTTTTTAATATTAAACAATTGCGGGATTCCTTTTAATCCTAGCTGAGCGCTTGATGTGGGCAAAACGTGCAAATGTGCCTGCATTTAGCAGTAATTATCAATCGTATTTCGAACACGTTTGGCCGCTTTTAAAAATTATTTTCCAAAACACGACCCCACGTAAATACAGTGCAAAAGTGCCATGCAATTACGCCTCAAAACATCAAAGGGAGCAAAATTGTCAAATCGACTTTTAGATAAGAAATATACATGTGTGTGTGTGTGTGTGTGTGTGTGTGTGTGTGTGTGTGTGTGTGTGTGTGTGTGTGTGTGTGTGTGTGTGTGTGTGTGTGCGTGCGTGTGTGTGTGTGTGATGTGTGTAAAAGGGAATATATTTTTCATTTGCATTCAACCTCATATACTTTGCATCCCTAAATACAAATGCAGGAACGAGGGACATAGCATATCTGTTCTGATAGAATAATTTTCTGTGAAATATTACAGTCTTACGATCAGGGCACAGTAGTCGATATGTTTTGAAAAGCGTGCTGAATTTTTTATTTCAGTGCATGCCTTTTTTCTTTTTCTTTCACTGAGAAGAAGCACACAAGCTGCAGCTTACATCATGGTTGTACTACTCATGAACAATCTTTATCAGTTCTGGATGCACATTTCCTCTTTTTTTCTTTCTTTTTGTCAGCGGTTCAGCGAGGACGAATGCCTCCAACCCAGCCCAACCCAGGCCAGTACGCACTGACGAACGGGGACCCTCTGAATGGCCATTGCTATCTGTCCGGATACATCTCGTTATTGCTGCGGGCCGAGCCTTACCCGACGTCCCGGTACGGGAGCCAGTGCATGCAGCCCAACAATATCATGGGTATCGAGAACATCTGCGAGCTGGCGGCTCGATTGCTCTTCAGCGCCGTGGAGTGGGCAAGAAACATCCCTTTCTTTCCCGACCTGCAGATCACCGACCAGGTGTCCCTTCTCAGGCTGACGTGGAGCGAGTTGTTTGTGCTTAACGCAGCCCAGTGTTCCATGCCTCTGCATGTTGCCCCTCTGCTTGCCGCGGCGGGCCTCCACGCCTCCCCGATGTCCGCGGACCGCGTCGTGGCTTTCATGGATCACATCCGGATCTTCCAGGAGCAAGTGGAGAAGCTTAAGACCCTGCACGTAGACTCGGCAGAGTATAGCTGCCTCAAAGCCATCGTGCTTTTTACATCAGGTGAGTGTCCCACATGTCACACAAAAACATGCCTAAAATCAAATGAGGCCTAGTTCCAGTAATGTCAGTGGGTGCATGCTCCTTAAAGCGAAGTGCTGTGACATCAATAATATGGCTGTCAGGTTTAGGCTGGTCACAAATCTGAGATTACGAGATGTTTGTGTTGCCGATGAAAGCTATTTTGTCAACAGCTTGCTACATATCCACTTACATGCAATTCCATGTCAGCTGTAGCCGCAGTATAAGACGTGTAAACAAATCCAGATTGAGTAAGCGCATCAAGTTTTTCAAGTGCATCACTCACTCCCAGTGCTTTTTTAAAAAGGAGATAATTAACATTCTCATGTGTAAATATTTTATAACTGTTGAGTTTAAAGTTTTCTGAACATGTCTGAGCCGAGGCTGAAATTGTTCGCCTCCATAAATTTTGGAACAGGTGTCAAATAATTGAGCGTAAAGATTAAATAGTCTATCACCGGGTGATATATGACAGCTGATGCACTTATGAGTGTCGGTGCGTGCTTTTATCCTTGCTTTTCGTGTGCAAACACATGTCTTGGAGTTGGGGGGGGGGGGGGGGTGCAGGAAATAATCCTTAGCAGATTGAGAACAAAAAAGCTGATGAAAGTTGACTAGTAGGCTGTGTCAGTGGATCGCTTCTGTAGGACCTAGAGTAGCCCTACTGCTTAGACTGCTTG
The DNA here is from genome assembly GCF_963576455.1 of Neolamprologus multifasciatus. Classification (NCBI taxonomy): domain Eukaryota; kingdom Metazoa; phylum Chordata; class Actinopteri; order Cichliformes; family Cichlidae; genus Neolamprologus; species Neolamprologus multifasciatus. Next base: position 22,031,583 of record NC_140450.1, read on the forward strand.
TTGATTGCTTAGAGCCGATCTATTAATTTTCTTAGTTATTAATGGTTTGTTTCATTGCACAGCTTTGAAAAAGTAATCAGCTTTTCTTTTTTTCTCTTTAAAAAAAAGAAAGAAAAAACTTGCGTATGTCATTGTTTAATTGACGGCCGACTGGGGCGAGGTTATAAAGGTCCTTATTTATGCTCGATGCACAATTTGGATGCTATTTTGGAGTTAGCTGTGTAGGATTGCTGGCGGTAGGCCTGTTATGTCAGGGGAGTCTGTTGATTATGGGAAGGAAAAAGGAAAGTCTAAACTCGCTTGCAGGCCTCAAAGTACTTTGTGAACTTACCTCAAAGTTTTGACCTCATTTTCTCACGCTTGGCCCGTCCCAAAATTCTGCATTTAAGTTACATATTATCTATAATTGCGCATGCTCATAATAAAATATTCAGTTTTGCTGTGCTTTTCAGATTTGGCTTTATATTAAAATAATTGGCACATTCATTATCCCTAGAAAGCGGCATAACATTTTAATGTGAAAGGGGTTACACTTGTCTTTCAGTGTGTTTCAGTGATAATTAGGCCTATTTATTATTAAATTATCTTCGCTGAGAGAGCTAAAACTTCACACGTATATTACCTTTACTGTTTCCATATTAAATTATATTATGGCTGTATTCTGTTCTTTTATATTTAATTACATTACTTTATTATTTTATTATCATATATTACTTTCTATTATTTTTTTATTATGTTATCACAAAATTTTCGCACATCATATTAAAATATCTCACAGTGTGTATTATGAGGATTTAAATTATCCCAAAAAGTTCAGTGCTCACTGAAGTTAAACAAAAGGAGCACAGAGTTTGTATTCCAAGCTACGAAACCGCCGTCAACTTTTACTTTTCCTCTTTGGTGAAAACATTACCACATAGGTTTTCCTACACTTGGAGAACTTAGTAATTGTTTATATTTTTAGTTTCAGAAGTCATAATAACTACTTCAGTTTGGGGCTTTGACAGTTTGGTTAATTTGATACGCCATTTTTTGGTGGACCACTGGGAAGTAAATATATGTTTAAGACAAACAATACGTATTTGGTGTCTGTTACCGTTTTAGGTAATACCACAGCCTTTTAGATTCGCTTTGCTCAATATTAGCCCACACATCCTGTAATGTAGCTTTGTGCAGTGACATAGCTGACTATATCCTTTTAGTGCACAGCGTTTCAGTAATTCACCCCAGATTACCCAGAGAAACTCCATACACACATTAACATCCTCCATGTTTTCTAACAGATCATTTAGTTAGTTTGATAGGCTACAACTGGTGTCGGCTATAGAAAGTCATGTGGCACTTTGCCAAGATCAGAGTGGATTGTTTGCCTTTAATAACGCCCGACTTGTCAGTATTTGATGCATAAATAATAGTGGTCAGGCTAAACTATTCCGTAAGAGTTCAGGATCATTGTCTTGCATTAACTCCTTATCCACATGTGCACACTGTGGTGTGTGTGTGTGTGTGTCTTTGCTAACTCAGTGAAATAGTCGTTTGTGTATCTGGAAGCTATCTTTTCCTGTGTCCCACTCTATTGAGGTTATGGGGTGCAGTGCTGCAGACAGGGCCTTATGGGGAGCTATGGGGTGTCTTTGACCGGCTTTCTCTCCACGCATACGTTCATATGAAACATATTTTCCGCAATGCTTTGAACACCTTATATGGCTGCATTGCAAAATTCATGCCAAGCACTGGATTTTACTAGATATTTCCTAATGTAATTAACTTCAGCCGCATTGATTGCTGTAGATTTTAAAAGGGACACTCAGCGTTAATCCAAGGGGATTTGCATACATGGTGCTTTGACCGGCCGGACAAGGGTCACAGTAAATCACCCCGAGATCTCAGCGTTGGCCTCGGGTTCATAAGGTTATTGTGTCTGGCCATAGTGAATTATAACACTGAGAAATTAAGCATAGGCTTAAAAGTGTCTTCCAGCGCTAAATATATAGTGCTTAAAACTAAAGCTCTCATTCTTTAGTAGTTTCCACAAAAGCAGGGCTTTCTACGAGATCTTTTAAGGACAACCTAGCCTTCATGTGGGATATATATGGGAGCGGTTACGCTGTTTGCGTTTACAGACGTTTATAAGCAGCGCAATACGCATGCCCGGATTGTGGAAAAATCTGATTTTTTTAACAAGCGATTAAAACGTATAAGACACTAATAAGACTGATTCAAGCCTTATTTGCCTTTGTCTGTACTGAAGCGTGGCTGCATATCCCACCAGTTACCACCTAACACGTATCGCCTACGTTGTGCACAGACTCATTTTCTGACATTTTATGTCGCTTCTGTGTGACTATTGACTTCACCTCCTCTAATAAATTTGATTGCTTTTAGGGCCCTGTCCTATAGGCTCCATCGAAAAACAGGCCAAGAGTGGTCTATGGAGAGAAGAGCGGCGAAATCACTTAGCAGCTTACTTCAGAGTAATTAGGTCACATTACATCTAGTGTAATTTCAGATTCATCAGTGCCGTTTATGTTTCCTTATACTTGAATCCCCAGAGCCCAGACATTAAGAGCAGGGGCCTTTAGCCCTGTAGCCAACCTTTCGTCTTTTGCCATGATGCCCGCCACTTCTTACTCTATATGTCTGCAATAGGTTTAATGACATTTAGAAATATATTCCGGTTGACTGGTTCAAAGAAAGGTAGCGACATCGTCCTCCGAATTGTGCATCCCCTACTGCAGCAGCAAGTCCCCTGTTTGTTTTCTGGGCTATAACAGTCCCACTCGCTCAGTGTGATGTAGCATGTTTGGGCAGCATGTTTGTTCATTCCACATTGTCAATAACACATAATGGCGGGTGTTGAATGATAACCAGAGCGCTTTTGCGGGACACGAATTAGGTATGGCAAGGTGTGCACTTGCCAAAGCCCACTTGGGGCAAAAAGTAACCATGTGCCTTTGTGTTCAGTACTCTGTGGAGAAAATGTCAGCGAATATATCGGCAATATAAATTGATTTGTGCGCCTTTAAAAATAATTTGTAAAAGAAAATGTAGGCCTACGTGGGTTTGAGAACACTCTTTCGGCCTGACATAGTTTGGAATATAATTTTAATCATAGATTTTCAGTTATTGTTTGACTTTGTTCCTCGATATCAGATTCAGGCACTTTTTTCTACAACGTTTTGTAGCCCGGGGCTAAAGAAATAAGGACTCTAACCACATTGTATTGTGTGCGTGTGTGTGTGTGTGTGCGTGCGTGTGTCTTTCTCAGACGCTTGCGGCCTGTCGGACGCTGCTCACATCGAGAGTCTACAGGAGAAATCCCAGTGCGCCCTGGAGGAGTATGTGAGGAGCCAGTACCCGAACCAGCCCAGCCGCTTTGGGAAGCTGCTGCTGCGGCTGCCCTCTCTGCGCACCGTCTCCTCTTCGGTAATCGAGCAGCTGTTCTTCGTGCGTTTGGTAGGTAAAACTCCTATTGAAACCCTCATCAGGGATATGCTATTATCCGGGAGCAGCTTCAACTGGCCTTACATGTCCATCCAATGATCCTTATATGAAAGTGGAAAAAAAGAAAGGAAAAAAGGACCAAAATTCAGCACCCCTCACCCCATCCTCCTTCAAGAAGACTATATATAGGACCTTTTCTGAGAAACTTGGAAGACATTACTTTTTTTCTGTCTTCTGGGACTGTGATGGAATACATTATGTACAGAAAAATATTGGAACTGGACTTTACACCTGTGTAAATCCACTCTCATCTTCAAGAACAAAACTCTTCATTTTGTAAAATACTAGTCTTTATTTTACTTTTTTGTAAAAAATACAAATAAAATGAAAAACATCATATGCGCAGTAAGAAAAAAGAATCAAGACTTAGCGGGAAAATAATGTTTCCAAGCAATTATAAGAATTGTCCTGTGTCTATGTACCTCTCTGTTTTGTATTATTTCTGGTTCTAAACCAGGGTTTCTGTGATTCTATACTAATAATTTTTTGATATAACCTTTTTGCTTCTTATAATGAGTGCGATATATGTTGTCGAAGCTATGTTCTCCAAGAATTAAAATTGAAGTGAGAATTTAAAAACAGAAAAATAAAGAAATTTAGACAAATAAGAAACAGTCTAATCGCTATGACAATATCACCACTGATGGTTGAACTTTTTCCCAATTGATACGATGGACCTGCAACAGCAGCAAACTGACCTCCAGGACATTTTTACTGACATTTTTACTCCAGGACGTCTGGGGCGCCTTTACCCGGACCATAAGTGCGTGTGGAGTCGATCATCAGTCACAGAGGAGAGACATGAAAATCAAAAGCACTTTTAATATATCATTTCAAATACATTTTGTTTGTTTCGTCTTGAAAATTTTCATTGTTTCTTGAATTTTATTGGTTGTTGCCTTCAATTTGCTTACTCCATGATGCAGCTTTTTGCAGAAGGGTCGGTTGATGAAGTTGTGTGATGGTGACTGTACTATTAAAAAAGAAATAGGCAACGATGTCTCCTTCTCAAGCGTTTTCCTACAAGCAAATGTCAAGATGCTGTGGCTTATTTTATACCATCTGGGGGAATATGTTATCTCTGTGCGCTGTTAGATTCTATAAGAGAAAAAAACCCCGCAAGATATCCCTTCATTTACTGAGTCAGAAACACAAAATACTTTTCGCCTCTATTTTGCCTGATAGTGAAAAGGAGATGATGCACGAATTTAGTGTGGTAATTACACAAAAGGACGCATGCCTTACATTTTTAACAGACCCACTGACATAACTGGCAGTGCGGATGCAACGGAAGGGAGACTATACGTGAGGAACTACAGCCGTGAGCTCTCTGCTAGCCTGTGAGCGCATTAATGTTTAATATTTTTCCCAGACAGCAAGGGAAGCCTGCGCACCACACAGAGCCACCTCTGTCCTTCCTCCCGTGGCTTAATCAAGGTGATTCTCCACAAACCAAACAATATTCCCCATCTACCCCGTTCTTAAAAACCCTGCCTTGATAGTGCTTGCCTCAATATTGATGTGGGCGTCATTTGGCAAAAGGGTTAGGCCCCGCTGCAAAGCTGCTGTGATATGCGTGATCAATCTGGAAAATGTATTTTACAGCATGTAAGCCAGTCGATAGGAACACCGAGTGTGATGCATTGTGTGGGAATAGAGAGGAGAAAGGAGGGAGGGAGGAAGAGAAAGAAAGAGAGAGAGGGGGTAGAGAGACTATTGGAGCCAGTGCTGAGACAAATGAGAGAAGAAAGGCGTCAGGAAGAAGTCAAGTGTATATCTGTGTGCGCGCGCGCACGCGTGCGTCCGTGAGCGAAACTAGAAAGACGCAAAGAGATGTAGCCTTGGTTTGCCTTATGCACTCAGGGTGTAATGAGTCCATCGATAAGTCTTCAATGTGTTAGATGGGCTACCTACAGTTGGTGTCCTTGCATTGGCCTGTTTCTCACAAGCGTTCTCTCTCGCTTTTTTGTCTCCATATCCTCCCCAAATGACAAAGGAAGCCCGGTTATTTACCTGGCTCTACCCACACTGGCAATACTGCATTACACTAACACCCAGAGTGATAAAACGTGATAAGTTGGACGGCGTTATGAGGGAGAAAATGGGGTTTTGGTGTGACAATTATTAAATTTGCCTGTTATCCCCACCAGCCCACCATCACCACCACCCTTCATCATCAGACGTGTTGCTCGTCTGCCATATTGCCCACATCTTCATCTGCTGACTGGCAGTGATGAGGGGCAGTAGAACAGGAGCTGAACTGCATGTAGCACGTTAAAATGCCTGGATTTGATATTGCCATATGTTATCTACCTTATAGGAGTCGGGGGGAGGGGTGCTCGTGTCAGTGGTTTATTTGGTTTTTCTTGCTTGCTTCGCTTAAAGGCTTCAGTATTAGAGTATTCATTAGTTGTTGCCAATGTAGGAATTCTAGGAAGGTTTTCATTTAGGTTTTTATCCGTTGTTCTCCAGCAGAAAATATATTTTGTTTGTATTATGGCTCATGCCTGTTTCTCGAACTCGACCTGTCACTGGGCCATGCGCTGTGCTGTTACCTGAAACACTGTACAGAGATAAATGCTCTTCAGTTTGGATGCTGGTTCCGTGTTGTGGATGTGATACTTCAAGAGTATTAGTTTAGGTGAAAATTGCAGAAAAATCAGCTGACGGGGCTTTTCATTTTAGGGTGGAGACAGAATTAGATTTTTAAGGCAATTAAATAAATGAAAAATAAAAACAGCTACACGTAACCAGCAAAAACAGCAACCTTAGAAACACACCTTGACGCGCTAGTAATATTTAGCCCATTTTGATTTTTGGTGTGTGTGTGTGTGTGTGTGTGTGTGTGTGTGTGTGTGTGTGTGTGTGTGTGTGTGTGTGTGTGTGATATTTTATTTGTTTGCTTCTTTGTTTGTGCGTTTTCCGAATAATCCAGAGGATTTCCTGGATGTCGGGCTGTGCGTGAGATTTATTTTTACATTTTATTTTATTTATTTTTTTTAAGAAAACGAATGTGGCTCCTCCGTGGTCATCAAAGCAGTTCAGAATGCTTTTGTTTTATGTAGCTCTGGTCTAAACGGTTTGCTGGGTTAATAAACGCAGCTTTCAGTTGGTTGTCTCCACATAATGTATTCAAAATCCCTCTAGAGTGACTATCTTTTATCCTCTTGCTGAGAGCATTCTGTTATACAATTGTTACACTGCAGGCTATATAAAGCAACAGTTCAAAAACAGATAAAATGGTGGCATGTGTTCCCAATTAACGTTTCTGTATAGGCAGTGCGAAGCAAAACACACGAGGACTCTTGGAAAAATGATATTTTGTATTTACGCAGTGGACCCATTTTTGACAGAGGCTTAATTTAGTATATTACGTAACACTTCAATTACTAAGATAATACGCGTCAAACAACAGTAATGTTTTCTTTATTTTACAATCAGCCGTTTATCACCAAATGTCTTATGTCCTGATGTGATGACAGTATTAATTAAATGAAAGTTTAAAAAAAATGAAAAGCATAAAGCAGCAATAAGAGAAAACTAAACGCACTGTCAGATTAGACCCTAGCTGCGTTGGGTAAAGGAGATAGATGTGTTGTACACTTTAAGCTCCATTTGTGTCTCTGTAATTTCGGAAACTCCGGTTACCAAAGTGTTACTACGAAATGAGTTAAATAACCATTTACCTTTGTCTGGTTTCATTCATCAAACCACAAGTGGAGGACTCCTAACACGGGGGGCTATTTGTTTGCTTTACACAAGCAGCTGGGTGCGATTTCACGTTTGAGATATCTGTCTGAAAGCGAAACATTTATTATCCTAAGTTGTCAGCGAGCCTATTTCTCCAAAACCCTCACTGCAAACCAGTGGTTTTATGCAGCAGTGGAAATGTCCTATTGGCGTCACACGTCACTACATTTCACTTATAGTAGCCCGGCTTCTCCCGGTCACATTTGACAAATACTGTTGTTTGAGACAGTAACAATTTCTAAAACAGCGGCTGCTCGTACTGGAGGGAGATTTGGGGTTGGGGTGGGGGGAGAGAAGACTCTGAAGTGTGACACGGCTTATTTCTCACACTGTCTCGTGCATAAAAAATGACGACAACACGGTACAACAAGTGCTTCACCGGGTCTACCAGGCACATTGAGACAAACTTGCAAAATGGCTGAGAGCACGCAGTGAGGACGAATGTCCGAAATGAAAATGATTCCCGTGACATGTTTGCTGTATCTCTGCAAACAGTCCGAGATTCTAGCTGTGTTCAGAGTGCACGGTCAGTGGAGAGGGGCATATCGTGTGATTACAGTGTGTTGTTCTGAGATCTGTCCGCAGACCACATAGGCAACCTTTAAGCCATGGATCAAATCCAGCCCTTCGGGGTATAGAGTATGCCTAGTTGTGAATGTGACAGAAGGGGGCGCCTCCCTGCTTGCACGCACGCGCGTGTGCGCTCCAGTGTTTGTCAAGACTGTGTCATCTGCGCTTGTAGGCAAATGTTCGGATTTTCACGTATAACTGTGAGGTGTTTGTGTATGTATGCGTGCGGGTTCGCTCCTTGCCCGCTTGTGCGTAAAAGCGTGCATCTACCAACGTAACTTACGCGTGTGTGCGTGCGCCGCTGACCGAGGGAGAGAGGTGATTGTGAAAAAGCCCCGATCGCTGTGTAAGCGGATCCCTTTGTGTTGATTTAGGAAGACGTTTGCTGTATATAACGTTCAAGGCTGATAATATCATTGCCTGGCCAGATAAATAAAGCATTGGCCAAAACCATCGGGTCAGCTATCGATCCGCTTTTTCTCCCAGAGAGAGTGGGGGGTGGTGGGTTGAGGGAAAAGAAGGAGAGAAAGGGAGAGAGAAAGGGAGAGAGAAAGGGAGAGAGACCTCACTCATTAGCATTCCACAGCCATGGACTAAACGCTGACAACTAACAGAGATATCCAGCTCTACACCACTGCATACATTTCCCCCCTTTGTCTTCTTCCCCTGGCCCTTCATTTCCAGCGGACAGATCTCTCGTCACAGCCAACACATTTTTATTTATGCCCTCTCCACTCCTTTTGCACGAATGGACCCCTTGCACAAGAGAGAAAACCTTCTAGTAAAGCAGAGAATAAAAGAGGGGGGGTGATGTTGTAAAAGCTGTGCAGAAGTGACAGCGCTAAGCACACTGGCTTTACTTGAGAGAGATACAATTGTGTGTGACTTGACAAAATAGAAGTGGGAGACGATTTAAATTGCAACTTTAACTGCCACGATTTAGATATTTTAGGATTTTATTTTTTATTTTTTAAATCTAGACACTACGTGCTTTACTGTGATATTATTAATTTTTATTTCCATTCCGTTTTTAGCTGGATGTTTCTCCATAATGATTTAGATGTATGGGTTTAATGTGGGACCACTTTTTTTCAGCCATAAAACGCCTGTAAACAGTTTTCTGTGAAGGTTGTTATTTACGACTGCTCCATGATGTGTGGATAAAATTAACATGAAGGAAGAGAAACAAATGAAAAATAGGCGAAGGTTGAAAAGTTGTGCTGGTTTTTAATTATAGTATAGAAATAATTTACAAATAGCTTGGGTTTAAGTTTGACAGAAATTACATGTATTTATTAACGAGTAAATTCAAACCGAATATTTCACATTCAAAAGGTAATATGGAGACTGTCATTGAAACAATTTGGACAAGTGGGCTTTTTTCTTCTTTTTTTTCTCTTTTTTTCACTCCCCAAATGGCTATATCTTAATATGGGCTCAAGTCTTGCCCAACAATGACAGCTGTTCATCTGATAGCAACTTCTTTCCAAGTTTTCTCCCCACCCACCCCGGGGCCCCCGGTCTCTGTCTTGCTTTGTTGTTTTAAAATATGCATGTCTCTCCGGAATGCCAGTCACGGGTCCAAACTTTGTGTGTCCCAACCTCCCACATGATGAAATGATCCTTTTAAAGCGGGCTCAATATGTCTCAATCTGCACTCCTCTTCCTTCTCTAAAGCTTCTGGGTTCGGGACACAGCCCAGAAATATATTAATTAAAGCGCACTACTACGGACTTTTTTTTTTAGCACTGAGGAAGAAGTGGTTGGATCAAGTCAAGCTCTGTCAACGACGGATGGATGAAGATTCATGGCAGAAAAAGCAAAAGAAGAAAAGTAAGGTTCATTTTGACGCTCTCTCTCTCTCTCCCTCTGTCACTTCATCTCCTCCTCTCTCGCTTTCCTTTGAGTGTGTGTGTGTGTGTGTGTGTGTGCGTGTCCCTTTTGCTCAGTGTTCGTGTGTGTTCCTCGGACTGAAACGGATAAAGCCAGGGGGAGTGAGCGAGAAAGAGAGAGAGAAGTCTGAGAGAAAGGGGAGGAGGGATGTATATATCCGTAAAAAGTGAAAGAGGATGGACGTTTGTCTATGTTTGTGTGGGTCCGTATACACGCATGTGTAAAGGCTTGTCATGACCAAGAAATGAATAAAAAAAAAATTGGCATTAAACTACAAAGTGCAGGCTTGCTCACTGGTGTGCCGCATGTGTACAGTATATGAACCCTTGTTTGCGCGAATGGTGGCGTTTACGCGTGTGGAATAAACCACTACCGGGGAAGGAAAAAAAGGAAACCCGGATGGTCTGAAAGGAAATGCTTGGTTTTGAAGGGAGAACGCTTGATTCGGATGTAGCAGAGCGTTTCGGCTCATGAACTCCCAACTCCTTCTGTCATGTCTGAGAAGATGTGTGTATATTTCTCCCTGGCAAAGATATGCCTTTTACAACAGACAAAGACAACTGATCATGATTGATGGGGGGCTGTGTAACAATGAGCCGCTAAGTTTTCAGGGGAAATTTGGAGGAAAGTTTGAAGTGAAACCTGCCAACCTGTTGCTTCTGCTCCAAACATAACAGCAATATCAGCACCATAATAACATCCCGTGAGCCATGCAGCATCTCATCCCATCATAATCCACTACTCCAAAAATGTAAACATACCAGCAGTGGGAATCATTGGGAGACCTGCACAAACAAATTGAATTTAATCACTGTGTTCATTTATTAAATTCAGATACGTTTTAATAGACATCCCAACAGTCTGATTATGTCAACATATGGGAGGCCGTGCAGCAAGGCCCGGGCTTACATACCTGATAACGCCTGGGCTTTTCAGCAATATTTACGGCTTCTCTTTATAATACACTCCAGATGGTGAGTGACTGTGCCACCGCAGTCAGCGAGCTCCTCAATTTTTACTCAGCAGCATTTTGTTGCAATTACATCAGCGCTGGGACAGAATTTATTGGTGACCCACTTTCCCCGCATTATATGCATAAATGAAAATTTTAAAAAGAAATTAAATTCGTCTACAAAAAAAAAATGGTGAAGTTTTTTTCTTTCTTATTTATTTATTTTATTTATTTATTTATTTATTGCACGTGACTTTCTACTATTAGGGAAAGGGGGAAATAAAACACAAAAATCTCATTAAACACACTCTTCAAATACTCCCTTGTTCACTGCGTGATGGATTAATATGTTATAAAGACAAAACACACAGGCCGCATTCATGGCTGACCAATCTTTGTTGTTGCCTGTGCGGGATTTTTTTTCAGCCAGTCACTCAAGCAGAATAATGCGTGTAAAGATATAATCCACTAAGCCTATACTCTCTGTGTTCCCTTGCTATATTATCCACTGACAATAAATTGGCAAGCTTTTTAGCAGATATCCAGCGTCTCCACTGAAACACGTGCGAAATACACTTGCCAAGGGTTTGTGTAAAAATATATATTTTTTTATATATTGCATTACCACATTAAGTTTAGTATGGCATGATGAACGCAAGTGTGTCTGCTGTGGAATAATTCCAATGTTTTTTTGTTTTTGTTAGTGATAATATAATCATAAACACATTATCTGAACTAAACAAAGCACATTTCGAATCATGAAATCATAAATCATCTATCTATCTATCTATCTATCTATCTATCTATCTATCTATCTATCTATCTATCTATCTATCTATCTATCTATCTATCTATCTATCTATCTATCTATCTATCTATCTATCTATCCGTTATAGACTGTTTAACTGTCAAACCTGCACCAGCTCATGTTGTTGCTGTCGGTGTTCACCTGGATTGCTCAGAGAGGCTGCTGTAGGTCTATTATGATTAACTGAAACGAAGCATTGAAGGGTATTTTTCATGTATGCCACTGGGAACCGCTCCTGACAGTGGTAAGGTTTCCCATTGACTTCCTTAAGTCTCTATGGTTGGATCTCTTTCTCTCTCTCTCTCCCGGCCACCTCAGAGGCTTGTTGATAAATACATGCCTTTTTTTCCATCTTACTCAGCACCATCCATCAAATTTGTATGTCCACGTTACACTGCTGCGCTTAGGGGAGAGCGGGGATGCCAGCAGGCGTGCAGAAACACACTCCAAATCGTCAACAAGGGATGCATTTCTGTCTCTACACAAACTAAATAATTACTTCGCACTTCGTTCTGGTCATGTTAACGTGGTGAATTGTCTTAAATCAGGTTATGCTAGGGTTATGCTGTTTTGGAGATTTAGAAGTGGTCTTCTGCTGTGTTCTGAGGGTTAATAACCTCTTCACGCACTATAACCACTGCGTTTTGATCCTAGTAATACGCTGGATAGAGCGTTTTTTTTTCCTGTCTTGCCCACGGCTTGGACCACTCTACAGAAGACCAGTCGCCCTGTGGTTGCAAACTCTTTGTGGCCCCACATACCGCCGCTGTGATTATAGAAGTGCCCCCTCTCCCTTGTTAAAGAAGCAAAGCTCTAATCTAGCCTCTATGTCGCCCCCAAAGCCAGCTTGCTATGTGTACGTGTGTGTCTGTGCGCGCGCATGTGTGGGGACAAGTGGGGGTCGGTGTGAGCGAGAGGAGAGAGGAGAGTTAAAAAAAAAAAAAAAAAAAAAAAAAAAGGAAAAGAAGAAGAGGGGGTGGCGGGGTGGTTATAACGCAGTGGCCCTTTCCTTCGTTTGAGTGACACGACCCCTCTCTTCTCTTCAAAGGCCATGCAGAAATAAACGCATCTCATTTGAATGGCGATTTTCTTGGTGGTATTTTACAGCCAAGATTTCTGGAATAGGAATGTGTTTTTTTTCCTGCAATATTGAATTGGGATGGTTCTGGTGGCCGGGTATTCAATATTCCCATCTCTCCACATGCAGCATTCTGCAGTCAGTGTGGTATTTTGTCCATGACTACATCACCAACACTACCCCCCCTCCACTCCCGCGCCCCCCGCCCCGTCCAAATTCATTTGCATCCGCTGATGATATCAGTAAAGAATTGCTGGCACCATATGAGGCAGGGTGGGGGAGAAGGCTTATTTGGATAAAACTGGACCGCAGAGTGGACACGGCCCTAAAGGTCAGTCGCCCATTCATGTTAAGGTGGCAGGGGGTGTGTGTGCTGGGAGGGGGTCGGCATGGGGTTGCCAAAGAGGCTTATTTGAAAGCGGGCGTATATTTGAGGCAAGGGAGTGAAAAGAAGTGGACCACAAAGCTCGTCATACTTCAAATACGCCCCGTCACATCTTCACTCTTTCCTTTCCACGCAGGAGGCGGGTATATAAAGTGGGGTCTCAATGCTATGGCATGGCCTGCAGAACGCGCAGCAGAAAATAAAACACGAGGGCTGAAAAGTAGATCTTAGAGGTTTAGTTGTATAAAGAAAGTCGTCTCCAAGGTTCTCCTTTTAGTGCTTCCCTTTGATTTGTGCAAATAAAATACTGAATGAATTAAAAATAAAGAAGCCAGAGTGGTTATCAGAAAGCCCCTTTTTAATGCAGCTGATGTGGAGTATTTCACGTAACCTCGCGGGCTTGTTTACAGCACCATAATGCTGAAGAGATAGAAAACCTTTTCTGAGATGGTTCTTTATAGCACCAAAATAGGGCTTTGCTATGGAGCAAGCCTATAATTTTCTGATTACTAGGCTCTATGCTACAATTTTGGTAATAGTGCAGAATTTCAAGGATTTACTTGTGAGGCAAAAAGAAAAAAGCGGAATATAATGGTATGTGCGCGGTATATTTCAACAGAATCAACTGTTGAAATATATATATATATATATATACCTAGTATAGTATATATGTACATAGTACCTATGCAGTCTAATCCTCTGTTTCACTACAAAGGATGTACAGCATCATCATATATACACCTACGCTAATATATATAATTTCAAAAGTATTTTTATACTTCGAGATCATGTTAAAAATGGAGAGTCAAAATTATTTATTTTTATAGATTTTTCCACAAATTAAAACACTTTATAATAGGTTGATTGAGCTTTTAGAGATGTACTATTAGTCTAGAGTGCTTTGTTTACACCGCCTATGCATTTCTTTATTTTTATATATATATTTATATGTATACACCTATTGTGGACTCAGGTGACAAGGGGCCGCTGTTTGAATGAAGAACAGTGAAGCTTGATCACTTTAGATATATAGCTCTGCATTGATTGCTGAGCTAATAGAGCGTGTACCCACACTCGCGATCAAGCTTTTAACACTGCTATCATTATTCCTCATCATTATTGCTGCTTATACTGTATGTGGCTATAACTGCTATTGCTGTTATTGCGCCATCATTATCAGCAATGATGTTAAGGGAACACGACTTAGTTATGTCTTTGTATATGAAATAATGGCTGCGGTGAAGATGATTGGGTGGGTCGTACCATAGGAGCATATTACTGACCATTTAACTCACAAGGTTCTGCTTTTTCTCGCTTTTAATGTGGCGAAAGACCAACCTCTTAATACCACCGTGCAGCAATAGGGAATCTCTTTCTTTCCTTCCCTCCGCATACATAAAATTGATTCCCAACTAAACCCTCGGCAGAAGATGTATTATTTGCTTTTGGTACAAATACACATCCCGAGTAAAACGTTGCGATTGAGGTTAAGAGTGATAGTATCAGTAAGTTTGTCAAGTGGGACAAATAGCAGTTCTTTAGAATGATTCCAAAAAAAGTTCTCCGATTTTGAGTTTGACCACTGATCTGCTGGTTTGCCACCTTGAACCCTCCGATGTCCAATAAAGTTGGATTCGGTGGAGAAGTAAAAAGCGGCACACGCTACAGTAACAGTAATAAATGAGTTTTGGTTGAGTAGTGTCTCACTCGTGTACAAGCAGTAAACTTGTTTGGAGTGTCTGAGAGCGCTAAACCGCGGTGCTTTGTTGTGGCGTCCCTCTGCGCCCCTGTGTGCTGTCTGCGTAAAGGCAGCCTCCCTCTCGCAGACCCTTCCACGGTGTCATTGTTTCTACCTTAGTTTGCTAGATGGCGCTCTGCGTTGTGGGACCCTCTGGCACAAGAAACGCCTCATACCCTCTCTCTCACTCTCTCCTCAGCTCTGCTCTCAGCCCACAGTGCACGGCGAGCAGCCGAGCAGCTTTCCCGTGACAATTTTTTTAAACCACACATTTTCGCAGCTGAAAACGACTTTAAAGCATATTCCACCGCTGTGTTCAGATACAGACTTTTCCAATTACATTACCCTGTGTCGACCAACATTTTTTTTACAGCTGTGGGGACACATCGATTAAAACCAGCGATCAGTAATGCATTTAATTGCAGTGGAAACTGATAATAACTCAGACTGTCACACCGCATTTGATCTTTTAATAATTGTTTGTTTCAGAAATGCAGCATTGCAGAACATGTATTCCAATTAAGTTTTAAATTATAATGAACACCATAGAAAACCTTTAAATATTTTTAACGATTTCACTTTAAATTTAAATAAAGAGAAACACGCAGAATCAAAGGATGTAACAGTAAAGTTGGACTGAGACTCGCACACAGCAGAAATATCAATATTTTGGCCATGAGGAAAATCTATTAACGATAATGACACATCATGTCTATAAGAAATGGCGTTTCAAGTGCAGTAATCCAAAACAAAGAACAATTTATTAGCCTGTAAAAAATAAAATAAATGAAAATTTATTTTAATCTAATTTGGCGTTTATTTTATTTTTATTTTATTTTATTTATTTATTCGCGGTCGTCTGTCAGACTTCAAGCAATTTTGGATTGGTTATTAGCAAGGAAAGGGGTCCATTGTTGTGTTTGCTGAGTGGTCCACTCTGCTCTAAGATATACTGCTGCAGTTACACTTTCACTAAATAGCAGCTTGTCGGTGTCTGACGTTGATGAATGTGCTGGAGACTTTGAGAGCCTTTTACAGCTGTCTTAAAAAGCGCCGTGGCCCCAGACCAGCTACAAACAGATCAGGTGCGGGGGTCTTAATGCGGCAGTCAGCGACAAAGAAACATACACTGTTGCACTGAAACGCAAATATTTTATTTTGAAAAAACAAGTTGGCTCTTCATGTCGGTTGGCGTTGAGAGATTATCATTCTGAGATTACGAATTAGATTATAAATAGAATTAAAACGAAGTTTTTTATAAAACATGGATTTTAACCATCTTTCAAGTTGTCAACAGATCACACGAGGAATCCAGAAAATAGATTTCTTCTTATGTGGCTGAAGATGAACGCAGTGCAAGTGCAGCCCATGTGGGCTGTGAGTCGTGGTTTTGGCTTTTTTCCCCTTCCTGTGACTTCATTTGCTCCTCACATGAAGACGGTTAAGATACAAAGTGAACTCCAGTATTATGTTTGGAGTCAGCTGAGTCAACAAACTTGGATTATTTTTTCGATTAAGTTCTTTTAAAAAAATTACAGTTAAAAATAATTTAACTGTACACTTTAATGAGGAAAAAAGATTGATATATTTCACTGTCTGAGTAGCTCAGTAACCTCCTTTCCCATGAAATAAAGTGGATGACGACAGAGTGGCTTTCACAAAACACACACACACACACACACCACAAACACTCACACACACCACAAACTTGTGGGCATGGGCACAGAAGTTGCCGAATCCGGAGCTCACTTGGTCCCTCTGCTTTAAAGAACACTGACCACAGGCAAGGTTTCATGGCTGATTGAGCTGTATTATCCATTTGTTCTCGACTCCATCCCCAACTCACACACACTCACACTTCCTCCCCCGTTGGATCCTGGGTGGTGTGGCACAGCAGGCTCGCTTGTATACTGTATGAGGGGGGCTCCCCACCTGCAGCCCCTCGGAGGACTCAAACCCAGTCGAATTTCTCCCCGTTTCCTTCATACCCATCGTCTTTACTGCTATTTACATGAGCTAGCCTCCACATTATTAGCAAGCAGAGGGGAAGAGAAGGAAGCAGCATTTTTTTTTTTTTTTTTTTTGAACAATAGGCACAGGTCCGTAATACATTTTGAGTGTTTGAGTAAGGCTCTCTTGGTATTTGTTTTCCACGACTTAACAAGCCATCATTTCAAACCTGCATATAGAATTGAAATAGCTCAGAGATCCCACAGGCAAAGGGCGGGCTGTGAGTTCAATTAAGGTGGAATAATGCATGGGGACAAAGCCAATGATGACCTCGATTGAAATTGATCAGAAAACGAGACCAGAAAACGCATTCACGGGAAAAGAAAACACACGCACGCACACACAGTAGCCTCTTTGTTGTAACTGAATGTTACCTCTTTGTATCTGCACTAAGGCCTGTCTGCCTCTGTGAAATCGCAGGCTACTTAGATTTTAGAAATATTTCTAATTCCCGAATAGAAAGCTAAGATTTTAATACCACCGAACCTATGTCTAGACTAAGTCATTCATTGTATGACATCTCTTTCTCTCCTTCCTTAATCGAATTTGCCACATTTAAGCTGGTATGTGCGGATTTTGACGCATAAGCAGACATTTGGGCTCTATCCCTGGAATGACAGAGAATACGATGGTTTGTCATAATTTCTTAAGAAGAAAACAAGATATTTCACCACCACAGTGGGATTTTAACGAATTAAAATAACTCACTGCTTGCCTGTGATAAAAAGGTATGGGATTGAGGCGCATGCTTGTTAAGTAACTTGCTGTCAGTATAGTTAGCAGTGCTCTGATATGGACGGTGGCTGCAGAGCTTCATCTCTTGGGGTTTTAATTAACAAGCTGTCTCAAAGCTGTAGAGCTCCATCAAACAGCCCCTCGCTCTCTCGCGCTCACACACACTCGCTCTCTCTTTCTCCACCAGTAAATCCACCCCCAGTCAGTGCCTTGGGCTCTCTCTCAAACTTTAGACATTCTGGGTCCCAAATCAACTTGTTACCACAGTATGTGCACCAGCTGATAGGGTGTAACTACTATGAGAAGATTTGCAAAATATAAAAGCAAAAATATTTGCTCAGCATCTAGTTTCATGCACCGATGCCCACGTTTGTTCACCAGACGTCCACATACTGTACGTATTCTGTTAGGTTTGACTTCAAGCCTTAATGGCGCGTGGGGAATTGGTGCTTTCTCTGTAAGCTATTGCAAGGAATGACTTCCATCGTCTGTTTTCATACTTTTTAATATATATATTAACTCTGCTTTGCTTCAGTCTGCAGAACATGCTCTGATCGATCCTATAAAATACTTGATAAACTTAAATAAGAATATTTATCAGATCCCATATATTTATATATAAACACACAATGGCCTAAGTTACTTTAAGTTTACAGGTTAAGATTTCATATTCATAATATATCGCAGGCTTAAACAACATGCTGCTCTGTCATGTCTTTATCACCCAGTAATAAAGAAAAAAGTTACACGTGCGACAAACCTTTACAAGAGAAAAAACCCCGCTGCTTAAGCTTCAATTATGCAGTAATAAACATGCAAATACGCCTTCATAACAATGTTAATGCAACCTCATTTATTAATTTCAGTCATTTTTTAAACGAACATCTTATATTTCATCATGGCAACTATTTGGGTTTTTTAAAAAAAGAACGGAAAAAACACTTCACCACTTCCTTTTCTAGTTGCTGGCAAACTTCTTTATGCCTAGGATCATTGCGATGAATGTGACCTGTTTGAAATCGAAGAATATAGTCTTAAAGTGAGGGAAGTAATGTAGGGAAGGTTGAATCCCGTGAGAAAACATAAAATAAAGTGTGTGTAAGTGTCACTGTGTGTGGTTTACATAGGTAGTCAGTGTAAACCGTCATCATCCTCTTGATGTTGATCCTCTACCACAGTGCTACAGAGTGTAAGCACTGGCTTCAGAAAAGATTTGTCTTTGGTAAAAAAAAAAATTCTCTCTCTCTCTCTTTCCCTCTCTCTCTCTCTCTCTCTCTCTCTCTCTCTCTCTCTCAGCCTATAGTAAACTCCCACTGTGGCCCAGACGGGGGTAATTTGATAGCAAGGCAAGGTCAAGACAGTGCGCTGTCCATGGTACTGCGGCGGGGCAGGCTGGATGTTATCATCAAATTAGACAGGACAAGTTTCAAATCGATGCCACCCCCGGATGTCTGGAGACCGCCACCAGCAGTCGGAGTTAAAGTCCTAACAAGTCCCCCCTGACAGGTCAACACCTCAACACAAACACACACCTCTGATGCAGCAGCCTACAGGTCAGCAGCGCTGTGTTGGCGAGATAAGCACCAATCCCAATGAAGGCTCTAAGTGAAATATAGCTTTAGGTCCAGTACTATTCTGCGGTCCCTGCATGGGACTGGGATGAGGTTGGATATCATAATATTTTTTTTCAACCCAATTATTTGACAGTCTTTATTTATCATTGAGAGGAATACCGAGGATTATTAACAGAACACGCGCGCACAAAGAGAGAAAGAGGGAAATAAAAGTTTTAAGTCAAGCTTATATTTCTGGATGAAGGGCTTTTTTCCCCCACTGATGATAACTGTCAGCAAAAAGGTTTAGCCAAGACAAAAATAATATGCTTCCATCTTGACAAATTCAAAGAATGAGATGTTTAAACTGTGTTTTTGATGCATACGAACTCAAAAAAGAACACTCTCTTTTATAGTTTTTACATTAAAAAACGTTGCAATGCTGTAAAATATTCTTTTGCATAATATTTTTCTGAAATAAGCAGTGACTAGATCCCATCGGGTACGAAATTTTTTTTTTTTAAAACTGCATCTTTTTTGTTGTTGTTTTTATAATCTAAACTGCAAATTGCAGGTTTTGCTATGAGTTCATCTCATTAATAATTGTTTGAAACTAACATTGCATGTGTTGGCAATTCTACTCTGCTTATTTTTTATTATTATGTTTTTTATTATATATTTTTATATTTACGACAGCTCATTGCATTTCACTGAATACTAAATAATTAAAGGCGCGAATCTTCGCTGTCTTCGGACAAAAAGTGAAATCTTGGACTTTATCTAGCCTGTGAGTGTATTATGGGCTATGCATTATCCGTCTATTTGTGAAAGATCAAAAGTGTGTCGGAGTTGAGGGGGGATCTCAAAGAAGAGGGAAGAGGGCACTGATTAGAGATGCTGCCAATCTGTCACCCCCTGACAGCTTTTGCTGCGGGGATAAACAGCAATAAAGTCTAGATGGCCGCTGTGTTGTTAACTTCACACTCACTATCACACACACACACACAGCTCGCCACCGGAGGAACAGGTAAATTCACTCAGCTCCTCACAGCCCCCACCCCCTCGCCTATCATCGCCTCTGTCTCCCTCCCTGCATGTCAAACTACCCCTTCCCTCCGTCAAACTCTCCCCCTTTTCATCCTCCCTGCTGACTCAGGTAGCACACACAATGAGGACC
Source organism: Neolamprologus multifasciatus (assembly GCF_963576455.1). NCBI lineage: Eukaryota > Metazoa > Chordata > Actinopteri > Cichliformes > Cichlidae > Neolamprologus > Neolamprologus multifasciatus. The sequence goes on from NC_140450.1 coordinate 22,051,736, forward strand.
TTAGCGACAAGAAAGGAAGCTATTCAACCGGATGGAGAGATTGTGGACGGAGGGAGAGGGAGAGAAACGTTATATTTGAATGGCTGATAAAGAAACGCAATAGATGGGAACAGAGTCTAAGCCGTCGGGATAGAAAGAAGGGGTTAGGCATCACAGAGCAGGCTGCAAGGTGACTGCAGGGCCTTTAATAACACAAGTATATTAACTCAGTTAAGCACTCACATTCAAAATGAACCCAGCTTCACTTAAGGGGCCCCGCGAACCCCAAAATGCACATAAAAACATACACCTGCCAATCCAAGCACCTATATTTCCTCCAAGCCCCCCCTACCCCCCACCTTCCACCTCCCACCCCTCCTCCTCCTTCCCCCTACCCTTTTCCCGGCTGTCTATCATGGTGTGGCCTGGCTAATTTGAGTTCATTGGATGGCAATAACTTCATTTAGACCTTCATCTCTTTTTGGGGTGGATGTAATGAGGATGCAGGGTGCTGCCAGTGAAAGGACGCTCCCTCAGTAATAATAACTTGGATCTTATTCTTACCCCACGCATTGCCGTGTTTATCCTCGGAGGGCTGCGTCCACATGATGAAACTCATCTATAATGTGTGATTTAATATCGCCTTGCACTCTTTTTTCTCTCTCAGAGAATTTAAACCCAAAAGAGAGTAGACGGTCGGCAAGTTTAGGGTAGAAGTTATAAAAATAGTTGTTTGCTTTCTTCTTCTTCTTCTTCTTCTTCTTCTTCTTCTTCTTCTTCTTCTTCTTCTTCTTCTTCTTCTTTTGATCCACCATAACTTTTTTCAAAGCTTTCAGTCTAGATTGACTTTTTTTCTTTTTGAAACTAGTTCACATAGAAAGATTTAAAAATATATGTGCATGAAGAAAATGTTCCATGTAATTTTCTAGTTCCGTTGCTTTGAATTATTTTGTGCTAATTTAAGAAATATTGAAATAAGCAACATTTACTGAGCAGGCCAAACTTCATATGGAAAAATTAGATTATTTGACACTGTCAGATAACTGTTCGAGATATGTGAGAAATGTATTTTCAAGGAGGAAAATGTGTCTTGGTAATTCCTTAAAAGACATTTTAATTTTTTATGTTTTATTTTGTATTTATTTATTTATCTCTTTTTTCCAAGTGTAAGTCACGGCCCTTTGTCTAACCGCCATCTAATCGATATCTTACCACCTTAAATTCGATATTGATTCCGGGAGGGTTGTACTTTACGGCGTTGAGGAAACACCTCATTATTTCGTTGCTTTAAGTGCAATAAAATAGTGTACAGTCAATCTTCTTTTGATTGATCCGTTATCTCGTTGTTTTATTGTACTGTAATATTTGATATTTTTGTTGTTCCCTTTTATTACTATTATTATTATTATTATTATTATTATTATTATTATTATTATTATTATTATTATTATTATTATTTGTGATTTACCTTCTTAAGCAGAACCACTTCCGTTTCGATTTTAATTATATATATTTAATTATAGCGTTGTTTCTATATTATGGTTTAAAACTGTTTGATGTGATTGTGGATTACCGAGAAGATTTTATATTATTTAGTTATATGTGTATTTTAAATTTGACCGTATTCAGTTAAATATCGAAAATATGTTTTATATTGCGTTATTACTGTGTTATTCACATTCCGTAAAGCTTTTATTGAGATAGCGCGTAGATTAGGTCAGTCAGGCATAAATATAATTTTCAATAAAAGATTTACTCATTTAAAAAAGAAAGGATTCGTGGTCTGTGTGGTTTACAGCCTATTATCAAATATTTTTTGCTCTGTTATAACTTTAATGTCACTCTTTGGATTTAAATCATCAGGATAAACCGGGCAGCTGGTTGAGAAATAACGAATGTATATCGTAAGTAAACTTTTTTTGGGGGGGATAAAACATGACTGAGTTCTGTGAGCAGGAAATTAATTCTCCTTCCCCTTTTATGGTGTGTATACACTGAGGAAATAGAGGGAGTCATTATGTCACATTAGAAAAAAAAAACCCACGTGTGTAATTTAAAACGGCCACTTGCCCATATGATAATTTGACAAACTATGATGCCAATACACATTGTTTTTAAGTAATCAGATATCGACTCGCATTTTACTCTTAGAAAGGCCCAATCACAGGCCCACCTAGTGCCCCTTCATCTCGCCTGCCATTCATCAAGACAAAATGACCAATTTTCCCCAGTAAGTCTTCAGTGGCCTGTTAAAGAGGGCCAGTGAGCTGTGTTATACTTCCTTTCCTCCCTCCACCATCGCCTCTTGCCTAACATTGCCTTCCTGAAATCATCAGAGAGTATAGCCCCAAATCTTAAAAGTCAGTGCCCATTCTTCAAATGTATTAAATTTCAGAGGGTGTTTCTTTTACTGCAGGAGTCTTTAGGCCAGCAAAGTATCAGAGGAGGTGTAATTGAGGGGGCGGTGAGGGGATAGAGTAGCGGTCCGCCTGAAAGCTGCTATTAAAGCCAAATGGACTGAACACCGTAAAACGGCTCTGCCAACAGCTGTCCCACAATCGGAGTATTATATGCCAGGATCCTCGAGAACGCACCACACACACATTAGGCCATGTTGCTGATGTAGTGGCTACTTGTAAGTATCAGACAGCAAAGCCAAGAAAATAAAATACCAACGAATAACCACGAGAATGTCCCGATAATATTCGTGTTATATTCCTGTGGGTACTTAGGGGTAGCTGCGCTTCTTGGTGATTTTGGTCTCCAAAGGCATTTTTCACTTCTGTATAAGCCCCGATTTTCTTATAATGACCTGGGGAATTGCAATTTTGCTGGGATAGCCGAATTGCTTTGCATATTTTCACCCATTATGGTTATATTAGTGGGGTTTTTTTCATAAGAAACTCCAAAACAGGTAGAAGCACAGTCTGGATAATATTATATGTGCGTCCGTCGATTAAGCTCAAAATTGTTATATGTTAATCATTTTTTTTCTGGGGACGTTTTGCTTAAAATATGCACTGCTGAATAATAATAAAAAAAAATATGGCTAATATCTCACATATCAAATGATCCTCAATTTACAAAGGGATTTTTTTTTTAAATAAATATTTGCAGTTTATTTGGGGGTGATGGGTGGGAGAGACTTCAACCTTTAAGAACAGCTCATTTTAGGAGCTCTCTTGATGCAACACTTCTGACCAAACTTTGCACCTTACAACTGTGATGCACCTTCCTTATCTTGGTTATAGTCTTTCCGAAATTTGATGTCTTTGTCCCCAAGTGTTGTTTCAGACTGCGACTCCTTATGAGCATCCTAAGCAGAGAGGCGATTGGAGAGGAGTTGTTTTCCGGTGGATTAAATGGTTTCTCTGCAAGTCAATGAATATGTAATGATGTCTAACGAAACCGGCCAAAGAACTCTGTGCTCTTGTATACTGGGTTTATATTAATAACCTCATCAGATGAGGAAAAACGTGATATAAAGTTGAGAAAGAATATAGGGGGAAAGGAAGTGAAGGAATACAACTTTGAATGCATCTTCAAGTCTAAGCCAATTTCCCCAGTGTTTAGATTAAATATATATATATATATTTGCTCAAGTCCTGAGACGGAAAGAGAGAGGGCAGAGAGAGGTTCTTATTTGCGGCGAGAGGGAAGGGGTGGATTTACATTTTTGAAACTGATTTGGAAATATTGTTTCTGATAAGCAGTCATGCCAATAATGTAATTGAATTGAATTAATAAAAGGAGAGGCGAGATGGAGCGAAAGAGAGTCCTTCTACCATGATTGTGAAAGATATTTTTTTCCTTAGTATACCCGATAAAACATTGATTGTTGCAGTTAGTTGACCCGTAAAATTTGGGGGTTAGTTTTCTCCTCTGAGCTGAGCATATAATTATGCAAATAGTGATCTGACAGTGATCCGCTGGAGAGTGTTGGAGGAGTGTGTGTGTGTGTGTGTGTGTGTGTGTGTGTGTGTGTGTGTGTGTGTGTGTGTGTGTGTGTGTGTGTGTGTGTGTGTGTGTGTGTGTGAAGGGGGTTGTCAGAGGGGTGACATTCCAACTTTGCCTAATGCCTGGTTCCTTTGGAAAGAGTTCATCTTCTGCAGGGATGGCGTGCATATCAGAGGGAACGGGAGCAAGCAAGCGTGACAACAACTCTCTTAAAGTGAAAATTGAAATATCAGGCGGTGGCAGCACACTGGTTCCCCAACTTTTCTTTCATTCTTTCTTTTCTTTTTTTTTTTAATGTCATGGTCCCCACCCCTTCTCCCCAAAAGCTGACATTACAGCACAGACCCCCCGTTTGGCAAGATTTCACCCTAAAGCTCCGCAGCTGATGTTATTTTTTTTTTATTTCTTTTTTCCCCTGTTGCAGATATGATTCAGTGTGGAGCTGTCTGTTACACGAGTAGACGACACCAGCTGGGAGAAAGTGAATCCTTATAGCTTAATCAAATCAGACATACCAATACATTCACACGCTGGGCCTGCTTTTATCGAGTGAAGAGATAGAGGAAATCAGGCTTTCTGGGTTTGGTTTGGAAATCCTTCAAACGTCAAGGTCCAACTTATTCTTCTTTTCTCCTTTTTTTTTTTTAGGAAACACCGAAAAAGCGTAAACTAGCGCCAGAAAGATAGACAGACAGACTGACAGACAGAAATCGTCGTCGTCATGGGGGCGCCCATGGAAGTGAATGACCAATGAGAGAAAGTTTGTCTGCTTTCTCGCAACTTTCGATATTTCAGCATTATCTGTAAAATAGCCAAACACTTAACAAGTCTATGAACAATTAAGTCTTAAGGCGCACTAATTCTTGGTCGAAAATATAATACAACCCCCCCTCCTCCAAACGTGTATTAATCGGGTGCCTTTGATGACAACTGACTGGAGGTCCTAATTTATGATACCACTACATCACTGCTGTGGACAGAAGGCGGGTTATTTAATTAAACTCAGAAAACTCTCGCTGACACGAGAGTGGGGTTTTGCCTTTTCAATATCGCAGAGCTGTGAAGTTACATACATATCCCGAGGAAGTTCTAAACACATTTAAGACGGAAAGTCGAGCCTAATTTACTTGTGTGTGAGAGAGAGAGAGCGCGAGTGAGAGAGAGCGAGTGTGTGTGTGATTGAATGCCTCTCTTTAATCTGCGCTCTGACACTGTGTGAGGGGGACTCGCCTGGTTCCACTTGTTGTTTCGGGGGTTAATGGAAAAGATTTCTAAAGATTTATTGAGGGGGCGTTTAATGACCTGATCGGTTTCACCGTGTGAAAACAAATGATGCCGTAAAACCTCGCTGAGTTAGAGGGGGCTCAGTTTGCCTAAATTAACGACCAAAAAAAAAAAAAAAAAGGCATTACAGTTTATAGTTTGTTTTCCCTCTGACACACGTATCGCTCAGTTTAAAGCTCTGTCTCCAATACCATTACCTTTAAGGATTTTTTTTTTAAAAAAAATGCACAATTAAAGTTATGACCCGTTTCACTACAGAAATAAAGCAGCACAGCTATAGTAAAATATATATTTTTGACAGTTTAGAAAACTGACAAAACACGTGGTCGACTGTTTGGTAGCAGAGGCATGTTTGGTGGTTAGTATTGATTTCACGTTTGGAAAGTTGTAGATACAACGGATGTGACTTCACTTGACTTTTTCCTCGATCACTTTACGCGTTCAAAGCTGTCGTGGCCTGTCTGCGTTGTGGAGTTTCCCTTATGGTTTTCTAAATAAGTAACGTGCGCAATAGCAGCCGTGAAAAAGTCAGGACGATTAGCGCGTCCATCCCAAGAAAACAAAGAAGAAGAAAAATGAGAAAAGGAAAAAAGGAGAAGCACACGGTTTAAAAATCAAGATTTAAAGTTTATTTGCTTTGTTTTAATTGGTTATTACAACAATGAAATCATGTAAAAGTACAGTAATTGCTGTGCTGCAGAAGCGTCGAAAATAATTAAGACCTTCAAAACTGAAATGGATCAAAAGAGAATGAAACTATTTCAGAATACAAGAAAAAAAAATGAAACCTGGCAGGAAACTTTCAGTTTCATAAAACCAAAAAGCTTGTGCTGTGATTAAACAAAATAGGCGTTTCTCAATCCAATGCAACAAATAATAAACCATCTGCAAAAAATAATGACTTCAAGAACAATTGGCGAAAATATTCCCCTTTTATTTCCAAACTGTGCTTTGGATTTAGGCTGCTCTTACATCTTTAGTTCCCTTCACATATGGCTTGCTGGATATTATTAAAAAAAAAAAAACAGTGAGCAGAATCTTGTTTATTCCTAAGGCAACAATATACAAATTGTAGAGTGAAAAATGAACTGATCATAGTTGAAAAGGAGAAAGATGAGCAAAGATATCTTGAAATGAAACTCATCAAATCAAATAATAAGCCAACTTCTTTTGCTGAAACCTGGAGAGATCTAAATCAAATTAAAAGGAAATTAGGCCTGCAACCATCAGCCGCACTTGTCTCATTACAGCAGAAAGATAATCCACAAAAGCCTTCAACCATACACACAGTGGGCAGAAAAGGCAGGATTTCAGTGTTCAGTGTGGAAGTTTAACAATGGAAACTGTTTTAAAAAAGGATAGAAAAGGGTAGGAATGTTTGAGAATGTGTGTCTAAGGTATCATATGATTTAGTATGCAATTTGGGGGTTTACTAATGCCATGACACATTAGAAATGCACTCCATTAAGCCTTGAGTGCTTTATAAAACATACCAGCTTTATGGAAAAAAAGATCATGTTTAAGACACGCAGTCAGATTATGTGCAGCTGAGCAGGGAGCTGACTTTGTCACTTCTAAGTACACAAGAAGAGTACTTTGGTGCGAGGAAAAAAACTGATATGTTACATTTCTCCAACATCTAAGGAAATATCATTCCGGCTTAGAATAATATTGAAATCTTGGATTTCATGACATGTGTAAGGCAATATATTGAGGCTTTATGAGTGTTGTGAGCTGACTTCTGGCTCCCGTTAAAATGAGATATCTCACGAACCCATTTTGATGCCTGACTTTAAATGATTTTAAATATGCTCAGTGTCCTGAATTTTCCATATTCAGAACAGGTTGTGTTTGTTTTATTTGTTTCATCACATCCAATCAGCCACAGACATCAATTTCAAGGATATCAAACTGGAAAAAAAGGAAAAAGTATATATATTTATAATAACCAGAGAAATAAGCTCTCCACACTTTTGCAAATCAAACTCATAGATACACTAAAGTAAACACTTACTCACTTACTTGCGCTGAGAAAATATTGGCTTAATATTAAAAAATAAAATCATAGTCATAGTGTCTGTATGAGACACTGCCTTCAAATTTCAGAAATTACGAAAAGTCTCTCTTATTATAATAACTGCAATTCCAAAAAAAGAAAAGAAAAAAACAAACAGCTTAGAATCACACTCACAAATCTGAATGAGAAAAATGAGGTTTAAAAGTTTTTTTGGATTATGTGTGTGTGAATGAGTCAAACAATAATTATGAAGCAATCAAAACAACTGCTGTTAAACAAATGAGTTAAGAGTATTCACTCTTATTAAAAAAAATACTTGCGGTCGGTACAGGATTTAAAAAACCGAAATGATACCAAACTTACCACAATGTACCACACGGCATGAGCTAATTTCAGGGTGAGTGGTCCAGGCTTTAGGACCGGGGGGGATGATGGAGAGGAGACTGAGCGGTGCAGACTGGAGGGCAGGCGGGGCATTAGCTCAGTTCAGGCTGATGTCAGGACAATTAGAGGTGCACCACAGCGCATTGTGCACAGCGCCTGTCAACCTTAATCTCTGCTGCTGTGGCCCGTACCCGCAGCCAGGCCACAGCCCACGGGAAGCGCTAACACTCAGGCCCATATTGCTTTGACAGTTGCACTCAACCAGAAGTAATGCAAAACGTTATTGTGATGTATACACAGTGACCCTGTACTCTTGTCTCTTACAACAAGAAGGCTATGCGTGTGCAGAGTCAGGAAGGGCTGGGAGGAAGAAATGACACTCGGGGAAAACAGTGGGGAAGGAAATCTGGTAGGAGGTTACAGAGGGAGAGAGAGAAAATTTAAAAAAAATATCAGAGGACCTTTTCTGCACTTTAACCTCTGCGCCCTCCCCAAATCTCCTCTTGTTTTGAGTCACTGTTGATGGTTCTCTACAAATCTTGGTGCTTGTTTTTGTGGGAGCCACTGCGTGTGGTAACAGAGTTGGAGGTCTCCTCTGCCTCCTCGCCTTCTTTTGCATGAAACTCACTGAAGAACCTGAAGATAGAGTCGAAACTCATCCAGGAAGTCAGCTCATGCCTCTCTGTGCCTGCGTGGAAAAGATAAGCACAAGTGCATACCAAGATATTTACTGACTGTAATGTTATATGCAAGGAAACACATGATCACTGCTAATATAATTTAAATTAAAGCTCTGCATTCTATATACTTACCATGGCAACGTAATAAGTGAAAAGAAACAGACACTATTACATAAGATTTTTAGTCTCGTAAGATTCACAAACTCCCATAATGCTCCGTGCAGACCTAAACCCTTATGTGTGAGAACGATGGCAGCCTATGACCTGTTAGCCCAATGGGATAGCCTTAATATGTTATTCAAGCGGATACCTGATAATCAACAGCGCTGCACAACCAAGGAGATGGAAAGAGGTCCTTCCAACAAAACTAGATATATACACAATGGGTGCACTAAGTGAAACCAGTGGAGCGGTAGTCATTCGTTCCAAAGGACTAATTGAGAAAAGGCCAGACAGAAGTTGGAGAGCGATAACTAGTGAACATATCAGGTGGTCTGGCAGTGACGGGGGGAGGCAGAAGTGCAGGGTTTCCCTCTGACCTTCTCCAGGTTAGCAAGTTCCCAAGTTGGGGTCACGCTGGAGCTTGAAATCTGGTACATGCGCGTCAGGTTCCTTAGGGTTTGGGTGTCACAGCCCAGCCTTTTAGTTTGATAGCTCAACTTGATGGCAGAACACCTTGGCTGTGCCATCCAGTTGAGCTAGAACTAACAAGTTAGTTGTAACACGGAATGGTTTGTTTGTGCCACCTCTGGTTAGCGTCTGACTGCAACTGAACCTGAAAAATGGTGTCCTGCAGTTCACCCGATGCCTGTCATTAGATAAAACTAAGAGTTTCATACTTTGATAGATGGATCTCAGACATGTTTGCACACAGAGGAATGGAGGAAATCAAGAGTGGCTGTAAGGAGCTTTCTTTTGTGAATCTTTATTTTCACCTCTGCATCTGCAGCCTTTTCTTCTTAGGGACTTGCATTTGTTCGAAACAATATTACAATGACTTCCTGTAATTTTCCTGGGAGCATTTAAAAATCAAAAAGCAGTTAATGATTTAGAGCTGCTTGAAAAAAAAAAAAAGACGGTCCCAGGAGAGAAAAGTCGATAACCACAGCCCTTCTCAATGAATCGAATCTCTACAATATACAGACATACCTTTTTACCTCGGTTCCTTTTCTCAGTGCCTTTCACTTTCCATCCTGGCTTCCTCCTCTCCCCACAGTGCACATCGTATCAGCTATAAAAAGCTAGACTAGAAGGCCGCCGGGATACAATTAGGAAGCAACTTAAAGGCTCTCACACCATAGACAGCCCTCTGATGACCACTGCACTGACCCCATGTTTATTAGATTGACCCTTGCCTGGAAGCATTAATGGAGATGGTGTGTGTGCATGTGTGTGTGTTTATGTGTATGATTGTAAGCAGGTATAGGGTTTTGGGCTGAGAGGGAATTTGGGTTCCAGGTACCAGTGGTATGTTTGTGTGTGTGTGTGTAATTTGTGCGTACGAGTATATAAGGGGGTTCTCGATCATTCTGAGACAGGGGTTTGCACTGCACGCTATATAGCAAGCAGATGGCAGTCAGTGCCTTGGGTCAAATTTACTGGCCTGGCAATCATGGTAGTCAATAACCCAGCACTCCCGGTGACTCCACTACCTGTGTAGGGCTCATCATAACACCTATCCCTGGAAACAAAGACACAGCCCTCTCACACCTCTAATCTATCATTTATATCCAATTTGAGGCACTGTGATCTTTTTATTCCACCTCTTCTATTCTCCCTGTCTCATTGTTCTCTCTCTCACTTGTATTTTTACTTCTGTTTTGTCTCTTTTCTTTTTTCTGCAGAAGCGATCAATGCCACAGCACTTTCCAGTTCATCTTGAACTAGCGGTGAACTCCAGAATGCCGCCAGCGTCTCCACCCTATCCCATCGCAGTTCAGGGTCACCAGGGGGGTGTCTCTGTGCCGATATGCAAATAAGCCCGTGGCCCTTCAGTGACTCTGGCGTTAAGCTCCACCCCTTCTATATGGTAGAAGCTTTGAAATAAAATCCTCTCCCCCAGACAACCTTCGCACACACACAGATATAAACCCACTCTCATGTAGACTTAAACAGGCCTTTAAAACTTCCATCCATTCCTCCTTTAATAGCCAAAGCGTGTTGAACCTAATGGATGTTGTCATAGCTGAGATGTGACCACTGATTTAGAGGAGGAACCCCAGTGACCAGGCGAAGAGAGGAAGAGACAGAGGGAGAAGAAGAAGACAAGCGAGAGTTATGTCAGCTACACCACAAATCAAAGTAATATCTTTTAAAAATTGTGGAAATCGATGGTGTCATCTAGCTGTATCTTGTGGGTAAAGGAAACCCATAAACAGCCAATTAGCTGATAAGCAGACTGTTTTTTTTCCTTTATGAAGAATCGATTTTACGTGTTGGCAAAACAGCGTACAATGGACAAAGAGCTCACCCTTTTTAACTGTAACTTGTATCCTGTATTTAAACTAAAGTACACTGTGTAGCTGTTTCGTACTTGTGAAACAATTAAGTTGCATGTACAGATTTTAACAAGTTTACAGTAATGACATTAGCCTAATAAAGTTTGTTTTAAACACAATAACGGTTTCATTCATTGCCGTTTCAATAATGATGCTGTCGAGCTCCACGACACTGGGTATTGTCACGGGGAATACAGAAAATTGTCTTTAGTTTTAACAGTGTTTATAATTACACTGGAGGAAAAAACAAACAAACTTAGATTAATATTGCACGTAATGATGACCTGCAGGTAAGGCAACACATACACACGACGATGTTTCACTGTTTCCCTGTTTCACTCTAAGGCAGCAAAGAGCCGGTACAGAAACATGTCCTGTGCTGAGAGCTCCCTTATGTGCTCTGTGCTCAAGTCATGGAGCAGTTTCAATGTAGCGCCTGACCAGTGGCCTGTGTTTGACCATTCTGTGTGTGTTGTTTGAGCCTGGTGAAGCTGCCTCATTATGTGACAGACAGAGAAGAGTATTTGATCCTGGATATTTGGCCTCCTCTTCTCTGTCACAGCCACTGGAGCCCTCTCAAGGTAATTGACTGACTGTTTGATCTCCCTCTGACTCTGCGCTGCTACAAGATGCTGCCACACACACATAAACACATTCATCAATTGTAAGTGTCTACTCATGGATGGAACACACACATACACACATGCGGGCACAAACACACACGTATACTCACGCACACAGTTGTTATCACTTGTATGCAGTGAGGTAAGGGAACAGAGGAGGAGATTTTTGAGCTGAAAACAAGGAAATTCCTCCATAGCTATGGGCCATGCTTTCTTCCCTGCGTACCAAACGCTGCATGCTGTTACAAATGGTAATCGGCTCTGATTGTCACAAATTTCAAAACAAACGCTAGGTGACTGAAAAGCCAAAGTGACGCCCCGAGTGATACTCCAACAGGAAGTGCAAATCAAAGCATGCCGACTATAATTAGGTTCCATCTGGGCTACATTATTTAAAGCCGCAGCAGTTAATTGCTTGTGTACAAATGGCCTATTTTATTTGAATCAAACTCTTTTTTTTGTGATTCGTAATTACACTGATGTGAAGGGGGCATATCTCTTTGCCTCACTTATAATATAAATCCATATTCAAATTATTAAGAGTACTTTGAGGCAGGGGGAATGTAAAGTGATGATACTTTTCTTTGTGAGAATTGAATTTCTTTAAATAATTATGACTGCTTAATCAAATATGCTGACATTTGGGTTAAACATTTAATGAGCTTCAATTAAAAAAAGGAGATGAACAACGATATAATCACGGAAGAAAATATTAAAAAAAACCCAGAAAACCTAACAAGACTAATATACATGATATTATTTCACGCTGAAGCAAACATTTTCTCATTTCCTCTTGTCAACGTTTTCATCAAAAAAAACAAAAAAAACCCCACAAACAGTGTATTATCTTATCAATATCCTATTGACGGTAACCTAAGCTTTTGTTTTATCTCGATGTGAGGTAGAGCAGTGCACTGTGGTGTGGGCCTGCGTTGGTTGTAACCTTAGTCAGGCAGCTGTTTGTGGAAACTATCTGTTGCATGGATCAGCGGAGGAGAATCGCTATCTGTATCCTGGTTGTCAGACGATCGGATTTCTGTCCCTGACGCTCTCTGATATTAGATGATCTTCCGAGACTACGTGCGCAGTGTGCGCTGGCACTGTGTGTTTGCGTGTGTCTGGTTGTCCACATGCAGCGCACATAACTGACATACAGTCAGCTATGCTTGTTGTCACTTTGCTTGCCAACATGCCTAAAGGTCAAGAATGTCATTTCGTCCCACATGGCTGTCTGTAAAGGGGGTGTGACATGTTGCCACAGGAGACGAGGTCAAAGAGAGCCCGGGCAGGTGACAGGTGGTCTGCAACACCACCAGAGCAGCTCTGTCCTCTGTAACAAAACATGAAGATTATGTTTTCAGTCAAAAAATGTATTAAATTAAATTTTACTCTCCAACCCATTCCCTGCCACTATTCCCTAATCTCCATTTAGGATGAAGACAACAAATCCAGGAATAATCAGACTTTTTCTACACTGTGTGTCTTCAAATAAAAATAAGCTTGATCGGAGCAGAAACAGCCGTAAATACATCAAGACAAAGATACTAAAAAACAGAACTCATTTCATCAAATCAGTAATACCACTGTTGCTTCTTGACTTAAATTCATTTTTAATGCTTGTTGGTAAGTGGGGTCTGCCCAGCCCCCGTCTCTCTCATACTGCTTTTAATTACTTTGCTTATTATTGTGTGTTGTTGTTAGACAAAAACAAGGCAGAACTCATTACACATCCAGAGATGAGAAACCTGAATCAGTACCTACAGGGGCCGCTGAGGGGGCTCTGTATTTACTTAGAATAAAATGCAAACAGAAGAGAGACATAGAGAAACAAAACCGAGTGAAAACACAGTGAGCGGAGGATATCACATTAACTGGTTGAAATCATGACCACACATAAGCTACTTTGAATTCAAGTAGTTCATATGGAGAGTGGAACTTGTGACAACAAAGACTGCACAAAAGACAGTGAAATTCTGTATTTTTTTATTACTTACTTCTCATTTTATTAATCCCTCCAGGCTGTTATGTTTCCTCCCTACCGAGACACTGAGATTGCACTGAGTGCTTTTTTTATTTTAATGTGAATGAGTGGCCTTGGCCGTCATAAAGGACCCTTGCTTTTATGGACTTGGAGCAGAGTATTTACAAGATAACCCTGGTCCAAGGACTGTGGAGGCTATTTGATACCAGTGTCAGACTCTCCTGACTCTTCTTCAGTAAAAATCGAAGCCTGAATAATCCTTTGCCTCTACAGCACCTCTCAATGTCAGTTGTTTTACTCATCTCTGCTTAAAAGGGTTGAGATATTTTGGAATATGTGCTTAGCCATCTGCGTGTCGCTTTAATCAACATTTTGTATGCACCTTTTCTATCTATCTATCTATCTATCTATCTATCTATCTATCTATCTATCTATATAAATACTGCACTCAAGTTTACAAGTTTAATGTGAAAAAAAGCTAGCTCAACAGTTAGCTCTTACAGAAACAATTGGTAAGATGTAGAATAAAATCATTCAATTAAATTCACAAATGAAATTAATGAACCACAAAATTATCATAAAACATTTAAAACTTTAAACATATGTGAATTGGGGGCATCATTTGCATGCTATTTGGAAGAATTGGCTTGCTAATTTATTTATGGTGACAAAGCAAGAAGAAAATTAGTATAGAGTCAGTGACAAAGCTATTTAAAATATATGAACTAGTTTTGACAGTATAGTCTGAAGCTTCTGTTCTCTAATTATTAAAACACTAAGAATTGTATAAATTTGTAAATGCTTAGTTGGGTAATAAAATTTTTTGAAAATTATCAGTTGGATACACAAATTTTCTTATGCCCGTATGACACGTCCAAGTTTAATTCCATTTTTGTGTGTGAATTTTACAACATAGTATAAGGTCTGCACATGTACCTGTTGATTAGGTGTGAATATGTGACGTAAACACACACACACACATAAAAAAAAAGAGAAAAAGACTGAGTGTACATGCACATGTATGTTTATGGAAGGGCCTTGTTGGGAGTGCCACCCAGACATTAACACTGTAAACAGTGCAGGCCTCCTTCCCTGTCCAGCCCCTTTGTTCCATCTCCGCCACCATTGGTTGGGACTTAAATGGCAAACACTCGGGGGCTGCTAGCTCGCCTGACACGGTTTTGTTTTTGGCCTATTGAGGGGCAATGGAGAGCTTTTGTTTCTATGCCCAGGCACAACGTGTCTCAAAAGCAGCATGGCTGAAAAGAGAGGCCCCCACAAAGACTGTGCATTAGTGGAGGCACTACACGCATGCATATATGTGCAACTCAAATGGGACCAAGCACGGACACACACACACACACACACACACTGACACACACAATGCCTTGCCAAGGGTAGGTTAGGCCAGGCAACTTTGGCCAGACAGGATGGAAAAGATGGAGTGGGGTTAGAGCATGCGCACAAGAGAATATGCTAAATGCCAGACTGCAAACTTACTACTTCACTACATTTCATTCACTCCTCATTCGCATAAACACACAAACACCAATAGTCCACTTTACTGCAGTAAAATCTGCTGCACAAACCTCTCTTGCACTTCCAAGACAACACCAGGCATAGAGAAACACACACTCACAGCAACACATCTACGATATTAGAAATACACACATCACTCAGTCACAAAAGAGTTGAAGGAGGACAGGGCTAAGAGAGGCCCCCTTTGCACCTGTAAGAAAGACAGGGCGCATTCAGAATCGGTGGTCTCAGAATAGACAGCCTTGAGTGTGAGAACCCCCATTCATACAAGGCTATGGTGATCACACACACCTTCATACAATTCTCATTCACAACACATGTTGCCTAAGGTCTATAGAAGAATCTAGCAAGGGGACTAACAGTACTAGTGTAAGATTGATGCAATGCATGGTATAATCATTATCCAGCTAAAAAGCAGTACACACTGGCAGCAGAGAATTTGCAGTATATATATCAATATGCTTTGTAAAGCAGTCTCCCACTTGTTTTCTTTATATCAACCACATAATCATATAAATATTTCTATCACACTACACCTGATGCTTACATTGGATACACCGACAAAAATCCCTTGTTTCTTCACAACATCACCGGTAATATTGGCAATAAAAAAGTATTAAGTGCCTTGTAGATACAATTGCCATGACTAGCAGTTTGCTTAAATGGAAATAATCTTTGTGTTGTGGATGCAAATCATTTGTGGGATATACAATGACACATATACATATATAAACATATATGACAAAACCTTTGTGCACTATTACTTTCAAGCCAAACAATTTAAAATTCAAACATTTTTAAATGACTGTGCTATTAAGTTAACAATAGTATTCTCCCTTATGAATAAGAAACAAATCCTTTAGAGACACTGTATTAAGTAAAAACAACAAAATTGGATACAGCTGTGATCACTGACACACAAGTTGAACACATATTTGATTTCTTATTGGACAAATTCCACTAACATATAAATTCAACAATTTTCAACCTGTGAGCTCAGTTTAAGTACTTGTTTGCATCAGGCCCCCACATGGAAAAGAACTGCTCGAGTAATTTTAAAAATTTCATTGTGAGACTTGTACCAGATGGGAAAAGAATATAGGAAGATCTGTGGTCATAAAAGAAAAATAAAAACAAGCCATTAAAAAGTCAAAACACGGTAGCAGCATTAATCAAGAGGTGCATAACTACTTAACTATTGCTAATCAGAGCTGCTGTGGATATCCTCTTCAAGTGATGCCAACCATAGTACACCAACACTATTTAGCCATGAAAAATGGACCTTCAGACTTGCTCCTGGGGTCATATGACAGCTTACAATGTGCAAAGCATTGCACTACATAAAACTATATGTATTATGTTTTGTTTTTTTTTAAGTTTGTTATTATCAGCTAGAAACTGTCAGAACAAACTTTGCTAAAGAAGATGAAAATGAAAATGTGCACATTCTTTGTCCAGCTCAAGATAAATTTAAGTGGGGTCCAACATGTTTGGCGTGAATGCATAGCCCTGACAGTGAAAGCATGGAGGTGTAAGTGTGATGATGTCAGTATGCATGAGTGCAAAAGGCTTTGGGATAGATTACGTTTTTAGATGCCATGCCACTATAAATACCTGCTGATACACAAAAATACTGGCTAACATGATGACTCAGTCCCCGCAGGCTTGACAGGAGAAGAAAATTCCAGTATATGATGATGGTCCAAACCATACTGCCAAAATCTCAGCAGACTTTATAATGAAAAAAGAAGTTATAAAAAGCATGACCTGTCCAAATGTATCGCCAGACTTGAATCAAACAAAAGAGCTTTGTGTTGTTTTAAAGTGACAGTAAGTTCCTGCTGTGGGAAAAATATAATTAATACTATAAATCTACACTTTTAAGCTTACATTAGAGTAAAGTAAAGTTATATAATACAATTATTCAGAGAAGGTAAACTGTGACATTTAAGTTATGTTGCACAGGATTATACTTGATCCTATAGGACACTGTATATCACCAGTATCATCCTATGTAATGCTCAGAAAACAGTTGCTTTATGAGCTTAGGACACAAAACACAAGAAGTGCAAATGATCCAACTAGTGTAGCTGCTCCAATTTTACATTTCCACTTAAACCATACTGAACTGAAGGCACATTTTGTGGCCAGATTTTCATTGTGGCCTTCTACCAACACTTGACTGAACACTTCTATTTAGCATCTCCCAGGTGCAGTGGGAATATACATGTAAAAATAGATATCAGAACTACACAACTCAAAATACAAACCTACTGGCATGTACAAAGACAAAAATTCACATTCATGTGACATATGGCATATATATCATATTTATGTACGCTCAAGAGTTAGTTATACTGGTAACTTTTACACATACAAAACAGAGCTGGGTTAGAGAAGACGATCAATAAAGTGAGTAGAGGGCAAAAAAGTGAGAAAACTGCTGTGGAACATATGAACACTAGACTGATTTCTAATTTGGTCTAAGAGTCTAGCGTGAGAGAAATGTAATGTTGAAATCCTGCAACCAAGAGTTGTCTATGAACCTCTTTTTTCATGTTTTTGCCTCAAACACATGCGACACATGCGACACAAGCATAGAAGTACTTGTCACTTGACTTTGTGATTCCATGCTTAGCGACACTTAGAGAAAAGTGTGTGCGTGTGTATGTATGCGTGTGTGTATTCTGCGAAGGGTTAGACAAAAAGAGAGCAGAGAGTTCAGGTGGGGGAGGAGCAGACCAGAGGTGGAGATAGCAGAGAGTGGGTGTTGAGGGTGGGGCAGGTCTGAAATAGATCACTTAATGGAACAAAGTGTAATTAATGGGTCACCACAGATAAGAAGACGCTGGCTCTATCTGGGAATGTGCTAATAGAGCTGACACACACTCAGCAAGATCAGTGCAAACGTGTGTGCGTGCTGTGTTAGTGCATGTGTGTGCACGTTTTAAAGACACACAGTGGATAAATAGTGGGTGGAGAAGACTGGCAAAGGTGACAGGTTAACTTGCTTTTCTTCATGACAAAGATCTGTCATCTCTGCAATCAGAGAAAACCCAGAAAAGGAAAGGCACACACATATTCGCTCGCCACACGGCCTCCCTTGCTCACTAAAACGTTCCGCCCCACATCAAAACATGAATGATGTTATTACACTTGGTGAGCCAGCACGCTTTTAGTTGCAGGGATGTGGTTGTTTACGGAGAGATGGAGGAGAAGGAAGCCGCCTGGTCAAGAGAGGGTCAAACCTGAAGTGTTCTAAGAGAAGTAAACTGTCACAAACCTCTCCTCAAACTTCCTGTCTGTGTGTCCCTGCGTCAGGGGAACATGCCTGGAGCCAAGGGGGCCTGTGCATGTGTTTGTGGAAGCGTGTTGGATAAATCTATTGGTCTTGGAGCTGGGGAGGCTGGGGGGAGGGTTTTCAGACATCCACATACATCGGGATAGTGAGATGGCCAGTGATGGACATGGCAAGACAAAGAGGATTTCCCCTGTTTGTCTGAGAGCGTCGAGTTACCGCGTCACACACACGTAGAGAGAGAAGTCTGTCTCCGGGAGAGATTTTTTGAGAGTATGTGTGTGGCATGAGGCAATAGGTCATGCAACTTGTTGGCTTTGTGTGAAGGTGTGGGTGTTTATTTGTATGCTTTTTTCAGGGTCGCAGACTGGGTTGGCCTGTCTGACAGTGCTTTAGGCTACGTCCACACTAATGCGTTTTCGTTTGAAAATGCATTGTTTTCTCTCCGTTTTGAACTCCCGTCCACACTGAGACGGCACTTTCCTCAAGGAAAAACGTAGCGTTTTGAAAACGCTCTCGAAAACGCATACATTTCAAAACGCAGCTGTCCCGTCGCAGTTTGAACATACGAAAACGCAGACTTTCTAAAACGATGACGTATTTTAGTCATGTGATGCAGTCATGTGACCAAATAAACAAAGATAGCGGAGTGCATTATACAGCGGTTGTTTTGATTGCTCTCAATCTTGACTGCCCTAAAAAAGATGAAGATCAGTTTGTACATGCTCCAGATAGCTTTTCTTCAAATTCTTTAATTCTCACTCGCTTTTGCGCATGCGCAGGACTGGAATGTAAGCGTTTTCATCCGTTTCAGTGTGGACGCACGACTCTGTGAAAACGACTGAAAACGCTAGTGTGGACGCGGAGCGTTTTCAGACGAAAACGCCGTTTTCAAATCTATCCGGACTAGTGTGGACGTAGCCTTAGTCAGACAAGCCAACTACCACATTACATTGGAGTTCAGCTTTGATATGGAATAATTAAAAAATATACATAATAAAACAAAAACACAATTGTTGCAGTTTTTATGTAAATGGTCTTTTTATTCCATGACAGTCACCTTGACAAGTCAATAAATATAAAATGAAATAAATATAACAGTTCTGAAATGTAAGGGCATGACCTCGACAATAGCAAGCTGTGCAGCTCTTGGCACTCTAGGTGAATTTTAAATATTGAAATGTCTTGTTATGTGTGTCCACACTCCCTGGGTTGTGGACACACATAACAAGACATTTCAATATTTAAAAATTATGCCTGCCTGTGAGGATTTAACCCCTGAATGTAGCATCGGGGGTTAAATGCAAAGGGACGAAACTCTAGCCTGTTAGGACAGGGGAAGAACAGCTTCAAAGACTCAACATCAACTACTCTCTTTCTCGCATACACACACACACACACACACACACACAAACATGTATAAACACAAACTGACGGACAGTCCATTGCTCCCAGCATATCTCGAGTTTGTCCTTGGACTGTCTGAATACCACTGGAGGCATGATTTGAGAGAGCAAGTGGGAACAAGAGAGTGAGGGAGACAAGCAGAAAGGAAGAAAAAGGAAAATGATAGAGGGAAGGAGAGGGAGAGAAAAGAGGCACCCCTCAATGACATCTAAAGAGATAACTCACTCTCTAGAGCTTCTTCTCTCTTGCTATCACTTTCCCAGGCAGCACTCCTTCCACATAAGGCCTGAAGTGTCTATGTGTATGTGTGTGTGAATGAATGAGTGACAGAAGTGTATGTGGGAATACAGTGTATGTGGAGGTGAAAAGGCAAGAGATTTCTGAATCTCAATGAGATGATCTAAAGAGCTATCAAGCACAATGATATGCATACTACACACAGTGCATTGCATGTACTATGTTTGGCAAGAAAAGTGTTCCTGCTCTGACATCATGTTGGCTGTCAAAAATTGTGTAAAATCTATAATTAACAAAACAGGAAAACTGGTTTGCATGTAATGTCACTGTTTGATTAGATACATTGAATGTTGATAACACAAAATAACTAAGCACTCATATGTATTCATGTCAGAATCACTTTGTTGCACTCAGATGGCTGCTTAAGAAATGATGTACAGAACACAACACAAACAACAGCTGGCTTGTTTCTTGATTGAAAGTTAACTTTGGGAAAACAAAGCACCGGGCCACTGGCGGGTCATAGCAATGTTGAAAACATCCAAACAAAACAGCAGGAAAACACAAAGTGGCAGCATTGGACGATGCTGCCACTGTCGTCAGAAATGCTCCCCTATGCAGACACAGACAACTGTGGGGAAGAGTTAACCTTTTGATAAGCTGCTTCTAGTCCCAGCTGTATGCATTTTTCATTGAAATGTATGAGTCAGAAAGAGAATAATTATCTCCTCTCGCTCCGTGGAGACGCGAGGGGTTGTAGCCCCCCGTCTGGTCTTCATAAATCAACTAAGTCCTAAAACGAAGCCACACTGATAAGCACTGAGGAACTAAGCTATGCTAATTCATAACCCCAAAATAAAGGAAATATACACAGTAAACCTTTAATGGTTGTGCACAACGGCAAAGACATAGAGAAGTACACGATTACACTTGGAATACTAGACATATTCAAATCTTCCACTCACCTTATAATGGACACAGAATCACATTATGTATCTAAGAATATTAATGTTATTCCAACATGGAATTGACTTTAATACAAGTCTGATAAAAAACCCATCCAATAAAACTTTGACTCAGACCAGACAAGAGCACTGCTTCATGTAATCCAGCCTCCTTAGTCATTTTGATGAAATCCATGTATTTGTGCAGGGAAAGCGTTGTCATGCTTCAGAAACAGACAAAACATAGCATCTGTATCACACTATTTATAAAGCAATGTGTGCAATTGTGTATTCACTGTGGGTCTTGCAGGTATTTCTAATATTTACATTACATTACTTTTAATCAGAGTGTAATGAGAGGTTAGAGCCCAATAATGCTGTTGATATTAATTAGAAAAGCTTGTTGTATTACTGATGTCAGATCCTCTCTCACCTTATGCGATTATTTCTGTGACCTGGGTATTCTGTTTGACAGCCCTGGTCTAAAATGCCCCAATGGTTCTCATACTTGACAAACACATACGCACAAACAGAGAGAACCTGAGCAGTGTCTACTAGAACCAGGCAGGAACACTGAGCCCTCCTTCAGACGGGCCACAATCTCCTTCACAGGAGACATCAACATCTACCCTGGCACAGGGAGGGTGGGTGCACACCCTTTTCTTTGTGTACACAAAGACATACACAGAAAAGAAACAGAGCACCAACCTCTGCAGAGCTTTAGATCTTTATCTGACAGCATCAGCCAACACCAAATATACACACAGTCCTGTCCTGACCTTGTGGCACTTCAAGATTAATCAAAATTGCAGCTGGGATCAGAGGTGTGGTACAATGGGCAGAGAGAGTGATTCATTTTGTGTTAGTGTGTGTGTGTTTTTGGGTGTCACTCTACATGTGTGTGTGTGTGTATGTGTGGTAATAGTGGATGAGACAAAGTTAGAGATTGAGAGAGGCCAGGTCAGGGGAGGCACTCACCCTCTCAATCTTCCACTATTGACTTTAGAGCAGAGAGATGTTCCAGAGCAGTCAATGACAAATAGAATAAACTGATCAATAACCTTGCACTTTTCAGAAGGTACAGAGGCACCTTTAAAAAAAACAAAACAGGCGCTCGACTTGAACTATGCAAGAGGGGAACATTGATCATCACAGTGAGCTTCGCTAGGCTGCTTACACAGTTTTGTCTTCCACCCATGACCTGTGGAATGCTCTTCTCAATAACCAAAGGACCAAAGGTCACATTCAAACTGTATTTAAACAGCAAATAAAAATACAAAACTTGTAATAGAAAAATCAGAAGAAAATGCCTTGCCTGAATGCTGCAAGCATTAAAAAAAATAATTTGACTGAGTATGCATTAGGTGTAAGATGAAGTTGCTTGTTAAGGCAGGTGTTTAAGAAAAAACATGAGGTAGAAAAGTCAGCAGGACTGCACGCAGAGAGCAAAGGGAAGAAAACTGTGAGTGAGAGAGGCAGAGACAGAAGTGTGGGAAGGAAGAAAGAGGAGAAAATCTACCCTCTGCCATAATTTAAACGAGCCATGGTCTCCCAATGCTGTGTTTACAATGTATAATTTATGCCTCCCAGTTCAAACACAGCTTTATCTGCACTCAGCTGCTAAGTGATATGATTTCACTTTTTACAACCCCATCCCACCTCACTCACCCCCAACTAATCATATCCACTACAACCCCAGTCACTGTGTAATGTAGGCTGGTGTGATTCTGCACGCCTCATGCATTGGCTTTCAACTGTACAGCCCCAAGGGCTAAAGTAGCATATTAAATCCTTTCCTAACTCCGTCCTCTTCTCCCCCTAAAGGGAAAAACTGCCCGTCCTAGACACATACTTATGCACGTGCATTCTTATGTTCGTCTCTGCAAAAAGCACGGACATGTACACTCTGCACGCTGCAAAAGAAGCCTCATATGTTACGGCTGTTAAAGTTTCTTTCTGTATTTATTGCTGTGGTGGTGAGCAGTAATGTTCCATTTCACAGCTGCACACTTTGACCTCCCATCAGAGCTTTTCTAAAGACCCAATCGCTCTGAGTTGCAGTGCAATGCATAGCCACTTTGGTTACTTTAATGATGTATTTCTGTACATGTATAAAACATATCATACCATGTTGTGCTTTGGGTTTGTTTGCTGCCTAAAAGTCTCTGTTGCTGCACTCTGCCTGGACATCTTCACTTTTCTTCATACTTTACTGGCTAAAGAAGTGTGAGGATCATCTTACAGTTAAAAGAGTCTTAAAACAATACTTCTACAGTGAATAAGAATGCTGTTAGCTGAAAAACACTGGGAATGATTAGGGCCTCTCCATCAGTACTACAGTAATACTACTTTCGACTGCTCCCTTATCACACAGGGTCACCACAGCAGGTAGCAACACATTTTTTATGCTGAGTTTTATGCTGGATGTCCTTCCTGATGCCACAGTGTAATGTTACCCACCAGTCTATGATAATACCACACTATCTACTACAAGAAAAAGTCTTACTTTCAGAACCGTACAAGCATAAAAATATTACTAGTTAATTTGCTTAAAGGTATTAAATGTTCTGCAGAAGTCTTTTGTGTTATATTACTGCAGCATTAATGTGTAGGCTGATTTTTTTTTCTTCTGCAAATGTTTCAGGTTGAGCACATTTAAAATATTTTATATATATTTATGTAATTTAATCCACAGCAATGTATTTTTCGCATTTTTTTAAGATGATCAGTATCCTATGACTGAAGACAATGTAATGTTAAAAATCCACTATTAGTCTGGTATTAAAAATGAGAAATCTTGTTCTTCTTTGTTTTGTTTTTCCTCCAGAGCTTGCAGGCTCTTTCACATTTTTTCCAGTCTAATGTGGTTTTCTTGTTTTCAAGTATAACCAGTGGTTTGTACCTTGCTCCAAACCCTCTAAATTTCCATTCACCAAGGCTTATCTTAACTGTAAAAAAAGATACGTCTACCTCCCTGAGAGTCTTCTTGGCTTGGTTAGATGTTGCAAAAGGGTTTTTTTTTAACCAAAGAAAGAATTTTGTGATCACACATTTTAGTTGTCTAATGTGATCTTCCAGGCTGTTTGAGCTTGTTGAGCTTTCCACTAGATTTCTTCTTTATAAGAATGTAGAAATACTTGCTGTCTCTCTGATAGGTTTATTTATTTCGGTTGGATGACGGCTTCCTCCATTTGCATCACCGTCTCTTTGAACCTCAAGTTCAAAGTTGCAATGAACAGCTACCAAATTAAAGTTCAACACTTGGAATCAACTGCAGATTTCTTCTCTGCTTAATTCAGTACAGAACAATAAGGGGACAGGCCTCGTGTGGATATGAAACTGGTTGTGACACAATTGTCCAATTACTTTTGAGGCTCTGAGAACATGACTATATGAAATAAACTGAATGTAATTCTTTAACAATTACTATAACACTTCTGTAACACACCTTTCACTATACAGAGGCAAAACTACTGAATATATTATATTGTCAGAAATTCATGAAGTCATAGAATGTAGTGTAATGTTCATTTGATCACCTTTTATGTACTTTTTAATGTTCATTTTTAGTAACAACTTAAGAGTAAAACTGAAACTTTTGTGTTATCATACATTTGCAATTATCATTACAATTTCAAACATCTTTTGTAGTCATGTAAGGATTGTAAGGATTTTGTGACTCATATACAATCACCACATCTCTATTCCTAGACATATATTTTATGAATGGTCTATTAATACTACATTTTTATATTACACATCAGTGTATATGTACTTCTTTAAAGTATAGTCTCTCCTCTTTTTGCCAGAACCCTTTAGATAAATTTTCCCACCATTTCTTCCTTCCTTCAGTCATTTCTCTTTTATATTGTTCTCTGCCATTTCCTCCCCTCTTCTTTCTCCGCTGTCTCTAGTGTTTGTGCTAGCAGAAAATTCCCACTTCATCTCTGGGGAGAAATGCATTTTTTCCCTGTTTCACTCATCTCTCGTTCTTCTCTTGTGTGTTTTCCATGCTGGCAAAGCTTCCCCTTCCTGCGTGCAGCAGGGAGCGTGCTCTGTCTATGGCTGTCCCATAAGAGACCCTACAGTCTGATGTTCCAATCTCCTCATCCAGAGGGATGCTCTCTCCATGCTGCTGTCTCTCTGGCTGCTCATTTCTGTTTTCTGTATAACTTACAATGTCTTTTTTTTTATTGTCTCTGCATAGTTTAGTCTTTTCTATTTTAATCTGTTTATCTGATTCTTACCCTTTTGACACTTTTATCCTCACATGCTCTCATGCGCTGTCTCCCAAATGACACAGAGATCCTTAAAATTCAGCTTTTCCTCTTTAATTGTGAGATTTCTATTGTATTCTTTCCAGCGTTGAAATATATGTAGCCTTTCAGAAAAAGTAATCCTTACTCGTTTTGACAAGGAAAAAATTTGCAAGGAAGTATTTTGAAGATCTGGGTAGGACCTTTAACATCGATACAGAGTTTTTTTGATTTCTACTATAGAAGCAGTGTGTAAAGTCTGAAGCATCATAACTAAATCCTACTAGTTTGGTTATGATGCTTCAAATCTTACTAGGCTACAGATCAGAAACCACCTCCACATGGTTAGGGATTGTCCCTTTAGATATTGATCGGCCACCTAGGTCAACTTAAAATGGACACCATATCCTATGACCTGGATAATGGTAAACACAGATAACCTGATCACTCATATCACACCACACACTGCAAATTAGCGCTTTAAAAGAAGACTTTTACAAAGTCCTATAAAGCCCTATAAGTTTGTATTTTACAAACTTATAGGGCTTTCTGTTGTTTCTATCTCATAGAGCACTGCAAAATGTACTGCAACTGAGCTACATAAAATGGAGAGCACTGTTTCATATAATCGTAGGTCATTCTCCTTAACCATACCAAGCACTCTGTCAAAACAAAACTGGACGGGAAATGAGCAAGACCCTTATAAATAGTAAACTATATAATCCTATAGTGCAGTGCAGTTTACAAGAACTACTATATCTACGTGGTATGATAATACTGTTGTTGATAAAATCTGAAAGACAACATCATTGAGTAAACGGAAAATGCGAGACAGTTTACAATTATTGTAACTCTACTAGACAGTTTAAGTATAAATTGGAGAGAAAGAGAGAAATGCCAGTTTCCTTATTTTACCAATAAAATGTGGAACACAAAGGTCCAGATGGTAACAGAGCAGTTATGATGCTTATAGACATACCAGGAAATACCAGGGACTTATGGAGATATAAACAAGTTTTAGAAGATGAGTAAAATGTTCCATTTGCATAAAATCAGACTAATGACTTGACTACAAAGGAAGAGTTCATGTGTGGGTGACGTACCATCTATGGACAAGGTCTTTGCTTAACTATGCTACTTGTACACTCAATTGGGCAGCAATTATGTTTATGTTTTGACCTATGTATTTGAAAAAGCAACCGAAAAACAAAGAATCTGTTTTGGGTTAAAGTTAATCCACCTCTTTATATGTTGCTCTTAGCTCAGGACAACCCATTAATCCACTGTGTTCTCAGCTGGACAGAGAGGAGAAAGGACACACATGTCAGAACTTGTTGTCTGTGGGATCAAGAGCAATCACAAGGTAAAGAGCAAGCTGACTGTTGGCACAAAAGCAGATTTTGACATATCTAGGTAACATAATCCTTCAGTGTAAATGATGAGCGTAGAGGGCATCCAGTGTAAGTACGTTGGTTACACACTCTTCTGCCAGGCATATGTACATAGTCATACATCCACACACACATAGACACACATCTAATGAAATTGTGCATAATGTTTGTTTGGGTGGAACTTGAACCTGTCTGTGCCCCAGGGCCTCAGCCAAGCCGGTGTTTGTGTGTGCACATGCAATTACATAGAGAAAGAAAGAACACCTGGACACCTGGAATGGGCTGTCAGACTCACTGGAGCTGTCACACATTCCAGAATAAACGTGACCCCAGCTCTGAGGGGGGCACACCTGTGCCATGGGAGGCCCCTTGTCTGTTAAGGACCCTCGCATAAAAACCCTCATGGTGACAAAGTTGGAGGTGTTTAATTGGCACTCAAACTTACTCATTGCTAAAAAGGGTACTAATAAAATCTCTTCGAGTCACCTAAACAATGGGAAAACGGGCTGAAGGTGCAAAGAGGGTTATTGTTATACAGATAAAATAACTCGCCTCCTAGGTACTTAACTAGTTTGAGTTTGGCTGCCAAGGCTTTCGTAATACTGTGTAAGTCTGTGTCTTTGGGGCGGTACAGTGAGCAGCTATGCACTTTATGCTGCTGTAAGCGCTCATCAAAGCCAGCACCATGCATGAGAGCCAAGGTTCCCGAGTTCTTTGCTCGGTCACTGTGCTCGGGGCAGAGTGTGTGTGTGTGTGTGTGTGTTTCAAGGGATCAGGAAATTGTTTGATCACTGCCCTGCGCTGTACAGCCCAGCCATTAAAGAGCACTTTTAACCATTTGCTAAACAGTGACAGAAAGAAGTATGGAAAGAAAAATGAACCTGAGTAGGGATGGTGCAGGTAAACACAAAATAAGTGAAATGCTAAGCCAGAATACCTATAATACAACAAAACATAAAAAACAATCCAACAGCATAATCATGACGCTACAAACACAGACTTGGCAGGTCAGATAAATATGTTGGGTGGAAGGGAGGACAGTGGGCTTGGGGGTCCTGTCCTAAACTCGACCTGCAAATGCTGGCACACCCTGTCCTGCTGGTGGCTAAATAAAGAGCCCCAGGGTGGGCTGGGCTGGGCAGCAGGAGAAACAGACACAGAGTCTGCATTACCCGGCTAATCTCATTAGGGAGGGAGCCCTGCCAAGCTACCAGGGGTCAGCCAGAGTGCCACGTCACTCAATGCACCTTTGGCACTCCCTCTGACCTGCGAGCAGGTTTGGAGTGAGACTTGTGTCCAGCAATGGTGAGTTGTGATGAGGAAATGGGTTGATGGTAAAGGTGGTAACAGGCAGTAAAATTAAGAAAAAGAGGTAAACTGGATAGGTGGATTTATAAACCAAGAATCATCTGCATGTAGTACTTTCAGACATGTTTTCAAAGAGTAGCTAAACCTGAAACTTTGTGGATAAAGTGGATAAAAAAAGTAAAACAGTTATAAACCAAATGAGAGAGAGAGGGAAGCAGAAGGTGATGGTGAGTAAGAGTTAAAGATGGAGCTAAAGCTAAAGAGGATAGATAAGCAGCATCCTCTCCTGCAGCTTGGTTTAATGTATTTACAGCGGATTGCATCAGGGCGCTGTAGTTAAAAGGGCCATCGCCATCCAACGGGGTCATCTGTAGTGTGATGTGCCTCTCATAAAGGAGATGTGTGTCACTGCGATTAGAAACACACACACAATCACGCAGACAATGGATATCATATACCCACAGAAACACAGACAGAGAAACATACATACGCTTAAGCGCAAATGCTCACATGGTCAAATCTCTTTGAACAAAAAAAAGAAGAAAGAAAAAATAAAAGCCAAGAGTATTTTAAACTTTTGCCAGCTCTTTTTTTATAGAGCATACCCCTGTTGGCTCCTTATACATCTTTCTTCCCTTCTCTACCTCTGTGAAAACATTTGAGAGGGGATATGATTGCACTTTCAGATGTAGCTCATTGTGCTTGGTTGGGTTGGTGCCTAGGGCACATGCTGCTCCCACACAGGGTCAGACAAATTAGCTAAAACCAGTATAGCATCAGTACACTTTGGATTCTAGCCACCATCCCTGTACCAAATAACATCTCCACATAAGTGAAAGAAGCATCAAAACTCCTGGTACAGAACAAAGCGGGCATCCAAGACAATAGATATGAGACTGGTTAAGAAACACATAACATGGAAAAGAGGAGCTGCAGTGGAAGTGGGTTGCAAAATGGCTTGCAGAGGCAGGAGGAATTCAAAAGCAACGTGCCCGATACGAGTTTTGTCAATAAAATGTGCTCATCAGTTGTGCCACACTGTTCCCTCCAACAGTATGTTTACAATAGCAATACAACTCTGGCTTCTTCCCACTCACATGTTAGCTTAATAGGTGATTCCAACTTGGCCATCAATGTGAGCAAGAAGTTAATATACATATAATAAATTGTTGTATGTGTAAAGTGTGTTGAGTGGTGAGTAAGTCTATGTAAATGGTAAATGGCCTGTATTTGTATAGCGCTTTACTTAGTCCCTAAGGACCCCAAAGCGCTTTACACTACATTCAGTCATCCACCCATTCACACACCCATTCACACACTGGTGATGGCAAGCTACATTGTAGCCACAGTTATTTTGTAGTGTTTTTAAATTAAAAATTCCATAGTAAGAAAAACATCAATTTCATATTAATATCAACATACCTTTGGAAAGCACTGCTCATGGACCACACATGTATCCTGGCCCCAAAACATTACTAAAGAATAATCTGAGTAGTGCTATAGAGGCCAAAATACCATAGCCAGGTGTGTACAGTGGCCCTGCAGACTGAGTTGTTTAAAATCCTAAACTACTAAAATTCAATAGCTAGAACAGTAAGAGGGATAAAGAGAAAACAAGAGTGAAAGTAAGGCTAAAGCTGAGGCTAAGTTGAAGATAAAGCTGCTGCTTTGTGTGTGTGTATAAATCAAGCCTGACTGCTGACTGGCACATATTGAGGTGGGAAGTACACAAGAGGGTAACCAATGCAACCAGAGCCAGGAATGTCTATTAAAGCAACATGTGAATCGCCTTATTTGTGGATGAGGCCTTTTAGCTTTACTTTTATCATGTGCCACTGGCAAGGTGACATACCCTAAAGAAAAAAGATTCCAATCACTTTTTTCACTATGAGGCCAGGCTTAGAGGTATTTTGGTAAACCTCTGGTAACTTGCTATTTGATCAATGCATGTTGTATTACAATTTCCTGACTAAGTGAATCCTTGCCTAGTTGTTCGGCTGGTGTACTGGCTCTTCTGGATAACACCTGGGAGTTTATGTTATTATTGAGCTCTTATGAATACCCTCAGTATATTTGTAAGTGCTTCGTAAACTGTGCATAAGAGCGTGTACTGCATAATGAGGCCATCATCCAAAACCATTCTAAAAGAACTCGAGTCTGGGTAAAGAGAGAGCCAGCTAAAGAGAGAAGGAAGGGCACTCAGAGAAAGGTTGAGAGTTCACAGCTGAGTTCATGCGGACCCTGCACTGCTATGGGCCCCCGGCCAATGCTGAGATTGGGATAAGCCTCTGATGGTTCCACTGTGAAATGGGATCAGAGGAAGGACAGAGGGAGGGATGGATGGAAGGACTGAGGGAGGGCCAGTGGGAGGGAGTGTGTAACTGTATGAATAGGCCAGAGTTGGTGTTGAGATTTGAAATTGTTTAACAAGCTAGTTTCAGAATATGCTGCCAGGGACGGAGCTGATTGAATTGCAGCTGTACGGTGCGGGAACATGCTTGGAGGGATTTTTCTTCACTGATGTATAAAAAATTGGTGGAATTGTTGGACTTGATTAGCTTCCTAAAAAAGCCAAAGGAAATTATCTTCACTGTATCACAGTAAATATAAAAAATGACTCCATTTGGATAAGTGACATGATATACCTCTAATACTTTGAACCTGGTATATTATAAAGGACTGGACAGTTCTGGTAAACACTGAAAGTAAAAGTTATGAGTCAGTACGTTACAGTGCCTGAAGCCCACTACAGCAGGTGCCACTTTTCTAACAAAAAGCTGTTCCAGCTAACCTTAAAGTTACCTTAGTGTAAATGCTCCACTGTTGACTAAGAGTGGGAGTGCCCTTATCCTCTCAGCAGGGGAGAGAATCGCATAAAAGAAAAGAGAGAAGAGTGGAGAGATAAAAAAGTCTTTAGCAAAGCGAAGCTCCCTTGACTAATTTTGGAGGGGTGAACAGTACACAGGTCGGATGTGCTCCGTGGCACAATTTGCAAAATAAGTGAATGCACCACTTTGATAAATATTAATAACTGAGAACAGAGCAATTATGTAGCTATTTAGAAACTTAATATTTTACAGGTATAAGATATATATAATTTGTTAACCAAATGTAATGCCTCAAAAGATGTTTTCTCAATAAAATGAAGTGAATTTGAAATTTGTACATATATATTTTCTAACTATCTGCAACACATACAATACAATATAACAACTAATGTGTGTAAGTTTTAAATGCAAGAAGTGAGTGAAGTCCATCTAGAAGCAAGTGTAGCAAATTGGGAGTCTGAATCCAGGTAGCTATTTTAAAGCTCCTATTTAAGTCACCAAGGAGAGAACCAAATATTTAATTTCTTTGGTCACGTGGATATAAAAAAGAACTACCAGTTAAATCTAATAAAAGTGGTTTCAATGCTTTTTGTGCAGATTTTTCCAGAAAATATGATTTAAAAAGCATTTTTCCCCACTGAAAGTTATATGTGCCCTACACACCCTCACAGTTTCAGAACATAGTGTCTGAAATCCTTTGGACATCTATTGTGCAATAAATCAATGAAACAACATGACCGGCTAATTATTCCTATTTGAATGGATGAATGGCTCTTTAGGGGCAGAGGCCATTTTATGTGTCCAGTTTTCCAATATCTCTGAATGTCCAAAGTCGGGTCACAATGGCAGCTGGCAGGAAACCAGCAGGGTATTCCAAACGTCCTTCTCCTCAGCTGAAGTTTTCATTTCTTCAACCAGGAAGCATACCAACCACATGCTGTAACTACTTTAACCAGC
This sequence comes from Neolamprologus multifasciatus, assembly GCF_963576455.1. Taxonomy (NCBI): domain Eukaryota; kingdom Metazoa; phylum Chordata; class Actinopteri; order Cichliformes; family Cichlidae; genus Neolamprologus; species Neolamprologus multifasciatus. The sequence goes on from NC_140450.1 coordinate 22,083,304, forward strand.
TACTTTCGACATGGAGGACCAGCAACTCTACTTCAAGCTCCCTCTATATGTCCAAGCTCTTCACCCTCTCTAATAATGAGCCCAAGATACTTGAAATCCCTTACCACGAGCACTCTATCCCCCAACTGAGAGGGAGCCCTCTGTTTTCCAGCAACCATGGCCTCAGACTTGGAGGAGCTGACTCTCTTCCCGGCTGTTTCACTCTCAGCTGCAAACTGTTCTGGGGCTGAAGGTCATGCTCAGAATGAAGACAACAGAACCACATAATCTGCAAAAACGTAATTTTGCAGTTCCCAAACTGGACTCCATCTTTACCTGGCAATGTCTCAAGATCCTGTCTATAAGCAACACAAACAGAATGGAGGGGGCAACAAGGAGCAATCTGAAAACATGTTTGACTTTGTGCCAAGGATGTAGACAGAGCTCTTACTTTGCTATACAAGGACCTGATTCAGAACTCTATACTGCATCAGTACATGCCACAGATGTCCTTAGCTTTCTCCAAGTCCAAGAAAGACATTTAGACTGGATGGTTAAATTCCTGTGACCTCTTCAGAAGTCCTGCAAGGGTGCAGATCTGGTTCACTATTCCACACTAGAACAGAATCCACACTGCTCCTCCTGAATCCAAGGCACAACGTTCAGACGGAACCTCCTTCCAGGACCTTGGAATAAACTTTCCTTATCTGAGATCTCCATGCAACATGAATTCAGTTCAATTCAGTTTTATTTATATAGCCCTAAATCACAATAACAGTTGCCTCAAGGTCTTTTATACTGTAAGATAAAGACCCTACGACACAATAAAATACATACATTAAAGTGGCTTGTCAACCAAGACAAGCCAACAGTTCGGAGACACTTTCCCATCTCAGGACAAATCTCATCCTTAGCCCCTCAACTACCCACAGGAACCTCTGCCAGTGTAACTGGTGAGGCTTCTCCTCAACCTTTAGGTTTTGTCTTCTCCACAAGTTTAGAAGTTCCTCAAAAATTTCTCTCTGCCATCCCGCATTATCACCAGACCAGGTAAGCAGTTCCCCTGTCCACTAAGTGATGATGAGCTGCCTGGAGAAGCCCCATGAATCCAGGCCTGGAGGAAGATCCTAGTTATCTATTAAGGTTCTAAACCCTTTATGGGGCGATCGTGGCTCAAGAGTTGGGAGTTCGCCTTGTAATCGGAAGGTTGCCAGTTTGAGCCCCGGCTTGGACAGTCTCGGTCGTTGTGTCCTTGGGCAAGACACTTCACCCGTTGCCTACTGGTGGTAGTCAGAGGGCCCGTTGGCGTCAGTATCCAGCAGCCTCGCCTCTGTCAGTGCGCCCCAGGGTGGCTGTGGCTACAACATAGCTTGCCATCACCAGTGTGTGAATGTGTGTGTGAATGGGTGGATGACTGGATGTGTAAAGCGCTTTGGGGTCCTTAGGGACTAGTAAAGCGCTATACAAATACAGTCCATTTACTATGGGTCTATCGGGGAGTCCATTTTACAAGTATTCTCTAAATGACTGTAACTCCATTATCATTTGTGCTACAGACAAAAGAGAAAGAAGAGAAGACAAGCTTTACACAGTAGCACATGGCATCAATAAGGTACTTCTGTCTGAACACAGATGGCAAAAGATCAGCTCTGTTAATCTTTTACCATGTGAGTTTCACGTAACCTTACTTCTCAATCATTTGGGCTAAAGAGAAAATTCAAATGGTTACTGAAAGATGAAAAAAAAGTTTTTTCATTTTACAGCCAAAATTACAACTTTTCCTCCTAAATCTTGGACATTCCAGAATTCTTCCATAGTTTTTCATGTCCACCTGACATAATGTGTCTGTAGCCAGTCCATGTGGTTCAGGCATGTACTATATATATATATATATATATATATATATATATATATATATATATATGCATATACAGTTATATATGTGACAAAGGCTTTTGGATTTTGGTTTTCAGCAGCTTATGAGCTCATTCTGTCAAGAAGAGATACTGTCTGCCTTAAATGCACACACCACAACTCACACAAACCCTTTCTCGCTCTCCATCGTGGCCTCTGCTCCTACTGTATGTGTGGCACGCAGCATGCTTTAAAGCTAGAACTATGAGGCACAACACTGTTTGCCTGGGGAATTCTCTGCTTCTACATCACTCCCTCTTCCTTTGCACGTCTCTTTCTGTCTGACTCTTCGACTCCCACACTCTCTTCTCATACTCTGACTATACAAAAACCCTGAAAGAACCTTTGCTTGCACAGCCTTTCCACAAAGCACCCCTCCCCTTCCCTCGCATAGCCAACGAACAGAAGAGATGGCAACCCCATGCTCAAAAGTGATTAATTTTTAATTTCTCACCACTTTTTCAAGTTGTGTCTAAGAGAGATGTCAGCAAACAGGAGCCCAGGGGAGGCTGCAGGAAGGAGGATGAGTGGGGTGGTAGCAGATGAGGAAAATGCAGGTGAGAAAAGCAAAGACGGCCGTAAGAAAGGGGAGGAGAATAAGAGCTGAAAAGATTAGACTGGACAGATATTTTTTAAGCAATATCACTATCCAAATAGATGAGCACTACAAGTAGATATAATATTAGAACTGCTTACTCATGCAGAGGTTTTATTCAGGCTGTTACTTTTGTGCCACAAGGTGGCTAAGCTCATTGGCTCAGTGCTTGGTTTCTCTTGGTGACATGGGCAGTGAAAACGAGCAGAAAATCTAACTGTTCCATATCAAGGAATATTTTTACTGCTGCTAATGTGACTTAAATACCTTGTTCCACAGCTGAGTGGGCTAGCACCTGCTGCAAGCTCAGCTAGCCTATTGCAGCTCAGTGCAGAGCTGTTGCTAATTTTCTGATTCAATTAGCATGCCTCAGAGCTTTCTCGTCTAATTGCAAACTACTTCACAGTTACCTCTCTGATTAATCACTGCCCATCTGCGAGCTACTGCGTGCAGCACTTGGTGTAACATATTTATACATCCCCAAATATCAGCATCAAATGGTCAATAAGCGTCTGATATTTAACACTTTTGTCTTAATCCCGTAGGTCTCTATATTTTAAAGACACAATAGCCATAACCTTACTATTTACTCAGTGTGGGTTAACACAATGATGCTGACCCTTGCCAATCACACCACAGGGTAGACAAATGTCTTCAAATAAAATGTCTATATGGGGCTCACTCTGTTAAACAAGTAGATTCCACCCACTTGAAAGACGGTGATCAGAGAAGATGGGCTTAAGACAGGTGTCTTTGGCTTTCCATGAAGCAACAAAATGCATAAGCTAAGGCTCAACAGATATGACTGACCCTTCAGCAACTCTTCGCTTCTATAACTGCCTCAGCACAGCTGAAGTCTGTCACCCTACCCACCCCTCATACACAGTCATGAAAATGAAAGTACACCATCTTTTATTTCTAAGGTTATACCATGTCAGTATTTATTTAATATACAGTGGTCCCTCGTTTATCGCGGAAGTTACATCCGTGAGTGAGTGAAATCCGCAAAGTAGCCAACTTTATTTTTTTACAATTATTATAGATGTTTTAAGGCTGGAAAATCCCTCACTACACACTTTATACACTTTCCTCAGACAGGCATGAACATTTTCACACTTTTCTCTCCTGTTTAAACAGCCTCAAAGTTCAAATCTTCATAGAAAAATAAGTCCGGTATTATAGAATGAACCCAAAGATCAAACCCTGTTTTCAGGTCCAGAACATGGGAATAAAGCAGCTGCTAGAGAATTCAACATTAATGAATCAATGGTACAGAAGTAGAGGAAGCAAGGAGAATGAGTTGAGCAAAGTTTGACTCATCTGTTTTATTTCGCTTAATGCGCCTCATAATACGGTGTGCCTAATGGTCCGAAAATTACAGTGACTTCTACCTGCGTTTAGTATGTCCAGAAGTCCAACTTTTTATGTGATGGTTAGCCTCTTCCTCTGCCTTTTGGATGCTACCGCAGGTGCCTTTGATGGGGCAAAACGTTTCGTCGTTTATGTTTGTTGGGGAGAGGACTTACAAACATACAGTACAGCACTTCAAAGTCACACTGCTAGCGTTTGAAGATTTATGTAAATTTGACAAGCTGAACTCATTCTGTACTGTAAAAGAGACACAGCACGGAGGAGACTGATTGACAATGGTCGACAGCTGATCGGGATGCAGAACACAATGCGCTGTTAAAAAAAAGAAAAGAAAGAAAAGCATGAAAAATTGCACAAAATAAAAATCTAAGCCAAAAGAATACTAAGCCAAAATTTAGAAGCAGTGCGTAAGGGTAAGTACACCACATGATCCGGTAGCTTGTAAAACTACTGTTAGCAGCAGTAATTTGAAGTAATAGTTAGCAATTATTGAAGTTATAGTTTTCTGCATGACTTTATCAGTCATAGAGTCATGAAGAGATTTTGGCCCAAGTTTGCAGGCTGTGGGACAGATCACATCTGACTCCAGAGTTACTTTGGTACACAAAGGACCTCGTGATCAACTTTAGATACAAAACATCTGTCCAAACAATAATTTTTCAGAACTTGTGTGATTTGTTCAGATGCAACTTTGCAAACCTAATCCAAGTTGCCATATTTTTTTTTTTAGACCAAATGACTTTCTCTTGGCAACCCTTCCAAACAAGCCATACTTGTTGAGATCGTTAACATGCCAACTGAGGCCTGTAGACTCCCAGACATAGCTCTTGGGTTTCTTGCAATTTCTCTGAATATTTCACAGTCTGACCTTGGGGTGAATTTGAAGGGATGTCCACTCCTGAGAAGATTGGCAGCTATCTTGAATGTTTTCCACTTGTGAATTATCTTTCCCGGAAATGATGGATTTCAAATGTTTAGAAATAACCTTATAACCCTTCAAAGGATAATGGAGAACAACAATTGCTTCTTTAAGATGATTCCTTGGGTTTCTCCTTCACGACACTGTGTTAACACACACTTGAATGCTCCAGTCCTACAAACTGCCAAACTGTTTGATTAGCAGCATCTGGCTGCTAGCAGTAAGTATTAACCCATTAGATGCTTATTATGCTTACTAGGTAAGTTATCTCACACCAAGTGCTTTGTTAGTCCTGGAAAAACCTGACATAACATTAAGTGACTGTTAGAATTATGCTCCAGTTTTTCTAATCTCTCCCAAATTAAGGATTCAGGATGGTGTACTCTAGACCTGGAGCTCATAACCCTTATCAAGACGCACCAGGAAACACATCACCTTTCTAACCAAACGAGATCAATAGTTCTGTGTTGTCTGGGCTGGCGGCCAGTGTTTACTTGTGTTGACCTCTGGAGCTCACGAAGACCAGCATAGGACAGATGAAAGCGGGAACAGAGAAAAGCACCATGGCAGTGAAGTTGCCTAGAGAAGGGCAGAAACCCTGCTACCAAAGAAAACATGCATAAGGTCAGAGAAAAGACAAAGTGTACAGAGAACATTAAGGTAGGACAACAACTAGTTTTCAAGATATCAAATATCAATATCAAGAAGAAAGGAGTAGAGGTCAGAAAAGAGCTTTAACGATGAGAGAAAGTACTACAGACAGATGGTTAAAGGAGTCTAGGTTATGTCAGAGGTAAGTCTAAGGTATCTTAGGTTATCGGAACAGTCAGCCAGCTAGAGATTTCCAACTATCATAGCCAAGGCACGTTGCTTTCAATCCCACACAATCCTCTTCTCTGTTCTCCAACCCAACCCTATTGACAAATCTAAAACCAAGGTCACAGCAGTGTTTACACAGCCTTTAGCCCAAATTACATCATCCAAACGCTAGCCTGCTGGATGCGTCACACTGTCACTGAGAGTAAATGACCTGGCAGACTGCCGTCCCGCTGAAAGAAGAGAAACAGAGAAAATGCGAGAGGTAACAGGGTGGGAGGGTTGGATGTTAGGGTAGGCAGAGCGGGCTACGGGTGGAGTCAGATGAAGAGCAAGGACTTAAAAAAAAGAGAAAGAGAAATGGCACATGAGTGTGAAACGTCGAAACATATCAGGGTGTTCATTTTGTGCCCTCTATGAAAACAATTCAGTGTTGCCAAAACATGTGCACGACAATATTGTCCTACTGGCAGTATTTTCTGCTCATGAGTCGACACACTGAACAACAAGGGAACATAATACATATTGTTACTGGATCCCAATAATGATGCATAACCCAGTGGCTGCACAGGAATATAATACCAATATGTCAGGTCTCTGATTTGGCCACAATTTGCATGGTTATAATAGCTTATCGACTGGCTCAAGGTTGAGCAGGGCCAGGCGGCTTCACTGTAATGACTGGCCGTGTGCCTTCGACAGTTTATTTCAAGCTTCTGTGGCTCAGTCAGCAGGCTCCCTATCTCATCAATACCCAATCTTGATCCTACTATCTGCAAGTCTACACAAACATGTTTGGCCCCTCACGCTGCCAGCAACCTCACCTCCACCTTTTCAATCCTCTGTATCCCAGTGATTCTTTTTCTGTAAATGACTCCTGTATCATAGAAGTATTTCCCATTAAGATCAACACATGTGCAATTCATTATGCTTCCCCAAATGTGATGCCTGTAAGTCTACCCATATAACAGCTATTGACTCTTCACAGTTTGGCCCTGCGCCCACTTTCTTCAACATCTGTGCAACAATACAACAGGCATCTCTAAAAGCAGAGACAAACTATTTGAAATTAAAATTATGGACTTTGAATTTTAAGAAAAGCTAAACTAGGCAAAGGAGAGATTATGAAAAACAGGCAGCTGTTTTTATTTGCAAATGAAAACACTTTGTGAACTGTATTATTTCAAGCATTTAATCGGTATTAATTAAGTTAGTTAGTGTGACACAAGAACAACAACAGCATACAATTACGTATCATAAGTCAGTTAGCCAACAGAAATATGAAAATCAGTCAAAAACTGAAAATCCCACATGTAAGCCTGATTTTTTTTAAAGATTTATATATGTACCTATTTATTGGTCTGACTTGTTGTTATTTGTCTTGCTTAGCAGGAAATGCAGTGCCGTTTAGATATTATGGGTCTTTAGCTTCATATCTATCAGATGAATACTTAAGTTGTAGTACAGGCATTGATAATTTGTTCAATTAACAATTTTGTAAAATTTTGAATTCTTGCCTTTGAAGTTTTCATTGTATTACATTATACAAATGTTAAGAGCAATGCCTTGTGTAATAAATAAATAAATAAATAAATAAATCACATAATGTCAGCCAAAGAAGACAAACAAAGAGGCTGGAGATGGAAAAAAGCAAAATATTTAGACTTTGAATTTTGACATGAGCAATTACAAAGTTTACAAATCTCAAGTAATAATATTATTAAGGATCTGAGTAAAGTAAAAAAAAAGACAAAAATGATGAGAAATTGGAAAAGTTAAGACAAGCGGGACCTAAGGTTAAACAAGAGACTTGATTATGTACCAAAGAAATATGAGAATAAAAGCGATGGAGTTTGTCTTCCAAGAATATGCCGAGGCTTTGTCACTGAAGCTTTCTTCACATGAACACACAACACCTGACAGTGTGATCCGCCCCCCCCCCCCCCCCAAAAAAACCCCCCTAACATTTTCTAAAATTGTCAAGTGCAGAAGTGCATAAAAAATTCTCAACTGTATTGGAAAAAAAAAACTATTGGAAAAACAAGAAAGAACTGCCTGATTTCCATTCAGTGTGACTTCAAGTGGCTGCCAATCATAAAAATAAAAACTAAACGTGTTAATCACCACATTTAGCAAAACTAAACTTTTTGAAATAATCGAATTCTGGGAACTATATATTGTATTGTAATTGTAATCTAATTACAACATTTAGACCAAATTCAATATAAGCTCCTCGACATGTTAAGTTAAAGTTAAAATTTAACTTAACATGTTTTTTGGTTTCTCTATAATCAACAAATTGGGCTCAGTACCCAAAAATTTAATCATTTTACATGGGAGCAAAAAAAAAAAGTACATAAGTTACATAAGTTGAATTTAAATATTAGATATTTGATAGATACAAATGATTTTACAATTTTTTTAAAGATAAAGTAAAATAATATTGTTTTAAGATTTTTTAAAGAGCTTCTAAGATTTTGTCCAACTGTAAACCTTTCCCATTGCTTAGACAAATCAATTCTAAAATCTCAGGATACTGGCTGTTGTCAAGCCACTTTCAAAACACAAAGACAGAAAAAGACAAAAACAGAAAATCAAATGGGATCGTGGAAATAGGCAAGCCACAGTCCTCTGTTGAGGGGTCAGAGTGAAGGAAGCACAGTCACGCCCGCTGTGGGCACTCAGCTGGAACTAAATGTGGACACCAAGACGCCAACTGTTGGAATGCTGCCAAGGACCTCTCACCCTGCTGTGCTTTCTCTCCCTCTTTTTGCCCGAGATGCAACATTTTACACTTATTCAGTCATTCCAGTTAACATTTTCATTATGACAAGTCAAATGATGGTTGAATGAAGGAAGATCATTAAAGCCAGTAAGTAAAGGATGGAGGAGTACACCACTGATAAACATGTTACCCATGTGTAGCCACATGTGTATGTTTGGGCAAGACAACCGTCTCAGGGATGTGTCAAAGAGAAAATAGGACCAGTGAGCTCCCAACAGCTGTAAGGGAGCTGGGCGTCACACGCACACACACACACGCACACACACACACCATCTGTGAAGAGCCACACATGACAAAGCAAATATGATTACAGTACGGAGGAAGACGAGGAGGATGATCCAAACACCATAATATAATTTCCAAGAAAGGATGGGTCAGGACATGAGGCAGGTGTGGGGGCGGTGGGGAAAAGGGGTTTACCAGGGGGAAGGGCAGGGGCTTAGCTGGTCAGAGGTCAGGCATACTGTGCAGCGATCTAATGGCTGTTTGGTTTGTGCACTGCAGCTTAGCTCATGTTTTCCAAAAACATGATACAGAAAGTAGGCCAGGATTCAAGAGACGAAGAGCACCACAAGCAGCAAACCGGATGAGTAAAATGCACCAAAGTTCGCATAGTTCAAACCTTTTCTCTGTTTATCTTAATTCCTCAGAGAACAAAGTTATTCAAAGGAAAGTATTCGGTACATAAAAAAGACATAAATCCCTGATTAATATTTATAAAATATGATCATAAATAGTAAATACATGCATTCAGAAGAAAAACCAGTCTACAGTGACTAAAATCTGTTTTTATTTATCAGTGGTGGCAATTTAATTTGGCTGGTGAGGTTCAGCTCCAGCTGTTTTAAGGCTACAGGCCAACAGCAAACATAAACCCTTTGACATGGTCAACATAACAATTCCTGAGTGTTTACGATTAGACCTTCAGGTTAAATCCTTCGTATACCCTGTCATTCAAAAGAAACATTTTCATACCAATTTATTATCATGTGATTTGTCGACTAATATTCAACGTATTAAAGGAGATTATGGTTGCATTAGAGGATTAGAGGTCTTTTAAGGAACCAGGACTGAGTACAGTGACCCCCCCCTAACCATCTATACACACATACATTCATCAGAATTTTCTCGCCAGATATATGAAAAAGATTATACTGTGATTTCTAGAATGTGAAACAAAACAATCTTTCTCTTATCCAGCCGTTCATCCATACATGCATTCATTTCTCTGTTGATTCCTCAAAGACATATCTATTTGACAGAAAAAGGTTGATCCTGGAGCCACAGCAGGGCTGGAATGCCAAGCATGGCTTTAAGCTGTAAGGTAACATCTATGTCAAAAGCTTCATCGTGTATAAGACTAAATCTCAGCTCTCGCCAGGGTTAGACAGGTCCTGAGTAGGAACTACAAGGGCAATCTAATAAGAACACATTCAACATTGTCCACAGGAACTAACCTGACATGTGACTGCCTGCAACACCTTAAGGTCAAAGGCCAATAGACGTTTCAGCAAATTTGACCAGGCATGGCATGAGCTAATATTCTGTGAGGGTGGGAGGCATGACCTCCAACCCTTACCTACTAAGAACCTTGAAGTTTTTTACCCTGACCTAGACTCGACTCCTTCATCTGGGATGTTAGCTATACTAATTACTACCTGATAGCAGCCTGGTGCCAAAGGCAATTCATCCCCTTCCATTCTCCACAACGCTGCTCCAGCAGCTGGTGCCAACCTCACTTAACAGTCATGAAGTGTTTCCGACATGAAGTGCAAGCCTAAACTTTTCATCTACTCTGTTGGGACACTGAGAAATGTAAACAAAACCAGAAAGCTATGATTGGCAAATCATCTACATCCTATACTTACCTAAAATTAGTAGGTTAAAACTGAGAAACCTTAATGCCTTTTTAACAACAGATGACACTTTTTTTATTTGATGAAAATAGATTGAAATACATTGGAAATACATTTGAAAGTAACATTACCTAGGATTTCAATGATCATCACGACACATTAAGAAGATCATTAAAAGATTAGGAGAAATCCAGAGAAACCCTCTATGCACGGAATGAGGATTTTATTTTTAGCCTTTTTTAGGGTGGGTTGGGAATTACCTAAGGCGAGTAGAACTACCTCTAGTCCTAGAGGTAATTCGGCAAACCCCATGTCAACCTTCAATCAAACAAAAAATGTACATTTTCCCAAATAGCTGGAATCACAAAAACAAAACAAACAAACAAAAAAACTTGTACTATTGCAGATAAACCCTCCAGAAACACCTTTCCTACTTCAACAAAAATGCCAGAACTAGATTGTGCACATATTACTTCAATATGGTTCTACCTTAAAATTCTCCAGGTCCTGCACTAGCTAACTACATTTGGGGGTTTGCTATTTGGCCAAAGCTATAACCTAGACTCCTTTAACCATCTGTCTGTAGTACTTTCTCTCATCGTTAAAGCTCTTTTCTCACCTCACCTCTCCTCTCCTCTACGCCTTTTCTTTTTGATATTGATATTTGATATATAAACTATACTTTGTATAGTTGGATGGAAACTATACTTTGCAGCACGGTGGCACGGTGGTTAGCACTGTTGCCGCACAGCAAGAAGGTCCTGAGTTCAATTCCAGCATCAGGCCGGGGTCTTTCTGTGTGGAGTTTGCATGTTCTCCCCGTGTTTGCGTGGGTTCCCTCCGGGTACTCCGGCTTCCTCCCACTGTCCAAAGACATGCAGCTTGTGGGGATAGGTTAATTGATTAATCCAAATTGTCACTAGGTGTGAATGTGCAAATGAATGTGAGTGCGAATGGTTGTCTGTCCCTGTGTGTTAGCCCTGCGACAGACTGGCGACCTGTCCAGGGTGTACCCCGCCTCTCGCCCTATGACAGCTGGGATAGGCTCCAGCGCCCCCCGCGACCCTGAAAAGGATAAGCGGAAGCGAATGGATGGATGGATGGAAACTATACTTTGTACCACCAGAAAGTCTGGAATTTATGCCTCACAATACATTTAATTTTAAAAAGTAGACTTTGGCTGTGAAGTCTGATAGGATCTGAAAAAGTGACAGAGTGGCACTAATTAGGAATAGCCAGTGCGTCACAGCTGCACAAAATGAAAATCCAAAATGTGTATACCCCATCTATTTACTTTCTGTCAAAAGGCCAGCTTATCAAACTTTCTGGTGGCATGTGCACCACCCAACGTTAGGTCTCACTAGAACTAGTTATATCTGGAAATCCAGAGGACCCAGATCAGTATGAGTTTCCTACTGATTATCAGCATGTAGTACGTGTGTGTGTGTGTCGTGCGTGTGTGTTGCTCTGTGTGTGTATACATTTGTAGGGCTATTTCTGAGGGTGCCTGTGAATCTGTGAGCATACATGCAGGTTTTGCTTTTGTCTATGTGGACGAGTGTCCTGTCTATGTTGATTAGATAGGAACTGTGCGCTGCAGTAGATGGACATAGTGACTGACCAGCACACAGGGACAGAGAAGGCAGGAGTGGTGTTTTTCCGCTGGCTCTGTGGTTTAGCCCTGAGAGGCTCAAAGAAGTGATAACCAGTCTGTCTCTAGGTCACCCTGATAACATGGTTGTACACACAGCATTCTTCATCTTGGGGGGATATACATAAGTGAGTTTCTGTGTGAGTAGGAATGTGTGCCCGTAAGACTCAACTCAAATCTAAGGGCTCACACCACAAAACCACATTGATAAAGATTACCGGTCAAAAATCACAGATTCAGGAGGTGTCAGGAGAGGTAACCTTTGAGTTTCAGAAAAATAAGCCCAAAAAAGAAAGTGAAGAGATAAAGAAAAAAAAGTGACAGTAACACTGGTCCGATTCCAGAATCTTTCAGAGAAGACAGACACTATATAACAGGATTTCAAAATGTGTTGCTTGGCCAGAAATATGCATGTCAGTCAGCATAACATGGAAGACCTCTTAAGAGAAATGGGACAAATGGGAAAATGCGGGCTTAGAAAGAATAATAAAAAAACACAAGTGCAAGTTAAGGCAATTGTTTTAAAGATGAACATGTTTGGTAGTTAAACAAAAGCTTGCACTCAGAAAAACATATCACACTGGTCTTGATAACTCATTTGCTGCTTTGTGCTTCAACTCAATACCAAACCATTTTCAAACCATTGAAAAGTCCACTGACACGCAGGTCAGAGTTCGCTTGGTGCAACCCGGAGCAGTGACAAGCCAGTGACGGTCAAAGGGATGTTGGAGGATAAACAAGAGAAGCAGGAAAAGAGAGCTGAGGATTAGGAGCCATAGCATCAGTTAGGGATCAACACAGCCTATCTCATTACTCCCAGGCACAATAAGCACAACAACTCTCTGAGCACTTCATAATTACTGCTTGCTATGCCACAAACAAGCTGTGTTTATTACCCCTTTCTTCTTCTTGGTGCTTTCAGTGAAGAAGAAAAAAAAATCATCCTCTAATTGCCATATACTTTTAATACTAGAACACACTGGTTTCATGGGCGATTTGTCTGCTCTCCTGAAGATGGGTCGTTAATAAAGTTTTTATCTGTCAAAGTGGAACACAGCAAAGGATTCAAGGTCACCGCTGCATACTCAAAATCTGGTTAGCCACTGTACCTACCATCACTTTTGTTTACATAATTATATAAATAAGCTCAAATTTTCTTCTCGGAAAAAGACAAATAAAAATAATTTGAAACTGATTATGTCTCAAGGACTTTCAAGGATGACTTTTTAAAAATTCTGTAATAATAGTTATGTGTATTTCTATTGTATCTGTGTGTATTTTTAAACAATTTATAGTAACCATATTAAGCAGTTAATTATAATAAAACTGCCCAAAGAAGACAGGTGATAAACGTGATGCCAAAACATATCTAAAAAGGCTAATTTAAAAAGGTTTAAAAACAGAGTAATATATTAAATATACCAGATTTTTTAAGAATAACAAAACAAAACAAAAATAAATAAATAAAATGTAAAAATAAAAAAAACAAGGACCTACCCCACCAACCCCCTGCTACTGTAGCTAAGTAATGATAAGATGATAGTTAAACTCATGTGAAAACTGAGTTTATTCCTTTACTGGACTTGAACTGATTATTTATGTATGGAGGACATATGAAATCAAAACACACACAAAATATCATAGGTACACAAAAGGGTATGGCACACAGATGCAAGTGTTAAGCTCTAAATATGAACACACTGACAAAGGTGACTGCAAAAAAAGTTATTGCTAACTTCTTTTTAAGTCAACCGAATGAAAGGAATATTTTCACTGTTCTGGGCATCTAGTGCAGTTATATTGTACTAAAGTACACTAAAGCAGTTTATCAAGTCAGGGCTCACAAAATTTCAAAATCCCTGGTAGCCATTCGGGCAGGGACTCTTCAGTTTTTGGTGGCCCAAAATAAATTTAAGTAGCCCGAATAAAAAAGAGAGCAATTTTTTGATTGATGTTTTGTTACAATATTATACATTAAAGTATAATAATGTAACGGAAACAAAACATTAATCAAAAAATTGTTGAAAAAATTGTTGAAACACAAATTACAATCATCAACTCAAATACTTGGTTCTAATTGAACAGAAATTTCTATGAACTTGTAAGAACTGTGTAGAACATGAATCAGTCTGTGTCAGATCCTGAATTTGAAATTTCCACTGAAGTTACGGGTAAGAGATAAGTGGAACTAAGATCTAGGCCATTTGCTTTTTGAAGTTTGCAAATACTGCTAAATTTTGCAGTATGCTAGTTCACTCTTTGCAACATAGTACGCTGTTCTAAACAGATTTTTCAGGTTTATTTTATGTATGTTATTTGCAATTGGTGTTTGTTCTGGGAAAGATATTGCAGACTGCAATAATGCATTTCTTGCATTTCTCATGGGTTCTAATGGGGGTCTTTCTTAAAATTACTGGTCCCAGTAACAAAGGCGCTTGTCGACTCAGAAATCGAGGGAAAACCAACAACATACCTGGCAGAACATTATGTTATTTACAGGGGTGCACATAAGTGGTCCGCATGTGCGCATTCGCTGTCCAAACAAAAGACGCGCACCAGATAAGTTGCAACGCGTGTTTGCGTCCATATAAAAGGCACTGTTTTTGTCCGCTAGAGTGGGATTTTCACGGCACATTCTGCACCAAATCTCTGTGCGTTCATCATTTGTTTGAAGCCAGCTCACCTCCTGCAACCACTTTTCCGAGAATACGCGCTTCTTTTGTGGTTCGGACTCCTTCTGACATTTCTTTGGAGGTGGAGGAAAACCAAAGCAATTGCTTAAAGGAGCTTGCTTCTTCGACATCTTTAAGAGTTCCACACAAATGTCTGTCCTCCTCCAGAAAATCTTATGTATGCAAACACGCGTTGCAACTTCTTATCTTGTGTGCATTTTTTATTTTGACAGCGAATGCGCACCTGCGGACCACTTATGTGCACCCCTGGTTATTTAGCTTGTCATATTGCAGCCACAGAAATTCTTTTGTCCGTGAAACCATAAAGCTGCACTTTCTTTTTGCCTTATAGTCTGATTTGTCATAACTTTTCTGTTTTGTGGTCGGCTTTTCTTTGGCTGTCACTTTTTCACCGTGACCTGTCTTATTTGGCTCAGCAGAACTGAAATATATATCCTGCTGCTTTTACACACGCACTCACATAACGCTCAGCGATTCTCTGCGCGATCAACCTCTCACATGTTCAAACTTGGTGCGGGAGATTTCACTTCTCATGTTTGAATAGTAAGCTAACGATTGATAAGACGATGTCAGAGGAATTGGTGCGCAATTAATCGTCACTCACCAATCAGTACTGTCACTCTATATACACAGTTTGCGCAATTGCAAAGTGAAAGCAAAAAACAAGCGCAAATTCAAACGCAATTTCAATATGTCACATATTGACAGTGGCTCACCGATGCCAATGACATAATTACACAGCTACATTTCTGAAAGAATGCAAAAGCATTGACATATATTTGTCCTTCCTATGATAGCCCGACGGGCAGGGCAGAGATAGATTTTGGTAGCCCGACTGGAAAAATCGCTAGCCCCGGGACGTCTGGCTAGCCCTGCAAGTAAGTGGATTTTGTTTTGACCCTCCTTTGTGCTTGACAAAATTTTCATAACGTTTCACACTACAGTAAAATATGGTTTCACTAACTAAGCTAGCTAGCATTAGCTAATAAAACCCCATCTCGATCTCTTCTATGATCATGTACAACAAGAAAGAAAAAAGAACAGGAGATATCATGGTACTTATGTCCATGTTTTATATGGTCTGTTCTAGCCGTACTTCTTCTACCATAACCCTGCTGAAACACTTTAACATTATGGGCAGTACTTTCGACCAATGAGTGTAATATATATATATATATATATATATATATATAGACTTATAAGCCTTATGTGCTTATACATAGCAGGTGACTTAGTCTGGAGCTCTTTTACACAAGATTCAGTAGAGCTATGCAGATGAATAAAATGAACAGACATGAAACTCTAGCAGCACTGCAATCATGTAACATGCTTCACTTTTCTATCTTCGTATATGAAAAACACCATTTCATTTTAGCTAACTATTTAAGTTACAAAGTTTATCGTCTCTTATGTTAGTCAGTGTTTCACTGCTGCCCTGTCTGCTGTTTCAAACCCTTCAACATCTCAGCACCCACCTGTAGGCTCCAGGGGATGTTTACTCATAACTTCCCAATTTCTGTATGTATCAATTTTGTGGGGCGTGATGAGCTTGGAGACTTGACAAAAACTCTAATTATATTCTGGTGCCGCAAGAAATCAATCTTTTCAAACCCAAATTATCTGACGTATTTTGTGATAGAGTTGATGTTAGCCCCTACCCTCACTGTCAGCTCTTCCTTGAAAGTCCAAACCATGTGACGCATGTGACATTTATTGTAACTTCTGAATGCTTTATGTCGACTTTGTACATTTTTTGCATGCCTATACAGCACCATCTTGCTTTATATTACGTTACGGCAAGCTGGCTAACTGCTAAAACTTTAAGGTATATAGAATGAGCTCTCAGGAGCTCAGTGTCTTCAGCGTGGTACCGTGCTAGAAATGCCACCTGTGCAAGTCCAGTTGTGAAATTTCCTCACTACTAAATGCTCCAGAGTCCATTGTTATGACAAAGTGCACGCAATCGAGAACAATAGCAACTCAGCCATGAAGCGCTAGGCCACGTATAATCACAGAGGGGGGTCAGCAGATGTTGAGGTACATAGCTTACGGAGGTCGCCAACTTTCTGCAGAGTCAATCACTACAGACCTCCAAACATCATGTGGACTTCAGATTAGCTCAAGAACAGTGCGTAGAGAGCTTCATGGTATAACTTTCCATGGCCAAGCAGCTGCATCCAAGCCTCATCAATCACAATGCAAAGTGCCAGATGCAGTGGTGTAAAGCATGGCACCACTGGACTCAGTAAAAAGAAGTGGAGACATGTTCTCTGGAGTGACAAATGCTGCTTCTCCGTCTATCAATCCAATGGATGAATCTTGGTTTTATCGCAGCTTGTCTGAATGCATTGTCTAAGGTTTGTGTGGTGGGGGTGTGGTCTACGGCTCCGCTCCAGAGGAGGGTGGGGCAGTGGGTTCTGCTGGCAGAGCAGCTGGGAATGATTGGTGTGATCAGTCCTGCTATTTCAGTTGCCAGCTGAAATTGGAGAGAGGATGGCTGTTCTGGGAACAAGCCGTCTGAAAAGCTGCACAGAGATCTTGAAAAAGTGTCAAATAAAACATAATCAGTCCTGTAACAGTTTGTACATATGGATCAATTGTGTCACAGTGGTGTCGAAAACCAGTTGCGGGATGAGCCATGACCAGTGCAGCCAGTGGCAGTACTGGCAACATTGCTGGTGGAAATGGCCACCATGCACCGGGAACAGGTGGCGTTGCATCAAGGTTAGCTCCCATGGCTATGGGATCAGGCCAAGGATCAGACAAGAGAGTTGGAGGACCTGGTTGCTCTGGCTCTATGCAGCAGAGTCGGCCAGGCTCCCCAGATCCACTACAGCTTCGCGGGCCGCAGAGCAGCTGCCACGAGAGGTGGTCTCTAACACACGCTCTATTGCCTCCCCAGCAATGAAGGGTGCTTCCCCAACTCACAGGGAGCCTCGCAATTGCTGATGCAGGTGTGTTGGACGTGAAGGCACCCATAGACTGGCACCAGTAATGCCTGCTGACGGAGGGTGGGGCAGGTGGTCCGTGTCACAAGCCCTCCAACACCTTCCCCCAGTCCAGGAAGGATGTACACCATACCTGTAAGGTGTTTAGGGGATACACGCCAGGATATGGTCGACTCAGGCTGCACCCAGACCTTGATCCACCAAACTCTGGTTCGGCCCGGGCATTGTTGGAGACAGAGTGGGTGGAGGACAAGTGTGTACATGGGGACATACAAAAATATCCCACAGTGCTGCTGTAAAATTAAATACAAGAGTAAAAAGCTTAAAATGAAGGTTGCATCTAGCTTGATCCTGATGCATCCTTTAACCTCTTAAGCCCCAAGCCTACCTGATCTCCTGCCTTTTGCCCCCGTATCAGGGGGCGTTGGGGCTTAAGAGGTTAATTCTAGGGACAGATTGGCCACAGTTTAATAACCTGTTGGGATAGTGTGTGGAGATGCAATTATGATCATTAGCAGAATGCAGTGTCTGCACTGCGTACAGTGGTGAAGCGAGATGATTCAACACTGACTCTGGGAAGGAGGAGACGGTGTTTCAGTTCGTCTCCCGAGTCAGCATCCCAAAAGATATAGTGACTGACCAGGGCACATTGTTCTTGTCTCGCACACTAAGCTAAGAACTAAGAACTGTACAAATGACTTGGAATTAAAACTTTTCGGACCACCATCCACCACCCTCAGAATGACAGGCTGGTGGAGAGGCTGTATAAGACTTTAAAATCCATGATTCATAAGTTCATTCATGAGGATGAATGCAATTGAAATTGTTGGTTAGACCCTCTGTTGTTCGAAGTGTGGGAGGTTCCCCAGGATTTTCTCCCTTTAAGGTAACCTTTCGGCAGGAAGCCACCGGTGGAAAGGAACTGAAAAGGACCCTTTGTGGTCACACAGTGAGTGGGACATGTAGACTATGAAGTGGTACAGTCGGACAGGGGAGGACTCACACAAATATATCACCTCAACCTCCTGAAAGTGCGGAGAAAGCCTAAAACCGTTTCTCTGGTGAGCCTTGTTGGGACTGGAGGTGCCAAATTCCGCCTGCCTCCATTGTGATGGCCTTCTCACACGGACATTGCTGCATTGCAACAATATTTTGCAGATGTGTTCTCCCCCCTGCCCGGCCGTACCAGCCTCATAGAGGATCATTTTGAAACTGCCCTGGCATGACGGTACATACACATGTACATAAAAGACAAAGTGTTCAGAGAGAATTGGCTAATGGAAAAGTCAACAGCACATGGTGTAGCGCCATAGTTCTTGTGGTAAAGAAAGATGGATCTATATGGTTCTGTGTTGACTACCATAAAGTGGATGAAGTGTCACAGTTTATCTCATCGCTGGGTCAACAAGCTCCTGGACCGGTTAGGCACCATTTGCTTTTTTTATGTTTCTGGGTTTAACAAAAATGTGTGCTTTGTTAATAACTGTACAGTAATACTGGGAGACCTGGGATGAAGAAAGTTGCTAAGAGTCATAATGCTAGCAGTGGTTAGGCTTTACTGTCCCCCTTTGGGGCTGATTGGATTAATTCCAGACAAAGCAAGAACCCAGAGTATTTTTAGCATATTCCCTACTTTCTGAGTACTCCCAACACAAAAGTATCAAGAAACCCATACAGCTCCCGATGATCAGGAATACACTAGCATTAGTTTTTCATCATGATCTCTACTTTTGATCCTGTTGATGATACAGCGATCACATGTTGGATATATAGAATTTGTGTTTTTTTTCCTAAGTAGTTTGCCACATGTCGAGGTCAGGGATAAAGGCATGGGCGGATTAAAGCCTATATCGACTCAATGAGAAAAGGCCATATGGGCAAATGAGATCCATGTCCATGAAGCACTAATCTGGGGATGCCCTGAGTGACCAAGGATGGACACTGCCCACATCAGCTAAGAGGCTTGGGAATTCAAATACAGCCAGTGGACTGCGCTACTGTATCCTGCACATTAGCGCCCCCATCTGACCCTGAATAATCAGAGAGTGAAAAAAGAGCCTTGATTGGGAAAGAAGATTAAAAACACTATCACAGTAAACAAATGTAACATTCATTCAAAACGTACAGAAAGGAAACAATCATTTGAAGCTTACTGATTAAATTCAAATGAAAAGTTATTTTGAAGTCATACATTAAAATTTAAATCCAAATGTATACAAGATAAAGGTGAAGATACTGTAAAGTAGATACAGATGTCTTTACAGAGAAATTACTACCAAATAAAGAAACTTATATAGTCATTACCAGAATAATAGTTAGCGCGTGCCCCATAGCAAATAAAAGTAAAAAAAAAGGCATAAATTAAAATGTAGAAGGTAAGGCAAGTGGAGATAAAGCAAAAAGGAGGGGGTATTTATTAGAGATTCTGTCCCAGTGATTGGCTGCAAGGCTAGTAGCAGAAGGACAAATGGACAAATCTAAGGAGCTAATAACACTGAATACGGAACGGCCCTCATGGGCAAATCTGGCACTAAGATGATAATGAGATTATAAAACCCTACTATATTGCGGCAAATTGTATAAGTGTTTCATTGAACCTTGTTGAACTTTCATTTATGCATGCCAGGCTCCTTCCCTTTTTGTCTCTCTCCTTTCTTCTCCTTCCTGGGATGATGGGTAGAGTATGAGTAAGAGAAGGAATAGAAAAAATGCCTTCTGGATAGAGTTTACCTAGTGTAGGGTTGAATAGAAGACCACAGACTGGGCTTTTCAGACATGCTTGTGGTTAGCATAATTACGGTAGCTTAAAAAAATGAAAGGGTATGAGCTCTTGTCAGAGTACAAGTATATATGTCCCATACATTTATCTATCGACTGCGTATACCTATTGTGGGTGGCTGTAGCTCAGGTGGTAGAGCAGGTCATCTACTGATCGGAAGGTTGGTGGTTCGATTCCTGGCTTCCCCTAGTCTGCATGCCAAATATCCTTGGGCAAGATACTAACCCCAAATTGCTCTCCGATACATCCATCGGAGTATGAATGTGTGTGAATGTTATCTAGAAAGCACCTAGAGAAATGTGCTTGTGTGAATGGGTGAATGCACAAGTTGTGTAAAGCGCTTTGAGTGCTCAGAAGAGTAGAAAAGCGCTATATAAGAACCAGTCCATTTACCATTTACCTATTCCAAATATGTATACAAAATGTATGTAATAGCGGACAAGAGCAGTATTCATAAAACTGCGAAAGAAAGAATGGAATGAATTAATTCATCCCTGGTTCTGTTTCCTCATCCCTGTTGGAGAGAGGTATCTCTAAGGCATAATGCTACCATCACCGTGCTTCACTATAAGGCTAATACTAACCAAGTGATAGTCAAGGGATTGCAAATAAAAGTTGCCTGACATAGATTCATATGACAGCATGGCTAATACTAATATAAGCTTAGGAGCAAGAGAGACAGAGTCTTTAAGGTAATTCTGTAATTTTACACACCATGCTTGTAGAATAACAACTCTATTCCAAAACAGTTGGGGCATTGTGCAAAATATAAAGAGTGAGTCTGTATTGTATATTGTAAAAGAAAGCATCACCTGTTTTTCTTAACCTCAGTGATGAAGTATGATACCTGATCATATCTCAGATATGTTAGTGAGATGTCACCTACATAACATACCAGTGCTTTTGCTGTACTTTGACTGTTCATATTGAGAATTCATCTGAATAAAATGGAAATGTAAACAGGGCGTACCCAGTTTTTCCCTCTCTCAAATAAAAATTTGTAGGACCAAGCAAGATATTTATTTTTCTCTCTAACCATGATTCTCTCAAATCAAAATTTTAATGGTTGTAAAATACAATTATCAGTACCTGTCAGGGTCTGAGCAGTTATGGACTTGTTATTGTGATATGTATTTGTAAGTCTATGCTTCTGTTCGGTGTTCCACTTATTGTATGTGTAGGCGTGTGTAGGTATGTGTGCGTATATATGTGTGTGAGGATGCCAAGCACCTGCAGGCCTGATGGGCGTAGTCCTGCTAGAGTATTGGCCACGCCTGAAGCCCCACACACACCTGCTGCTGATCAGGCTCGTCGGGGGAGCTATTTAGGAGACCGATGGAGCTCCCACCGACGCGGGATCATTCCATGAGACTCCACGTTAGTCTTCAGCTTAGTTAAGTCTGTGAGTGTATGCCTACTGGAATTAAGTGTCTTGACGGCTGCCTCTGTTATTTCCCCTCAGGAGGAGCGTGGAACACCGGAGGGCAGTAAGCACGGGGTGTGTGGACACACGAGAGTAGAGAACACAGAGCAAGGACTTTTTGAGAAGACACGACACGGGAGTCACGGGAGAGCACGGGAATTTACTGTTATTGTTCCATTCACTGTAAATAAATGCACTGCTTATACACAGAGCACCGCGCCTGGGTCCTCCTTCCCTACTTCCCCACGGTTTGCCCTGCCAAACCGTGACAGTACCAATGAAAAACAAAAAACACTAATTCTGTCCTTTTAGAGTACTCACAACACAAATTATAGGAAATCTAAGAATAAAAAGGGGGTAAACATTTGAAAGAAAAAAAAAGATATGTGACATGCTGTCTTTCTCTCTGTTATGCAGGCAGCTTTCAGTCAGATGTATCTGTTATTTAGGCGTATGTCTTATGAACTGGTATTCTGATCATCTGAAAGAGTTTATGATACTGAATTCAATATGTTAGAAATTCAATATGAACATTTTGAAACAGAAAAATACATTTGTGAGTCACTGACATCAGCATTTTCCACATCATCATGATTTAGTCTAGCAATGATTTGACCCAGACAATGCCCCGACCCTCTGGATCCAGATCAGAGGTTAGCATCCAGTTCACCTGAGTTTACCTCTCTACATCCTGCAATTCTGACACAGAATGTGCAAGTGAGGCTACGAAAACACATAATAGGTATGTGAAAACACACTCGAAAAACACACATGCACACACACACATATACAAGATACACACATTCACTTCCATGTGACCTTCTACCAAGGCAGCGGACTTCCACCCTACCAAGCTGAAAAAACAGAGGTTAGAGGAGGTGAGTTTCATTTGAGTGGGTCTAAATTTCCCAAATCAGCTCACACAAATATCAATCACACACTGTTTCTGTGTATGTGTATGTTTGGTGTGTGTGTGTGTGTGTGTGTGTGTGTGTAAGAGAGAGAGAGACAGATTGATGTTTTTGTGTGGTGAAGAAGTGGAGACAGCTAAAGGTGTTTCACAGTCGGCAATGCGTGGATCAGGGAGGTGAGGGTTACAGTCAAGTCAAACCTAGAGCAGGATGAAACACATTTGCAATAAAAGCTTGACATTATGTGTCAGCATGCCTACTTTTATTTAAAAGTCTTAGTACATTATTAGTTTAAAAAAATCAAAGTGTCCCCCCTTGTCATCACATAAAAATAATTCTTACTTCTGTAACAATTCATGATACAGATAATAATAATTAATATTTGATTTTAACAGCAAAAGTTAAAAAAAAAATTACATACAATGCATATATATGTTATACAGGAAACAAAAGTGCCGTTCTGCAGTCCATTATGGTTAATTACAGCATTGTGCTGGGACTCTTGTACTAGAGCATGGTTGGTAATTAAAGTACAGGTAAGACATTAACTTACTTTTGTTAGCCATTAATCAGTGTTTACCTTCAGAGAGCTCCCCCTTTGTAATTAATAATCAACTTGGACAATGAATAATCACCCAAGAGGAAGTTGTGTGTTCATGTGTGTGTTTTTATGTATTGGTGTGTTAATAGCAATGGGGTTTTCCCAAAGTACAGCCTTACTAATAAATGAATGATCTTCAGTCTCAGAAAACCCCCTCCAAATACTTCAAACAAGGCAAACCCCCCCCCCCCCAACCCCCCAACAAAAATAGAAGAGCCATTACAAGTAACACTCTCCTGTATTTGCTCTTTTTTTATCCATCTATTTCTGATCACCCTCATTCTCTCCAACTTTGAACGGTATCCTTTGCTTGGCATCTAAACAGTCCAGGTTTGGAATGATTACATGTTGGGAAGGCTTCTGCAACCCCCACATTAACAAGCACCCAACTCCTCAACTTATTTCTGTCAGCCTTGCTTCTACTCCAACACACACATGCGCAAACACACAACGGGAGCTTTTCCAGAAAGAGATTGGTTCCGCTTTATCTGCATATTTAGCCTGTGTTCAGTGTGCTGCTAACTGATAAAATTCAGCAAGTGTGCCAGGCCCCTGCCAAATGCCAGAGCACCAACCTTCTTAGGAGGAACAAATTCCTTTAGCAAAAATTTACAGAAAACAAATTAAAAAAACAAACAAAAACCCCAAAACAAAACAAAAAAGCAAAGAAACAAATAACGAAAAGAATAAGGTAGTGAAAGAGGAAAGCAAGACAGTTAAAGGAGAAGGGGATGGATCCAGGCTTTCTTCCAATGATAATGATATTGATATATTAGTGAAGACTCCCAAAGATTATCATTAACATATAATGGTATACCAGCATTGCTTCACAGGTGCTTAGGAATAGCAGACATGCCTTCAAGGCTCCTTGCATCCTTTTGCCAAAAAAAATCAGAATCAAAACTGATCCTCATTTCTCCAGAGAGCTAAGAGGTATGCAGAGGAGTAGATACATAAAGGGTGAAACCAAGAATAATTATCTTTTTTCGAAAAATTATTTATTGCTAAGAAAGAAGAATGGATGCAGGAGAGCAAAAGAGCAATGGCAAGACTCACCCTTCAACCCATTCTCCCATTTTGCTCCCTGTCCAATACCCTTACACTTACACTTAGCGTGTGTGTGTGTCTGTTAAGTGAGTGATCATACGCCATTCTCCGCAGCAGCCAGGGGCCCAGGGCTTCCTCGGTCTGGCTACGTAGAAGAGCAGCGGTTCACATTGGGATGTCTGTCATTGCATATGTGCACATGCATGTGCGTGCATGATAACAAGGATTCACTGGTCTGTTTTCTGTTGCTGAGAGGTTTTATCTCCAACCTTGATTAGCAACACCTACACACACATATCCATACTATAGCAACCCAAACAAAGGTAGTCGTAGTAGCAGGAGTGACTGCTGATTGAAGTGTTGGGCCACGATGCCCTGACAGCCTTCCTTCAACCTTCTCTCAACCTCGTCACCTCCGTTGCTCTGCTGCGACTCTCACCACAATAGCTGCTGCTTGTGAACCTGCCAGGCTGCCAAGGACACAAAGATGACTGAACCAACCTTTGACATTAGAAGTGTCCACTAAAAGACCAGAGACAAGCCGAGTTGGCAGCTCTGTTAACAGGCTAGAGACCGAGATCTTTTCAGCTTGCTTAAAGTAGCAAAAGTCAATAGAGCACAAGTCAATAGTGCATACATATGGATGGACGCCGTGTCAAACAAGTCTGTGTTTAGATATTGTTAGACATGCCAACAGTTTCAAAAGGTGACCTCAATATTTTGGCACAACTGTTGCTGTCTTTTGACCGACAGCAGTCACGAGAAGGAGCAGAAGAGACATAAATCATCAAAGTAAAAAACTGACATTTGAGCATGAAATACAGCATGAGGTTTGTATTGAAGGCTAGATGACATTTCAAGGAGCTGATTCACTCGAAGATGTTAAGGCCACCCACCCACACAGCTCCATGTGGAACATGCCGTTTTAGTGGCCAAGATGAGATAGGAGTGCTAGAGATGTATTCACAGACATGTGGAGCATGTGTAAGATGACCTATACATTCACCATGATGTCAGGGAGGATCTTTGAAGAGAATAAAATCACAAAGCAGAGCATCCCGAGCAAAGATGGAAATGAGGGAAGAGCTAAGAACGTGAACGTTCGAGTATGTTTGTGTGTAACACTGTAACAAAGCAAAAACAGGTGTTTTTAATACCTGCGACAGATATATTGCTTCCTGCTTAAGGCTTGACTTTCCTTCTTTTTTTCATATGTGTGGGACTGTGCAAGCATGCATGTGTGTGTGTGTCACTCTTCAAACAACACTGCAATCATCATCTCTTATCAACGGTCATGTTGAGGATTACAGCTTTCATCCCTAATCCTACATTAAGGACACATTCTCATGATGGACGTGACATCATCAAGGCCAGTCAACCACAGAGAGGGCACAAGGACAGGAAGCCAAACACCACAGGAAAGGATTAATGAATATAGGAGACAGAATGGATGATGAAAAAAAAATGCAAGAGGGGGTCACAAAGAAGATGAAAACAGAAATGAACTCAGATAGCAACATTTCTGCAGTGCTGCTGATACAACCTCTCTATTTGTGTTTCAAGATAATCTCCCACTGCTTCAGTTCCACAGTTTGTCTAACAATGACACTCAATCTGTTCTACTAAGATTTAAGATGTACCCATTACCCAGACACATGCGCACAAACATGGACATGTGCTAAATACACACCGTACTGAACTGACTGAATTCTGATCCACTCTTTTAAATCACTGAAGGAAAAAATACACAAATACTGAGGAGTCTATTTTTAGTCTGCATGAGTCCTTATTGCTTTTTATTAAAAGAAATACCAAGCTGCACTATTACATCCTCTGTGACAGTTCCACATTATATTTAAACCAATAATATAGAATGAAAAAACCACCTTCAATTTTCATGCTAAATAATCTGTGGTTATGGTTTCTAGATATTTAACTGACTTTCAACAAATACAAGTGTTAAAATCAATGGACAGATTATTGCATCATTGTTTGTAACCCTCTCGATGTACTAGGTTCTCAGGACTCCTCACTATACCACCCAGAGAAACCATGCCTCTTTTTTAACTGTTACTGCAGAAACAAATATGCTTGACTTATCTAACATTGGCACAATCCAGTTTTCTGCTCGCAAACGTGTGTCAAATTTTAACCAGGAACCTCCCAATACTTCAATGTTCAACAGCCTTATAATGAGAAAAATCTAATAAAACTGAAAGGCATCCCAATTATGCTGTGATTCACAGACATTGAGAAATACTGTTAATATTTTTGGACAGACAGTTTTGGTACCTGCAGAGACTCTGGGGCAGTCTGGCATCATAGGCTCCAGTGGTATGTCCAAGGGCTCGGGACTTGATACCCAGTTACGACAGTGCTTTAAAAAGAGAAAAATAAAACAATTAAACTCATATTAAATGACATTCAAAAGAATT
The DNA here is from genome assembly GCF_963576455.1 of Neolamprologus multifasciatus. NCBI lineage: Eukaryota > Metazoa > Chordata > Actinopteri > Cichliformes > Cichlidae > Neolamprologus > Neolamprologus multifasciatus. The sequence goes on from NC_140450.1 coordinate 22,110,027, forward strand.
AAATATGACATGTGGAGAGTCATGAATATGTAGCAAGCAGTTTCTTCCACTATTACTTCCACAAACACAGAAAAAACTATTGTAAAATATGAAGATATAAAAGCAAAGTATTTGGTACAAAATTTAAGTCTTTAATCTTGTTAATAATGGGTGTGTCTTTTTATTTTGTTTCAACTGCATCTAACCAAACACTGAAAAAGGAGCGAAAGCGGTTGGAAACAAACAGAAAGACAGTACGCAAGAAAGTGTGTGTGTTTCTGTGTGTGTGTAGATGAGTAAGGTGGGGGAAGAGAAGGAGAGACAGGAACAAGCAATTAAAAGCTCAGTGACATGTTGCTCAGACAGCTTGGCGTTTGTTTGTGGTGGAGAGCTGAGGCCTTCTACCACAGTGGATGAGTGAGTGCCCTGGGGGAGGGTGTCTGCCCAGCTTGCTGACCCATAACCCCCTGCAAACACCCCTACTCCTCTCACAACCCCAGTGGTTGACAACTCTACTGTCAGAAAGAGGAGAAGACCTCTTCATTCGTTTTTTTTTTCTTTAGGCTGTCTTCATCTTCCTATCTGTCTGGCACCCCCTGTTTTTTTCTACCTACCACTGCAGGTTATTTTAGACATATAAGGTCTTAAGCCCCATGTACCATTAATCAAAAGTATCAATGCTTCAGAATAAGGCAACTTAAGTTTTCAGTGCTGTAAGTTTTCATTCTCCGGGTCAGCGGATGACAGCGCATCAAAGTTTGTTTTCCCTTTTGACTCTGCAATGTGGATTGGTATGCTGTGGCTTGTAAGGTAGGTACAAAAACAAGGGAAAAGGGAGAAAGAGACAGAGGGAGGCTGAGAAGGAATGCTTAGAGAAGACGTCCCCCAAGATAAGATAAAAGTTCAATAGAAGAAAGAGAAAATGTAAAGAGATTAGAATGTGCAGCTGGTGTCCTTCTGAATCACTGCTTATCTGCCCTTGTTTACTTTCACCCTGGCCCCCTGACAGCCATTACGGTATTGTACGTGCTTGTGTGCGCGCGTGCGGTTGTGTGTGTGGGTCAGTGACTGCATTTCAAGGGGTCTCCCACGAAGATGTGTAGAGTTGTGAACCCTTCAAAATATACACACACACACACCGACGCACACATGCTTTTGCATTTTTGCCCTCTGTGACGCCGACTCCCAAAGACCTAAAACAAGACTCACAGAACAGACAAACCCTGCAAATGCTTTCAATTTAAATTACGTAAGACAATCACCCAAACACACACACATAACTTTTGTGGATAATATATTCTGTGCTATAGTCTTTAAAAGTTCTCTGGTTTCTGTACGAATATTAAAACTGCATCGAAGCAGAGACACTGAATACATCTGATCCAAACTGAGGTCCTATTTGCTGTTTATTTTTGTTGAAAAAAGTCTGCGCAGCTAGGGCAAAGCAAATCTCTCATCATATGCTTGACATATACTGCAGTGAGGGTACATTGTGATTTATTTACTGCAAGCTTATAGAGAAATATAGAAATTCATTACAAGAGATAATCATGATGAAACATCTGGAACATATAAATCCGTAGCAAATATTCATTTGGGAAATTTACAGAAAAGTCTGTTATTGAAATAAAGTTTGTTTTTCTTAAGAATGGATTACATATGAACCAAAGTAGTCAATCACTGAATGTGTCTCTTAAATGGTAGGAATGCCTGAATTACTCTTTTCTGGTGCTTTTTCATTTATTTTTAGCCCTGTCAATCAAAAATGCTAGCCACTGGAAAGCACAGAGAATAAAAGTAGCCAAAGAGGTTGAAGAAAGATCAGCCAAGAGATGAGAGGGGATGAAGGGGGGGGAGGCTGGAGGGCTTGGTGTTGGGGGGAAGATGACAAGTCATCTTGGTAAACAGTGGCATATTGTGTATTTTTAGATCCTTTGGTTTGCCCTAGATGTGCTCTCCTCTGAGCCCGGGCTCGAGGGCAGAGTGGTGCAGAGTAGCACAGAAGCAGTGGGGCTCCTTGACTGCTACATCAAGTGTCTCATTGTATCTTCTTTAATTCATTCTGTCTGTCTGGAGGAAGATGTCAGCTGGGCTGTGGAGCAGTGGGCTGAAGGCAGCTAGAGAGAAGGGAAGGAGGGGAGTCTTTCAAAGGGCCCTCCTCCCTCCCCTACACCTCCACTACCAATGGAGGCAGGGAGGCTGAGGTTTGAATAGATTTGTCAAGGCAACAACACACATGTGCACACAAACTCTTGCATAAATGCACACACACACAGCACAAAGCCCCAGTACTGTGGGAGACCGCAGGCATAACAGCAGTCACATAAAGGCAAGGCCTGCTGGCTGGGATTAGAGAAGGGCGACATGACAAAAGAATGGCACATCACATCGGCTGCCTCTGACACATAGCATCATCACTTCAAGCAGCTCGTCCACCGATCAATGATGCCATTGAACTAAAAGAAGACAGAGAAACAAACATGTAAACAGATTTGGCTGTCCCAAACCTCTGCTACTCTGTGCATGTGCTTTTCTTTGCATGCTTGGATTTATGCTGGTTATGAACATCCACATTTGCCCAGTCTTTGGGAAAATCTTTTGAAGTCTAACTTTGCCAGCTACCAGTTGGAATATTTAGATTGATATGGACTTAGTAATGTGTTAGGAATGAAAGGATGCCACATTGTTTGATGGAGATGAAAATGATCAACTTACAGATTTCTGATAGAGGGTTTAAGAGTTCATACTGATGGCACTCAGCCTAGCCTGTAGAGGTCTGTGTGTCCCTCCAAGGATATATCTCCCCAAATCATCACTGACGCACCACAAAACTGGTCGTGCTGAACAATATTCTTTCTTTTTCTGTTTCTCCTGTGAAACAGTTTTTGATGATTTGCAAATGTGCTATATAAAGTTCATTATTACTTATGACCACTTCCTACTGTGCAAAATGCAGAATAAAATTTAAAAAACTCTATTTTTTTTATTAGTAATAATGTGGATTGATAATTAAACTGTTTATTAAATAAATTCTAAATTTAGCAACAAATACCAGTTAAATGTTTGGACATACCAGATCTTTGACTGGTACTGTATATAATCACTGCATTCTCAGTGTGTACGCATGCCAACTTGGTACATACTGGTAGATGTTTTGCACATGATGAGTTTTTCCTGCACTGTCTCCATACACACTTCCACTCTGTTTGAGCATTTGCATGCAAGGTTAACCACATTAGTAGCTACCACAAACTAATTCGCCTTAAAGAGGAGTGCTTTATAATGGCCTTCAACACCACAGCTGCATCAATGTAGACTTTCCAGTGATGTGCAAGACTGTTGTGAGCAACTACCCACATATTTATTGGTAAAATGCTCAAACTGTGAAAGATATTTAATCTGATGTCACAATTTAAAGGTTACATTTTATTATGACTCAAAGATGCCTGTCTCTAGTCAAGAAAACTGAAGATGGGGTATTTTAATTGTAAAATGTGTATTAACAGAGATGGTTACAATAGCAAAGCAGCTTACCGGAGTTAAAAAAAAAACCAGAAGATGTTTACAGGACATGCTACCAAAGAAACTTGTTAATAGCTTGTTTTTCTTCATAATGCATGCACCGTTCAGAGTGAAGTTTATTCTGAAGCTTGTACCTGTATTTATATCCTATGCATGATTCTTACTGTTTAATTAAGGTCACTGTTTGGTCAAGTTTAGGCAACAAAACTATACGGGTTTGCATTCAGATACACTCTTTAAAGACAAACTTATCAGTTGATTCAGCCTTCCATTATATTACTTGTTGCTGCAATGATGAGTTCAGTGTCAGTGAAGTGCAGAGAGCTCTTGGCTAAGGTCTCATGATAACTACTTCAGACATTTAGGGATTTAGGTTTCTATTACAGTACTTGGCATTTTGATACAATGACTTTAAAAGGGTACCCAGTGGATTAAAATGTGGAGCCAAAGGGTCCTGACCGAGTGTCAGATGGGAGGGAGACTAACCTTCTATATATGCAACCATCTATACCGCCTCGGTTGCAAAACTGCATCTCCACCTCTCATTCTGAAAGCACACCAAACTGAGTCCCATGACAGAAACTCTGTACCAAGTGCACAAAGTCTCCTAAACCATAACACACATGACAGTCTGCTACCTAACTTCTCAGAAAGTAGTCCTGAGTATCAATTTTTGCTCACTCTCTCTGTGTCTGTTTCTAACCCACCTCCCCCAGTTCCTGAATAATCTCTATGGATTAGGATGGTTTATTCATGACCATAGTGTACTCTGAATGTGTGTGCATATGCGTGTGTGTCTGTGTGTGTGTGCGTGCTCTGGGCAGGCCACTAGAGTGTGACAGCAGGCCAGCACAGTGACAGGAGACACCTTGGAGATTGTGACAGGCTGCCAGCTGTACACCATCATTTGGATTTCTCTCTCTCACTCACTTCTCCTCACTATGCTACTCATCTACCTCCACATATATCTCTTCATCCTCCTTCTGCATCTGTATTCACTTCATTCATTTTTTTCTCTTTCCACAGCTCTACACTGTGCTTTCTCAGTGGCAGTCAACAGGATTTAAATAATTGAATGTTTCTCATACTCTGTTTCTTTGTATATTTTTTTTCTGTCTCAGTCAGTAGATGAATCTTTCTATCTTTCCTCTGGCCTACCCCATCTTTTTTTTAATCTCACCTTCACTCACTATTTGGTTTCCTTGCTGTGACGTCAGTTCCCCCTTGTCTGACCCATCTGGTCTATACAACCTGGCTCAGCAGGCGCTGATCTCTAAATCCTATCTTCTCTCTTTCACCCGTTTCATCACTCCATCTCACCATCCACTGACCTCTTGAACCTCAAAAGAAGAGAATTACCACTGTCCGAGGAGAAAAGAGCACGGCTGGGGTGTCCCAAACTCACATACATCCACTTGTATTGGCATCCATCCTTATTCACCAAACAGGGCATTAGTGAGGTTCAGTGCTAGCTAACCTTCTATGATGTGCTGCCCATACTTTAGTGTGCATTGAAACAGATGGGTTACTTATAAAAATGTCCTTATATGTATGTATGTATGTATGTATATATATATATATATATATATATTAGGGGTGCAACAATACTCGTATCGATATTGAACCGTTCGATACAGTGCTTTCGGTTCGGTACGCATATGTATCGAACAATACAAGCGCTCGACAGTGCAGCCTAGGCAGAGTAGTCGAACGCAGATTCACTGACCGCAGGGCAAGCTAGAGAGACAGAAGTTAAGCTCTCATTGCAACATGGCAAATTGAACCTCCCCCACCCTCATTCAGATCTGGCGTTTTGAACTATTTTGGTTTTCATGTGACGTATGACCCTGAAGGTAAGCGCGTCATGGACAAAAGTAAAACAGTATGTCGGATGTGCCAACCAATGCTCAATTACATTGGGGGGAACTAATGCATTAGCGCAGTTTGCTCGTTAACGTGTTGACGCCGTCCAGCCCCATGCACGGGGCGATCCGCGGTAGCTCGTTAACGGAGATTTGCCGTGTTGTGGCGTTAACGTCATTTCAATGACAGCCGTTAGCACATGATTCTCCTTATGGGGACCTGATATGTTTAATATGCTGCTAAGAATATAGCCCAGAAGAAGCGTATAGTATAGCTTTTATTTGGAAAGAGCCATTTCTCTGTAATAAACTCTCTTTTCCAAAGATGAGTGATTCCTCAATCAGATACAGGACTCGCAAAAAATTTTTCCAGTCGGGCTACCAAATTCTATCTCTGCCCTGCCCGTCGGCCTATCGTAGGAAGGAAAAATATATGTCAATGCTTTTGCATTCTTTCGGAAATGTAGCTGGGTAATTATGTCATTGGCATCGGTGAGCCACTGTCAATATGTGACATATTGAAATCGCGTTTGAATTTGCGCTTGTTTTTTGCTTTCACTTTGCAATCGCGCGAACTGTGTATAGAGAGCGACAGCACTGATTGGTGAGTGATGATAATTTGCGCACCAATTCCTCTGACATCGTCTTATCAATCGTTAGCTTACTATGCAAACATGACAAGTGAAATCTCCCGCAGCAAGCTTAAACATGTGAGAGGTTGATCGCGCAGAGAATCGCTGAGCGTTATGTGAGTTCGTGTGTAAAAGCAGCAGGATATATATTTCAGTTCTGCTGAGCCAAATAAGACAGGTCAGCGTGAAGAAGTGACAGCCAAAGAAAAGCTTACCACAAAACTGAAAAGTTATGACAAATCAGACTAAAAGGCAAAAATAAAGTGCAGCTTTATGGTTTCATGGACAAAAGAATTTCTGTGGCTGCAATATGATGAGCTAAATAACCAGGGCTGCACATAAGTGGTCCGCAGGTGCGCATTCGTTGTCAAAATAAAAACGCGCACAAGATAAGAAGTTGCAACGCGTGTTTGCGTACATAAGATTTTCAGGAGAAGGACAGACATTTGTTTAGAACTCTTAAAGATGTCAAAGAAGCAAGCTCCTTTAAGCAATTACTTTGGTGTTCCTCCACCTCCAAGAAATGTCAGAAGGAGTCCGAACCACAAAAGAAGCTCGTAATCTCGGAAAAGTGGTTGCAGGAGGTGAGCTGGCTTCAAACAAATGATGAACGCACAGATGTGGTGCAGAATGTGCCGTGAAATTTTAATAAATGACAAATTAAAAAGGCATGAACATTTTTTTTGTTCATGCCTTTTTAATTAGTCATTTATTAAAATTATAAATATATATTTTAACTGAAAAGTACAGTTTTTAAATTTAATGTTGCCGAAACAACAAAGTAATAAAAAAATAAATCTATCTGATTGAGAAATCACTCATCTTTGGAAAAGAGAGTTTATTACAGAGAAATGGCTCTTTCCAAAATAAAAGCTATACTATACGCTTCTTCTGGGCTATATTCTTAGCAGCATATTAAACATATCAGGTCCCCATAAGGAGAATCATGTGCTAACGGCTGTCTAAATGACTTGGGTAAAGTTTGTGGCATGCGTGCTTGTTGTTTTTGTCTGCTTCCACTTGTCTTTGCACTAGGATGATGTCGTCGTAAATGTGCAGTCATATTCGTTGTGTTCCCACTAGTGCTGTCAGCGTAAATCTCGTTGAAATGACGTTAACGCCACAACACGGCAAATCTCCGTTAACGAGCTACCACGGATTGCCCCGTGCGTGGGGCTGGACGGCCAACACGTTAACGAGCAAACTGCGCTAACACACTAGTTCCCACCAATGTAATTGAGCATTGCTGGCACATCCAACATACTGTTTTACTTTTGTCTATGACACGCTTACCTTCAGGGTCATACGTCACATGAAAACCAAAATAATTCCAAACGCCAGATCTGAATGAGGGTAGGGGAGGTTCAATTTGCCATGTTGCAAGGAGAGCTTAGCTTCTGTCTCGCTAGCTTGCCCTGTGCTCAGTGAATCTACTCCGCCTAGGCTGCACTGTCGAGCGCAGATCCACTGAGCGCTCAACACAGAGAGCACCGTCAGAAGGAAAGTTGATAAAATAAATTAAAAATTTTGTATTGTTCGATACATATGCGTACCGAACCGAAAGCACTGTATCGAACGGTTCAATATCGATACGAGTATCGTTGCACCCCTAATATATATATATATATATATATATATATATATATATGGACAAACTAGTAGCTCAGTGTTCCAACATTCGAAAGAAGGGACTGCTCTCACAGCTAGAGATTGACGAGGTACAACATAAATGCTACAGCAAGGGGGAGCCAGGACGCCAGGTCAGAGGGGAGATATCATCAATCCCTCCCCAGATTGGGTACCAAGCCCCAAGTGCAATAGGAGAAGGATCGTTGCGTGCGAGAGGAACTGACCTGAAAGATAGGATTATGGCCAAGCTTGAAACCTGGACACCCCGTAGCCGGTTACCAAGATTACGTGAAGTACCCTCAGAAGGTCTGCTAGATGATGTTAATGCAGAACTACGGACGATACCTACAGCCACGATTACCGACACTAACAAGCTGATCTACAATACGGCAGCAGTGATCAGTGAGATGCTTGGCTACAAGTTGAACAGCCACAAGGGGCAGTACCCTCCATGGAGAAGGAGGCTAGAGGCTAAGATCAAGGTAGCACATAGGGAGGTTAGCCAACTGTCAGAGTTGCAGAAAGGCGCGATGAGGAAGGTGCCTAAGAAGTACATGAAGCTGTCCATACCTGAGGCCTTGGAAACTGCCAAGCAACGACTCACAGCCTTGGCCAGCCGCTTGAGGAGGTACACCAGAGAGATAGAAGGCAAGAGAATAAACCAGCTGTTCTCCACAGAACCAGCGAAGGTGTACTCTCAGTGGCAGGGGAACAATATGAGAACAGCACCACCAAGGCTGGAGGCAGAACAATACTGGAAGAGCATATGGGAGAAGGACGCAACCCATAACGGCAATGCTCAGTGGCTAGTGGATCTGAGGGCAGACCACAGCGACCTCCCCAAACAGGGTCCAGTAACCATCACAATGGCAGATATCCAAGAAAGGGTCTCCAGTATGAAGAGTTGGACAGCACCAGGCCCTGACATGGTTCATGCCTACTGGCTGAAGAAGCTGACTGCACTCCATCGAGTGCCTGGCAGCACAAATGACCCAGCTGCTAGTTGACGAGAGACACCCGGAATGGCTAACCGAAGGCTGGACAGTCGTGATCCTCAAGGACCCCGAGAAGGGACCGGTCCCCTCCAACTACCGACCAATAACCTGCCTCAGCACCACGTGGAAGCTCCTGTCAGGCATCATAGCGGCTAAGATGAACAGGCACATGGATCAATACATGAGCGGGGCACAGACAGGGATGGGCAAGAATACCAGAGGTGCAAAACACCAGCTACTCGCAGACCAAGCAGTCAGCCGAGACTGCAGGACCAGACTGACCAACCTGTGCACTGCCTGGATTGATTACAAGAAGGCCTATGACTCAATGCCCCACACCTGGATCCTGGAATGCCTAGAACTATATAAGAACAACAGGACCCTGAGAGCCTTCATCAGGAACTCAATGGGGATGTGGCGGACAACACTGGAGGCCAACCTCAAGCCCATAGCACAAGTCACCATCAAGTGCGGGATCTACCAAGGAGATGCTCTGTCCCCACTGCTGTTCTGCATAGGCCTTAACCCCCTCAGTGAGATAATTGACAAGACTGGCTACGGATACCGACTACGGAATGGAGCAGTTGTCAGCCACCTCCTGTACATGGATGACATCAAGCTGTATGCCAAGAGTGAACGAGACATCGATTCACGGATCCACACCACCAGGATATACAGCAATGACATTAGAATGTCGTTCGGGCTGGAGAAGTGTAGTCGGATGGTAACAAAGAGAGGGAAGGTAGTCAAAATGGAGGGTATCAAACTACCAGAAGGCAACATTGCAGACATAGAGGACAGTTACAAGTACCTGGGGATCCCGCAGGCGAATGGGAACCATGAAGAGGCCGCTAGGAAAGCTGCAACCACCAAGTACCTGCAGAGGGTCAGGCAAGTCCTGAGGAGTCAACTGAACAGTAAGAACAAGATCCGGGCTATCAACACCTACGCCCTGCCCGTGATCAGGTACCCTGCTGGGGTAATAGGCTGGCCAAAGGAGGAGATAGAAGCCACTGACATCAAGACAAGAAAGCTCCTTACCATGCATGGAGGGTTTCACCCCAAGTCCAGCACCCTGAGGCTGTACGCTAAGTGGAAGGAAGGGGGCCGGGGACTGGTGAGTGTCGGCACCACAGTCCAGGATGAGACAAGGAACATCCACGAATACATCACGAAGATGACCCCAACTGACAGCGTGCTCAGTGAATACCTCAGGCAGCAGAAACCCAAGAAAGTGGAGGAAGGTGAGGAACCATCATGGAAGGCCAGGCCCCGGCACGGTATGTACCACCGGCAGATAGAGAAGGTGGCTGATATCCAGAAATTCTACCAGTGGCTGGACAAACCTGGACTGAAAGACAGCACGGAAGCACTAATCATGGCAGCACAGGAACAAGCACTAAGCACAAGATCCATTGAGGCTGGGGTCTATCACACCAGGCAAGACCCCAGGTGCAGGCTGTGTAAAGATGCTCCAGAGACAATCCAGCACATAACAGCAGGGTGTAAGATGCTAGCAGGCAAGGCATACATGGAACGCCATAACCAAGTCCCGTGATCTGCCATAATCTGTGCCAAGTATAACCTGGAAGTCCCGGGGTCAAAATGGGAGATGCCCCCCAAGGGTGATGGAGAATGACCGAGCTAAGATCCTGTGGGACTTCCAGATACGGACGGACAAAATGGTGGTGGCTAACCAACCGGACATAGTGGTGGTAGACAAACATGAGAAGACGGCCGTAGTGATCGATGTAGCGGTTCCGAATGACAGCAACATCAGGAAGAAGGAACACGAGAAGCTCGTAAATACCAAGGGCTCAGAGAAGAGCTCGAGAAGATGTGGAGGGTGAAGGTGACGGTGGTCCCAGTGGTAATCGGAGCACTAGGTGCAGTGACTCCCAAGCTAGGCGAGTGTCTCCAGCAGATCCCGAGAACAACAGCGGAGATCTATGTCCAGAAGAGCGCAGTCCTAGGAACAGCTAAGATACTGCGCAGGACACTCAAGCTCCCAGGCCTCTGGTAGAGGACCCGAGCTTGAAGGATTGACCGCCCACAGGGGCGAGTGGGGATTTTATATATATATATATATATATATATATATACACACACACACACACACACATCTTCATTTTAAGCTAATTATTAGCAAAACTGTGCAACAGTAGAACCCAAAGCTATATGGTTAGCATTCAAAGAGACTATAACCAACGTTTTTATGAAGTCACTGTACATATAACATTCTTCCTTCAAGGCTCACAAAATTTCAAAATCTCTGGTAGCCCTTTGGGCAGGCATTCTTCAGTTTTTGGTAGCCCAAAATAAATTTAAGTAGCCCGAATAAAAAAGAAAGCTATTTTTTTATGTTTTGTTTCCTTTATATTATACATTAAAGTATAATATTGTATTATACATTATACATTAAAGTGTAATATTGTAACGGAAACAAAAGTTAATCAAAAAAATTGTTAAAATACAAATCACAACAACTGTATAAAAATTACAACCATCAACTCAAATACTTGGTTCAAATTGAACAGAAATTTCTATGAACTTGTAAGAACTGTGTAGAACATGAATCAGTCTGTGTCAGATCCTGAATGTGAAATTTCCACTGAAGTCACAGGTAAGAGGCAAGTGGAACCAAGATCTAGGCCATTTGCTTTTTGAAGTTTGCAAAGACTGATAAATTTTGCCAAAGGTAGTTCACTCTTTGCAATATAGCACGCTGTTCTAAACAGCTTTTTCAGGAGTTCTTGTTGTGCTTGGTTTATTTTTATTTATTTATTTTTTTTGCAATTGCTGTTTGTTCTGGGAAAGATACTGCAGACTGGGCAATAATGCATTTCTCATGGGTTCGGATGGGGTCTTTCTTAAAATTACTGGTCCCAGTAACAAAGGCGCTTGTCGACTCAGAAATCAAATGAAACTCACAACACACCTGGCAGAACGTCATGTTCTTTAGCTTGTCATATTCCAGCCACAGAAATTCTTTTGTCCATGAAACCAAAAAAGCTGTGCTTTCTTTTTGCCTCATAGTCTGATTTGTCATAACTTTTCCGTTTTGCGGTAGGCTTTTCTTTGGCTGCCCCTTCTTCACCCTCACCTGTCTTATTTGGCGGAGCAGAACTAAAATACCAGCTTAAATCCTGCTGCTTTTACACACGCACTCACATAACGGTCAGCGATTCTTTGCGCACTCAACCTCTCACATGTTTAAGCTTGCTGCGAGAAATTTCACTTGTCGCGTTTGAATAGTAAGCTAATGAGTGATAAGACGATGTCAGAGGAATTGGTGCGCAATTAATCATCACTCACCAATCAGTGCTGCTGCTCTCTACACACCATTCGCGCTATTGCAAAATGAAAGTGAAAGCAAAAAGCAAGCGCAAATTCAAACGCGATTTCAATATGTCACATATTGACAGTGGCTCATCGATGCCAATGACATAATTACTCAGCTACATTGGTGAAAGAATGCAAAAGCATAGACATATACTTTTCTTCCTACGATAGCCCGAATGGCAGGGCTGAGTTAGATTTTGGTAGCCCGACTGGAAAAATCGCTAGCCCCGGGACGTCGGGCTAGCGATTTTGCGAGCCCTGTCCTTAGAATGACAGACGTAGAGTACAGTGGTAGAATTAATTAGCAACAAATCTCTATTGCTAAGTTTAAGAGTTAAAACTATAAGGAACAGAGGCAGGTGAAATAATGTGTGTGAAATCTGTAGATGTACGTTTCTCCCACATTTTTGTTGTAGTTGTTGCATCTTAAAGAGCAAACCAAAGCATCGGTCTGCCTGTTCCCTTTTAATTAAGTGGGTTCCTCTCTAAATCAGCCAAAAACTACAGTCGGATAATTTTGTCATTTTTCAGGTGTATTGTTCTGTTTAATCATTACAAACAGAAAAATTACTTAACATGCCAATTATGTGGTGTCCCACACGTCCCTTAAAAGAATCAATAATAGGAAATGCCAAACAACATTAAAGAAAGGGGGGGCAGTGCAACCTTGAATCCCCACCAATCAAACCAACATACATAAATACGTGAACCACACACACACACACACACACATATAGATTTGGAGATGACAGAGATAGCAAAAACAAAAGGCAAGGGATATGGAAGAGGATGTAATACAAATGAAAGTATGGTATGTGATGTGTGCGTTTGTGTGTGAATGGTTGTGTGAGCGTATGACATTTGCATCTCTGGCTCTCCAGCAGCTTTGGTCTTGGATGTTATCTCATCTGTATGTGCATACTGAGTGAGCCCAGGTGATGCATATGGCACGGAGGTCACACTAGAAAGGGCAAATGCTAAAATGAAGCTAACACAAATGCACATGTGCACGTGCATTCTATCCCACACACATGAACAAATGCACGCATTCTTACAGATACTTCGCCTCCCTAGCTTCATACGCATGCACCAGCGAGGGTTAACTGTCTCAGTTATTCCTTGACATGCACCCAGGGAAAAAGTGAAGACCGGAAGAAAAAAGGACAACATGCAAACAATGGTTCTCCATGGCATCTTAGGTTTGCTGTTAGTCAAGGATACCTGTGTAGGTCAGTAGTGTTATACAGACAAACTGTACTGTACAATTTACATGAGATGAAAAATCATGGATGGACTACTGTACATTTTGGAGCATCTTTGTTTCTAGCTAAAATAGATTAGATGCAATTGTTTTTCACCTGTGATTCTGGGCGTGGTGGAATTAAGGCACGGCGGGACCACAGATCCGTGTTTTGAGCCATCTTTATTTACCATTTTTCACACAACCACAACAACCACCAACCCCTGAGTCCCTGTGTTTTAACACGGCGGGCATGGTTGCGGATGCCGTGCAGGTGCGTCCGCACTGCACCGCAGACCACACCCCACCACACTGGGTTTGCGTGTTTATGTGCCTGGTTGTGTGTGCTTTTTGTGTGACTGTCATCATAGCAAAATGTGGTTCTGGACTACTGTACTGTACAAAAACTAACACAAATCAATCCTGAAACTTAAAGCTGCATAGTTGCAACCAAAATAAACACATTTTTGAAAATTATTGTGGTTCAATCCATCTTTACTGATTAGTAATTAGTAATAACTTAGCAATCAGTACTTGGTAGCCTTCTCACAGGTCATGACGGGAGTCATCATTGGCATGATCCCTGCACATAATATCGCTGCTTTTAAAACGTGATTGTGTATTCGAGCTTGTGCCGTTATTTCACCTCCTGCATCCAGTCCTGTGTGCTCTTTGTGGTCTCCTGTAGCCAGATGTTGTGAGCGGAATCAGTCAGAGCCACAGCACATACTTTGTTTTTCACCTCTAATTCCCTCTGATTCATCTGCAATAAAAACAAATAAAGCTTGTGTTAGTCACACATCCAGCATGTTAATAACACCGTCATTCGTGCTGAGGGGGAAATATTTGCTCGACAAAGAGGAATATTATAAGAGTCATAAACTCTTTTGAATAATAAACACCTGCATTTTGAAAATCATACATCTAAACAAATGCATTTTATTAGACAAACCAAATATATATTTATGAATATTAGGCCCAACTGCCTACTTCTTAGAGTGCACTGTATGCATATTTCTTGGTGACATCAATAGCCCAGTGGACAATTTTGTAACCCAAGGATACAGATTCAACCTCATGTATAGAGCATAATGTTGTAAAGTGAAATATGAAAGAGCACTGCTCCACCATAGTGTGTCCTTGTCACGTTCTGTGCAAATGTCCTTTCCTGCGCACGTTCAGATACCTTGGTCCCCATTCTTAATACCCTTTCCCTTCACATGTCACAGAGAATGTGGTGTTCGTAGGCCCGTCTTCCTATTCCCCTCTGAATGTCAATGCCAAGGAAAATGTCACACAAAGGACTTGTTACCGCACTACAATAGACTTCCCACACCGCTGGTCCTACCCCAAGGAGTACTACAGCCAAGCCTTGGGAACGAGCCGCTTCACTCAACTTTAAGATAAAAAGGACAGAATAGAGAACAGGACTTGCAACAATAGGTTAACAATCACTTACTTTATACATTTAGAGAAGCTGAGAAAGAGACTGAACTAAGGGATCGGCATAGTGCCTCTGAGGAAGCAGTAAATTTAGAAAGTGTCGTGGACTGCTAGGTGTTTATGGCTACATGCCAAGAAGTGGTGAGGTTAAAGCTGAGGGAAGAGTTTAGAATATAAGGCATGAGTTGGGACTTTGCTGGATAAATATTTGCCTATAAAAGCCCAAAGGTATTAAACCAAAACTGGCTTGAGCCACAGATATGGAGCCATGTTTTTAATGGGCATAGAAGTTTAAAATGGGACAAGGAGATGAATGTTTGTCTAAAGGTGGAGCTATCACAGAGAGCAGTTCCGGCTGGCTATGCAATAAATGAGATTGGGCATTTGAATACATCCTCCCATACCTAGCCAAATTAAAGTATATAGAGATAAATGGATCTATTAAGGCACAAAAGACTCATATCGTCTACCCGATAAGGCTACCAAAGGAACATTTACACTATCAGAGAAGAATAGAGCAGCCTGACAGGTGAGGTACACACTTGAGCATACTTAATAAAAAAAGTACACAACTTTAGAGTTTAAAAGGACAGACATTGTCCAGATATATAGGTTCATTCACAGAGAATCATACAAAAACATACACACTGATACACACTCCTCACTGTAATCCCTCCTCATCCTTGCTTGGCTGAAAAGCTTTCCTCTGGCAGAACTGGGCCCATGGGAGCTGCAAAGTCAACCTTTTAAAATTGGAGGTGTCAGTCAGGGCCTTGTTTTCTGGTGCTAGCCAAATGGGCCCTTTCCTGAGTGAAAGGACTACCAGTTTAGACCAGAAAACAAGAGTGGATTGACTGCCCATGGAAAACACTGAGCATGTGACTTCAACCTAGTCGAGAACATTGCCCAAACCTGGGCAGAAATCTCAGCATCTTTTCAAATGCCCAGGTGGACAGACAAATGAGTCTCTGCTTGCTACTATTGTTACTGTAAAACAATGATTCCAACATGTATTTCTTTTGAAAGGAAAACTTAAACATACTCTATATAGGTAAGGTTTAGTTGACATCACTGGTATATTAAAACTGTAGGAACTGTAGGAGAACTGTAAGTAAAACTAAACATTTGTCAGTGTGTCAAATAGGCTTTTGTTTTGTAAGCCTAACTTTGTTTAAAGTACTTCAGCATGTCATTTACTTTACTTCTAAAGTACTTAAGAAATAAGAGAGGACATGAGAAGCATGCCATAGCTGAAAAATAAAAAAAAATTAACTGTGTAGGTGTAGGCCTCCACGTATGTGGGCATGTGTATAGGAATTATAGTAATCAGATAAGATCACTACTGATCGACAGCGGTTCTGTTAAGCTGAGAAGCCGGTGAATGACAGTGATTAGACAAAGATAAAGGCATGTACATAGAAAAAGATGGCTCAGAGAAAGGATGCTAGGTTACATATGCCACTGTGTGCTGGTGCTGCTTTAGTAGAGACAAATTTCCAACCCTCTGAGGAATAAGTGATAACACTAATCCAATCATAAACCTATATTTTGGAGAAAGACAAAACAGGGGTTTTCTTTTTTTTGGGGGGGGGGGGGGGCATATTTGATGTGGGTGAGGTTTGATTTTTTTTCTTTGTTCCTTAATTGCCATGGAAAAAAAAACATTAATAGAAACAAAAATGACATATTGGGACTGCCCAATGTTAAAGTAAGGATTAGTGCTGAGGACATCTAATGATAACTAACTAGCAAACTAATGGCAACTTAGACCTCAAAGGGTTAAAGAAAACTTGTTGGAATCCTAAAATTACCTTTTAAAATGAATATATTCAGTAGCTTTTATTTCCGTTGTGGTAGGCAGAGCCTACCTGTCAACCTAATTTTTAATGATATGAAAATCAACAACAAAAAAAAGTCTTCTTTTTTTTCTTAGCCTTTTTTTTGTTTAAGTTTCTCTATGATTTGCTACTCACAGACATTCACTTTGTTGTAAATTTGCTAAAAGTGGGAGGGAAAACGAATTAGGAAATCTCACCAAACAAAGTCTGCTTTCCTCAACCGAAGATTAAAGAGCAAAGAACTCCATCTCTCACCAGTGCCTATATCAATCACTCATTCTGACAGCTCTCATTGCCGCAATGCCTCCACACATGCACTTGGCTGTGGTAACACTTGGGGTAATAGGTTGACAAATAATGACTCCAGGAGAAAGAGTGTTCTATGCCGTGTGCCGTTAACCACAGTAATTTTGACACCCACTGGGTCCCATGTTTTACAAGCCACAGTGACATCTGTGGTTAGCTGCATGTTGAAAGCATAATCTAAGCAGGTCTGTATCTTCTTCTAAGAGAGTAATGCTGTTAACTCACAAGCAGAAGCACGAAGCCAAATATTCTCCAGTGGATATCAGTGTAAGATGTTTTTTCATATGACTCATCATTCCACACCACAATGGCTTGTGAGTTAGTGTTAGCCACGTATATCCGCAATGTTAAATGTGCTAATTCACTATGTAACTGCAGACAGCAGCTTTTACAAGGAAACAAGCCAGCTGTTGTGATCAGTCAAGTATCGGACAGGGAAATAGGAAGAGAAACATGTGGAAATACTTGTTGAACTAAAACCAACACACAGATGTTGAGACATTTGCCGTCTCTCGGCTGGCCTTTCCTTTAATGCTAGAGCAGCTGGATAAGCAGAGTAAAGTTCAAATGGGTGTGGGTGGATGTTGGACATGTGGGGCTGGTGTGTAAAAAAATGTAAGAGGAGTATAAAGGCGGAAGACTATAAGAAGCTCAGTGGATATCAAAAGTGGGAGAAAACCCCCCAGAAAGGACTATGGAGATAAAGCTAGACAAAGGAGACACATACAGGCAGATGTGCACAACAAAGAGTATTTATAAATACTTTATTAATCCCCAGGAGGAAAATTCTCTTTTCCCTCGGCCCACTTCACAGAGAGATCGGACCAAAGAGTCAACATCAGAACAGCATCCCTGAAGCAAATGGGCTTTCTCTGGGTTACTAAAACATAAGTAGAAGATTATGTTTAAATGGGACCAATGCTCTGGGGTTTGATCTGGAAGCCGGAACTTAAAGGGCAGCCGCCACGCACCCAAGAAGAATTTGATGAATTGTTTATCACCTGCCTAATGTGGTTTATCTATATCCTACATCATAACAGCACTGTAAGTCTAATTCAGCGCAATTATCAGGGATTTGTTAATAGCATGATTTAATGCGCCACAAAAAAACAGTGTAAACACAATTTCTTTACCCATTTTCATGGCCGTGCAATTTTTGAACACACTCCCTCACTGTGATATGGATTCGATTTGACCCCAACTAGCATCACATTTACATTCTTTTGAACCACGAGTCACAACTGACGATGCAGACTTGAGCTCACCCTCAACCCACATACATTCAAACTCTGGATGAACTTTGAAATCCTTCTCCCTCTTTTTACTTCTCCCTTTTTTCCCCCTCCTCGTAAACCATTTCTTTTTTGATTTCTCTGCAGAGGGCCTGGTTGCTAAAGAGACCCACAAATATCACATATTCTGACCCCCTCGGTTGGCACAACTCTGCTAAATCCAGCTTTTCACAAGCTCTATGAAACAGCCAACCCCCACGCATTCGGAGTCGCTCAAACAGATGCAGATACACACACGCAGACTTGTCTATAACCCATGTGTCTTGTACCTGACCTCTCACACGGCCCTCAGTAAAGTACAGTGTTTAGTGCTTTAAGCTGCTTCCTACTACAAAGCCAGCTAATTGCTAGACTTTTTGTTGTGCATAATCTTATTTTCACCACTGACACAGAATATGATATGCGATGGGTGTGTGGATGAAGGAGGGGAGGGGGGTGGGGGGGCATATTAATCATGTTTATTTATCTGGACTAGGAGTTGAAATAAGCGACGAGACATCATTTAACAGCATGCTAAGCTAATCTCTGGTCGAGATAAATACTTCATTTTCTCTCCTCTCCCTGTGACGCTCCCTTGCTCATGACTGCTCCACTGACGCTACATCTAAACACCGGCAATAATAAAGACAATTATTTAGGCCTTTGATAATTATGTGTCAAAGGCAGCAAAAGCCACTAGATAATTGGGCGAAAACTGAATGGTAATCCACAATGGAGTTCCCTGTGGGGAGACAGGCAGACTCATCCCTAGAAAGAATGCAGAGTGAGAGAAAAGAGAGAAGCAGGCAAAGACAGAAAGATGAGAGCTCTTTAAGGGGCCTTGCTCACTGTCAGACAGTCAATGTGAAAAGCCACAATTATACAGAGAGAGAGAGAGAGAGTGTGAATAGAGTGCAGCAAACAAGAGAAAGGAAAACAAGGGACAGAGAGAGAATGACAGAAAATAGGTGAGAATGAAAAAGGACAAAATGTAGAGTGTCAGTGAGAGTGAGCAAAGACTGAGTAGAGGCTAAGGGCGAGAGAAAGAGAGAAAGCGAGTGAGAGCAAGAGAGAGAGAGGGAAGCACCCCGCAATGATGCCAGTCAGAGACAAGGCTTATAATGTGGCTGCGCCATGCACTGCCAACAGCCACAGATAATCTAGGACTACCCACTGAGCACTGAAGCACTGCTTAAATATTTGATTGATTAACTGTCCTGTGCCTGCCAGAGAGTAAGAGGAGAGCATCAGAGAAGCCAGGGCGAACACAGAAAAAACAAACAAACACGCATGTGGGTGCACACCGGAAGGTTTGAAAACACATGGCTCAGACACACTAACACATACACCCCCATAAATCCATATACAACAACATTGGAAGAGGGGCACAAACACAAACACACGCAAACATGTACACATTGAAGGCATGTGCGGACTCTGCAAAGACAGTGGCAAGCACTAGGCAAGGGAAAACAAACTGACTGCTGCTTTCACAGAGACTCCATTTCCTATCATTTCCATCTAAAATTAATGAGGACAATGTAGATAAATAGCAGTTAGGTTGATTATGCTTATCTGGATTCGGCTTTTAACCAGAACTTGACTGACCACGGGAATGATGATGATGATGGTGTATGTGTGTGTGTTTGTACAAGTGTTGTCTCTTTTATTTCTACATACTAATGTGTAGCTAGGAAGTGATCTGAGGTCAAAGAGGGCGGACAGGAGTTGGAGTGCAGCGTGTTCAGATATCTTACCAATGATGTGACACACACACACAACACACTCATCCTTGTTCGTCCCTGGCTGTGAAAACACAGGCAGCTGACCCTCCACGCTCCAACACCCTCCACAGGAAGAGACAACACTGGCGCTTCCTGTGGCTTTGAAGCAGCAGCCTCAGGTCCCCTGTCGGTCCCCGGTTTCCTTTGTCTTAACTGCAGGAAGGAAGGCCTCTCTAGCATGAGGCCACTGGGCCCTAGGGAACGAGAGGGAGTACGTTTGTGTATGTGCAACCTTTAGTGTGGTGGGAGTGTGCAGAGGTTTTGCTCGCTGAGGTCACATGCATTTACTTGCAGGGTTTCCCCCCCCTCTGGTTCTCTCAGGTGCATAAACTTGTGTTGTGGCAGGCAGAGCGACAGAGCAGGAGAAAACTGCAATAACTTCCTCCGCTGTTTCCTCTCACGACTGTCCGCCAAAAGCATGATGGAGCGATGGAGAGAAACAGAGGATGGTGGGTGGAGGGACGGGGTGACGGGGAGGCATTGCTGAGATGTGTGAGTGACGGCACCGGACACTGGGTAGAGGGAGGTAGCGCATGTCAGAGTATGCGCTGGGAAGGATTCTGTGTGTGTATAAACATGCAAACCACACGCACTCACAGGCGCACAGATACACACCGACAACAGTGCGGGTGATGAGGAAAAGGAAGGCCAATAAATATTTACTGACACAGCAGAGGTGGAGAATGGTTGTTCACTGGTGGAAACAAAAGGCAGAGGATGAGGAGCTGCATGCCAGGAAACCTGCTGGCTGCGGGCGTTGCGCCCCGCTTGTGCCCACATGGAAAACAAGAGAAAGACCGGAAGACAGGAAGGAGGAGAGAGAAAGGGCAAGAAGAAAGGGATGAATGGCGTCGGAAAAAAGTTTATCGTAAATAATTATAGGTTTATTAGTTTTATACAAATTAAGTTTATTACAGGATTGAATGAGAGTTTTTATATGTAATACTGTATGTGTATATTCATTAAACTACTTTCTGTTAGCCCGGAAGCCAGAGATTCTAGGCACATTGGCCCCCTGGACTTATCACAGTTTGTTTTGGGTTTTTTTGGTAATAAGGGACAGGTTTGATATGATCTATTTCAACTGTGTCCAGAGGCACTTTGCCCTGCGCTGGCTGATAACATCCTGTGGAAATCCAAAGTGAACTGAGAGGTTCCTGACTAATTTGCATTTGCACATATGGCTGGTGAGGCCAGGCTGTTTGAAGCTTAGCGAAGCTCTCTTCACATTGTCACAGATTTTCTACATCAATCTCGCTCTTCCTGATAGCGACATGTAATTGCATAAGCACTTAAATGTTTGCATTCCAACAGGGTTTCACTAACAGCTTATTTACAAATCGTGAACACATGGTAAATTAAGCAGCAGCTTAAATGGACAGCAACAAGGTGTAGTTACTACCACAAAATTTAACAATTTCTTATTAACATCTGGACAGTGGTAGTATTTATAATACATTTATAGTACACCCATAATGTTCTCTGAAATCACACGGACAGTTAAGAAGTGGACAAATATTTGTAACATTACAATTTGGAATTTTTATTTTTTTTAAATTTCTTAGTGACACCAAAAGAAATTCTTCAAATTGTAAATCTATCTAGATAAATATTTATTTACAAAGTGAAACTGTGGCATGTTGAAAATTAATTTTTAATTTAATTGTATTTTTCTCATGATAAGTGACACAAGGTATCGTGGATAGTGACTTTATTGTTCCCAAATCAGTGGCCATATTAACAGCTTCAATCTAAAGTTTGGAATGGGAAAGTTACTTTGCGCAGCGCACACAGGCCTCCTCGTTGTCTTTTCTCTCCTTTTTTTTACTCTAAAAGTGCTTCTTTCTTGTCTTTCTCTCTGTCTCCCAACCCTCCGGCAATGCTGTAAAATAGAAACCTAACCTCAATATTTTCCCTCACGGTGCTGGGACTTGCTGGCCCATTAAATTCCCCTTCCCATGTGTCAGCTTGCACATTTCTACCATGAAATTTTTGTATAATTAAACTTTCTTAATGATTTATAAGCTATAATAATAGCCCTAAGTATTTCGGAGCAGGTTAAAGGGACAGTCTTTAAGTGTACACCGGGGGATGACCCTGTTTTAACATAGATTTGGATGGGTGACTCTCAGTTGGAGACGAGGATGGAGAGGGCAAGGGAGAATGGGACTGATAGAGGCAGGGAGTGAACGAGAGGGCCTAACAAGGGTGGATGGAGGAGGAGGGTGAGACCTCTGGGTTATAACTCAGGGTGATACTGACACTGAGGGAAAGCAAGGGCTTCCTGAACCCACCCACCCACCCACCCACCCACACACACACACACACACACGTACACAGATGTTTGCTCTCTGCTGCCTCTGTGATGGTGAGGCTGATATGATTGCCACTTAGGAAATCAGTGTGTTTTCACACCACTCTCTGCTCTGCCAAAGCTAATGTGTTAAATATCCATTGGGTACTGCTGTCCATTTCTAAGACACACACAGCCTTAGGGGCTGATAAACACTGATTTCTTGTACTAACGGAGCCCAGAGTTGGCATCGAAGCCAACATTTCTAAATTGGGGTGTAGTGAGAAAATTTCAACAAGCTATGAGCTGGAATTTTCATTGTGGGAATTTCCAGCCAATTTTTCTAAATTTGTTATGAGAACATTGAAGTACAGCTAAATTTTAATCCTTTTTTTCCCATTCTTGTTGTTTTTGGGAACAGAGCCCATTTATTCTTTTTTCCCAGCTCAAGCTTTCTTTTTACAAGTTTTTTAGTTTTCATACAAATCCAGTTTTATAGTTTTACATATCAAGACAAAAAGTCCAGCTACTGTACGTGCTTTGAAAGGGTTGTGTCTGCTCACGGCCAAATATAGCAAATATCCCGGTGGAGAGTCATACACCTTAACTTTAAATAAGGAAAAAAGAAAGAGAAGTAAAAGTAGACAGCAAAAAAACCCTAATATGGACAAGCATACTACCCTACTTAGTAGAAGTGTGTGCTTAAACTAGCCGGGCCACTTGAAAAACACATGGGAAAAAGTTCCGGAAAAAAAGGAAAGGGGAGGGGAGGTAAAATGACAACGAAAGTGTTCCTCCCATCAGTTATCATCTTCTGCTCCTTCATATTTGCTCGTCTCCTGTGCCGCGGGGCAAGGACAAAAGAGAGGGGCCAGAAAAAGAAGAAAAAAAAGAAAAGAAAAGAGGAAAAGGCTCTGTGAACTTGCTGTACTCAAAGGCAGAAGAGAGTGAGGGAGGGAAATTTACAGAAGGCCAAATGAAATTAATGGTAATATATAACAATCTGAAATTAACTTCTCATTGCCACTAGCCATGATTTAAAACAGCTTTTTAACGAGAGGAAAGATGAGTCAGAAAAGAAAGAGAGGGGAAGGGGTTGAGGCCATATTACAAATTGGACAGGCTGGGGGTAGCTCCAAGTTAATTTTCCCCATCATGTAAAAAACTTTGCAGTTCGCAAGGCATGCTCACTTAAATTATTATTATATTTATGCCCAAAGTAATCAAGACATGAGACCAAAATCTAAAAAAAATAATACTGAAGCAGAGTTTAAGAAAACACAAAGTAATTCAATTAGCCAATTTTATAGACCGGATAAAGAAAAAAAAAGTTCATTTTAGATTATATCACAAAATACTCTGTTGGACCAGATTTAATATCAAATCAGAGGACTATAATAATAATAATAATAATAATAATAATAATAATAATAATAATAATAATAATAATAATAATAATAATAATGTGATCAACAACAACAATATTCCTTCCTCTTTTGAGTACATAAAAAAATGACTACAGTATTTAACGAATTAAATGTAAACCTCGCAAGAAAAAAAAGCACACCAGTTGAAGTTCTTTTCAAGTGATATTGTTGATTAAAAACAAAGCTGTAGAAGAGGAAAATGGGCACACACACGCACATACACACACAGAGCACACGCACATAACTCCGTATAAAGCATATTATTAATCTTATAAAAAAAAAAAAGCAATTAAATCAAAGTGGTATAGAGCCTGAAGCTATGAGGACTGTCAATTCTGCTGGAAATGCCACAGAAGATTACAGTTGGGTTTGTGGATTCCATGAACCCTTTTTTGATTAGGGGGAGTCAATTATTTCTTATTACTGAAGATGCTATTTCGGAAAAAGACCTTGTCAGTCAATCATGCAAAAAGTCCTCGAAACGCGTGAGTAAATCGTTAAAGAGAGAGGTGGAGGCAGGCTGGTGGATGGGTAGGTTCGGTGGTGGTGGTGGTAGTGGGGGAGGGGGTGTCACTGACCCTTTTCCCTACCCAAACTCCTACTTGTAGTGAAATTACCTTTTAACTATTACACTTCTGTCAGGTCTTTGTCAGTGTATGGTAATTAGGGCCTTCGGTGGAGCACATTTGAAAAGAAAATATATTTATTAGTTTATCTCAGAGAAAGGCATTTATGCAGAGCTGAAGGTAAGTTTGAATGTAGTGATTATCTTGTCATTTTAAAATATTTTTTTTCTCCGTGTGTGCACCGTGTGTGTGTATGTGTGTGCGTGTCAGCACGAGCGAACCCTATATACGACGTCAGGTAATGTGCTATTGTGTGAGATATGTGCCTGGGTGGACAGACACATGTGCATTCATACATATATAAAAATATATATTTATACGCGCGCATGCACGTGTGTGCATAAGCTGCATTCAGCACACTGATGGGCGAGCGCAGCACATTTCTCCCGTCCTCTTTGTTCTGTGTTGGGTTTGACACCTCTAAACAATAACAGCGCCTCACTTCGCCCAGCCCCAACCCACCACCAACCACACACTGCATGGATGGGAGCTGCCAATTAGCACTATCAAACACCCCTCATCAGCTGTCTCCTCGCCATAGACAACAACACAAATCAATAATTCAGTTTTCTTCAAAAACAATCACATTCATCAGCAGGCTTTAGGATAAATGAGGGAAAAGAACATGGTCACTAATTGCAAACTATAGCTTCTGCAATATACAAAGGATACAAAGAACAAAACTAGAGTACTGCTGGGGTATCCACACGAAGTGGAGCGAAACTAGAAGCTGCCGACTAGCAGAGTAAAAACAAAACAGAAACAAAGGTCTGCGTCCTCTCCGTCTCCTCTCAACAGTGGCATCCAAATCCCAGTCCGATTGCTAGGCATTTGAATAAACAGGGCAGTTGTTCTCGTGCACTTGTTTTTACAGACATTCCCCAGTCTGAAAATGTTCCACCGTCCTTCTTATTTATTTTTTTATCATTTTCAAATGCTGTGTTTTGTTGGCGGCCAATGGGCAGCCAGATGATATGGTATGACCCAGGGGATAGAGGCCGAAACAGGGAGAGAGACATGAAGAGGGGGGGCCTGTCATGGAGTGAGAGTCTCTGAGGGCTGGAGGTGAGCAGAGGTGGCTGAGAGATGACTGTCGTTCTTCTCAGTGGTCCAAGCCCTTTTCATTAACCCACACCCCTGGGTTCACCAAACAGAAACAGGGGGTGAGTGTGAGGACAGGGGGACGCGGATGGGTGCTGAGCAGTGGCCCCGGTGACCACCAGAGACCTGCCGCCTGTCTGCCTTCCTGTCTGTCTCAGTGCAGATCTGTGTCATCCATTACAGACAAGGGACTGCTTTTTAACAAAATGCAAACACAAACAAGAGCACATGCATGGTCACACAGACAAAGACGAAGCATGCATACAAAAATACACAAGCATCGAAACCTTCTAAGGAAAAGAGAGGGGTAACAAAGGACAGGCAGTGCCCCCTAGTGTTTTCATCAAAGAGAACTCAGACCAAATCAACTAACCATCACCCCAAGCAACACCACGAAAACAGAAATGAAAGGACAGCGAGGGAGCGCGGAGAGATAGAGGCGAAGGGAGGCAAGAGGTGAAGAGGCTTAATTCATGAGAAAAATGGCTTCACGTGTGGAAGGCACAGTCAGGGCGGCGGGTGGAAGGAGCCAGACTGGTGAAAGGAATACGAGGGATGGAGAAAACAAGGCAGAAGAAGAGATGGATGTTAACAAACGGCGATGGGGGATGGGGATCTACTGAACATGTTAGTTGGTTGGTGGTGATGGGGTTAAAAGTTATCTGACACCACCGAGCTATTTTTAATGCTCAAGGCCACAAAAGTAAGAATGTAAGTGGTGGAGAAAGAAAGAGGTACAGGCAGGCCATGCATGAAAGCCAGTGTCAGCGGAGTCCAGAGGAATAGTCAAGTGTGAAGCCATCTAATAGGAACGCAGAATATATATGAGACAGAGACACACATGCTTTCAAAGACCCTTGCCTGCTAACTGATCTGAATATGAACCATGAACTACTGACATCATGAAGGGAGGAATCAAAAACTAGTTCACTGGGACAACAAACAGGCCTTATGGAGTAAAATGAAAACTCTTGTTTAACGATGAAAACATTTATACCCAAATATGGTATTTTCTAAAGAAAAATCTGTGAATGTGTGTACGATTTTTTTTTCTTTTTAAATCGGACCGCAGGATCAGCCTCATATTCCCACCATGAAACAAGGCCTACCCTTCAGTGAGCTCCATATTCAACTCCGAGCCGGCTAAGACATCAAAGGGTGCTCCACACCAGGAGTTTCTGCCTCACTCTCCTTCTCCCTTCCTCACTCTACCTTCCTTTGGTCTTTCATAACCCCATCGTATTTCACAGCACATAAAGCCTTAAAATGGCACATAAAACAGTTCATCTCTTTTCACTGTCGGCTTTCCAGGCTTAAAAAATTAAATATGTTTTACTGCAGGTACATAACTAAAACGCATCCCTGGAAAAAAAACTGCCATAAAGGATTCAAACAAGGCTTTCCGTGAGTATTGAAGGCTATAGAATTGGGAATACATCAGCTGAATAGCCTATATAGGATAAACCAAGTTTAAAAAGCAGAAAAAAATGAACCGACTGAAACACTGTGGCACTGCCTGTTTTCCATTTACCATCAGTCTCATCAGTATGTGCCTTTGGCTTAAACACTGCAGTTATAAGTAGAAAACAAACCCCACAAGTTACGCACTGCAAGTTATGCACTGACACAAATAAATGACAGGCACTAAAAAATTCCTGTGACCCTGGTACTTGTTATTAATCTCTGTCTCTCTTCCACAGCATGTCTTTATCCTGTCTTCCTTCTCTCACCCCAACCGGTCGCAGCAGATGGCCGCCCCTCCCTGAGCCTGGTTCTGCCGGAGGTTTCTTCCTGTTAAAAGGGAGTTTTTCCTTCCCACTGTCGCCAAAGTGCTTGCTCATAGGGGGTCATATGATTGTTGGGCTTTTCTCTGTATCTATGAAGCGCCTTGAGGCGACATTTGTTGTGATTTGGCGCTATATAAATAAAATTGAATTGAATTGAATTGGTACTTAAGGTTTAGACCGATACCACAGAATACCAACACAGCAGTCACTGAACTTTAAAAGCAGTCGTAGACAGACAGAGAGAGAAAGAGGGAGAGAGATAGAGGATGAAGTGGAAGAAGATGCAGCGTTTGAAAGACAAAAGCAAAAAGGGAAAAGAGAAGAAAAAGAAAGACAGAAAAGAAGAGCAAATGAGAGAGGGTTTAAACTTCAACCCTAGAGTCACTGAGTTCACTGACATTTGCACCAGGATCCGCCTAGCTGTGCCTCACAGCTTTTCAAACACAACACTTTCTCTCCTTTCAATCCCTAAGACGTATTCTCCCTGCTACATTTGCCACAGAATGAGACCATTCACAGTCTTGAGGGCAGAGGGGAAAAATAAAAAGCAAAACAACAAAAACGTAAAAGCAAACTGGATTCCAAGTGTCGAAATCGAGCGCTGCTTGCGTGACAATTTGCAACCCCGGTACGGGCTTGAGATTCCTCTCCTATATTGTATTCTTACCGAAGGATTAACAAGTGGGAAAGAAAAAAAAATGACACGTGACAAGTGATTCATTTGAGCTGTCAACATGTCATCTTCAACACATTCAAACCTCGTGTCAAGCACTTGTATTCCCTCTTCGGTGAAGGTGACCTAGGTCGTAACTAGATGACACACCCAGACACAGCAGGTGAATGCATGAAAATACCACAGTGGGAACAGCGAATGCGAGATGATAGAAGACAAGTCAGAGTAAAAAAGGAGAAAAAAAATAATCCACTTGGTAAATATTTGGGGAAAGTTTTTAAACTTGCATTTTACGATCACTTATTTGACATACTTGATGGTACTGAGTTATAAGGTTGAGATCGCTATTTAATTTAAAATGATTTCACACAAAATAAACAGCACTCGAGGGATTTTTTTTCTTCTTCTTTAAGAGTGTAAGTATGAAGTGCGAGAATGATGAATCACTGGGAAAAATGAGTGGTTTTAGGGCGAGATGGTTGAAAAAGACAAATCTAAAAGACATTAAAAAAAATAGTGTGAAGGAGAGAGGAGTGAGGTCATTCTCGAGTGAAGGATAAGAATCGCTGGAAAAGAATAGAGCGGCAAAATCTGGTGTGAAGTTGAGGTTAAGAGAGGGAAGGGAAAAGAAAGTGACTGAATCAGAAGCAAAGGGGAAGAGCAAAGAACAAAGTAAAATACCATATACACCATGAAACCAAATAAAAACAAGAAAATGAAAAGAGGTGAGTTTAAGTGGTAAAAGAAAGTAGATACTAGGAGGGTCACCAAAGAAGCTTAGAAGTATTTTATCCACAAAAAGCAGCAGCAGGAGGGAGTGGTTTGACATTTAAAAAAAAAAAAAAAAAAACAGGGGCAAAGGGAAAGTAAGAATTACGGCGAATTTGGTTGCCATGTAAAGGAAAAAGGCAATAAATGAGAGAGGAGTGGGGGGGAAATGGATAACAGTGCCCAATGAGTATTAAAGAGCGAATAAAAGAAAGATAGAGGTCTGAAGAAAAAGAGAGGGAAGAGATTGAGACCTTGCCGCTGAGGCAACGAGCCGAGTGGAACGGGAAAGGCAGACAAAGCTGCGCACTGCTTTCACAAAGCAGAACAAAGAGAAGAGGTGCATCATGGGAATCTGATCCTTGCGCCGCTACTGACGCCATGCTGGATAAAGACACAATGGCGCATATGCACAAGTCAAAACGCATGTATGGCTTTATGTGACACCCAAAGTCATGACTGCATGATTAGACCTGTCTGAGTGAAATAAGTCTACTTCAGTAAATACTTTAAGAAATATAGCTGTACCTCTTCAGCCTTTATAAGAATTCACAACTACAGTAAGACTATGGATGGTTGACAGCAGAGAAACCGTGAGCAAGCCCAGACAGCATCCTCTCTGAGGAAGTGAAAGGTGAAGTGAGGGAAGACTGTCCAAGCAGCCTATAAGGAAGACAGTTTTACTGAGAGGGAGAGAGAAAACAAGTAACAGACAGCTTAGAGGAGAGTTTGCTCTGTAGCACACTGATACAAGCAGACCAGGGCGAGGATGAACAGGAAGGGAGGAGGTCTGCTCAATTTCAGCAGTACTTCAGGTAGGAGAAGAAAAGGCAATATATGTTTGAGTGTGCTGAATGTTTTATATATTTTATTGTGTGCGATTTTATTGAATCCTACTTTCTTAAGCAGCTTACTCGAGGAAACACGGGCTGAAAGAGGGATAACGTAGGTGGCAATGGAAAGTGTTTCATACTTTGATAGTTCTAAAACTCATAGAAAAAAGTATTAAGATATCGGTGCATTATTATTGGTTTTCCATCTATCAGCTATGACTCCAACTTGCCCCTCTCTTTCTTTTTCCTCTCCTTTCTCCCTCCGTCGGTCCCTCTCTCTCTTCCTCCGGCAGGTCTGATATGCTAGAGCTGCAGCTGAACTCTGAGTAGCACTGTCTCCGGGAAAAAACAAAGTGATCAATGTGAGAAGGCACGGGGCGCTCATGGACAGGCCAATCAATGGTGGAAAGAACCTTGCCCAGGGCCTTATGCAAATGGAAGCACGTCCTGTAACCTCGGGAGTGAACATGCGCACTAGATCAATGGGACGAGGGTAGAACCTTACAGCAAGATCAGCCTCAGCCAGTAAATATGTAATGATGAATCCCTCAAGATTTAACTGAACTCAAATGAACTTTAACTAGCTCTGTGTTTTATATCATAAAGCGGTGAATAAGACCCTGTGTTGAATAGGTTTGGCTATGGGGTGGATGGGCAGCGCAAGAGGGATTAAAAAAAGAGCCTTTGCACAATGATGCACTAAGGACAGATGGATTTTGTACTTCCTTTTTACTAGGAAGGGGGAAAAAACAGGAAGACAAAAAGGTGAGACTTGTGAATAGTCACCTCAACAATACTTGTTTGAGATGTAATGATTTTCAATTACATCACCATGGCAACATCTTTGTGTTTTGAAAAAATAATAATAAAGGAGAGGAGTGGGTAACCGGGACGAGCTAGTGAAAGCTTGCTCGACCATTCAAAACCATGGATGGTCAGACCAAGGACTAGACCAGACAAACTATTCATAACCAACATTTAGTAATGCCTCCATCTGCTGGAGTCTAAAATTGGTGCCAATCAAAGTCTAATATAGACAAATTAGAAGGAGCATCTTTATTATGTACAAGATAACTGTTGCACTCAGGAAACTGACAACTTTGTTGCTTATAAGCAGATGTCTATAATAAAATGACAGCAGCTTACCGAACTGTTGAGAAAAGCGCACACGCCTTCATACATACAGAGAGAAAGAGGGAACTGAGGAAATGAAGTCCTAAAGTGTATTGACTGATCCAGCATCATAGCTTCAGGTGAAAGCAACAGCTTCTGTCTGCCTCTGGGCTGTTAAATGCACTATAGGAAACTTTTGATCAAAACAAGATATATAAATTCCCCAGATTGTAAAAAGTCTGGTACCTTGAATTGGCCTTGGTAGCTGGCTACGTCTCAGATAAGCATCTACCTAGCCACACCTGCAGTAGCCCTTCAGCTGAAACAAAGTTCAGGGAAACAGCTGTTAAAACATTAAACACATCACTTTTTTCAGAGCTTCTCTTGCCTGTCTATCTTTGCCGTGTTGTAAAAACACTCTATATTAATCTCTCTGACTGGCATCGGATAATTACTAAAAATGTGGAAAAAGACAACTGACTGCAATAATGCAAATGTGAAAGGCGGTAGCAAAACAGAAGGAAACTTTGGGATTCAAAAAGGTTTCACATACTTTTTTAATCAATGTTAAATTCAATGGCACTTAAAAGCCTTTTTTTTTACTCATAAGATATCAACTACTAACTAGTTAGCTGGCCAGTCAGTGGTAGCTACCACTAAGGCAGTTTGAAAGACAAACTAAAAAGTATATCAGATGCTAGCAGAAAACAGGAAAGAAGAAGGTAAAAAAAAGTCAACAGGCAGCTGGGAGCAACTGTGTTTTCTAGGAAGGTTATTGGTAACTGTAGTCATTTAGACTACTTCTCGTCTGCTTACTGTTGTAAACAATCTGACTAAAGTGAGAAAGGCAGTTTAATCTAGAGGCAAAAAATATCCCTATTTTTACATTTATGCTCCTGAGATCTCGATTAACCTGCAACTTCAAAACAATAAAACAACATAATTAATAATGAAGGAAATTAAAAGCAAACCTAGGAAGCAAACAAAAAAAACGAATCTATCACAAAATCAATTACCCTTGATATTATTGAAGGAATAGCACAAGAGACATAAGAGGTAAGTATTTTCAACCCCCCACTCTTCACTAACACCACAAATGCAATCTAGAACCCAAAGATGCTCCTGAAACATAGAGAGAAATACCAACAAAGGTGAGAATAATGGCGACGTATTGAAGGGAATACTTCACAAAGCCTATTGTGTGAGTATCCTTTTCAGGCAGCAAACCCGCTGTAATTTGGTCTGCGTCATCTGCCTCTAGTCACAATGCAGCACTACAGCTTTGAAATGGATGGCAAATGAAGGCCATTTGTACATAATCACAGCAGATAGAAGAATTCAGGGGCCCTACAATGTGTTGTTGAGGTGGAAAGAAAGACCTTGGTCTATCTGTGGCAACCAGCACAGCTAAGGTTTTGGCAAGGGGGGGTCTTTTTTTTTCCAGAAACAAGCAAATCAATTCAAATCAAATCAGCTTGCTAGCCGTGACATTTAAACAGTTCAATTTACATCCTTATGTTAAGAGGAGAGGCGCTCTCTAAGATCCTATTCATTCACAAAGAAATTAGACGGCTGTATTTCAGCCGCTTAATAGAGCAAATATGCTGTAGTTGTACAGAGGAAGAAACCATATCTTTTCATGGCACACAAAGGGCCAGGCATTGTCTGTCATTACGACCAGACCACAAAAACACACAGAGAGATAATATACATAATATAGACAGGACAAGAAAACAGCGCAATGCATTAACACGTACGTGCACACCCAAGTGCGCACCAAAACACACACACACATCCAATTACACATGCACACTTTGTCAGTGGAGATGGTGTATGTCCTGAGGGCTGCTGTCCTGCCGTGCAGGCTGGCAGGCACTTTTGTCGTGGTGGTCCTTTTGTTTCACATCAAACAAAACGCCACAGCTTTGCATACGGCTCCACTAATTTCTGCTAGTGTGCCCCAGCCATTTATCATTGCCTCTCACCCTCTCCTCCTCGCTTGTCCTCTCCTCTCCTAACGTGGCGCTGATAGCTGCTCTCTTAACCAAGCTGTTCTGCTCAGGACGATACAGGCTTCTCCAGGCAAAGGCTGAGACGCACAGAAGTGTGCATATACATACGTGCAAGCACATAAACACACACGCAACCAGACAAACACAGAGCCCGTGCAGAAGACACAGAATCACGCACGCACACATATAAGCACAAGCAGACAGACATACATGCAGGAAACTGCTCTACAACTGCACCGCTTGCAAGCCCGCCAGCTATGGAGAACCTTGAGATAAAAACAAACCTTCTCTTCATCCCCTCCAGAAGCAAGAGACAGGCAAGCACTTAGAGTTTCGAAGGCAGGCGAGACATGCATACAGCATTAGATGAGGAGATTTTCGAATGGACGACTTCAGAGCAGAGATTTTGTCAACAAATTTAAGTGATATTTGCTTGTGTGTTCATGAGCACAGGTGAAGGTTGCGCCGGCCTTAAAGAGTCTTTCAGATAAATCTAAATGTGGAGTGTAGCTTGACACAGTTTAAAGGAAGGCTCCAACAGTTTTGGAGAAATCGACTTGTTTGCTGGCTGACTGGGATTTATATAATGTAATAAGATCGGTATCAATTTTACCTCTGTGCACGCATGCATGGCTGCAGCGAGAAAAACATCCAAGTACTGACCAAAGACAAAACATCCAATAATTTCATATTTGTGCTATGTTAGCTAACATGGCCATCACCAATACATGTGAGAATCAGCTGAGCTTTGTCAAGAGTTAATAAAGCGTGAAATGCCAAGAAACTTAAACTGAACTCCATGCAGTTATTTTGCTAAGTAGCCGAACAATAAACAATTACAGTTCATGAGCTAACATATATAACCCAGAGCACCTTAAACTATGATGTCATGTAAAGAATATATATATATATATATATATATATATATATATATATATATATATATATATATATATATATATATAATTTTTTTTTACACATTATTGCTTCTTGGCTAAAAAATAAACATTAAGATACTATACTGATAAGAAATAAGATAAATTCAAAACTAGCTTTAGATCAGAAATTCATTTTAAGTAACTAACCCTTTAATCCTCTTGTTGTTGTTCCATTTAATCACACATTCAGATAACAGTCAGGTGGATTTGACCAATTCATGCAGTCATTTTTCACACACTATAAATGCGGCTGAGTCTCAAGTTTCCAGCAGAACAATGCCAACAAAGTAGCACTGGAGTAGTGAGAAACATTGCATGAGAACTAATTAAACGCATCACAAAAAGAATAGAGGGGCTTCCTCACCGTCAGATAGTGGCTCGTGTGACTGTTTATGAGAAAGGCAGTGAAGGACACTTAAACACTTTGTGGAAATTACATCAGTTGTTTCCAAGGCAGAGCAAAAGTGACCATACCATCAATCATACCAATATATTGTTTTGTTTTGCAGCAGGTGAAAAAAATATTGAATTTTCACACAAGTTTCAAATCATAAAAGTATTCTTCAAAATTGAATCTAGTAGTGTTTCAGAAGGACAAAAAGTGGTTTCCGAACCGCTGCTTGGGAAAGTAAAGCAAGACCAAATACTTTGGATGGGCTAAGATAAGAATTTTGAAGTGGC
The DNA here is from genome assembly GCF_963576455.1 of Neolamprologus multifasciatus. NCBI lineage: Eukaryota > Metazoa > Chordata > Actinopteri > Cichliformes > Cichlidae > Neolamprologus > Neolamprologus multifasciatus. The sequence goes on from NC_140450.1 coordinate 22,144,122, forward strand.
TAACTGGAAAAAAAAAATCACATTTACTGATGAACACAATTTTAGATTTATGGAAGTAACAGAACTGGCAATAAAACACAATGGGGGGAATACTAAAGCCTAGGAAGGTTGGCACTGGATATTTTTACTGAAATGACTCCATCCTGGCCAAGGAAAAATAACACTTCATTCTCAAAAAAAAATTCCTTTCTTTAGCATCTTAGTTGAGTAAGATTAATTCTGCAGCAACACAATGAACCTAAGCATACCTCCAAACATTACAAAAACTGTTCGAGGACCACAAAGAATCCAAACTTCGCAACTGTGATGGATTTTCTAGCATGGTCACCTCAACCCACTGAACAGTTTTAAAAGTACAAAAACTGAGAATGCCAAGAATTTGTGACATCACAAAAAGCTTTTAGGAACACACAAAAATCTGGCTGAAAAAACATGGATCATCTTTTGCACAAAAATGCTTTAGGGGCACTGAATATTAAGACATTCGAAATGTACATGAGCCAACTTTTCATTCAAACTGCATGCTGATATTATAATGTATCATTTGAATACACTCATGTAAAAACAAAAGTATCATTATTATCTATTCCAGAGTTTTAAAATGGGTAACAACAGGAAACAGGATTGCTTGCAAAACACCTGTTACCACATTCCAGACACCTGTCTGGGTCCAGCCCTGCTGATTGCCACAGGCAGGGCAGGACCTGACATGTCAAATATAGTATTGTAAAGATGATTGCGTACAAGTTCAAAGATATCAAAAAAGAAGCAAGAAACCTAAAGCCTGAGAATGCAAGTACTCTTAATCATACTTCCAACTTATAAATTCAAATCTCTATACCACGATGTGCAGCAAACAATGCTTACTGTGGTATAAAAATTAGGTCCATAAGGAGGGGATAAAAAAACCCTCAAGCAACCCTTCCCACATCTGACACCCAGCCACAACTTATATACAACTGCACAAACAATTACCACCCAGAGAAAGAACTTAAATATATTTGTATATTATGTATATTTACTGCAGATGGAAACAGGTGGCCGTAAACAGAAAGTGTACTCGAAGATATTCTGCAAGCATGTAATGTATGTATGTGCTGTATTCAAAGAGGGCACTTAAAATCTGTAACCATGTTTTTGAGGGGCTGTTGTGGTGGCTGGCTGGTTGTCTGGTTGGCACCCACACATTTGTGTACTAGGAGACAGATGCATTCTTACATAAGACCTTATATAATGATGCCCTGTCCTATCCAATAAGAGTGCTCCTTTTTCACTCTGTGAGCGGGAAGGTTAGTGTGGGTTAGACAACCCTTCCTCAACAGAACTACCACCACTTACACTTACACATCCACCCCCCTAACTCCTGGCAACGAAAAATAATGAAAAAAACACAAGCCGAGCGGAGGGAGAGATGGATGCAGGTCCTTCACATCCTGTATGGCTCTATCTCCTCTGTCCATTCCTTTTTTTCAGTTTGGTGTGAGATAATGTCCTAATCACAATGGAAATGTGGAACCAAAACAAGCAGGGTCGTGTGTGTGTGTGCATGACATGGAGACGGAGAGAAAGAAATAGTACTCCACAGCTGGGCTAAAAACTTCTATTATGTAGTTACTGTAGAAGAGCTGGACTAAGGACAAGGAATTTAGGACAGCAGCTGAGGGAACACGATCCATATTTCTTTAAAACTATACAGCTGACAGACAACAAGAAGGGGCAGGGTGGAGAAGGGTGGAACAGGCTGGCCAAGCATCACAGCAAGTGTCAGAGCCTAGGGACTCTGAAAGAGAAACTGAGGAACAGTGAACAGAGATGGATGGATGGATTCTGGGATCGCTTAAGGACACAGAGTGAAAACGGTAGGGCAAAGTGCAGAAAGAGCAACTATGTTCCTCCCTGTAGCACAAGCTTCTCTGTATCTCAATCAGAGGCAGTTACTTACTGTTTGATATATCTATAATTGGTCAGCACACACTGTGAAAGGTTTTAAAAGAATTGAATTGCAGTGAAACACTTGCGTGCTCTAAACAGGGGCTAACATTCTTGGCTACACAGGGAGCGAGCGGGAGAAATTAATGGCAGGCCTTTTTGAAGTGCTTGATCAGAAATGTATTTATTAACTGCAAAGGGGAATAGTAATTAACCCACAGACAACTTGTTTTCTCTTGGTCTTCTCATGTGTCAAATGGTTCTTCCCACAAGGCCCCAGTCTCCACTTGCCAGCTCACACACACACACACACAGACACACAGACACACACACACGCGCACCTCCCATCACATCTCACTGGACTACTTTCACTTCAATTAAGCAGAATGTGTGCAAGCATGTATATTTATGTGTGTGCATGCTTGTGGGTAAGAGATTGCAATAACAAGTAAGAAATACATAGTGGCTGATTTAAATCCCGTGTGTATATTTTTATGTTATTTCTATAGTACATTCCTTGAAGCAGAGAAAAGTCTAGAAAAAAAATCGCAACAGTGCTCTGTACTGTATATGCACTCTGCGTGTGTGCTTGTGTGTATATAGTGGTTAGAATTGTTGCCTGACAGCAGAAAAGTCCTGGGTTTGAATCCACCGACCAGCTGGTCCCATTCTATGTGGAGTTTGCATGCTCTCCTTGTACTTGCGTGGGTTCTCTCCGGGTACTCCAGCTTCCTCCCACAGTCCAAAGACATGCATGGATTAGATTAATTAGCAATTCTAAATTGGCCAAAGGTGTGAATGCAAGCGTGAACGGTTGTCTGTTTCTCTGTGTTAGCCCTGTGATAGACTGGTAACCTGCCCAGAGTGTACCCCGCCTTTCACCCATGACAGCTGGCATAGGCTCCAGGCCCAATGGGGCACTGCATTGAATATATATATATTTACACACTACCAGTCAAAAGTTTCTCATTTAATGGTTTGTCTTTATTTTTACTACTATCTATATTGTAGATACATACTGAAGATATCAAATATATGAAGCAAGATATATGGAATGATGTATTATATCTCAGTGAGCTTCATGATGCAGTCTCCTGACATGGTTTCCACTTCACAGGTGTGCCTTGTCAGGGTTCATTTGTGGAGTTTCTTGCCTTCTTAATGGGGTTGCGGCAATCAGTTGTGTTGTGAAGTCAGGCTGGTACACAGCTGACAGCCCTATTTGACAACTGTTAGAATTCATATTATGGCAAGAACCAATTAGCTAAGTAAAGAGAAACGACAGTCCATCATTACTTTAAGAACTGAAGGTCAGTCAGTCTGGAAAGCCGCCCCAGGAAAGACCAAGAATCACCTCTGCTGCTGAGGATAAATTCCTCTAAGACACCAACCTCAGAAATCGCAAGTTAACAGCACATCAGATTAGAGCCCAGTTAAATGCCACACAGAGTTTAAGTAGCAGACACGTCTGTACATCAACTGTTCAGAGGAGACTGTGTGAATCAGGTCGTTATGGTCAAATAGCTGCTAAGAAACCACTATTAAGGAAAACCCACAAGCAAAAGAGATTTTTTGGCCAAGAAGCACAAGGAATGGACATTAGAGCAGTGGAAATCTGTGCTTTGGGCTCATGAGTCCAAATTTGAGATCTTCCACCCACTGTGTCTTGCAATGCAGAAAAGGTGAACGGATGGTCTCTACATGCATGGTTCCCACCGTGAAGCAAGGAGGATGTGTGATGGTGTGGGGGTGCTTTGCTGGTGACACTGTTGGGGATTTATTCAAAATTGAAGGCACACTGAACCAGCATGGCTACCACAGCATCCTGCAGCCACATGCCATCCCATCCGGTTTGCCTTTATAAATGATAGTCCACATCATTTATTTTTCAACAGGACAATGAGCCCAAACGAACCTCCCGGCTATCTGACCAAGAAGAAGAGTGATGGAGTGGTGCGCCAGATAACATAGCTCCCACAGTCACTTGACTTAAACCCAATTGAGATGGTTTGGGATGAGATGGACCACAACGTAAAGGCAAAATTCCAACAAGTGCTTCGGCATCTCTGGGAACTCCTTGAAGGACTACGCCATGAAGCACATCAAGAGAATGCCAAGAGTGTGCAAAGCAGAGCAAAGTGTGGCTAAGTCTAAAATATAAACATGTTTTGAGCTAACACACCCATAACAGAAATCCACAAGATTTAACTCAACTGGATGACAGCAGAATTCTGTTTTGATCTCTGATCAAAAGATGCCTCTGTGAATGTAAATATGGACAATATAAGAAAAGTCCAATCTCACTAGAAAATACTGTCTAATATTGGAATAAAAACTTTTGGACAGGTAAACCAAGGTGATCGCACAACAGATTGATGTAAGGATAAGAGTATGGAGATGTTCTCATAGCTGTTTTCAAACATGAAGTCTGGAAAATGTCATGAACCATGCTGGAACACTGCAAACAACGTATGTATGTTATGTATTTATTACTGGTAATAAGGTTTAGTACACTATAGAAGACACGCAATGCCTTCTTACTGTGAACTTACTAAAGCATTACCTACGCGATTCTCACTTCACTACAAATGGCTGCAATCGAACATCACACAGGTTTTTGTGTAGCTGGCCTGTTAAAGACAAATGTCTGAAACAGCTGGATCAGGCATTTGTGGTCACATGCACCTCCATCACGTAATGTCTAGAAAGTTAAAGTCTGCACTGCATGTGTGAAAATGGCCAATGTCAAACATGGTGGAGGTCCAAATAAAATCTGGACTTGATTTTAACGTGTTTGTATTAGTGTCGAGATGAGGTCAAGAGCATTTGACATTTAAAGGCATAAACTACGATGGCTTCAGCAGAAACTTGATAAGAACATATCTGAATACCCTGACACAAAAAGGGAACACAAGAATCTTTCAAGTGTCTGTTTTAATGTTGTTTTCCCCCATACTGCATCTGGTATATGCTACTTATTCATACTGTATATGCACATAATATATATGCATGTTTTGTACATCACAAAAGCACACAGTCTCGCAAAGTGAGAGTGTCTGAGTGAAAGAAACACAGAAAGACAGAAAGATTCAAATCGAGAGAAAAGCTAGTGTTCGTCACACAGTGAAAAAGCCCAAGAGATTGTGAAGCTGTCACAGACAAAACAGTGCATGAATATTTAGCAGCCAAATTAAAATTACAAAATACAAAACAAAAAAAGAGTAGGTGAAAGGAAAACAAAGAAAATAAAACATCCCTGAAAACACCAGTGGGACAAGTGGCCACCTTTCATCCCCCCATGAAAGGCCCTATCCTCTTAGCTTCTTTCCTCCTCTCCTTCCTGAGTAAAAAGGAGAGATATAATAATATTGGTTGTACTGAGTCTAACAGCGATTCCCCAGATCAAGAAACCTGCAGACAAGCAAAATAAACCCTGCTCTCAGATCATAGAAAGGCCTGCAAACACAATTAGCGCAATGTGTTAGTTAGCAAGCTTCTTAAATTGCAGTCCAAACTAACCATAATCATATTTTGACAGTTAATGCAACTAATCACTGTTTCTAAGAATAAAGCCATATTCACACATTTACTGCAACTCTGAGTCTTTCTATACGCTAGAAAGACTGCTTTGAGTACAGAAATGGTCAGAAATAGTCATCATGTAGCCCACCTCAGGAGGATTATACCCTAGTAGACAACTTTCCAACAACTTAAATGATTAGTACTTAAGAAGTACTCAAGTAATGATACAGGTACTAATAATAGCATGCTCTTATGATGAAAACAGTGTATTACTCAAATATTAGTAAAGGCACTTTTTGATCTCTCTGGGATGAAAACCAAACAAGAAATAATACCTAAGCTTGGCTCTTAAATGCTATTATGACTTGGGAAGGATAACCCACTAATATTGCATTTATTATCTGCACATAACCTTCATTATTGCAGTTGGTAACTCTCACTAAAACACTTACAAAAGAGTTGGATCATTATTATGCGATGCACAATCCATAGTAAATTTAAGACTAGAAAATAAAACATTAACCTCAGAGGCCTTAGTCTAAACCTTAAAAGACACATTGTAGGCCCATTTAGCTGAAGGGCCGGGTTATAAAGGTAAGAAGCTAGCCAAACGTTTATTTTCAACCTCTCCTTTGAATCATTCATTCTGTCAAATTCTCTTCCCTCCCACCATCTTTTGATCTATCTACTGTCACTCTTAAGGTCACTCTTAAGGTGGAGAGATCTACATGCTGCACAGCAGATCTCAGCAACACTTTTGTTGGACTGCTATTCTTTCCTTATCAAGACAACTTTCCCTTTCCCTTCTTTCCCTCCTGTTCTTGATGTGCAGAGAAGTACCCAAAGATAGGGATGAAGCAGATTGTCTAAAAAGGTAAAACGAAGTAAATAGTTGTAGTAGTTTCTTTCTCAAAGAGACTACACACTTTTATTCTTAATCTTTTGACCAAGCTTCACACATCGTCAGCCTGGTGACTGTATTCCTGTTGTGGCCATTGCTAGTATCACCGTGTATTTGTCTTTACAGTGCTGTGAACAAGTATTTACCCCCTTTTTTATATCTTAGTTTTTTGCATAGTTGTAACAATTAAACATATCAGATCATTAAATAAACTTTAATAGTAGACAAAGATGACAAATACAAAATGCAGTTTTTAAATTATGATTTTATTCATTAACCGAAAAAAGTTATGCAAACCTAACTGGCCCTATATGAAAAAGCAGATGCCCCCTAAACTGGTTGTGCCAAGAACTGCAATCAAGCATCTGCAATAATATACAGCATTTGAAATTTCCCCCCATCTTCTTTGCAAAGTTGTTTAATTCAGCCACATTGGAAGGTTTTCCCCTGTCTGTTCATGCCAAAGCATTTCAATCGTATTTCTGTGTGGACTCTAAACAACCTTCCAAACCTTCTTTTTTCTTTTCTTCAGGGCACAAACTGACATTCTCCTTTGGCAATTTCCGGTAGAGAGCAGAATTCATGGTTAAATCAATTACTACAAGTTGTCCAGATCTTGAAGGAGCAAAGCAGCCCCAGACCATCAGACTACCATGTCTGAATGTTACAACGGAACGTAATGGTGACTCAAACTTTTCAGAAGGTTCAGCATTTGTCTCGTCAGTCCAGAGAATATTTTCCCAAAAGTCTTGAGGATCATTAAGATGCTTTTTTTGGCAAACGTGAGATGAGCCTTTATGTGCTTTTTGATCAGCGGTGGTTTTTATTTTAGAACTCTCTCATGGATGCCATTTTTGCCCAGTCTCTTCCTTATTGTCGAATCATGAACTCTGAAATTAACTGAGGCAAGTGAGGCCTGCAGTTATTTAGATGTTCTGGGTTCTTTTGGGAACTCCTGGATAAGTCGTCAATACGCTCTTGGGTTCGCCACCGTTGTCTCTATTTGTGAACAATGGCTCTCATCATGGTTCAGTGGAGTCCCAAAGCCTCAGAAATGGCCTTGTAACCCTCTCAGACTAACAGATGTCAAGGATTCTGTTTGACTTTGTTTCTCGGGATGTGTTGCTTTTTCAGATCTTCTAGCCAATTTTATTTTGTCAGACAGGTTCTATTTAAGTGATTTTTTTTTTATTCAAAAGGGCAGTAAGTAATCACACCTGGGTGTGGCTAGTGAAATAAAAAATTAAGGTACTTTTTTTACATAGAGTTAGATAGGTTTAGATAACTTTTTGTCCCTCAATTTTACTCTAGTTATTTTTTATCATTTACATGTGAAAAATCTTTAAAAAAGAAATCAGGAAGAGCAGGAAATACATTTTCACAGCACTGTATTATTGTGTGTGTGTTCGAGAATAAGTAGTGTAAGGGTCTTTCTCCATGAACACGTACAATAGTGTTTGTGTTAACAGGAGTGTATTGTCCATTTCAGTGCATGCTTTTGTTGGTAGGGGGTAGAAAAGACAAGCGGAAAACTAAAACACTCACCAGCTCAACGAAAGACAGTCCTCCATAGCTATGGGCCATGATGAAGACATTCTTGGCTGCGGCTTTGGACACAAAGTGGTCCCACACGTACAGCACATGTTCCTCTGAGGAGCCGTTTTCCTGCAAGACAAAAAATATGCTTTGTCATATCCATAACAAAGACAATTCAAAGAAATCCTTGACGCTTGAAGGCTACCGACAAACTCCAGTTGTGCAACTACAAAACATTTAAGAAGGGTCTAGCCAATGACAATGAAGCATCAATAGAGTTATTAAACTCTATTGATGCTTTAATGCTACAGCATCAAAACCTGCCCCTCTAGGCCCAGCCAAAAAGAGAGAAATTCAAAAGAAAAGTGGATGTAGCCTGAGGTGATTTCTACAAAGAGCCACACTTCAACAGATCAATAAGTCTTGCATATTGCAAATGCCCTAAATGTAAAACTCAATAGGCAGGATGACGTAACATTTAAATCTTAATTTGTACCCCGTTGCTGAATCAATGGCCCATCTAAACACCAGTAGAGGCATAATGGGAAGACACCAGGGCAAGGTCAAAAAAAAAAAAAAAGACGACAGAGAGGAGACATATGCACGTACACACAAAACACACACTCAAGCACAATGCTGTACCACAAATAAATTCCCCTACATCTTTTCTCAATCTCATCTGCATGTATACAGTTGTGCGCACACACGCACACACATGTGCAGTAACACGCAACCAGAAGACATGTTTAATTAACCTGAGACGTAAGTGCTTATCTGGGACTGGAAAGAACAATAGCAAGTGTACAGCTGCGAAAAGGGCAACCATTAATGAACTTGTGACATTGATTCCAGACTTTGATTTTCTATCAGGCTGTCTGGTTCACAACAAAAATCAACAGCGCATTCGCACAAGAGGTTACACTGCACATGAAACTGTGTTAACTGAAGACACCTGTATCCTGCGATTCAACAACACGAGAAACTGTAGCCATATGAAACGCAAACCTGATTATTTACACGCATACTTCTCTTAATTGGCACGCTTATGCATACAGAAATAATATCCTAAAGTAAACAAACACACGGCTTGTTGGAGAAGAAATCCACATCTGTTAATTGAGAGTCAAACTGTTCAATCAAACTCAAAAAAGTAATTAGCAATTTTATGGTAAAGGACAGAGGAGATATCTTAAGAGACCATCCTTTTACTTAACGCAATTCTGCTTTCATTGTGTGAGGACACTGTATTATGTCAGACAGATAATTACTTCAATATTCAAGGTGGTAACTGAGAAGAATGTGCTCAACGCACAACTCATACACGCGCACACTGCCGACAAAGATGTGGTTTAAAGTTTAGTTTTAGTACAAAGTAATCGAGCTTGTGATTTGATTCAATGGTTTCACTCACGTGCATCAGTGTGTGCAAGTCTGTGTGCGGTTGTAGTATTTGATGATGTGCTGATGTATGTTTTTGTTGCCGTGTTTGTCTAGAGGTAAATTAACCTGTCAGAGTGTTTGTGTTTGCGCTAGATTAGCATGAGGGGGGTTGTAGTGTCAGCACCAACCTCCATTCACAGAGCGTGATGCAAGAGCCGGCAACTTCGCTCTGCCCTGCCCTTCTGCCATCAGGGCTATGCCTTTACTTTTCGCGCATTCATGTGTATGTGGTCTCCGGCATGTACGCGGCGGCTGGCTGAAGAAGAGTTGTCTGTCTGAAAGGCTGTGACATCAAAGCCCTTTGAAGTCTCCCTCTTCTCTTCTCCTCCATGTCGCCCTTCATCTATGAAGCCCATTTTATTAGCCTGCCTCCTTTTTTCACTCTTCCCTTCCCTTCTACCTTCTTTTCTCCTTCACTGATGCCACCTGTTCTTCTTCACACTCATTTGTCTCCTATTTTATCAGTTCTCCACCCAAGGTTCACTGACATAGAGACATTAGACATGGCTTGCTGTTCTATGTAGCACACATACCAACGCCTATACAAGTCCAAAAGTGCTGTTATCAATGGGGAAAAACCTGGCTATGAGTAAAACTGACACGATATTAGTTTTTTGCCCATGTGAGGACAAGATAAATGTCTTTATTTGTTCCCATACTATGACTCATAATTTTGGAAAACACTGCAGGATTTAACATGCGGTGGTGTGTTCCTGACTCCTTCACCTAACCTCACGCACACAAATTTGCACATACAGTCTTTGCCTTAGTATCAGGCAACTGTGACTGACTACCTGACATGACATTGTATTGAATTATCTAAACAACATTTGCATATTGTTGCAATTATCTCCTAGAGTTAATTTGCTGCAGTGGAGTCTGCTGCCCTGTGAGACTAGCTTCCCGTCACCAGCTCTCACACAGTATCTTAGTTTATTTATTTTCCAGAGATTTTTTTCCTCTGCCTTTGAGTGTGTGTATGTGTGCGCATTCGTATATCTGTGTGCATCTGCCAGTACTGTCAGAACAGCCTCCCCACTGCACACCTGTTGCCAGCACACTTCAACCATAGCTGTCAAGGGACATTTGAGAGTGTGTACTATGTGTTTACCACATATATAGGAATCCATACTGTCCCCTCAGTGAATATAAAGTACAAATCCGAACTCTAGACACCCAGGACAAAACAGTCTCCAGATGCTGAAAGACAGCTTTTTATCAGAAAGTTATAGAGAGTGAGAAAGGGAGTGAGAGAGAGATACATAACAGGAGTACAATTGTGTGTCTAGCAGAATTACTCAGTGAGAAGAGTTTGACATGTACTTCCAGCTTCAAACTTGGAAATTACAAACCTTTAACCACACCAACATTCATCCAAATGCACCTACATCAATCATGTGAATAAAGTGCAATGTAGGTAGTGACACAGCAAAGACTTTGAGAAACATTTAGGGAACTCCATGCTTAAAACATACTGTGTGCAAACTATTCACACACGTTAAAAAAATACAAATGACTTCAATGAGTCAGCGAAACAAAATGTGGTTTTAGCCAAGATCCTGCTATGCAATCAGCAGAACACTGATTTCGAGTAATAAATTAGAGTAACATTATGCATGAAGATCTATCCCACTTTCAGTCCATAAGTGGTTCCAACTGTTAGCCCTTTGTTGAAAGTGTGCCTTCCAATTGTCTAGTTTCAAGAAATTGTTCAATTTAGCTCTTTCCATTACTTACACAATAAAGACTTACTCTCCAGTCAAAAGCCATACTTAATTGCAGGCACCCAAGAGTGTGCACACAACACACACATGTACCACAAACACACACAAACAGGCATGCTCCAGTACATTCACACAGATTGAAACTCGCGTAGGCACACACCGGTTTCTTCAAAAGTTTGTCCGGTCCAGTACTTGCCCTGTGTTTATTCAATGTAATGAGAAGCAGGGAGAGGAGAGCAGAAAAGAGGAGTGCACTGCAGCCAGAATAACAGCCTCAACGCCAACACAAACCCAGTGTCTGACCAACACAGGAAACAATGAATCTAACAACATCAACACACTCTGACAAACAACCACTGCAGACCTCCCTGCTCCTCCCTTCTGCTCCTCCTCTCCAGTCGTCCAAAAAGATAGCGGATGTCTGAGGAAGCTGAAATTTCAAGGTGGAAGACGGTGAGCAGTGTCGGCTGGAAGGGATCTAGTGGATAAGAGCCATTCTACTTTTTGCACTCAGAAACCTTTCAGCGGAAGCCAGAAGTGTCAGGACAGTGTCACGGGGATCTCTAAACAACTTCATTGGGTTTAGACTCTTTTGCTTGGGCAGATACGGTTCCAGTCCAAAAAAAAAGTATAGGGAAAGAGAGCACAGAGAAAGCTGAAGAATTCTTTAAACGCAACAGAATGCACAGGTCACACAACAATGTCTTTCTGCAAAGGAAGAAGAAAAAACAAATTAGTGAAATTACACAGGACTCTCGTACTCACTTTTGCTCTCTCACTGACAAGCAGAAACACAGTAAAGACTGGCTGACCAATCTCTCAAGTCTCTCAGTCCCCTCATGCTCTCAGGCCACACACTGAGTAAACCAACCTGCAGCCCTAGTCATTACAGTCTTTAATATGTCCAGCTCAGTGCAGAACAGGATTGTTTTCATTTGGGCTAATGACTAAATATTAAATAAGCAATGTAGGTAATTACATGTTTGGTATTAGCAAAGAGGTTATTAGAATCAGTTAGTTTGTGTTTGTTTGTGAATGACTGCGTGCATGATTCTGTACATGTCTCTGCGCACACAATTAAATAGCGGACCTCTACGACACCTGTTTGCAATTGCATTCTAATCAATGTCTGGGACGTGCAGTCCTTTGCCATCGTTTTCCTGTTTTTTCTTCCCCTCCTGTATTTGTTTCATTCTTTTCTCTCTTTAAAGGCAGACAGGGAGCTCAGGCGAGCTGGAAGCTGTCTGGGAGCTGATGGGTCTGCTAGAGTGGGGGGAAAAGAAGGTATGGAGCAAATTAGCGGCAGAGATGGGAAAATAATGACTGTGGCATTGTAGGTAATTAGCAGGTATACTACCTATGGAGAGTTGGGAATATAATGATGCGAGAAAGAGACGGAGAAAAGGGAGAATGAGGTGAAAAACATGTGCAAGACTAACAAGGGTGGGGAAGAGAGAGAAAGACAGACAGAGAAATATATGTGTAGGTGTGTTACTTGACTTTGCAATGAGGGGATATACAGTGTAAGGGGGAAAAGAAAGAGTCAGAGAGAGAGAAAGAGAGAGGGGGATGCCAGAGAAAGGAGCAAAACTACGGCGTACATGTCATCCCACGTTCGGATTAGCGTGCAGAGACTGTATACAATAAAATAGCATGACCTTGGTAGGGTCAGTCTGCTCTGACAATATTTGCCAGGGCATTGTTTCAAATCAATAACTCATTAACAAAGTACAAAGGAAGTTGCTGTGGGTTTGTGAGATTCTTTATTAGAAAAGAGCGTCTGCGGGCCAGAAAGGTCATCACTGTGACATCTTGGCTAGCCTCGTGCTGCCGCCAGGATTGTCAGGTGAAATTACTGCGAGTCATTAATTGACATAAGGCAAAGGAAAGCGGGCAGGCAGACAAGGCTGTGTTTGTTCCAGGATGACCCTGAGGTGCTGTGTGTGTGTGCGTATATGAGCGTGTGTGTCTGACTATATCTTCATTCGGGTCAGCCAGTATCCACAACAGGGTTGTGTGCAAAGAGGGAAAGAAACAGAGACAGGGAGCTCAGTGGGTGGGGAGGTGTGAGCGAGGGCAGGATGGATGTGTTTGATGGTTGACCTGAGGAGAAGATTGGGAGCAGGGATCTGAGACCAGCTACACTTGTTCTGCCCCAAGCGAACTCACAAACACACAGGTATGCATGCATGCACATATGCTGTGTACTAAATAAGTGTGCTCAGAATTGCACACACACACACAAACACACCAACAGCACTGAATCCAACAGACCTTCCCTTTTAAAACTTTGAGAAGTTAAAGCTAAACTGACGTAAACAACTCTAATATAAAATTAAATTAAAGTTAAAAATGCCACACGCAGCATACCTAAAAGACTTGGCTCATAAAAACAGATACACAAGCACACACATCAAAGCTCCTTCACTGCCACATTTACACGGACATACACACCCAAATGCAAAAGTGGCATCCAGCCAATTTGCTCTCTGCAGCAAGCTTGCGAGCTGCCCTCTTGCCCGGGTCATTGACCTCTCCTCTGACTAGGTTCAGAGGTTAATCAAGTCCCTACCTGTCCTTAGAAATGCTGAGCCTCACTTCTTGGCAAGGCTACAGATCAAAGGTCAGGTAAACTATGTCTGTATGACTGCTTGTGGACCACAAAATGGGGCAAATAGGTGAAGGTGACAAAGAGCAAAAATCCACAGACAAACATGGTAGTACCGTGTCGCAATACAAATGTCAGACTGTGCACTTACGTGTTCACGTCTTAATGTTTATGATCGAGTTTTGGTGTGTTTGTGTGTAGATCTGCGTGCATGTACCTTAGAGAATTTGTAGTACAGCACGAACAGCAACTTCCTGAGCTAAAGAAGGGAGCCAACCAAAATGCCAAAACTTCAGTTCAAAACCACTGGCTCCTAAAACAAGTCTAACCCCATAGACTTCAATGCGCAAATCATCCAACTTTACAACTGAAATAAACATGTGACAACTCTGTAAAGTGTAATTTTTATATAACCTAACTAAATTGTATTAAGGCATAAAATTAGAGGCGGGAATCACCAGACATCCCACCATATGATATTATCACAATGCATCACTCAAAATAGAATATTTCTTTGTTTTTAAATGTTTTGAGCTATGCCAGCTATTACAGTAGCATATATTGCAATTCATTAATTAAGCTCCTAGATACAAACAATGACCTCAGCTGATTGGTGTGGACAGCTACAACTGGAAATAATGGGCCTTCAGAAGCAAACCCTAAAAAGTAAATGTACCGACATACACAACACACTACGTGCATCCAAAAAGATCAGTAGTAGAAGACCCCTAGGTTATGTAAAATATATCACCAAAAAATTAAAGATAAAAATTTTACTAAAAAAACAAACAAACCTCCAGTTGCCACTATGGCATGTCTAAATCGAGTGAAAAATATTAGAGAAGAGCACAAAGATATCATGGTGACAACTGAGGTTGGAGTGAATCTCATATAGCAAAAGTAAAGGAAAAGAACGGATAGCCTCAATCTGAAACCCTAAATTCCTCTTGGAGTGAGGGCCTCTCTTTTTCCCTCTCTTTCTCAATATTTAAGAAATGTACAGCGTTGAAAGGAGAAACATAAAAACACGAAAACAGAAAGAAGGAAAAGCATTCAAGTCATTTATAAAAATAAGTGGTGCTTAAAGAAAGGCGAAGCTCTGTTTTTTGTCCTCTTTGCTCTTTTTTCCCCTTCTTCTTTCCAGGGCCTGCTGGCCTAATCCCAGCCAGCCAGCCTTGGGTGAACTCTTTGGAAGCTTCTTAAGCCCATGAATGTGCCTTTTGTTCCTGCCATTCCTCCGCTTGGCTGACAGAAAATAGCTAACTGGATTACTGCTAAAATTCAGAGTAAAGTGAACTCCCAAACTTCTATATGGTTAAGTGCTAAAAAAGTACCCCCCACCTGCTTCCCCTCCAGTATCCTCATCAGCATCCCTCCGATCAGACTTTCTATCCCTCCATGCCTCCCTGTGCCCTCTCTCTTTTTCTTTCTCCTCTACCAATATCCCCCTAAACATGGCCCATTGGTGTGTGATCTAGAGGAGCAGAGAAGAGAAGGATTAGATAAGGTTGAGAGGTTGCACACTATGAACCCAAGGCTAAAAAGTAAGAATCCTAAAAGCAGTTAAGAGCTTACCAATGTGTGTAAGGAAGCGTATTAATCAACTCAACTCTATCAGTGGGCTGCTGTGTATTTGTGTGTATCTGTCAATCTTTGTGAGTCAACTGGAAGGAAAAAAAGAGATGATAAACTGTAATTTCAGAAGCGTCACAAATATAAACTCAGAGGAAGACAGGTGTTATTTTAAGCTTAAGATGCTTCTTCTGTCTTGTTGGGTGTCATGATATTGCCAGGACTAGAGGTTTATAGTTTGAATATGTGTCTTTCTGAATGGCTGTGTGCAGGTGGTCTGCCAGCCCAGCGGGAGTAAGACTGTGAGGTGTAGCGAATACAAAGGTTGGTGAGTGAGTGTGTCTTGGGTGGGTGCTGTATAAAAAAAGATGAAAACAACCCTGTTAAAGAGGTTTGATTTGATCCACCACCCACCTTGACCAACAGAGTTGAAGGAAAAAAGCGCACACAAGCGCACACAAACACGCTATCAGTTCTCTTTCCACCTTCTTTACTCTTTTGTCTGCTGGTATGTGTGAGCCTTTACATATCTCCATGTGTGCATGTGACAGCTTGCTCTTGGACGGATAGAGGATGAGCAGTGGAGTAGTGATGCGGCGAAAGGGAGGGGGTGGACAATAAAGGCGAGGTCATACACGCTAACATCCTGCTCACTTCTGGGTCAAAGGTCAAAATTCAAGAGGCACCAACACAGATCCTAACTGCTCGCTCGTTAATCGTGCAAAGACAAGTATATTTAGCAGCAAAATCTAAGGTGAGTGAGTGAGTATGATATTGTTTTGTGAAGTGCTAAATCAATTAGCAGTATACTTCAGTTGCCGAAAGTTTAATAGTTGAATAAAAAAGGAAGTCAACATTGTGCTTGGTTTAAATGGAAGGTTTTCTTTTCCTTTTTCCAGTCATTAATTATGTCGTCTGTCCTTGCTTTCATCTTGTTGGGATGGGGAATGTGAAGACTGTCCACTGCTTCATACTGCCTCCCCTCAATATGTCTGACTGTGGCCAGCATTCGTCACTGGGTAAGCAAGCAAAGCTGAATATAAGGACACAGAAATAATACTGCAGCTTACTTGTAGTAAAAGGAAAACTAAGTTGGGAGTGTAGTTTTGATCTAACTCTGCTAACATTACTTAGCGGTAAAGATCTCAGGCAAGAGGATGACAACAGAAAAAGAAGATACATACAAGTAGATACAAAAAAAAATTGAAATGGCGAAAGCAAGAGATCAGTTCATGATATGAAAATCATTCAAGCCTCAGCAGATACACGTGGTATACAGCTATAAAATAAATCAATATAGAGCTGACAGTAGATGCGGGTTTGTTTGGCACCATTATTAGAAATGACACGATGGATCATTTACAAAGATCTTCATGTCAGTGAGTGAGTTCACCGCTTGTATGATGAGGAAAGCAGCACACATGCAAAGTCTGATAGAGTAAGAGAGGACAGCAGCTAATTATACCTTATTAGAGCGTGTATAAAGGTACTGCTGGAAGGGTGCGGGGTGAGAAAAAAAAGCCCGTGATGACAGCTCACACACCGCCCGCCCTAACTCTTGTCAGACACCAGAGAGTGACGTCTTTCACACGCAGACACATGCACATACACTTACACACATGTACAAACACCACCCACATACACAAATGTACATCCATTGCTGCGATGCTACTGCCATCAACCAAATGAAGACTCATATAATCATTGAGGGCGCTTTGCCTATATGAGACCCAGCCATGGAGCATGACCTTAATTTTTAAGATTTTACGCAATGACAAATTAAAAAAAAGAAAAAGATAATTGGGCTGGACCCTGTTCAAGTGGCCAATGAATATTAAATTTGTCGGCAGGGGTCAAACACAAGACATCAGAAGCTTTATGCTATGGGTCACTTCCTTTGTTTGACCACAAGGTAAACTGGCCAAGCTAGGCGCCTCGAGTGCTGCATATGAGCATGTGTGTGTTTATGTGTATTTGTATGTGTATGCATATGCGTATGTGTATGATTAAGGGGTGCACAGTCAGTGTTGCACGATAAGAATGTTGCAGTGTGTTTGCACAGTGTGTGTTAGGGAGATAATAATCCCAGCGGTCAACAAGAGTGAAGGGCCAGAGCTGCACTGACCAGCCCACCATCTGAGAGGGGGAAAAAAAGTGAGGGGAAGAGGGGGAGGAAGAAGGAGAAAGGGAGGTAGCCATGTGGTTAACACTTGCTCACTGAGAGGCGACTGGAGAACAGCCAACCTCTTCACACACAGGCTGACCACACAAGAGCCTCTCTTTCTCCCTCTGCCTTCCATCCTCCCTTCATCCCTTGTTACCTAACATATCCTTCCCTCACTTCCTTAGCTAGCTTCCTCCTCCCCGCTCCCCCTTGCCACATTTGTCTTTCAAAACTTAGCCAAATTCCTGCTATCCATTTTCTCACCTATGTCTTGCCTCCTACCTCCTACCTCCTCCTACGACCCTAGAACTGTCACTCTGTCCACCTCCACCTTCTACTTTTCATCAGCATCTATCATCTTTTCCTCTAGCCCTGGCTCTGCAAACACTTCCTTCCTGCCTTCCTTCTCTTTCTTCTCTTTCCTCTCTCCATATCTTCATCGTTCCCTTTTTTGGACTTACTCGTATAGGAATCCGTTCTGTCTCAGTCTCTCTTTGTGGGTTACGGTATTTCTCATAAAATTCCTTCTTCTTTTTGCCCTCTTTATCGTCTTTGCGCTCCCTCTTTTCAGCAGGTTCGTCGGAGGTCTCCGTCGGAGAGGGCAGGGGAGACTTTGTCAGTTTTTCCACTTCCAAATAGTTCTCATTGGGGTTGAGCACCATCACGCCATAGCCCTCCTAAAACAAATAGGAAACATACATTTGTGTGTTAAATCCAAGGCACAAGCATCGTGAGATAGTTACCTTAAAGTGTTAAAAGTGTTGGATATTTTATCCATTAACACTATAACTATATGGTATTTGACTATTTCCGATTTACGTAAACCTTTTTAAAATAAAATATTTGTAAAAGAAAAAATAGAAATACAAATATAGGAGATAACCTTTAATCTGCATTTATTTCTATAATATATCAATAAATAGATGCATCTTTGTAGACGTGTATATACAGAAACATATGTGTGATAGGGGTGCAGATTTTTGTTTCCTCTTTTTTCTTAGTTTAATTTCCAATATGTTGAGGTGTTTCGGTTATTTAGTTTTGTTTTGTCTCCATGATACAATTATGAACTGAATTAAAAAGTGATGAGAATTTAATGCTTTTTAGAACATGTTTCTTTCTTTTCTTTTCTTTTTTTTCTTGAGAAAAATCGGATAGTCCCTTTGTCAGACCGACTAGGTAAGTAAACAGCAATATATATGTAACAATGCAGAGTAAACTACAAGAAAAAGAAGCTCACAAACATTTCTGTGTAATCTTGGTCTGGTAGTGGTTCATAGTCTTTAACAAAGAGCCCAGCAGTGGATCTTTATGAGCAAATAATACCGACACGACACTTAAAAGACACAGATTGTGACATGACTCGATGAAAAGATGCAAATCCAGACTGAAAGAAATGGCAGCGAAGGAGATAGAGGAGAGAATGTCACTGCAGGGACAAGCCTGAGGAGTAACTAGGGGATTGGAATTCAGGGATGGTGGTTTCAGTAAGTGAGTAGCATTTAGTGACTCCAAAGGCCATGTGTCACTTAATATCAGACCCAATCGATCCTACCATCACTCAGTGAAAGGCTTAGCTACAAATGTAAATATGACTTGAAACTTCTGCAGGCAGCACCGCAGATAAAAGTTGCATTAAGAAAAAAACCTTAAGAAATAATTACGGTTTTCACGTGAAAAGAAAATATTTGATTTACATAAAATGCCACAATAGTAAGGGCTTAAAAAGACTGGGAAAAGGAGAAGAAAGAGCCTATGTAATTATTAAAAAAGAGAATAACAGAAGGGATGTGCTGCTATATGCACACTGTAGAGGAAAGGAAGTTTTTTTTGTAGCCTAGTGACTTCTTCAACTTTGAAGCCATTTTAATTAACTGTGTTTATTGTCCTAAGCACTCTGAAACTAAAGCAGGAAATGGATGGATTCCTGTTTCACTTTGGGCTGGCTTTTCACACACAACCCCCATTGTGAACACACACATATACACACACACACACACACACGCACGCACACACCCCCCAAGGCTTAAACTTATGGGTGCAGGACGTTCTAACTCCACACCAATACAGACATGAACACTAAACTGTGGGACACGAAAGATATGTGTGTGACAAAAAGACCTTTAGGAGTTCTAAGAGAGGCAACTTCACCGGGCTTCCCCACAAATCGCCGACACACACACTGCCTCCTCACAGCGACATGTCGTCTATTCCTTAATAAGTGTTATTGCAATGTGCATGTCTTTTGTTGACGCAGCATGCGTGTGTCCCTCCTGTGCATATTGACATCAAACCTGCCACACACCCTTTCCCTTAGCACTTACCATGTGTTGACAATGGCGACTGACACTTTCTCACGTCTTCTGATTATTAAAATTTATCTTACGCTCACTCTTATTCAAATTCAAAGGTTCTTCTCTTCTATACATATTTTTAATAGAAAAAAACATTGTGTTGAGAAAGCCAGACATTATTAAATAATTAATTATTATATATTATGTATATACATTTTTTAACTTATTAGCTTTTACAATTTAAACACCACAATAAATATATTTAGAAAATTTAATTTGTGCTAAACATAAATTTTCTTCTACGGTACAAACTTCAGTTCAGTTTTGCTTTTTACTACAAGGCATAACAAGTCTGACATTAATGTAGGAAGTGGTTTATATTAAAAAAATATATAGATGATGCTTCCAAATCTGTAATTAATCACTTTCTATGTGTGCGTATATGCATGTACAGCATGAGTAAAGTTTAAGAGGTAATAAATGAGTTTCTATTAGCAAGATTAAATTTAGGCTTCAGACATCACAGAGACATCTGCACGCAAGAAGTTTAGACAGACCAGAACATTCAAGCAGATTAATTACCAGATGAAAAAAACAACAGAAGCCGGTGAGGCTAAAAGAGAGCAGTGAAGACAGAGAGATATACAGATGGATTATAAAAGGATAAGACCGAAATAGACAGAGAAGGAAGGAGAAGCAGAGAGATGTACTCTAGGCCGATAGACACCAGCTTTGTGCCACTGCCCACTGGTGGTAGTCTGATAAAATAACTGACAAGACCAGTTCAGCCTAAGGGAGCAATTTCATTACTAAAAACTAATACTAATTATATTATGAACAATTTTCAGGGTAATACACTGCAGTACATCAAACTCACCTAATACAATCTGAACAATATACATGGAATAAAACGATCAATCTTCATCATATTATCATCTTTAAAATACAACCGAGAATGTGCAAGCTCTGTAAACTTTAAAATTTATGGCAGTGTTATTGGATTAGACTGGATGATGGTTAACAGGTGTCTCTTATAAAGTATAACAAGGCTGAAGGAGAAGAATACAAATCTAGACTGAAAGATATATATAACATTTGAAGTGTATAAAACAGCATGAGTCCAATGGGGCTGCCCATTTTTCTCTTACCTAAATCCCAGTTCACAAGGCCAAAAGTTAATGGTTTAGCAACAGTGGTGCACGTGTTCTAATGGTAGCCCTATGGCTTATAACCCTTTTTAGTCTTCAGTGCTCTTACCCCAACTCTTACTGGTCAATAATGCCCCCCAGACTTAAACACACAAATGTCAACCTCAAGTAGCCCAGTTCTGAGCCTTTAGTGTCCTTATGGTAACCCCGAGTGCCCTGTAGCCTTTGCTTTGGAGAGGTAACAACACCTACCCAACCTAACATTACTAACCCCTTTCAGTTGGCCAGTCACCCAGAAGAACATTGCTGTAAAGGCGACCAGTGTCGTTGGCGTTCTTAGTCTGGAGGAGCTGGGCCGCCAAGTTCACCTCTATGTCGGAAACCATCATTCATTTGAACACTAAGAGGTCTGCTTTGATGTCAGGGCAACAGTGCTTTCCCTGTCCAGTCATTTCCTCCTCTTATTGTTGTCTCCATCAACAAAATATATGACTCTGAGCTCTGCGGGTGGAGAGGACAAGTAGATTTTTTTGTGCTTATTTTACTTTAATAGAATTCATTTTAGGTTTGATTCTACTTCTTTTCTTTCTTTAACTTCCACATACAACTAATTACTGTGACCCTATGACTGGATATACTAAATTCACTTCCCTAGAAAATACATGTTTTGTTAGAAAAATAGGGTATTCAAATTAAAAAGCAGAGTATCAATGATGTCCTCACGTATCACAGGATTCGTTTTTCATAAAAAGCTGTTTATCATCCAAATTGTGTGCAGCTTTTTTTTTTTGTGAAAACCAAATATATGGAGATATGTCTTTCTGTCTTTTCGCAGCTTCTTAGCTACCGCTAAGTCCAACTACTCCCCATCATTCACACAACACCCGGCCGTGGAAAAACTGATCTTTGTATTGTGATGTGCTGTCAAAGTGTGAATCTTACACAAATGCACATTGCCAAACCTTGGGTCACCCTGCCTTTTTATCACTAAATCTCTCTCACACACATTGCTAACACTAGGTCACTCCCTTTGTCCTACACGAGCACACTCTGTCTCGAAGAAAACAGACAGAGACTCGTACGCTCCTCTAGAATTCGGTCAGTCTTGCCTTTCTGCTGTAGTATGCAGCCTAAGTCTCTTCCCATGCCCCGCAGGTGCCCCTGTGCCACCACCACACTGAGCCCCTGCCCTGGGGCCAGCGGTCAAGAGGATCACCCCGACCCCTGTGAGAGGGGGGGCACCCCGACCTCATCACCTCGCTCTGGATGCTCCTTAGCTCTCCTTTGTCGGCCTGTCCCACACCAGATAGCACAACAAAGGCTGCCGCTGCTACGGAAACCAGGGCTCGACTCATCATCATGATGAAACCTCCATCATCTCATCAAACAAAGCATGTAAACTGCTTTAAATGCAAAAAAAACCTCAGTTTCGTGTGCAAGGTATTAAGAATAAGTAATAATAATATAAAAGTAAAATCAATACATTTATCATATATATATGTGTGTGTGTGTGTGTGTGTGTGTGTGTGTGTAGAGGATGTGATGGTAATTTCTGATGAAATATTATCCAATAGCATCTTATGATGCCTCTATAGAAAAATAGTTGTGCCTCCTGTCCACTCTTTCCCTCTAGTCACATTATTTAAAAAGAAAGTGGATAGTGTTTGTTTGCGTGCGTGCGTGTCGACATGTGGGCGAGCGCGAGTGAGAGTAAATAAGGTGTCCCTTTAAGACAGCGGCACCTCTATTTTTCCAGTGGCGTTGTAATGAAATGAAATGTGTCTAATGTGCAGGAGCGGGGACAGAGGCGGCTGGAATGAGAGGGTGTTTCATCTGTGCGTGTGGGGCTCCACGAAGCTTTGATGTGAGAGCTCTCATGTAGTGAGCAGGGGCTCTGGGCACAAGGAAAAGGACAGCACTTGACAGGTACAAAGCATGGCTGATAGCGGTCATGGGTGCATGCAGTGAGGGAAAGTGGATGGTATGGTTGTGTGAATTGGAGGGTCTATGTGTTGTAGGTGTATTGTTTGGTGAACAGGAGCAAATAAATGTTCTTCTTCCTGTTGCACTTGTATATTAATGCACTGATGTGTGCATGTGCATGCAATTTACATCTCAAGAATCAGTCTGCAATCTATGGTGTCCAGCGAAATTGGCCCTTAGGCAGCTTACATTATTAGTTTTCTGTCAGGTGGCTGTTAGGATCAGGGCTCTTACAATCAAGTGGCTCAACAGCCTTCTCTCCACTTCCTTGTCCCAGCAATATGCAGCCCCCCGATTCGCTACTGTGGCTTGACTGACAAGAGGGAAAGGGTCAACCAGCGTGGCATACCCAATAAGATGAGAACAAGGGGAGGGATGACTGCAGGCCACAGTCAGGTTTGAGTGTAACAGGCTGACTGAGGTGAAAGGATAAGTTGGAAAATAAGCATAAGCAAAGCTTTGGTATCACAATCCGTCCACATTTCACTTACTAGCGGCTGGAGTGGCTGACAAACACATGAAAAAACAGCTTTTTGGAAGGATGAAGACAGAGAAAAATGAACAGTTTCTCAATGAAGAGGTACAC
The DNA here is from genome assembly GCF_963576455.1 of Neolamprologus multifasciatus. Lineage (NCBI taxonomy): Eukaryota > Metazoa > Chordata > Actinopteri > Cichliformes > Cichlidae > Neolamprologus > Neolamprologus multifasciatus. The sequence goes on from NC_140450.1 coordinate 22,167,529, forward strand.
AGCAGCTGAGCGAGATGGTAATAACAAGTACGCAGTCGTTTGCTCTACCTCTCTGTCAGGGCCACCCTGCTCTGCGTGACCTTGTCTGTCTCAGTCTCTACGTGCACAAGCTTTGCATGCAGGGCCTCTTTATCCATTGGATCCCCTCGTTTTTTTTCTATCTCGCTTTTCCCACTCCCCCTCTCCCTGAGGTCGAGATACCACACACTTCGCACAGTACTGTCAGATTAAGTCACGGTGCCCCTTTCTCATTTAACACAGCACCCGTCTGAGACCCCCAGCCCACCCCTCCCCATACCCACAAATCACACAGCTATAGTTTTTTTTCTGAGAACAGAAGGGTGGGAGAGTACTTACTGTACCACAGGGGCTATGAAAACATGTGGATCTTAGAGGGGATGTGAGAGGGGATGAGACGGGATTGTCATCAGCTTGTCAGCCGAAATCAATCAAACTCTTGATTAGACGAGATAACCAGACCGTCATGTAAGCGTTTGCTAGGGAGACCTAATGTCCTTAAATATTATTTTATAGGGTCTTTCTAAAAAAGGCCAAGCAGAACGGTAGTAAAAAAATTGTGTCACAGGTTGTCAAGATGTCATTGACCTAAAGTTACCTAAATTACAAGAAATAAATATGATTTAGTGTTTGACTTGCTTCTTCTTAGATCATCTGTTTAAGCCCACATCCTTGCATGTTTAAGAAATCAAGTGAACAGCACACATAAATGTGTACAGAAAAAGTAAGACAAACTGGAGCTTCATCTCACCATCTGCCCTCCCGAGTTAATTTTGAACAAATCACCTACTGCATGGGTTTCTCCTCTCATAAAAAGAGTACACATTTAATTAAGTTTCCCTAAATTCAACTTTTCACTTCAAGTTCAAAGACTCGCTTCTGCTAATGTAGTCGTACACTAATTCAGCCAAAGTAAATAAGTCTGTGGTAATGATTATCTTTTTCTTGATCTTAATGAGCACAAATAGTTTAGGTCAGAATAAGAAGCTAACCTTTTGAGCTAGTCAAGTAGTTGTGTCTGTAATAAGCAGCAGGGTTTTTAACCTTGGCTTGGATGTCTGGGTTCATTTGGATATTGTTTATATGTGGAGTTGAATATTTATAAATGAGTTCAAAGTGGAGCAGTGGGGTGGAGGAAGTGAAGAGAATAGTGCAGCTTCTGATCCCTCATGCCTTTGCTTCTTTTTATGCTCCAATTTACATTTCTTTCTCTCCGTTTCACTCTTCCTGTCTCGTTCCTCCCGACCCGACTATTTTCAGCACCTTTGTGAAAGAGTAGATATAAAAACACGCAGAAACTGTTGGGTAACTCACTCGCTGAAAAGCTGGTTTATGTGTCGGTTATTTACCACACTCAATCTGAATTTATCCAGCCAATATCCATGCTCAATGGTTGATCAAACATCGGAATGGCTAGGCAGAAACTCTGACACATAAAACACACACACACAGATTTCAGAGGCCTGCTTCATCTGCTCTCAGCACGACACGCAGAAGGAGGTGTAGAGTTGGGGGTGGGGGTTGCTAGATTGGGGGTGGATGTAGCATTAATCACCGTCCAGGTGGAAATTGTCAGAGCTATCGATTGTGCAAGTAAATGTTACACAAGTCATTTGTCAACTTTTTCCCTTTTTTTTCTTCTTCTTTCTTTAAAGAAGAGCACGCCATTGGTCAAGACACTGATAGCATGTAAATTCACCGAGACTGAGAAGAATCATCTCACTAGATGTGATAATGACTATGCTTTTGAAAAGTTTGATTTAATTTTGGTTTATTTGTTTACTTGACAATGAAAATATAATCTATAATAACGAAAAGAGTTTTTGCAATCTCTGCTACTTTAAATGTTAAGCCAGCTGCAACAGAAATTAATATTTCCAGAATCTGTTAAGATTAGACCAACACACATGTGTTTGCCACTGAAAAGGAAATACAGTAAGCAGGAAGAGTCCTCAACCCGCAGAGGGAAAGCTATGGGGAAATAAATACAGCAGGCTTACTCTGATGCTGTTAGCATTTTGATTTATATATTCTATATTGTCTCCCCTAAGCATACACATGTATTTTTAATGAGGGCACAGAGAGATATAGATCATGGAATGATAGGTGCCTCCCTTTCCACCCACCTAACTATTTAATGTATAAATCAGGGGGAGAGGTGAGGATAGCGGGAAGAGCTGTGAGGCTACAAAAACAGAAGACAGGAGGAGTGGAAGTGTCCCTGGAGCAACCCTGAAGTTATTGTCCTGAAGGCCACTAACAATAAAAAGAAGAAAGCCAAAGCTTGAGTTCAACAGGCTGAGAAAGAAAAGAATGTAATGACAAATTAAACAGAGATGTTTATAATCCTGATGCTTATAAAAAGTACAAAAAACAACCCCAACAATCTGCGATTACAATGAAACATCAATTTCTGTCTTTCAGTTTAACTAAAGTAAAGAAATTCCCCAGCCATGTGAATTCCAAAAGACACGCACTGTCAGTGAATGTTTCTACTTTACCATCTGGACAGGTACTTGATACATGAACACACACGCAGTGGGTGCGAGACGCATGGCCATATGTACAGACTGAGCCAGCTGGGGTCAATGGCAGGACAGATCTAAACATTTTAGACACATGTAACACATGTATGCACGCATGCGCATGCACAGACCTAGGCACACAGCCTTTACACAAACACATGCAAATCATCCATCAAACTATATTCTTCCCCTTTATCCTTATCAGGGTCACCTGCAAATCATGTAACAGCAAAATATTCTACCCTGAATTCAGATTTTGACTGATCAGCGGTTTTGATAAAATGTGTAAGAGTCCTTCACTAGGTGTCACATACCAATAATCAGCAGTGTGAGACTTACTAATAGCAATCTCACTGAACATCACACAACCACTATGATCTTGGTGGGTCAAAGGTCAGAGAACATTCCCGACACCCCTGGACTTTTACTGTGATCTAGTAAAAGGCCAAAGAAGAGCTGCAGAGAGAACTGGAGGTCCTGGCGATGTTGCTATGTGAGCGGTGTTAGATATTTCATGTTAAGTGTGACCTTTTGTGGGATTAAATTTTCAATTCTATATGTGTAAAATATTCATTTCTATTTGCGGTGATATTGTACGCCGTGGATTATAACAGGGTACCCATCAGCAATAAAGGCCACAGTATTAGCACACGGACCCACAACTATAGTGACACACTCCAACCGCTCAAAAGTCTGACCTCTCTCTAAGTGGAGCTGCACCACAGGTCCAGGAGTCACGGGAGGTCGCTACAGCCAATCACAAGCTGTATTTGAAGTGTGAAGGGTAAACACCATGGCTGGCCTGTCCTGCCATTTACTCTGCTTATTTTCACAGCATGTAACCTAGAAAAGCGGTTGCAGAGAATATAGCATATCTGTGAGTGTGCGTGTGTGTGTATGCATCTATATCTCTGTTCCAGCACATTTTCCATGGTGTCATTACCACATGGCAGGGTTTATGCTTCACAGCACACACATGGAGCTACGCGATCCCCGTCATCCTCTCACCACACAGCCAAATACACACGGAGATATACATGCTGTGGTAACAAAGTAAACCGTACATTAACCTGACGCAACCTTCAGAAGCGGTTGAAAGCAATTAACTATAGAAAATCAAAAAAATCCCCTTTCTCCTCAGAGCTTTCTCACACACAGACCACCCTCAACCCCACCACCGCCACAATCCTTACTAGAAGCCCTTTCAATTCTACTTTTTTTTTTAAGACCACCTGTTGTCTATTATTTTTACATACAGCTTTTCTCATAAATCATAACACTGGGTAATTAATCAAGCTGTCAAAACAGTGACCGAAGGTCACCTGAAGGGGTCGGAGGTGGTTACAGGGCCGATGAAGGTCAGGGTCACACCACATTCCTCATCTTTAAGTTGGGACGGGATAGGGGCTAGGCAAACAAAAGCGAAAGCAGATTGGGGGGGGGGGGGGGGGGGGCAGATGAAAAAGAGAGCTAGGGAGACGGTGAGAGTGAGAGAAAGAGAGAGAGAGAGGGGAGAAAATGACAAAGAGAAGTGAAAGAAGCTGTCAGCTGCCTACAGATGAAGACAGGGGAGGCGATTCTGAGAAGGGAGACATCACATGAAGAGGTGGAAAAAAGGGAAGAGGCATGAAAAAAGAACAAAAGAAATCTGCAAAATGTTTCTACTGTATAGACCTGAAATTGGCTGCAGAGAGAAGAAAGAGAAAAGAAGGAGGTAGGGCGATGTGCCTTCCTCGATGAGAAAATAAGAAATCAGCTGTCGAAGTATGATTGTTATCTCGTCCTTTTTCCTAGTGTGTGTGTGTGCGCGCGTGTGTGTGCCCGCGCGTGTATGTGTGTGTGTACACGTATAGGTGATGAGGCAGACTGATATCTTTCTCAGAGGAGTATGTATCGGTGTCTCAGCGTGTTGAGAGTCAGTTCAGAGAAAGGACCATGGGCCTGGAGTGGCATGTCACCGATTCCACAATTCACACTGCTGATTAGATCATACTGATTAGGAAGGTACACACACACACAGACACACACATGAATACAGTAAATACCCACAAAATGACCACAAGAAATCCCAAACAAACACGAATGTACTGTCTTTCCTACAAACAACGAGAAAGGAAAGAAGAAAGGAAGAATTTGCAGAAGAATTTGAAAGTGCAAATGCCGTGGAACTCTTCACACTATGTTTGAGTCCCCCTTCCCTGCGTCAAGCATGAATTCTCAGGCGTGGCTTGCGCTATCAAAAACATCACTCTTGAATGAGGCACCGACCATTGCGCAAAATTAGCTGTCACCCTTTCCTCAAAATCTTTGTTAATCTTGTTTCCAGTGTTTGCGGATTTATCAGCACATGCATCAATGTCAGCTCCTTGGTTACTGAGCCGCAATACTTGGGAGAAGATATAATTAAAAATGTTTGGGGTGTGGGGGGCAGAAGGGGATGGCTGCTGCAGAGAGCGAGAGTGCTAGGAAAGACGGGGCGGAGTGGTGTCTGGGAGGAGGAAGGTGAAGTCTTCCCTCTCGTCTCATGCTTTCCCCTGGGAGCCCGTGGAACACAAAGCCACTGATAACAGACAAACGGGCCTGGCTGTGCCTCTCTTCCTCTCCCTCTCTTCCTCACTTTCTAGTATCACAGAGGTCAGCGTGTCACCATATCTCTTAATGACACTAGTTCCACTGATCTGGCTGTGGTCCGGGAAACTTGTCTCCTTGTTAACAGCTACCTGACACAAAGGAAAACAACAACTAAATGCATTTATGAAGCGAGCCTTAACAATCTGATAGACAACTAATGTTTTATACATGGCTCTCATGCCAACGTGGGGCATCATTTATGAACTCTGTTTCAGTAGATAAATAAATAAAAATAAATTAGAAACAAATACTTTGTACTACTGGAATTATGTGATTATTTAATTATCTGTTTGAATGTTCGCTGACTTAAACTAAAACAGTTTGACATCTGGAGGGGCGGTGATGAATTACACTGTGCCACCGCAGCTTGATCCTTGATATATTTCCAGCACATCTCTTATTATCATGTGGCTTTTCAAAAAGCATCACTTGCCCATCCAACTCGTGTCAAGGGAAAAGGGACATCGTGCATTTGAAATTCAACATGCAAATCCTCACACATACAGATACTACCCACATCCGGCACACATACACACACACACACACACACTCATACGAAACCGCACACGCGCCTGTGGAAGCGCCATTGTGATGCTGAGACATCCCAGAGAGCCGTGCCACCGTGCCAGCAGGTTTCAGGGCTGTATGGATGGAGCTCCCTCCTTAGACATGAAAGCTCCAGAGGGTGTCAGACACATGTTTAAAACATTACACATAAATGCAAATTCCTTAAGGTATGAAATAATACCTACAGTTTTGGCCCTCTGACCTCCCAAAATTAAGGCGTTGAAGAATGCGGCAACTTTGCCCCTAAGTGTAAATATCTACCACAGGTAAAAGGAAAAAAAGAAACAGCAAAGACTAAATATATTTAAATTCAGAATCTAATGTGAGGAATAAAATACAATCGGGGTATGTTTACCACTGTGTTGCAACACCTTTTCTTTCAATGATACACTGCGTCACTGTGTTTGAAAACTGAGGAGAACGATTGGTGCAGCTTTGAAAAAATACTGTCCAATTCTGCAGGGCCTGCTTTATCATTTTTATATTATAGTTTGGCAACGTCTTACTGAAATAAGCAAGGCTTACTGATATGATGCTGCTAAAAGGCTGTACCCAGATAACAAGCTAGCTTCCTCTCCTCTCTATCCTCGAGGATGTGGAAACCATTATTGCGAAAGAATTTCAAACTCAGCTGACAGTTTTCCACTTTGCATTAGCCCAATTTAACTGAGCTACAGTATACAATATACACACACTGTCAGTAGTTTTAAAATGTTCTAAACCCACATTAAAGCTTGTAATGCAGTGCTATCTGAAGAACAAAGAGAACCACAATAAAGTCCTGGTTTTTGATGTAGTAGATTGTGTAGAAACTTATCTATACTCTCTAAATCTTTTAATGATAATGTAAATGATGAAATCCCCACATTATTCACATTGAGAAACATTATTCCTGGGGTGCCCATATAGCTCACTAGGTTGAGGGGGCGACCCGTGTGAATTTACTGCTTGTCTTCCCTTTGCTCTTTCTCCCAGCTTTCCTATCATAATAAAGACTAAAAGCCTAAAATCTAATATTTAAAATAAAGAAACACTGTCCTTAACCTAACTATTTGCCCATGCATTTCTTTATCTTTACTTCAAAGTAAAGATAGCATGCTCTTTTGATAGCCACTTATGATACTAATATGCATTCAGTTCACCTAATTAGTTGTGATATGTTCCATCAGGTGTTTCTGTTACCTTTAAACAACTGTTCAAGTCTTTTGATTGCCCAGTGTCGCCTTTATCAAAAGGAGCCGGTGGCATCAAATTGTCAAGGAAATATAAGGTTTATTTGATTTGCAAATCACTACTGTTTTTTCCCCCAATTTAAATATTACAGTTCCGCATGGGAAAAGACCCCCTGCCCACATCATAGTCAGCGCTGAAATAAAAGCCAAAAAAACAGAACTCATTGCTCTCCGTCACAAGAATATGGCTGTCCAGTGGCAGAGGCTTTTTAGGCTACGGCCCCAGCCTTAACCTCTCACCATGGTTGATACAACATGTCAACACTGAGAGCACAGCTTTTTTATCCATGCTCACATTTTCTCTTCTTCTATCCTCTTTTGGCTCTTCTTCCTCCCTCTTTTTCTCCTCCATCCAGACCTTTAAGTGTGGTCTGGCAGGTTTGGCTGGGAGGTCGTGTATTCCCCCTCTTCATTAGTGAGAAAATGGACTCTGGTAAACGCTTGTTAAAGCCCTTACCTACACTCTCCCAGTTAATGGGAGTGATCCATTTGTGTCCGTTTCTGCCTGACAAGGCTTTACTGGAAGATTAATAGTGCGATGTCAGGGCACGGCCACCCTCTGTCCCGTTCTCATTTCCTTTCTTCTGGGATGGACACATGCAATAATGGAGCCCCGTCTTTTGTTGTAACACCGTGATTAGCCAGGGACGGGAAAAGAAAAAGCAAAGGAATGACAGAATGAGAAGAAGAAAGGAGGAGAGGAGACGAAAACAAAAGGAATACGAGAAAAAAAACCTCTTTCCTTGACATTGTACAAAGGTAGGTTTTAAGGTTGTGAATTACAAGCACTTGACAATAGTAGAGCAATATCATTAATTAATCTCAATGCGGGGTGAAGAGGGATATAATGAATCACTTATGGATATTTCCTCTGTTTTAGGGCAGGATTTATCTTGGTATGATTCAGAGAGGTCTTGAGCATTGATGATGGGATGTATTACAGGAGAAAAAAAATAACAAAAAAAAATAGAAAGACTGAGAAAGGGAATGCCAAGGGAGAAATAATAAAGACAGACAAAAAGACAGCAACTGATAATGAAAGAGAGAAGTGGGGAGAAGTCCTTAAAAAGGCCACCCAGGGTTTCGTCCATCACCCAGGCCTCCAGCCATCCCTCTTCCTTTTGGGGATGACACTGTCAAGTGCCCTGTCCCTTCACTGCCTGAACAGGATAATCACTCTTAATAATTAACCAGATATTCCCGGGAAGTCTTCCCTGTCGAGCAAGAGAATCCCGTAGTGTAAGAGGCCTGCCTGGAAAAGTGCCAAATAAACGTAAAATTAAAATCTCTCTTTATTTTGTTTTGTTTTTTTTCTCTTTGTATTTTATCTCCTTGGGTCTTTTCTCTCTGGTGAGTTCTCTGATGGGCAGACCAACAATCTGGTAAACACACAAACAGACACAGAGAGGAGACCTGCATCACAACCCCCTCCTTACTACATCACAGTCAGTGCCAACGGAGAGCAGGGTGTTTCTCAAAGCAGAGGATGGGGGGACTGGGGCTAGTGGTGTCTCATTAAATTCTTGGGATTGTCTAATTGTCTTTCGTGGACCTCTGAGAGACTAGTACATTATACTCATTGCAATTAACTAAACAAAAGAGCCGAACCGCCCAAGCACTAGGGACAAGACTGGCTAGGGGGAGCAAGCTTTCCAGCCAGGACCACTACAACAAAATACAAACACACATATACCAGAAAGAGAGTGCAGAGAAACACTAAAGAACAAGAGAAAAGATATGAAGGAGTGTGAAAAATGAGGGGGAATAAAAGAGGAGGGGATGACTAAGGACTCAGATAGATCTTGGGATTGGCCAGATGTCAGAGTTGGGTGGGAGGTTAGGGTGAGACAGGGTGAGGAAAAAGAGAAGGAGGGTGTCTGTGCTCATTTGAGACGCACCTTTGTGCTGGACCTGTCTTGTTTACTGCACTACAGCTTAGCAGTGCGAGGGTCCTATTCAGGGTGCAGGCCTTTCAGTAGGTACTGAAGGAACCCTTAAGCCCACTTAACTACCATTTTCACACACTCTGCCTGCTCTCCTCTTTGTCCTTGCCTCCATTACATCAAACGCAGGAACAAAGGCGGGGAACAGAAACTGGGGCTGGCAGAATGGCGCCCATCACAAATATTAATTTGAAAAGGTGTTGGAGAGTAGAATCTACTTTTATGCACAAGGACAACTTGGGATTTTTTTTTCCTCTGCCGTGTAGGGGGGCTCTTTGGGGGCCGCAATGAGCTTGGTTTTCAGGCTAAAGGGGAGCTTGAGGACTTGCAGCACAATTATCCAAGAATAAGGGGCTTGAGATGTGGCACACTGCTAAAGACTGAGCACACACAAGCACAGACACATGCACACGTACTGCCTATAAAATATCTTTCTAACACTGGGCCTCATTCATTTGCCGGGGTTATTAGGCAAAGCAACAAAATCAATAAACACTGCTTCTTCTTCATTACTGGTACTCCAGAAAAATACACAGGACGCAGATAATTACAAACGCCAAAAATTAACCCCAAAAAAACGTGAGGTAAGAACAACAGCAACAACATATCACACGTATACTGAGATCTTTGAAATGGTGCTTTCATTCAGACACACTTCACTGAAGCATATTTGCTGGGAAGTAAATGGGTTTGTAAAACTGACCTTGAATTGACTGGTAGAAAAATAATTGTCTGAACTAGATGTAATCCACAGTCCACCGCTCTTATTGCTATTAATTTGGAAACACATACACACAGATTCACACAGGTGGAAGGCGCATGCGTTTTCTGTGGAATGCAGTTTGCAGTTTTAGTCGGATCACATGAGAAAGCGGGGTGAAAAGTTTATGCTGCCATTACCCATTAAAAAATAAAAATAAAAGGGTGCATGCCTCGTTCTGACACAAATGCAACACGTACACACACTTCCCTAGTTCAGGGAGTCATGGCAGGGTTAGTGGTATGTTGAAAAGCCCATCCTGTGTGTATAGACGCTGTATCGCTCTAATCTGCAGGATACAAGCTCTGCAGTCCCAACCCCACCTCCATCTCAGTCTGCACGCACTCTAGGTCTTGCTGTTGGTCAAACCAAATGCCGACCTGCACTGGCCCTGGCTCTCTCAGCAGGCTGGCTCTGACCCAGCTACTCTGGCTGACCCTGCGAACATGTGGTCAACTTGGGCATGGCAGACGCTCCACTCGCAGGTGTGGTGATGGAACGATGGAAAAGAGGGGAATGATGACAAAGAGGACGTGAGACTAGCCCAAAAACTTAATTTATTAAAATTCTTGATTTCTGCAGTAAAAACCTAAATACTAATAACAGATAAAGTAATTTGCTAGGCCCTACATACGTCTTCTGCCATACTGAGTTTAAATACTTATGTTGTAGCTCAGAGGCTCAGAATTTATTGGACAAGCTCACACAAATGTATTTACAAGAACTGCTTTTATTCCTGATGGGATGGAAACCCATGGACATCATTAAATGCTGCATCTCCACCCTTGAGAAGTTCTGTTTGATGTTTACTGCAACCATCCTCTCTTTACATCCAGTTTTGTATTTAATAACTTAAAAGGTGACTGATTTAGCCACTTAATAATATTCAATCACTTTGTCATGCAACACTCATAAATTACTTTTTGCATCATTTGGACTGTTTGCTTTCCAACCAGTTTTGCAGCATTTAGCTGAATCTGAGCAGACAGTATAGCCATGTTCACATCAGAATTTATCCTGCTACTTCTATCAGCAGTCCCATCATCAATAAACACCAGTGAACCAGTTCTATTGGCAGTGATACATGCCTGTGGCATTACATTGCCTCCATCATGATTAACAGATGCTGTTGTATGCCTAGGATCATGAGCTGTTTCTTTCCTTCTCCATACTGCTTCTTCGGTTTCATATGTCCAAAGATACTTCCCCCCACCCCAGAACTCTTGTTCTGGTGAAGTCTAATGTGCTCTTCTTTATCTTGAGTGTAACCAATAGTTTGCACCTTGTTGTAAACCACCTATGTTTATATTCATAAAGGCGTCTCTTGATTGTAGACTTTTACAATGATACCCTACCTCCTCAAGAGTCCTCTTGACTCGACTAGATACTGTGAAGGGTTTGGCTAAACCAAGAAAGAATTGTGCAATCTTCCACTTTAGTTGTCTTCTATTGGCTTCCAGGCATTTTGGTGTTTTTGAGCTGGCCAGTGCATTACTTCCTTTTAAGACTGTACCAGACAGTTCATATATAGCCACTCCTACAGTTTTTGCCATCTCTCTGATAAGTTTATTTTACCTGTTCAGCTTAATGATGGCTGCCTGATGACACAGACATCTCTTTGGACCTCATATTGAAAGTTCCTGTGAGCATTCACCAAATGCAAGTTCAAAACTCCAGATCTTTTATCAGCTTAATTTTTTTTCCTGAAATAACTAGAAAGGCAACACTTGGCCATGAAACTGGTCGCCAGTCAACTGTTGAATTACTTTTAAACCTTTAGAAAATGTGTGACTGCATATAAAAATGGCTGTAATGCAGTACTTTGGTTAAAACCGCTTAAATTATAGCTGAAAATCATCATAATTTATTGGTTGTTTAAATTAAAACCCACTGTAGTGGTACTGAGGCAAAAGAACAAAAAATGTCCAGTAACTTATGGACCTAGCTATACGTCTAAAAGGGAAGAGCTGCAACAGGGGGAAAGTGTTTCTCTCTCACTGAATTGTCACTGCCAAAATGATTCTTCCTTGGACTGTAACGGCACCTGGAAGCCAGCAAATCAGATGCATTACTGCCACCCTGTGTGGACCATAAGTTTGATCTGAACCAGTGCTACCAGAATCAAAACCCTGCTATTTCATGAGGGAAGGGACCACTTTCCTTTCACTCGTGCACCACTTAAAGCTGCAAGACTATAGTCAAAATGATAATTAATATATTACTGATCAATATTGTAAACACAATTATTTAAAAGGATTGTCTATAATGCAAACATCATCCAGTTATTGAACCTAAAAATTTGCTTTTTAGATATGTATAGATATATATATATTCAAAACTAAAATAAATCAATTAAAAAAAGAGGTGGGAGTGGCAGATAGTGTCCCTAGTGTCCGGTAGGGAGGAATGAACTGTGCTTTCTGACCATAAAGGTCGACTCAAATAGGCATCCACCGGTCCCTGCCTGTGACTCCACCGTGGATGGAGAAACCCACAAGCAGCAGCAGATGCACGTGCCTCAGGAGACATGTAAGGCAGCTACAGGATGAGCGATGGAAAACTCACTGTCAACTGTTGCGCTAAAGCAGACCAGGTGAGAGACCCTGTGCAATCAAGAGACAAAGGTAGCTGCAGGCAACTGTTAATGATACTTCCACAAGTTCATCAATGGAAAACTCGTGAATTCTGCTTCTAGATCTTTTTGACTAAAGCCTCTTATTTTGATTCAAGCTGCACTAAACAGTAAGTGACTTTGAGCTTTTTTTGGGTGGGGGGGGTGGGGGGTGGGGGGCAGTGAAAAGGAAAGAGGGGTGCTTGATTTATAACAAACAATAGATTTCCAGCAAAAATGAACACAAAACAGTAATAATTTTATCCTGACTATTTTGTTTTTGCTGGAAGCCAAAATTGTAATTGAAAATAAAATTTGATTAATTGCCCAGCCCTAGCATCACACCCTTGGAAAAAATAAAAACATACACGCTTACAATCTGCTTATGATGCAGCCCTACGGGGGTTTCACTAACGTTAACAGCAATACCGGAGTAAGAGATTTAAAGACGCAAAGGACAGTCTCCAAGTGTCAAGTAGAAGTGGTGACTTGGTTTAAATTACCACACACTGAGAATTAAACACTTCACACAACGTATTTCCACCCAGGATTGCAGGGAAATAAAGAAACAAATAAAGACAAGGTGGTTAGGGAAAGAAGATAACTGTCAAAACCACAGATTTTAGCGATCTGAAGCAAATACTGTGTAAACAAGTCGAAACAAAATAAATAAATAAATAATAAAAAAAGATGAACTTTTGTTTTGTTGCTCATTGAATTGTGTGATGGGTGATTATTTCACTGACAGACCGACAGAAAGACAGGCAACAACAGTTAATATGGCCAAATTCCTGCCCACTTGTCATTTATTGACAGTGAATTGAGCAATGGCTCAGAACCACTTTTTCATGTCTGATACCAATATTGATACAGCAGCCTCGAGTATCTGCCTATACTGTCAGCTGTCAAACTAACCATGGAAACCTTTTTTAAGCAGAATCAGTGTTCCACAATGTTCACATCTCTCATTATGGCATGTCACATAAAGTACAGTAAATGTAGATAGATCAGGCTAATGAATCATATCTTGCAAATTTTCCCGCCAATTTACAGTCAACTAATTTTTTTTTTAACAGTGACAATAGTAGTGAGTAGTAGACTGACATTTGAGAGATTAACTCATAAAAAGAGTCCAGAAACAGGTTTAACTGAGCCTGAAAATCAACAGCAATACTGTAGTACTGAATACTGAAGTTAGGACAGGAAAGCAAGGAGACCAGCCAGGTGTACGCATGCTTTTGGTGTGTCAGATATAGGCCGGAGAACACGAGAAACTGAAAAAGATAACAAGTAAATGTGAGAGTTGAGGACACCTCCAGGGAGGAGTGGTGGGTGTTTTGATGACAAAATCATCTATTTCCATAGGCCCTCAGCTCCCGATCTCCCTTTAGTCCCTCAGAGCCACAGCATTAATCCGGGGAAACATTGTGTGTCTGTATGTGTGTTGGACTTCTATTCTTCCTACATCGACAGTACACAATCTTCAATAGCGTGTAGCACTATAATTTCTTATCCATCTGCTTTTTTTATAGACCCTACATCAGACACAGAGGAATAAATAGCCACATTTATGCTAACATACAGTTAAGATCACTGCATTTCGCTTTTAGGCAGATATCTGCAGGGGGAAGAGGAGAGAAGTGTCTGGAGAAATGGAAAGACAGCCTCGAGGAAAGGCAGTGAAAGATGAAAACAGTGACCATAAAAATATAGACGACTTGATATGATAATTTGAAAATATTGTATCATATATGTGGGCATATAATATCCTGCTTCTCTAAATAAGGTGTAGGTTGGTAGGTAGATAGATCAAGAGAGCAGTCCAAGAGGAAAAGAGGAAGAGTGTGTTGATCTAGCCTGACAGCATACTGCCACCTATGTGTCTGATCTGGTACAACAGCCTCTGTTCTTCACATATCTGTCCCAGGATCTGTCACTCAAGTTTGAAATTATTCAGAAAAACACAACCATAAGAAAGGCTACATCTGAGGCAGTGAAATGATAAAAGCCCTAAAGAGATTACATGCAGACAGTGACAGTTTTAGAGAGGGAAGGACAGAGAGATGGAGAGAGGAAAAAAGAGAAAAATCATGCCTGTTCCACAAAGCCAGCTGTATCAAACGGTAGCATAGCAGCCTGGAGCAAACGTCTGCTCACCTGCCAGCCCAGTCAGACCAAATCTCTCCCTCTCTTTATCCCTCTCTTTATGGCCTTTGCCCGCATCAAACACGCAAACTGCCAAATGCACACAAAAGCAAATGATCAGTGTTTATTTAATTAACGTCAAATCATCAAAGTCATACCTGCACTTGCATTTAAGAACAAATACACACACACACACGCTCCTCCTCTTGTCGATAAAAGCATCAGTCTAGGTTTGGAATTACCCGGCTGGGGAACAGGCATGGCTGGTGGGTTGGGCTACCACCCAGGCTCATATGCAGGTTCCAGTTCATCCACAGTTCATGCATAGTCTCATCTTTTTGAAGAAGCATCCCATCAGCCCAGGATCATGATTATTCAGGACAGAGAGAGAAGTGCGGCGTGCCATCAATATAACCCTTTTCCCTCCCTCACTCGTTCGCTCTCTTTTTAACACAAACACAAGACTCCACTGGAGAGTTGGCGCTGCAGCATTTAAACCCATGTTCTGACCCTATGCGTAGATCCATGCCAAGTAATAATTTGTCTTTCATTCTCACTTTGCAGCACCTCCCCGGCTACAAAAAAGCACACTGCCCTAAGCTTTGAACCTTTAATTATCTCATTTCACTAACTTTGAGGATCAAGCTGCAAAATTAAGTAGGAATATTTAAAATCACCACATCTGCAGGGATACCACATGTATTATTAATTCGTGTGCATTAAACAGACAAATATGAGCATGGGAATAGGCATTTCACACCAAAAGCAATACTAAAGAACTTCTACTATGGATTTTGCAGGATCAGCACACCAAATTAGAGCAGAAATCAGGAAGCTACTGAGTTTGACTTATTCAAAATGTGTATATGTCAAAAAAGCACCAGCATTGTTAATAAAAAAAAATCCAATGAGTAAGAAAGTAAGAAAAGTAATAATCACCAGCAAAAGGTGACAAATACAGAACAAAAAACAAGCAATAAAAGGCAACTGAAGTTCTTTAAAAAGAAAAAGTCACCCTTTTTCTTGGGAGGTGGTGGGGGAACGTGCATAACTGTTTTCCACGCACAGCATAAGGAGGAGGGTTTTTTTTCTGAATGCTCTGACTAAGGTTCCCCACCAGCAAACCAGCTTGCTTTTCCTGCACTGCCACCCACTGCCAGCATATGCCACTTCCATACACAAGTGAAAGCATGAGAAAGTTCACAAAAGCTACACACACGCACGCACCACACAAGCACATACTGTCTGCGCATTCATACACTTGCGTACACACCCATCTCTCTAACAAATGCACAGACACCACCACCTGTTTCTGAATTCTCACATACACACACACACACACAAGCATGCACACACACACACACACTTTGTTCTTCTCATCTGGCCTCCTCCTCTTCCAGTATTTATTTTAATCTGCATAATAGAAGTTCACCAAGAAGTCAGCAGGACATACAGGAGTTTCATCTCCACCATCCCACACTTGCATGTGTGCTTGCGTGCAGGCACTTGCAAAGCTACAGAGCAGCACAGGAAGAGGGTGTGGACTGACACCCAAGGTAAGGTGGAGGTAGGATGCATCAGCACTTTAACTGAAACAACAGTAAATAAAGAATTGTTATAATATTATGACACCCACCAACCCACACAAAAACACACACAATCCTTCCGATGTCTTCCCATAGCAGTGACAAACATAAAGGACGGAACAGTGAAAATAAAAGAGTCTGTCAGACTGTCAGAGTAGTTTGTACATGAGGATGAAGGACAAAAAATATTAATTATATTTAATATCTTATATGCACACAGATTATTCCCTCAGTCATATTTATTTCAAAAACACTGCATCTGTGAATGGCATTAGTAAGCAAATGAGAAGGAAAGAAGACAGAGAAAATAAGAATGAGCAAGAAAGATCTGTATGTAGGTTATTGCAGTCTCACTGCACCACTCTTGAATTTCAAACAAGAACCCTGGGCAGAGGAGAGAGCAGAGGAGTGGAAAGGGAGGAAAGACAGAGAGGCGGCGGGGCGAGAGAACGAGCAGCAGGCTAACACTGGAGGCTAACAGGAGGCAGGCAAGAGAAGTGGTTATTAATGAGATATCGTAACTAAAGAAGGGCCAAAAAGAGAAAGACATGACATGGATGAAGAAAAAGTAGAGACGGTCTTCGAAAGGGGAAACAGAACTGTTTTAGAGAGGGAAGGACAGAGAGATGGAGAGAGGAAAAAAGGGAGTGAGAAAGGGAGTTCGTAGGGAGTGAGAGAGCGGCTGAAGTTAATAAAAAGCTACAAAAATCTACACAAAATTAGGATCTTTTTTTTTTACATTTCCAATTTGAATTCTTACTGTGCAAGAGTTATTTTTGAGTTAAGGTTTGTTTTGTATGTATTCAAGTATGTAGTTCTACATTTTTCTGGTCGTGTACTTTGGTTCACAAAGGAATGTCTTCAACTGTATGCATGTTGCGTGCATCCAGGTGTTATTTATGTGTGTCTATGAGATGTGTGTGTGTGTGTCTGTGTGTTAAGCGGCAGTATCGCTCTAACTGCTGGTGTATTAGAGGGACAGCTCTTTGATCTAGGGGCTGTGCCGGGCCTCAGTACTCGCTGTGCAGGGTGGTCTCCCATCATGCTCGGCTGATCACAGTCTCAGCCTCACTATTGGCTGCTTGGCAGGCCCTCCCATCAGCCTTGATGCTACACGCCTCTGACAACTTCATTAGCATAATTCGACCCTTTGCTATACTCAGCTTTGCCAGTGACAGGAAGCGAGCGCTGGTACAACTGGCACACAACCAGATTAGTCCAGGAAAGTCTCTTACACCAATAAAAAAGGTAACACCAAGAGGAAAAAAGCCAAATAGACTCACACGTTAGATTGAAGGCAACAGTTAATAAGAAGATCATTTTCCCCCCAGGTCTAAAATTCACAAAGGCTCACAGTTTTTGTATTCTTGTGCTTTGTGCTACAATGTTACATTCAGTGAGGTGCACTACACCCTTATTAACAGACTAATAGGATGATTTTTCTTTAATCTGATGATGGGACGACGAAAAAGTGGGCAAAGAAAGAGGAATTAAATTTTAATATGTTGTCTCCTATTATATGCTATTCTGATGTAGTCAGTCTCTTCATCGTTCTCTGTTTCGCTGTCTTTCACAAGCATTTTGCTTGCGAAAATATTTCCAGTACTGCTTGCTCTTCACACATTGGTCAACAATATGCACTATTTGAAGCTTAGATAAAGATGTGAGAGTATGAGAACACAGGGTGTAGGTGTGTATGCGTGCATGTGCAATTTCTGCTGTTAGACTTTTGCTTAAATAGAAGAAGTATTGTTCTGTAATCATTACTCCTCTATGTGATTCACAGGTGAGATCAGGAGAACATCAGGTTTTTGTTCTGTGAAATCATAAAAAAAAGTTCAATGGGAAGTTTCTTTTTTTCTCAGTTCTCAGGAGGATATGCCACTTATTTTATTTCTCAACTTTCTCTTTTTGGAGCATGCTCCATGTTTTAAAATAAAGTAAATGTATAAATAAGAAATCGATAGATGTCCAATTCGATGGCTATGCTTGAAATATCAATATCAAAGCAAGAGCCTCTTACCTATGCTTGAGTTTCTAACCAGGAAAACTGATTGACGGTCGCTGATGGTCCATATCATCAATAGCTTTTCATCTTTTACAGGCATATTGACACATCTAGGACAAAGCTTTAAAATACCTCATTTGAAATGACAGTAATCTTATATCTGACTCCCTTAATAAATCCTTGGTTGTATTCCTGTGAATACTTGCTTCTCAGAGTCCAGGCCATTCTAACTTGTGATTGCAGAGATTATGGAGTAAGCGTGCCTCTTTTCAGCTTTCAAGTAAATCCACCTGGCCAGCTGTTTGGACTCATTTCATGTCCAGGTTGCTGAACAAGACATCTACTTGTAATACTGAGGTTGGTAGCTGGTAAAGCAGGTAATCCAGGTTTACAACCATTGTAGCTCAGTGGTAGTTAGATGAACTATTGAACTCTGTCCCTGCAGCTGAAGATCAGCAGTGTAGCTAATTAGCTGGTCACCGGGATGAGGGAAAAAAAGAGAGACACCTCTCTCTTCTTCCCGCGTTCTGCTTTCACTTCTTTTTATCTCTCATTCATGAGCCCTTGGTGCTGCCCTTGGAATTGAGTATGTAAACTATTATTTTACACATCATAAGCAGAGTCTGGACTGGCATTATAAATCCATGTTACGGATTGCATAATGACCACATTACTATACTAAAGTTGTATCAGAGGCAATGCGGTACGAAAAAGACGAGCAAAATATTGCTTCATGATTTTAAGACGCATTTTATTTAACCTGAATTCCAAGCGAGTCGTCAGTCGTCCAAGCGAGACTTTGGCAATGATGATGATGATGAATCTTTAAAAATATACTATACTGTACTCTTTAAAATCATTTTGTCAATCAATACCTCAGCAATAATACGATCAGATTCAAACACCTTTCGTTTTGGGGGGTTTTAAACGTTATCGAAGACTACACCCATTGCATATTAATGATACAGAGTATAGCACAGAAACTGATTAAAAGTAATAACTGAAAGCTATGTGTGTGTAATCCTAGGTTTTTTATTCAACTATTCTCTTAATCAAGAACACTGAAATGATGGAATATCCAACCAAGAAAGGAATGTGCTCTGGATTTTCAGGAAAAAAAAAGATGGCTGGCTGGATGGCTGAGAGAGAAACTCAATCCTGTCTCCTGCTGAGGAAGAGACGAGTGCTGGCTGTCGACAGGCACACCACCTGACTACCACACAGCTACTGATTTGAAACGACAAGTCAAGAGAAGTCAGGAGTAAATAAGAGAGATCGACAGAGAGTGAAAAATAGAGAAAAAGAGAGAGAGGCGGATAATAGATTTGAGAGTGTTTTTGGGGAGTAAACAGATGGAGTAAACACAGCACGAGGGAAACCAGGGGACTCCCACCGAACCCGCTCAATGTGTCACTGACACTGCAGAGTAGAATCAACAAAGTGCTCTGAGGGCAACGCGCACGCATACACACACACAGCCTCCCACACAATCACACACAGTTCACCAATTGGCAGGATGCTGGGACCCAGAGCTCCTATCCAGAGCAGTGACAGGCACATGGAGAACAAGCTGGCTGACAGCACATGACAACTCTTCAACTAGTGGAAAGGAACGAGGCATCTCCTACTCTACTTTCTGAGCAGCTTCAAGTACCGTAAATATACGCTGGTGAAAATAATGTAGTATTTTCTAATACAATGGAAATATTTCATGTGAAATACAACTCTGTGTTGAGGAACAGCTACAATTTACTGTCTCTCATCTACTGGTTGTGCTCTGAACCTCATCCTAACACCCATCTGTATTGCTTCTCTCTTTCCAATTTCTTCCTTGCCCCCAGACCTGCTGGTATGCCCAAACTGTGCTGCTGTGTGCCAGCGTACCAACAGGCCTGTAGGCCTATCCAAGAGAGAGAAAGAGAGGAAGAGAGAAAGACGGAAGGTAGCCAATTAAGACTTGGTAATGGGAGGATGAATGTGTGTGTCTGCGTGTGTGTGTGCATGTGTGTGTGTCTAGTATGGGTGAATGCCTGACTTCAAGCGGCTTGCTCTTATGTGTGCATGTGTGCGATGCCACAGGCTGTGCACACAGCCAAACTTAATTTAGCAGACCCAGGTTTTTAGCACATGCCTGAAGCTAGCCAGCAAACTATTGCTAGACCAGAAGGCCAGAAGTTAACAGGCACATTGCTCTCTTAAGCCCTTGAGATCTTGTTCCCACCCTAAGGGGTGAGAGAACTCATTTAGTCATTGATGACCATCACTGTTCACATCCTTGTGGTCATATTTTTCATCAGGCACTTCATTAAATAAAGTATTATGGAGATACAACCCCACAAGAAGACCTTGACAATGCAAAAAGAAGCATTGTCAAACTTCTGATACTGTTTGTGATTCTTCATGAAAATGACATTCCACGAGACTTTTACCTACATACAGTCTGAGGGACTCCAATTTAAAGCCATGTAGCAGAAGCAGACGGCAAGATCCAACAGGCTTCTGTTTCCTACGTGTCCCAAGGAAAAAGCTGATAAGATATGCCACTTTGTTTATGTGTGTGTGTGTCGGTACATCGGGACTGAGATGGATGTGGATTTTCTTTCTTTTTTTTATGCAGTGGGGCATGCCCTCGACGCTGCTGTCACTGATTTTAAAAAACACACAGGCACAGCAAAAACTGAGGACGAAACACACACCTTGATCACTGAGGTGTATGGGAATTCACGCCTAGGGACTCAACACAACAAAACAGTGTTGGATTATGTCTGAGCCGCCAAAACAAACAAACATATGCCAAATGAGCTAAGCAAAAAGCCACCAAATTTCTACTCATCTGGCTCACATGCCGTTTGGCTACGGGATTCATAAATATTGCATAACTGAAACAGAGATCAATTACAAAGGATAGTGTTTGGATGGAGCCTAAAGAAAAACTCAATCAAAGCTAATCTAGAATGAGGCATGTCTGAGTGTGTGTGCCTAAATGCATGCACCAGTGTGTGTTGTCTTATTCTAAAAGGTAACAGGCAGCCAGCTTTACAGAGCATGACCTAGAAAGTGAAACCACACGGCAAGGCACTAAATGTGTCATATGGGCTCAATCATTTTCTCTCTCTGTGTCTTCAGAGAAAGAGAGAGACAGAGACAGAGATAGAGAGACGGAGGAACAGGGAGAGAGAGAAGTCTTCTACCAGCCCGCTGCACTCAGAAGCTAATTAAGTCATTTGAAATAGCCACAGAGGGTACCTGTATGCAATCTAGCCAAGGCAAAGGGTTGATGAGGCTCTGTGAGGCCCCAGGCTAACTTCAAAAAGAAGGCAGAGGAAGGGAATGAAAGAAAAAAAGGAAAGGAGAAAGGAAGGGGGGGAAAAAGTGAAGTGGATTTTTTAATTGAAGCCCAACTTGAAGAAGAGCACGTGTGTCTCTGTCTCCTTATGTTTTGCAGCAGGAAAAAAGGTTAAGCATGCCCCCAGCAGAGTGTGTCTGCACATACAGACTCCCAATGGGGAGCAGGTGGGAAGATACAGGGATGGAGAGATGGAGGGGTGCAGGAGAAAGGCTCAAGATAATTGAGAGAGTTCACTGAGCGGCCAAGTCATAGAGTGTGAGCGAGCATGTGTCCATGAACTCCCTATCCCTCACTGGCATATTCAAACACACACATACACACCTGTGTGTACATGCGCTGTCTCTTGCTAGACACATACTGTAGTGAATGGATACAATCACAGGCATACACACAGTTAATGGAAACTTACGGGCAGCAGTGGGAGTCGAGCATTAGTTTTGCCTCATTTCTACAACCACAGATGACAACATAAGAAATCTACAGCTCTGACTGAACAGAACACACATCTGAAGGTTTTGTGCCCTAACATCCATGCCCTCACCGGGGGCAAGCCTGGCAACACCAGTGACTGAATTGGGTCACACACACTCACACACATACAGTACATACACACATAGTATAGACTGCAGCACTGGCAGCGTGGTGATCACAGGAGAGGGCAAGCAGGGGGCTGAATGTAGAGTGATTGGACTATTCTAGGTCAGCTCTCCTGACAATGCACCACTGTCTCCTAATGTGGTGGGCTAAAGGATAACGGCTGCATTTGGCCTGAAATTACAGCTACACTTTCCAGAGAGCAGGAGTATCTGCTATGCATGCACATAGACACACGCACACAGAAACACACAGCACAGAACTTCAGACTGTCCAGAAGCACACATCTGTTTATACTGACCTATCACTGACACTAATCCAATATGAGCCGATATTTCTTCATAAAATAGGTCATCACATATAGAGATTATCTGCTAGTTTGTCCACCAGAGAAGCTCCGACTCCAC
Source organism: Neolamprologus multifasciatus (assembly GCF_963576455.1). NCBI lineage: Eukaryota > Metazoa > Chordata > Actinopteri > Cichliformes > Cichlidae > Neolamprologus > Neolamprologus multifasciatus. The sequence continues at coordinate 22,189,905 of NC_140450.1, forward strand.
TGTAGCAAAATGATAATCTCTTTCTGCAACACGTAGCAGGACAATATTGCTGGAAAGTTAAAAACGATGACCCGTTAATTTGACCCTTTTTACTATAATGAACACACTGTAGGTATTTACTGTATATGAATAGAAACAATTGGCAACATGTGCAACATAATTTTTTCCACACCCTAAAAATAGGTAAAGGCTTGAACAGCATTGGTCAGGCTCTACTTAACAGTCAGAGCCAAAGGCATATTCTAAAACATGAAATGACAGATAACACAAGTACAATAGAGCATGCATAACCAAGACATGTGTATATATATCTGGGGTTAAAGAGGTTTAAAGTAACCTCAGGATCCCGGGAATTTAAATCACCTCTTGCTCTTTTTTTCTATCCCGGTCTAATAAAGCCGTGTGCAGGAGATCTCCTCTGCAGCCTATAGAGCGTGATCAGCCTGTGGACTTCAAAGAGGTTGCAACTAGGTCACCACAAGACACTGCAGTCAGCTAGAGTGCAGTCTCTGGCCTGAGACATCTCACTTCTCTCCCTCTCCCCCCTTTGCTCCATCCCTGTCTCCCTCACTCTGCTAATCACTCTCTCGCTCTCCGCTCTGCTAATAACTGCTTCTCACTCTCTTGCTCTTTCTCTCCCTCAGTACAATGATATCAGTCAAATTAAAATGGATTATGGCGCCTTTTTCTCTTGTCATTCCCTGGGGTTGTACAGCACCATGTCATGTTACTGTTACTATAATGTTATTTCTTTATCACTGTCCATCGTTGCTGGTGCTCAGCAGTTTAACGAATGTTTTAAGTTAGACAGCAAGCAAGAAAAATGGAGGAGCAGAGAGACGGCGAGAGAAACGAGAGTGGAACACCAAGCTGAATGCAGAAACAGCCCAATCCTCCATGGTCACACACTGCCATCCTGATCTGTCAAAGGCCAAAGAGACTGACTCCAAAGGCTACTTTTTGCAGTTTGGATTAAACAGCCACATAGGCAGCCCGAGAGGTGACCAGGAAATAAGAACCTTAGAAAGCAAAGAAAGAAATGAAAGAGGGAGGAAAGCTCATGAGGGAGAGAGAAAGGGCGAGTGTGAAGAAGGTCAATATGAACAGAGAGCTGCAGGGCTGTTGCTACTCTGAACACTGAGCAAAACACAACTCTGTTAACATTAGAAAACTGCCACCAACATCTAACTTGGACAGATGGGAGAGGAAGCAAGAAGGGATTGCTGAACAACCGGGGAAGGTACACTTTCAATAATGCCTGAAGTTCAAGTTGCGAGCAGGAGGCAGCTGTCCTCGAGACTAAATATTTCTGTTTCATAGTCTGGTCCCTTACAGCAGATCTTAGTTTAGGTGGAGACATCAGTGGCACCTAACACACTTTGGATAGATGCAGAAATAGATGCAGTGGTTTAGTGAAAGGTGCAAACAAATAGAAAGTGCATAAGGAAAAGATTTTAGCATGACAACCTCTATTCTTCAACACAGCCTAAACTCTTAGACAATCTTCCTTGTAATTTATTTAAGTAGTCTTCTGGAATAGTTCTCCAGGCTTCCTGAAGGACAGTCAAAACTCTTCTTTGGATCCCATACTGGTTCATTGATGTTCAGGCAATTTATGACTGAGAGTGCTCCAGTGTGTGTTTTTCCATCCAGATATGCTTTTATCGCATGTTTACTGCAGTGTGTCTGGGATCATTGTAATGCTGAAAAATGAACCTTCCAATCAGGCACTTTCCAGAAGGATTTAATTCTGGATCAAAATCTTATTGTAGAGTCTGTATTAAAAATTTCATCTAGTTTGACAAGATCCCCAACACCACTGGGTGAAATGCGTCCCAAACCATGACAAAGCCACCACCATGTTTTAAAGATGATTATAGACACTCACTGTTGGACCTCCCTCCTCTCCACATATCCTATATACCATAAACAATTTGGATTTTTTGATGCTTGTCACTTCTTCTTTAATCCACTTGTCAATTTTCCTCAATTGTTTTATGGGCACACTGCACACCATGCCATGATAAGCCGAGCTTTCAGGAAATTGGTATCTGGAATCATCTTGTTGGTGTAAAAGTCAAGCTGTGTTATTTTTGGCAGCATTTTTTAGATACAACTAAAGAAATCAGGGAAAAATTCATTTTTTTCAACAGACTGCCAGCAATAAAGTGTCAAGACAAAATTTAAAATGGGATCTTTACTAATTTGTCTGTTTTTCTGTAGATGCAACACTGGCTCATCTCTGGAGTCATAGCTCAGTGCTAACTGGTAAAATACATACACAAACACACAAAAACAAAAAAAAAATCCCAGAATGCCAAAATGTCCATAGAAAAACTCTGACAGACCAAAATCTGGAGAACTATTGAACTATTGCTTGAAAGCATACAATTTTTTAAAAATGAGGGATGGCTCAAGACTTTTGCACAATCCTGTATATCAATCACTGGCTACAAAAACTGCTTTTGTTTCCTTCAGTCAGTTGATAAAGAGCAAGACACCAGGGTTTTCCTGGAAACAAGCTACACTGTCCTCTCATAGTATCCCAACAGGATGTGGTCTTTTATTCCTTTTTCAATGTCTGCATTTGACTTGCCTACAGTATGGGTATATGTGTGTGTGTGTGCGCGCGTGTGTGTGTGTACTCTGTCACTGTGTTTCTGAGTGCATGCTGTTGTGTACTGTGTTGTGAGCTTAGGTTGACATTCGTTTGACTGACATCGGGGGCGACAGCAGCACAGTAGCATATGGTAACCGCCTGCTAACCGCTAAAACTTGACATTAGTGCAAACAAGTCAGCCAAGCGTAGCATAGTGTGCTCCTAAGAGGGTTAAGAGATAGGCTGTCAACATACGGTGGGATAATAACACCTACTACAAGGACCATAATACTAGATAAAGGGGAGGGAGCCAGACCAAACACACAAGTTGGTTCCAATTCAGATGAAAATGTTGACAAGTTCCACCGTAAAGCAAGAAACAAATTCTAACAAACTGAAACATGTGTTGCGTGTTGTTGTGCGCTCAAATTCAGATCATGATCTCACCATTTTGTAGCATTACACATAACAGAAAGCCAAAGAGGAACTTTCATACAGAGATGAGTGCCTCACACCTGACATTAACAAGACTCTCACATTGAAAACCCGATTAAATCTGAAGTACCTAGATCATCTCACCTGACTTTGACACGCCACTTCAGTATTTATAGTGAAATTTGACTTATCTTTGCTTTTCAAAAAACAGACTGCCACACATGTCAGTTTCTTGCATAATGGTTATATAGAAAGTGACAGTAAATATCCCATCTAGCTCGTTTCTTATCCTTGAGCAAGCTGACAACGCATTTTGAAAAGTGAGCTACAATGTGAGCAGTCTGCTGGTGATGCTCGCGTGTCTGTATTGCTCTCAGTCTGTAGCGCTTTTATGAATGAAAATGCACTGCATTTTCAAACCAGATCAAATGTGTCTCTGACTAATTCCAAAAGTGATATGGATAACTACAAACACGTGATTCCTTATGCATGTATTTTGTACATTTTAATGCCATGATACATGTTGATTCGGTAAGTATGAGGACCAGAGATGTGGCAAAATCTTCTGTCCTCCACTAACCCACTGAGCTGCAGAAGGCAAAAGAGCTGCAGACAAATCTGATCGCTGTTGCCGTATCTCGTCATTGCCTGTCTTTCTTCTTTAGCACATATCTCTTGAAACACTCAGACACCATTACTGCCATGATCTGATGTACTGAAATGCACATTTCACATGTAGGAATATATCAGTCTCAGTCCAGCATCAGGCAAACGCAGGCAGCTGCACGACATTAACACACACACAGCTAAGCAAAGATAAAACCGCACTCTTACATAAATATTCCTGTAAAAGAAAATTGGGGGGAAAACTGGTTCAACTAAAGGGATAGCAGATAATTAAGTGGTGCATCTACCAGTTCGCAACTAGCTGAACCATTTTCTACATGCTCTCTTTCCTGTCTCTCTAGTCTAAGATTATCAAAAGACAAAATGTGATAAAAACGTAAACGTAGAAAAATACATTTTAAAAAAGCAACTCAACAAAAGATATTTCTCACCACTTGCAACAATCTACAAAAGCCCTCCTGCAGCATCTACTTTATTTCTAACCACAGAGTCAGCAATAACTAGAAACAAAAAGACTTTGCCTCTAGCCCTCAAGTACCCCACCGGACCCTGGAAACCCCTACTTAAACACTAAGTTTGCCTTCATTGATCAAAATATGGTGCCGACTGTCGAGGAGTATGACATAGGCACTTGTGAGCTTAGAGCAAGTTTCAGCTTTGATTCCGAGAGATTCTCAGTGAGCCTGAATCTCAGTCTGAATATGTGTTTATATGACTGTTTGAGTGTTCTGTAAGTGTGTGCGGCGTAGTGAGAGCTACGAGCACAACACTGGCTCCTCTCAAAGCTCGATTTCTGCCTTTAAAGTACAGCTGAGCACGTTTAACCTCTGCAAACCTAAGGTAAAATAAAGGGTGAAACAGCCTTTAAATGTATGTATGTGTACATGGATGAGTACATGCAATATAAATTGATACAACCACATATGGATTTTAAAAAGGTGGTACGCTCCAGCTGTGAATGTGGAGAATTTTTCGGTTCGTTTGTAACTTCCAGAGTACGGGAATATGTTTGCACTGGCAGTAGAAGAGTGTTCCCTGTGAGAGAGTGAAGAGGTATCCACCACACACTGCCTGGGGGCCTCTGGAAGAGAGACTAAACAAGACCTTCCCACTGGGACACACATACACAGCCTGAAGCTGCAAATGACCTACTACCCACCTCACTCGCACACAGACATAAACACACTCAATCATGCACGTACACACTGAGACAAAGCCTTTTTGATAATATAATTTAATTTCAAGAGAAAAAATATTGTCAACTATCAAACATAGCTTAATGAATACCAACAAATAATGTTTACAACTTGATAACCAATTTCTTTCGCATTTCTTTCTTTTTCTTTCTAAGCTCATACCATAAGAGAACCTCGGCAACATGAGAGCGCCTTTATGAATAACGCTCTCATCCAAGTTATGGATTTCTTCGGTTTATATCTAACATCTGTACATATTCAGTTTCTGCTGAAATGGCTCTGTTTGCAAAAGACAACATTGCAGCACAACACATGCCTTAAAGCTAAGAATTTCATCATATCTATTAGCAGTATTTCTTTGAGTTCAACTTATTGTGGAATAATTACATTTCTTTTAATTTAAAGGGAAGCAACAGAAAGTGGACACAGTCCTGACAGATCCCTGCCCGGGCTTTTATGGCACGGGGGGGTTTTGCAGCTCTCACAATGACTGATCTAAAGTGCTAGGTTTAAAGTCACACTATTCAAATTGGATTATGCTTAGACGAGAAATCCTCTAATACAATTTGCATGTGCTATGTGTGCAAATCCTGAGGTACTAAATACAAAATAAGTGATCTCTGCACAGTAAAATTACCACAGTTAATTTACTTTAACGCTGAAAGTGTTTAAATTAACACTTCCTGTGTTTATAGAGGCCAATCAACACTTATTAAGTCCAAAACATTTACAGTTGTTCCTTGAATTCTTGCTCTTGGCCCAAAAGTTAAATGTCATAACGTCACACACGTGTGTGAATGAGCTATTTAGCAGATTTACTTTGGGTGCAAATTACCGATGCCAGTTCTAGAAAATAGTAACTCCCACATGAAAATTTATTTTAAGAAGGGTTTCTCACATCTTAATACAACCCAAAGAGCATGTCCTACGCTAATGATTCAAACAAAACATTGATATGATCTTTTACCTGTGGTGCATGTTTATAAATGACCTTAAACCCACTGTAAACTGTCATTCTCATTCATCAATGTCTTGTGAAACAACGGTGGGTGTGTTTTCCTAGAGGAAGCCTGAGGATGAACATATCTTCTTTGTATCATTCTCTGACTAACAAATATAGGCTCCCCGCCAAGAGAAACTCAATGAGACCACAATCAATATACTGCTACAAGGTGTGCACACACTACACAGATACAGGATGATGTACGATTACCTGGAGCACATAACAATCAGCTGCATGCTCATCCACCGTGCACAAACACACACTCGCATGCAATTCACACACACATACATGCACACTGCAAGGCACTTAATATGCAAATTTTTTTTTTTTTTTTTACAACAGGGACACCGCTCCATTGTTCATCTGGACGAAAGGGGGAGCAGATAGATAGATAAATAGGTCTCTAGATATCTAGCTTGGACGTCAATTGATGAAATTTCACATACGGCAGCAGCAGTGCTGTTAGGACAGGGAATACCACCACAAAATAATGTTTTCTCTCCCTCTGATCAATTTTTAATTTGGCCCGTGCAGCCGAGCCCTTGGCGGGCCAGGCCCCGGTAATTATGGTGGGTTATTGACAGCTGCCTTCCCGCGGGAGGCTATTTAAAAGAGGTTTAACCCCAGAGCAAGTCCAGGCCCCACACCCGCCTTTGAAGGTGTCAAGTGCATTGATCTGAGCTGCGGGATGCGCTGGGACCTTCCCACCTGGAGGTGTGTGTTGTTTGTGTATGTGTGTGTGTTGCTTGCAGGGCAACTATTACAAGGCCACAGCAAGGCGGAGCATCTTTTGACCTCACACACACACAAACTGTCCTCTGGCTAAGGCTGGCAAGCTGGATAGATACCTGTCTGGCCTCTGTAACCACTTGATGCCCCAAGATAGACTGTGCACACACTATACATACAATGTTATCACTGAGCTACACACACACAAACAAGTTAACTCACAGCTTAGGGGGAATTAGAAGAACTAATGAGAGAGGAGGAAGAAGAATGGTGACTGCAGAGACAAGAGACAGAGAGATATCCTCTTAACACATGAGGCCATGACACAAGCCAGACAGATGATAGAGTGTGAGAGTGCGCAGCCAATTCTGAAGAAGACATCATCCAGCAAAAAAAAAAAAAGAAAAAAAGAGAGGGGGGTCATGACAGAAATTAGAAGAGGATTCCTGTGTTTGAGTGTGTCTGCCTCGCTGCCCCCTTTCAGCCTCCCATTGAAATTCTGGGCAGATACAAACCCCTAGGCTTTTGACACACTTTCGAAAACACCACACCCCCTCTTTCTTTCCAGAGAATCTCCAGTGTCGAGCCTGACTCACTATCAAGAGAGTTAGTGAGCGAGCAAGAGTGAGATGGAGACAATGAAGGGGGGGGCGACAGCGGCTATAGATCTGTTTTGTATGAGCAACTTTCAAATTAAATTGAGTCGTTCGTGAAGACCTTGCATAACGCTCGTGGTTCGTGTGGAGCTGTGTGCGCACATGTATACGCAGCTAACAAACTGGAGGGTTGAGAGACTTGGTATTGTAAATGTATTAATTCATATGTAAATGATCTAAAAAGCAATGAGAAGGAGTTTAAATTCATAAACTATTTTCTCATGCTGAAGACTTCTGACAATCTGACAAAAACGTAAATTGGAACTCGGTGGCTGACAAAAGTTACAAGCATTCAGAAATACTAAAAAGGAAATTAGGTTTTACAGGACCGCAGCAGAATACAGAAATTTTTGGAAGAAAATTTCTCTACTGGTAGCAGCTAGTATCACCAGCAAAATGCAAAATGCAAAAAAAGGCAGCTGAATAAAAAAAATGAGGGAGAAAAAAGTTAGGAAGCGATGTAAAATAAAAGGATAAACTTTGCTGCATCTTCATCGTACAATACCAAACAGCTACAACCTCAAAACAGCATTCATGTACATTCTTTTTATATGGATGCAAACTAGTTGAAAGTCCTACTCCTAACTCCAACACCTACCATATAACTTATGATCCCACCTTTCAATATTCAATATCCCTCCTCCCTCAAATATTCCGACTGTAACCTCACAGTCTAAACTCTCTTTCCCACCTCCTCATCCCCTCCAAACCCCATGACACGCACCCTACACCTCCACCATCTCAGTCTCAGGATGCAGAGCATTGACAGGGCCAGAAGGTAATGATACAGCTGCCATGATGCAACAAGCAGACCTGTCGACTGTCAGGAATTGAAATCATGAAGGAATAAGCTGTCATTAAGAGGCCCTCTCCCCGTAGTGGAGCTGTCAGATGCCTGCCTTCTGCCTACTCTCTCTCTCTATACTCCCGTCTCTCCTCTGCCAGTCCCAACCCATTTGCAGTCACTCCCTCGTCCTCCTCTTATTTCTCTCTTTCTGCATCAATCCTTTCCACACTCCTCTCCTTCTTTCCACTTCTGCCCTCTTCCAACCAATCATAACCTGTTTCCCTTTCTGCACCCCATCAACTCGGCTTTTTCTCAGATTCCTCTTTTCCACCTCTTCCACCACTTTGTGTTTGTTGCTGGAGCAACCTTTTCTCCTTCTCCGCTCACCTGTCATTTTACTTCTACACTTTGGGAATAGCATCACTTAGATGTGCACACATGCACATAAAGACAACATGCATGAGGCCTACACAGATGGCACAAAAATCTTCCCTCAACCCAACATTAATGTGCACTGCACCAAATAGTCGCGAGTATACCCTGCAGTGTGTGTTGTGTTTGCGTCTATGTATGTGTGTTTTCTCTGTGTGCACGTGTCTATGTGACTTGTATTTAACGTATATGTTTTTGCCAGGTTATTAATGTGTCACCATCATACAGCAGCGTGAACAAGACATGGGATGAATATGGGAGAAAGAGACAGGTGATGGGAAGTAAATTGCGGCGTAAGAGACAGACTGCCCTGAGATTCACCCAACAATGTGATTGTGTGTGCATGTGTGTATGCGTGTGTGTTGCGTGAAGGGGCTGATTAACTAGCCCAATCAGCAATTTTTCCTACAATCGCCTGATTGGCAGAGGTGATCCCATCGGAAGAGAGGAAAAGCTGACTCGAGCTTCTGAGGAACATGGCTAAGAATTCCAGAGTGTGCTCGCACTACATCCACACACATTACAACAGCGCTGTGAATTAACAGTTTTATCTGTATGTGCGTGTGAGTAGTGATTCTGTGTTTTGCCAAGCCACAAGCTCCCCCAGATTTCCTTGAATGCACTCTAGTTGACCCTTTGCTGCAGGCTTTGAATTTCCAATCAGTTTCCCATGAGTAACATCACATGAGCTACACTCGAGACAACAGATTGTTCCCACAAAATGGACCCTAATCTAAACATAATTAAAAATTATTCTGAGAAAATGTGACATTCTGACCCAAAACCACACTTAACAAAGTTATAAATAAAATAATGGCATGTGTGTTGCTTTCACACAGTCACACAGAATAAGCCTGTTCTAATGAACAGTTTAAGTCCAGACACCTATTTTTTTTTCAGGTCTGCACTCCTGATGATGGGTTGGTTACTTTCACACGGCTCATTTTCAATTGAATGACTTTAATTAAGTGGATATACACACTATTTTCTTTTATTGTTTTGTCAAAATCAATCAGTCAATCAACACAATTCCTTAATTTTCCAAAATGACTTCTGACAAGTCAGGAGCATTGTGTTTAGCAGCAGAACATATCCGGTAGGTAGAGAGAGCAACATTTGATAGCCACAGATTGAACTGCTGACAAATAACATAGAAGCAGATGTAGGAAGGAAAGATTTGGACTGCAATCCAACATAAACACATGTAGCAACAACTTCACAAACAGTCATCTCTTTTGCCCAGGGAGGGATAGGGGCTACTTGTCAGGTTTCAGATCTCACCTAGTCATCACAATTTTTGCTGTACCTCTCTTCCCACATGTTTGGATTAAGAACTCCACTTGGCCGACCAATTAGGCATTCATTATAAATACTGACACAGAAGATAAATTTAAAATAATGTATTACTCATGTCATGCCGCTGTGAGTGTTTGTCTTTGTGCTGGTTTACACTGGGGAAAGGCTGTATCTTTAAAGAGTAAGATGGGATTCATCTGTCATTATGATGAATTAGTAGTTTGCACAGGTATGTGAGCTAGCCAGATAAAATGTTTAAGGGGAAGCGCATAAAAGGGGAGTAATAACATCATACAATTACATGTCAAATACCTGATATAATATGGCCTGTGTATGCTCAAAGAAATATTGCTACCACTACGTATTATTAAATAAACGTGGGTGCCTTTTTATAACGTTGGCTGGTAGTGTAGGGTAGCTACTGAGTTTCTCCTTCTGTGCTGGAGGCACAAAAAAAACCCATTTAAATTCATATCCCTTTTTAATTTTTCCTCTCTCCTCAGTACGTGCTTTCATGCAAAACTCTTACAATAAATATAAAGTAAAATCTAAAATAAAATCATACAGTACATACTGTAAGACCAAAAAGGGAAAAGACAAATCTTATCAAATTTGTAAAGTTGACACCAAAATTGCCATAAAGTGAGTCTTTTTTTAAGATGGTACAGTAGCTGTAACTCCAGTACATAAGACATCGAGAGACACTGTGTGGTATAACATAATATAGTACAAACATGTCCATAATGGATGCCAGCAGCATGAATTGACTGTAAATGTGTGTGGCTTTTTCTACAGTGCGCTCACAGTACAAGGCCCTTGTGCAGTAAATGTCTGGATGATGATTTGTCAGGGTGCAAGAACACGATTTCTTGTTTACTATGATGAATGGGCAACACTCGCACCACACACACACCATGTTCTCTATATTGAAGCTGTCACTTTGGCTCTCCACAGCACAACCCTGCCTTCTCCAACTGTAACACCAGCCGGGGTAACTGTATTAGACAGTCTAGGGGTACCTGATTCATCCGTTAGCGCACATGGACACACATGCGCTACTCTAACTTCTCCAGTTGTTGTACACAATAGGAGAGGGATTTACACAGCAGAGTTTTTATGTTAATCAGATGGGCAAAACGAAGGAATGCGGGAGAAAGAATCTAGTCTGTGTCATCTGGAAGAGTAGGTCATTATACATGAAGTGGTAGTGAGGATAGAGAAGCGGGTGAAAATAATTAGACAGAAAGAGGTACCTTTTGGTTGCTGACACATACATTTGTGAAGCAGCCTGTGAGCTGGTTTAGGCATGCACACAATAACATGCCTCACTCTTTTCACATTATATATCAAACACGCATTCCCAATTTGGCAGTCTGCTTAAGCTGCTGATTTTTACCATCTCTCCCTCTCGATTAAGTGCTGCTGTTCCCTTGCATCGCTGTCTGCTGTTTCAACCAGCCCCCCCCCCCCCCCCCCCCCCCCCCAGCATCCACCATTAGGTTCCCAGAAATTCAATTGAATTCCATCTTATTTGTATAGCACTAAATCACAACAGTCACCTTAGGCACTTTAAATTGTAAGGCAAAAGCCCCACAATAATAGTGAAAACCCCAACAATCAGATGACCCCCTACAAGCAAGCACTTGGCATAACCTCCAGTTTTTATGTGCACCTGTAAAACTAAAAGGCTAGAAACTCTACATTGTACCCTCTCGCATCTCAGTCATCCATGAACACATGAACGCTACACAAGAATTCTGTGAAAAGGGAAAGTGAAGAAAGTCCTTCGGTTTATTAACAATACAAATGAAGCCAAAATTCAGTGCGTGATATCATTTGATGGTAGGAGTTTGCACCTGTGACTGTACGCCTGCTCATTATTTGCCTCTGTGATCATATGAAATGTGAAATGTTCAAAGTGTTCAGCATCATAATTTCTCTTATGACCCCAGGGCGAAGTTTTGTTTTCTTTCCCTACGCTTGCGTAAGCTGTACAATGAAGTTAAACTGAAGTGAGTCGATACAGTAAATCAAGAGTCTAAACTAATAAGCCAAAAAGCATGCCTGCAATCCCATTCGAACACCGAGTGAAGTACATAATATCTAAAATATGATTCCATGCTGCGTCTAACTTTGCCACAACTGCTCAACAGCCCCAAACATTCAGGCCCGTGTTTCAAATAAACTGTGTGCTGCACCCATCACACCAAAATCGTACAAGTCCTACAAAAACCACCAAAACAAAGCTGACTCCCAGTTTTGCAAAAAAAAAAGAAAAGAAAAAAGAAACAGGTCAAAGACCAGAACATTAGTTCAACAGATAATACAATAGCTTGAAATTCTTTGTTGTGACCTCTACCTGCATGGCTCTTTCAATGAAGGGGATCTGTGTCCCTGAGTTCAAGTCCTGGTTGATGATTAGCCTACGGGCCCACTGACCAGCCCGCACCACACCACTGCCCTGGATCAGCACCAGCAGCTTAGATGGGTTGGATAAGGCATCTGGGCTGAGGTAGATAAAACCGGTGGGTTCATCTTCTGTGGCATCCACCTGAACGTCCAGAAAAATGCGGGTTACCACGTGTCAGCGAAATGTAATTCATTTCAAATACAATACTTTAAAACAATCTTGTTGTGATTTTATATGTACATCTCTGAATTCTATTGCTTTAGATGAAAAAACACCTGAAAAAAAGGATATTTTCCATATGTAAAGTGCATGAGTTCTCTTGTGTGTACTTGAAAAAAGCTCACATGCATCGATACATTAACCACTCAGATAACAGTCCTTATAACAGAGAGTAAAACAGAGAGAGAGAGAAAGTGTGTGCCGTTGTGCTCCACATCCAGTGCTTCTTTGCATCCTTCCCAAGTATGCCTAGAATAACCGCTAAGGAGACAAACACTGTCCATAAAAGCCATGGGTGGCAGCTGCAAGAACTTAATCCAAACAGACAAAGGGAGCCAAGTGGGGGAGAAAATCTTACCCTTTATTCTCTTGTGCGCCCTCATTCCTTCTCCCTATACTTGGCTTCGGTTAATCTTCTTAAAATCTGCGGTCACAAGTTCAATGCCATGCAGGTGGACGGACCCACCACCAACACACACACACGCCTTATACGTGTGGGCGGGTGGGCAGCAGAAAAGCATAACAGAGCAATTTTCCAGGGGAATAATGAGATAAATAGGCCAGGCAGATAAACCAGTAAAAGTGTATGGGGGCTAATGAAAGGCGCTGACTCTGGCTAGGTGATTTATGGACACTGTTAGTGCTGGAGCTAACTTTGGCATGTTTCTAAACACTGGCGCTGCCTAACATGCCCATAAACGCGCACTGAAAAATGATCACTACTTTTATACACAGAAAAAAGAGCAGGAATGGCGAGGTAAAGGGGGGGGGGGGGGGGGGGGGAGAGACAAACATGCTTCCAACAACAAATAGAAGGAATTAAGTGTGCGCTCTGAGCCTGGATGAGCTGGGCAAAGAATAACTCCACGATGGCAGAAGAGAAAGTCCCCTTCAGCGCAATTGAATGCAAAACAGATTAAGCATCAGCATGCTGCGCCTCTGTGCCTTTGAAATGAAACGTCACAATACAGTTAATTTGTTGAGGAGACACTTTTGCACAAAGGATGTGGGCAGAGGAGGAGGGTAAGAAAGACAGGGAGTAAGAGAGAAACTGAGTGAGATAGAAAAAGAAAGACAAAGAATGAATTGGGAGAGCTGACTCCTCACAATCCCCTTTTCTTTAGTTTTTTAAACAGAACACTCAATATCATAATCACACTCTGAAGCCTAAGCATTTACGTCCATTTTAATATTTAATACTCCCTTTAATCTTCAATGGCATAAATCAAAGAAGAAAATGCCTCCTTTCAGTATGGGTACTTACTGGCAGGATTTCTTTAGTCATGTTGCACTTTTTCTCCAACAGCTCATAAACATACTGAGTGATGATCTGCAGAGGAAAAAAAAGACACAGAAAACACACAGTGAGACATAACACTGATAATACAGTCTTAAAGCAATTAATAATTTTATATTGCTGTTGATACAAATCCATCCCACAAAAGTCAACTAAACTGTGTGCATGTGTGAGCAAGTAATAGCACCCACTGTCAAACTTACAAACAGAATAAAAAATACTATTCACAGCCCTCGTTTGCCCTCTGGTCTGTGTGTGTGTGTGTGAGCACGAGCAACTTGAAAGGGTCTGGATTGTACTATGTGTAGTGTGTGTACGTGTGTGCGAATCATAGTGTAGTGAGAGTGTTGAGGTTGTAAGTGCCAGGAGAGGAAATCTCCTGTACAAGCGAAGGGCTGATGTAAGTTATGTTTATCCCCGCAGCCACAGCACTAAAGAACCTTATATACCGAGTCATTCCAACCCCGGGCCAAGCCTTTCATGGTTCAGTGACATTAACAACGTTCTTTTCCATTTTCCTTATTTTTTTTCTTCTTCTCCCCTTGTCCTGCTCAGCTGAGAACACAGAGAAGCACTCGGAACAGATTTCAATTTTTGATCAGGTGTGAGAGAGACAGAGGAGTTAACGGTGATAATAGATGGCAAGGCACGCCACCGCTAGCAGTAAGATGTAGTAGAGCTATTGACGCTGTTATGATGTCTCAACGCATGCTATGACAAACTCTCTGTCCTGTACATGTCACAACAATTGTGTTTGGTTGATGGACCACAGAGAGAGCTGCTGCTGCTATGGAGGCTCACATTGGTTTGTTTTAGAAGTGTTAGTCTTACTAAATCAGGAAACCAAAGGCCAGCCGTGGTGCCACAGCTACGCAGCGCGCCCGAGCTCGAGTCATGCTGAACCCATCGACCCCCAAACACAAACAAGCAAGAATCAGACACTGTTATGTCTCGCCGCACAGAGCGGGATGATGCCCAAATGACATTAATGTGTGGAAAGGAGAAAACCTGTGCTGAGAATTAAAAAACACCAGAAAACAGACATGCACACAACAAGCAGAACAGGGATTGGTCATTGCATCTTTTACTAAATGAAATGGTTGGTTAACAAGTTAAAAAAATATATCCATTTATAAATCCAAACAATGTTCAATCATACAAATTGACCTTCACAAGCTGCCAGTGTTTTGCAGAACCCAGCAAACTTCCTGTGTGTACTAATGAAATGACTTATTTAGAAAAGGGAAAGGATCACTGCTCAGTGCTACAATGCCAAGTGCAAAAATGTTCTGAATCCGTACAGAAAAATGAGAAGAAAAGCAAACAAACAAACAAACAACAGTAACGCAATATTTAAGGGACATGAGGTGTTCAGCTTTTGCAACTTTTGGCACAAAAATAAACAAATAAATAAATATTCTCTAAGTCTTTAGACCACATTTCATTGCTTTATGTCAACCAAGGAACAATGAAATTATGCATATCTCTAAAATTGCATGTACCAAACTTACTTAATAGATCTTTGGAACAGCAAGGTCAAATGCAAATTACGAACTCACAAATAAATAAATAATACAAAGAGCAGCTTTTGCGTCAAACATGAATTTAATGATAATCACAAAACTGTAACGTTATACCCAAAATAAACTCAGTGCTAACATAGGATACACCTTAAAGAGCAAAACACAAGAATTACATTATGAATCAGACACATATTGGCCTTATGCCAGCCAATCAAAGGCCAGCAGACAGACCAAATGAAATCATTGATTCTACCATTTGACCCTATGGGAGGGTGGTGGTAGAGGAGCTAAAACAAGCCCACCTCACCCCCACAGAACCTCACAGCTAATTCACTAAAATGTCAGCTGGTCTGATGAAGACTAAAATGATTCTGGGCCTCAGTATGCTAGTGTTTAATGACATCAATAAGCTTCACAGGAAATTTCATTTGCAGCATGTTATTTGTTCTGTGCCTCAGGTGGCTCAAGAAACATCTGATATAAAATAAGAAGAGAGAGTGATGGGGAATAGGGAAAGGAGAAAAAATGTGTGTGGGGGGAAATGCACGAGTTTCACTGCATGAATATGTTTCCACTCATAAAAGATAATATAGATTATAAATAGGAAAATAATATTCAATGGACTGTTGGGTCATCGTATCAATTCTCTTTAGTTTATAATGTCAAGATCCAATAAGAGCTAAAGAGGGACAGTGCCACCACACAACATCCGAATTCCTTAGTAACAATGGCACAGACTGGATACACACTGAAACACGCACATACACAGGCAACCTACTTCTGTGCCAGCCTCCGAGGACTACGTCTCAGCAGCTGATCAGTACAATAAGAGAGGCCTCTTTGTCACCTAATTACCAATGTGTATTAGTGCTTTAATGAAAATGCCTGCAGGATGCAACTCTGAGTGTCTACACTGTCAGCATCAGACGATAAGACAAGCACGAGGAACTGATTTGGCAAGTAATATTAAGACACACAAAGAGAGGGGAAGCAAGGGAATGAGATGGAGAAACACAGAAGCATGTTTATAGGAGTGAAATCAATAGGTTTCACTGCCACAAATGCTCCGTGATCTTTTTATCTGCAATTCGCTTGTATTATCAGGCTAACAAGACACAGGCACAGCATTATTTTAAATGTCAGCGCAGGTTCAAATTACATTAGTTTAGACTATTGTAAAAGGTTGAGGTCAAAGTCCCACACTACATGATGTTATCTTCAGGGACACACACAAGTGTGTCAGTTTGCAAAACATTTGTATCTGCACCCTTTACTGTTTTTTTTTTCAGCCTTCAGAGAAACAAACTCAGACAGAATGTAAATGATGATAAATTATACTAATAAAACAAACTTTCCACATGCCTGTGATAAATATACGCAGATCCTGGGACAATCTTTGGAGTACGAGGTCGCCTCTATGTCTGTGGTTTGTGTAGAGGAAGCATTGCGGTGATGAACCATGAAGAGGGGGATCAGAGAGGAAGGAAGGGACTTAGAGGGAAGCTCAGCAGGAGGAAAGAAAGAAGACATGAAGGGAGGGATGTGAAGAAATCCCCAGGACACATAGTCTCGTGCCAGCTCCCACAGCGGTGAACAGCTGAGAGGAGAAGGGGTAATTGAAGAGGGGATGTGGGAGAGAGAGAGAACAGTGCAGTGCATGGCCTTGATAAGAGGCCCTTAAGTGGGTGGGCAGTGACATCAGCTCCTCGCAAACTCCTGGTCATCCCCATAACAGTCTCTTCATCGCTCACAAACAAACACCACGCCAAGGTCTTAATGAAGACCATCGTGGCTGCAAGTAGATATACTCTTAAACTCCTCACAGAGAAGAGGACCTCCCACATTAAGTGTGTGTGTGTGTGTGTGTGTGTGTGTGTGTGTGTGTGTGTGTGTGTGTGTGTGTGTGTGTGTGTGTGTGTGTGTGTGTGTGTGTGTGTTCTCCCACTGATTGCAACAGTCATGCCTGGTTTGGCTGACCGCACCTGGGGCAATACGCAGCTCAATCTTCCCAGAAACACAAAATAACAAATATTGGGAGTAAGAGAACCAAGACAGGAAGAGGAGGAACAGGAATAAGGGAAAGCAAAGCAAATATTAAGAGAAAAGAAGGATCGGAGCGAGAGGATGACAGTGATTAAGCAGGAAATGGTTTTGATGCTCAGTGCAAAGGGAACAAAAACTGGGGTTATAACAAGGAAGCAAAAGAACGTCATAATCTAAAATTAGCCCACAGACAAAATCATGACATACAATTTGTTTGTATGTATTAATTATTTTTTTAATAACATATTTTCAGCTGTTTTTTAGTCTCAACCTTTAAATAATCCAGAGTTTAAGTTTGAGAGCCAGTTTCAGGAAGTTAAAACAATGTAATTAGAAACATTTGTAACACTTACTGGGGCCACTGAGGCCACACCTCTTCATCTGCAAAACTATATTTAGGTGGAAGAAGGCACGTGTGAGGACATAGTAAAGACAGAGACACATACTGTATACACACATACACATGAAACCAAAGCAGAAGCACACACGCCTCTTGTCTCTCTAGTCCAGAGCCCTCTCCCAAAGCCACTTAGCCATAGAAACCAGAGAGCAAGAAGAGGCATCAAAGCTGTTTATATAATGAAACTGAAAGAGCTGCTCCGTGCCGTATCACTGACTGCACCCAGAAAAGCATTCCTTCTTCTCCAGAGAATAGAGGAAAGGAAGAAAAAGGGGGGAGAAAAAAAAAAGAAGAAAATCCCCCTGAACAATGCAGCACAACAACAGCGGCAACAACAGCAAAGCATACTCAGAAAGAGAGATACTGTGAAAATGAGAGTGAGCGTGAGGCAATAGAAAGGTTGTTTATTTTAAGTCAGCCTCATGTACCAACAGAAAATGTATTAAAATAGGCCCTATTGCTGTGAATTTGTGATCTGTCAGTCCACGTGGGAAACAAAGAGAGAGAGACAGAGGGAGAGAGAGACAGAGAGGGAGAATGCTGTAATTCCCATGAGGTCTCTGTCATTCTTCTGTCAGAGGAGAGAGGGCTCTCCAGGGGAAGAGAAAGTTCTCAGACACAGACAGACAGACTGTTTACACTTAGCGTGGATATCCCTCTCTCTCACTCCCTCTCTGCCCTCCCTGCACTGCTCATCCTAATGGCATCATAATGACCTCCTCAGGTGTTAACTGAGAAGCCGGCAGAGGGCTAATTCAAACTAAGGTATTGTATGCCTCGGTGGGTGTCGGCAGCAGCGACAGATGTCTTTGCTGTAACTACCAGCTCTCCTGTCTTTTCCCCAACAGCCCTTCCACCCCCACCCCCATCCCCTGCCCAATTCCCTTTTCTTTCATCAACTCAAATCCACCTCACCCACTCCTTGCAACCATTTTTTTTTTGTCTGGATGTGTCTGCTTCCTCCTTCGTGCTCTCGCAAAAGCTGCAGCAGCAGTTTTAAAGTGTTTTGGGAATGGATACGTGATGGCAGTCGGTGGCTCAGGGCAGACAGCTGTCATTTATAGTTCCTCTTTAGAGAGATCCCATTAGCTTCCCAACAAAATGGTCCACAACTGTTATGGGGCCTCCTGGTGCTTTAAGTACAGTATGGAAGCCTATCTCCAGGGTTTCCATCATTGGCTGGATGCAACACTTAATGACTGCTCAATGACTTTTTATGGGTAACTCAAAGAACCTCTAAAAGCAAAGAACATTTCTTGTTCAAAATGGGGAAAAATGCTTCAAAGTTTGTTTAACAGAACAAAAATGTAAAATCAAACATCTGATTGAATAGCCTGTGAATCCAGTTAATAGTAAATAATATTTCTTATTACACCACTACTTCCCTACTTCTCAAAATAAGTCACGTATATGACTGTTTTTTTTTTTCCTTTGGATACTCTTTGAAGACTAGAGTAAAACTAAAAGAGTAGTACACTGATGTTTCTCAGTGTATTTTCAAAAACACTGTCAAAGAATTTGATTACAAAGGTTGGGTAGTGCTACAAAACAAAGATGCAATATCTCACAGGTAACTTGTTTAACTGGCAACAGGTCAGCAACATGACTGGGTATACAGTAACTCCAGCAGAGCATAGCTCAACAATTTGGGAACAATGCCTATTTTCTGGGAGGACTGACATTGAGAAAGAGGCAGGCTACACTCTAGACTGACGGCCAGTTATTAAAGGTACAGCAATTTAATCATAACTTTCATCAGCAAAAGTACTTTAAGATAAGGGGCATCTACCATTACTCTCAAAGGACAAGCAGTAAAATCAAAGGCCAAACACTTCAAGCAGGCTAAAACATATATAAAGGAGAAGTGGGGGGAAAACTTTCCACATTGTTGAGCACAGATTCATCATTTCAGATTTATTGTATGAGTAATATTCAAGCTCTGTTCTTTGAACACCTCCACAATTTTTGTCTCCTTTCTTTGTTTTTTTTTTAAACATTATTATGTCACACTGTGTCACAGAAATTGTCTCGTTAAAATTTAGAGGCAAAAACACTTTTACACTATTTTACACTTTTACACTTATTTGCAAACTTTTACACTATATAAAAGTTTGCAAATAACAGTTCAGTAGTCAACATGATTTAAAACAGCAGGTTAATTTGCTAGTGTTAGGGTGTCAGTGCTGAACACAACCACGCTGTATTTGTTTCTTTAATATTATTATGGTAGCCAAAGTTACAAGTTCACAGGCCCAAGACAGTATGTACAGTGCAATTCGCACACTGTGTTAGATTAAATTAATCCAGATATTAACCCACCCACTGAACAATTTCATTGGATTAAGACTAGGTACAATTATAACCACCAAAGATTTTCTTTTGGCTGACTACAGGTTTTTGTTAGAAACCTGTTATGCCTTCTTATTGAATATTTGCGCAGCGGGATTTATAGTGATGCAGGATAATAACCCAAAACAAACCTCACAGGTTTTCAAGAAGTATCTGAAGGCCAAAAAGAAAACAAAGACAAAAAACAAAAGAGGCATTCACACACACCTGAGCTCAACACAAGGGAAAATATACAGGGACAGCGAGCTTTCCTGACACCACAAAAAGCAATCATACTGGAAAACATGGGTTTTGCACACAGGCCTATCTCAAGCGCATTATGTAATTAAATACTAAGACATTTTTTCAAAGATTGAATTTTAATTTCAGATCACAGCTCATATCATGATTTCTAATTATAAATAATTAATGCCATTTAAAAGTATCTTCACATTTGGTCTCGGACTTTTGTACCATGCATTTTATACCCTTCACTTGTTCTAGCACCAGTGCCCGAAACCTTGGCTAGCAAGTCGCCAATATGACAACCAATATCCATAATGTGGAAACAGAGTGAGACAGGAGGAGAAAAAAAAGATAACAGAGGGACTATAGATATTGTATGAGACAAGAGAGAGAGAGATAAAGAGACAGTGAGAAAATGAGAAAGAGAGAGAGCGAGAGAGGGGGAGAGGGAGAGAGAGACAGCTCTCTAATTCAGCCATCTGGCTAGCTTTACTTCATTATAATATTCTGACTGTGTGTGTGTGTGTGTTTACAAATTTGTGACTGCCTTCCATTCGACAGATGCAGACAGAGCAGAGAAGAATCCTCATTTATTAACAGCTTAATAGAGCTCCATCTGGGCCAGACCCTATGCTTGTCTCCTATCAGAGAGATTCATCACCAAATCACTGGAATTAGACTACAACTGACACCTACACAGGCTGAGGTGACCCTGCTGCATTGAATAACATTGCACAGATAGCCCACTCTTTATTAAGCTGTAATATGCCATAATGATAACACTGAGAGCCAAAAATGGGAAATGTCACTATACCAGTAGCGTGTGGGGTTTTCAGGTGGGTTTCTCCAGTCCTAACTGTACAGAATAACCTAGCTTCCCTTACAAAACACAGTTCATATTATTAATAAACAGATGCTCCTTGAGTACATTTAAAGGTTTTCAATTTATGGAGCTGAGGAATAACCTTCTACTATAAGTCTGCTATATAGCGTACTGTAAGTATTTCATTTATTTTTCTAGATCTAAAAATCAGGGCGCTATCTAACCTTATGTAGCATTTCTTGATTTTGGAACCACAGCCCAGGCACGTATTCCCCCCACCCCCCCCCCCCCCCCCCCCCCCCACTTATATGCAGAGAAATATGACCAATGGTCTCCGAACAAAGTGGACTGGTGGAACTTCTCTCACATACCATCTGCAAATCTCCACATAATACCACGATTATATGGCAGAAATTCGGAATGATTTTTTTATACATAAAAAATCATTTGCTGCTCTTGTGCTCAACCAAAATTTTGTTCCCATCTCTTTCTTTTGCTTGGAGGCCATCACACCAACATTCTCGTTCTCCCTCTTTCTATCTGTCCCTCCATTCAGACGAGGCTGAAGTGCAAATTGGACATCTGGTGCTGTGATGTGTCTGACAATACAGCCGCCACCCTCCCGCCTCCGCGCACCCAGACACACGAATGCACGTGCACATACAAGGAGTCCTCCACGCAAAATGCAGAACTATGAGCATACAGTGATGGTAAAAGGACGAAAGGAAGGAGAGAGGGAGAAATGGACAGAGGCATGGAGAAAGGGAGGGAGAGAAAGGAATTTGATTGAACATTAGGGGGCAATGAGGAAGCTATTCTATTCACACTGCCAGGGGCAAACACATGCACCCATGTCCTTGTGCCATCTTACACAGCTCTTGGGCTGAATGTAGCTAGTTCTCAGACCGTCTCAGGTGGCTGGCTGATAGAGGGCATTAGGGTGTGTTGTGGAGTGGAGTTGGCTTATAACAGAGCTGTCTGCATAGAGTGTTGTTCCACATTTACCCTCGTGACATCTGCAAAAAGTCTTCTGTCTGACATAAAGAACAGGATGATAGTGTTGAAAGAAACGACTACACAAACAAACAACAGCATGCAGTAAGAATTCAAGGAGAAATACATTTGCATGCATTGGCTATACAGTTGCATAAATAAGCATACAGGTATGGCTTTGTACACACACGCATACACACACGCACATCCTTAAACCCGCACATAAAGAGGCTGACTAAGCACCATAACCTACTTTTACAACCAAAGGCATACAATTCAGTAGTTGTGTCTATTTATAATGGAGCATATTTCTTCCCAGCAAAAACAATGCATTTGTACTTGCAAAGCTGTATGAGAGGTACAGTATTCATTTTCTTGAATCATCTGTGGCCTAAAAACAACAGACAGATAATATTGCTTATTCAGGTAGTGCTCCTTTCTTCTTAGCCAGTTAATCTCCCGAAGCACAACTCATACAGTATTTGTTCTCATTACACAAGCTCACATCAACAGGGATTGACACTATTTCCTTTCTCCTTCTCTGAAGAAGATATAACTGTCAATTTTTTTTAATCACAGGATGAATAAAATTTGCATACATTGTACTTGATGATTATTTGCTTCATCTGAATGCTTGGCCCCCCTCAGATGCTCGAGTTCAGCTGGTTTAAATATCTGTGTGTTCTTTCTGGGCCTTTGCTTTCCTGCTACCAAATGTTTGTTTCTACATCCTCTTTAGATGCTGGTAGATAGCGCCCAAGCATTCAAAAGAAAAGGGGGAGGGGGGGGATTTACAGACGGCTCTCAAAGGAGCTACTGTATACAGCATTTAAAAAAAAAAACAGGTAATCCCACAAACAGGTCTATCACTTTGCTTTGAACTTCAAAGAATGTTCACAACAATTAAAAGCAACATAGTAGGGAATGCAAATTACAAAAAGGGAAAAAAAAGAAAAAGATTACAAAAGAACATTTGTCTCATTATCTTAATGCATATTGTATGTTGTGGAACTGTGGGAGTGAATTAGAGGTGAACTTTATAATGGTGTATGTTTGGATATACAGAAAAACTATTCTGTATATCCAAAAAAAGGTGCATCAAAGAGCTCCACTGCTTAAATAATGCATTTCGTTAAAGCAAAATTTTTTCAAAGGTACAGTCAGTTTTTTTTAGTTTATTTAACAGAAAAAATAAAATTGTATTCCTAAATACACAATTATTAGTGTGCAATTAGAAATACTCCTATGTATCTTAGAAATACATAGGAGCAGACACCAGTTTTTGAAAGCCGCCATGTTGCCTCACCGTCTGAAAATACAGTGACTGAGATGGACACTATCATTACACCTCTCTGCATTTTATGTATGTGGCTAGGGACTGGCCACATGCGTAGTACGCTACAGACAGAGGAGAAGAGAACATTCATTTTAATTCGGGTCTGCATCATCAGACTCAACGATATGAAGGATCATATCGATGTTTTAACATCTGAGAAGAGGTCCCCTTCACCAAAGTAGTGAAAACAGAAATAGACAACGCGACTGACATATCATGTCATTCTCTTCCTCCTCTTTGCTAACTCTCCGAGCCCAACAGTGTCAAGCTAACAGCAGCTAACAAAGGCTAATAGCAGCTAACAGCTCAACAGTTGCCGATAAAAAAGCTCAGGATATCTTCAACAACTCACCTCAGTATTACTGTCATTGAACAGCCATGAACTTTACTGACTCGTCAACTTGTATCGAACTCCATTCACAAAGTTTTATAGCTTCCCCCGAAGTAAATACACGTGGACACGTATTGACAGCTGAGATAAACAGCAGACTGACAGTCTACACTTAGTACAGATGTATTTTGTATTTTGAATTGGGAGGGGTGAGAAAACAGAATTCAGCTGACTGCAATCTGCTCACATCTAGTGGTGAGATTTTACAAAAGGTGCCTTTAAGTACCTAGTGACACATCTAGTGACTTTTTGGACAAACAGTCACCAAAACCTACAGATGGGTATAAAGTCTTCTCTCCCACCATAAACAAACTGCTCTCTGTGGCTATGCAGTTGAGTGAGAGGCTGTGATCTACTTGCACAGATATGCACAGTTGGAAGGTCTGGGTAACAAATCATACTTGAGAGCATTTTTAATGATCACTTAACATTTATACGCAGTCATATGAAAAATAAAGTTTTCATGGGACACTATGGAGGTTGGTACACTCTGCTTATCCAACACACCACATATTTACATACACATTCACACAAGCAGTATTTAACACTACCGGCTCCTATCTATTTGTATACATTTATACTCTGAATCCATTGGGCACAACTCGGCATTCAGTATCTTGCCCAAAGACACTCTGGCATGTAGACTGGAGCAGCTAGGGATCGAACCTACCAACCTTCCAATTAGAAGAGGACCTGCTCTACCTCCTGAGCCACAGCCACCCCAATTAAGAGGGTAAGTAGGAGCCAGGTGCCACTAATCAAATGCACTTGATGAACTGATTATCAGGAAGTGTGACCACGTCTTTAAATGGAGAAGTGTGGCCAGTTTGCTGGTGTGGAGCATTCAGATGTCTGTTAACACAATACCACAATCTTTCCAGGAGTCGATACACCAGCAAATTCACTCCAAGGTGAAACCGTGCAATGATTAGAGAAAATGAAAAAAAAAAAAAAATCATCACAAAGGCTTCATCACAGTTATAAAATCAAGATTCTTAAAAATAAATACAACTGATTCAACTTAAAGACAGGTTTTTAGTCATGCTGAGAAATAAAATAAAAATATGAATGAATTTGTACAAGATCATGAAAAGCAGTAAAAGGAGTGTGAATCCTATGTTTCGAACCAAATAACTTTGTTTTTTACAGCGAGTAGTGTAAAGCAATATCCTAAAAGGGACCAAAGCATAATGTTTTCAGGTCAGAGGAAATAATAAAGTCATAAAAAGAAGGATGATTATCAGCTGAAGAAAATGAGACTATCTATACCTTTTTCAAGTTTAAGTTTTTGGCAGAAAGCTTACATCATGATGTGAGTCCCTCACTATGTAATGCTAGAAAAACAACCTCCAACATTAACTGGGCAACAAAAACTGAACTTAAAAGTATTATTTCCCTAAAGTAGTAATGTCACAACACCAACGATCCCTACCAATACCAAAATTTCATGATTCCTGCTACCAAATTAGCCACAAAAAACAGCTTCAGACTGAAAGTTATGAAAGTATGCTATTGTGAGATTTTTGTTTTAGCCTAAACGAGATAACATTAGTGTTGGTTTAAAAAGGCTAAGATTCACTGTTAATATATAGAGTGTATCAAAAAGAATTTCCCGATTTCAAAGTGCTTTAATTGCACAGCTGTTTACCGGTGGAGATCAAAACAGGGGACTCGTAAATTTCACATGTTTGCAGATAGGTGGGATCCCAACAGCAGGGACTCTAGACATGCTCACAAACGTATGGGACGGGTTTGACTATTATATGGACCTGTGCCATGTGTCTGGAGGGGGGCACATTGAGCACTTCTGAACACTACAAGTTTTACATGTAAAACTTTATATTCAGGAAGAATTTTTACATTTACCACAAGCTTTTATGGCTAATAAAATGAGCTTTTTTTTAAAATTAGATTATGCTTTTTGATACATGTTTTTAATGTAAAGTGAACAAAAAACCTATTATACTCAGTGTCTGTAGATTCTATTGTCTGTCTTTGTAGAGCAAGTTCAAAGTGCTTACTTAATTCTGTATTTTAGTTGCCTATAGCTTTGTGTGTCAGTCTGAGCCTATTTGCTGTCCAAACAGACAACAACCAGTGCAACATCTTCTCACCAGTCAAGACAGATAATCCTAATAAGCTCAGCAGCTGAAGCCAAACTTGATCAATATGGCCCAACTGAAGTATAAAGCATACTATGAACTGGCAGGCCAGCAGAAAAAGCAGTGTGTTACCTCTCCAAGAGCTTCATAGCGTTTCTGGTTCCAGCGGTGGAGATCCTCCCTGGCATTGAACACAAAGGGTTCACCCGTTTTTATATGGCGGAGCTGGCCATCTGTGGGAAAAAAAATGTAATGGGACAAAAAGACACGTGTAATAATAATAAACAATACCTTTCTATTATTTCTATTACAGCGTGCAAGTAAAGTAGGCGAATCCCTGCTCTTGACAGCACATCAAAACGTACATCTGCCTGCCAAACTAAACTTGACTTTTTTTACTGCTTATTTTTTATCCCCCCCCCCAATCTGGCAGGTACAAGGCCCATGGATGCAGCAGCATTCTTCCAGTCACGACTCCAACAGCCTTCTGGGTTGTCTGGCAGGCCAGAGCTGGACAGCTGGTATGGTAAAAATTCTCTTTCCCTCTCTCTGTCTCTTCACTCATCTAAAAAGCCTCTCCCCTTCCTCTTTAACAGTGCCCATCTCCCTCTCCCTCTCCTTCAGTGCTCACTCTGGCGACAGGCCACAGTTCTGTCCCTGCCTTTTCCACCTGAAATCTCCAAGAGCAAAGACTAAAGTGGGTGTGGGAAAGGTTCTCAGTATGTTTTGTGTATGCGTGTGAGCATGAAGGGAGAAAGTTCGGCTGGCAAGCATTAGGCACAACGACAACTGCTCCTCGTAGTTCCTTTGAGGATGTTGTCTGGGCATCAGCCAATCACCCTAAGCAGAAGAGCTTACACACACACAAAAACCCACACAGATCAGAAGCTCCAGCCAGGAGGACCAGGTGTGGGAATACAGTAGGTGTCACTTAAGTATCTGCGCTTCCGTAAATTGCTACAAGTAAGCCACGCTGCCATTACTACACAAAAGAATTGACAGAGAAAACGAAAAGTCTTTGGAACGATGCTTAAGTGATTTATTATAATTCAAGGAAACGAGGGGAGCTTTTAGTATATTCAAGATATATTTAATGCAAAACAGTCCTAAGATACAAAAACAGTGTTCAGAAATGGATCTACTTTTTTCAGCAATTACCCTCATGTGGCTGTGGAACCCCTACCTTAGCAATGAGCCCATCGATCCTCCAGTTGACACTACAACACAATAAAACACTAAACAGTGTTAAATTTAATTTTGACCTTTATGACTGCAAAAATTGTAAGAGCTAAGCCACAAAAAGTACACATACTTAACCCAAATAGCCAGGGGGCTCTCATATTTTCTCAATTATTGCAAAACGTAAAAACAATCTAAGATATAAATAAATAAATCTTTGCAAGATAAAAGAATGCGCATTTTTTTCATTTCCTTCTAAATTCCCACCATTTTCACACCTCTATCAATGTGATAAATCGTACATTGCTAGCTCACTGTATATAACAGCATTCGCTTTCATAGTTACTTGTTAGACAACCTGTAATCCTGAATGCAGGTTCGGTGTCGCTTTGCATTAAAAAATAGATTTGTGCCTGAGAGGTACACAAGAAGTTAGGATAAAGCAGTGTGCACAAAAAGTACTTTGAAAAAAAAATCAATTATGCATTCGTGGAGGGGTGAGGATCTAAACACTACTGCCTAAAAGAGGAGCTATAATGAAATCCTACAGTAGCAAAGGTGTGTGTGTGTCTGTGTAGGTGCGTGTGTGTCTGTGTATGCGTGAGCTGGGGGTGATCAGCTCCACCGTTTCCCACATCACATCCTCTCAAAGGAATAACATTTTCTCAACTTTTCTCCTCTTTTTCTGTCATAATTAGCATTCTGTTCTCAATTTGGCCGCTTAATTAGGTGTACATAACCTTGGATTTCCAGTAATGGAAAACCGCAGGGCTAGCAAGATGAAGCCATCATCTTCAGTGATTAAGATACCTGCAAACTATTGTACACAGCCTCTTCTGTATTCACATCATTACATGGTCAAATTAACATTTTTGTTCCACCTGTCTCTGGCTAAAGTAGCCCGAGAGCAGCTATATAAATGCCTGCAAGCCAGAGCGACTGTGTGTCGACATACTAGAGACATTGCCTGAGGGCCACCATGGCTTTAATAGAAATGCTATCCTTCAAAAACAGGCCTGAGTAGAAACTGACAAGACATACAGATTGGTAGGGCTGCGCAGTGTGTGTGTGTGTGTGTGTGTGAGAGAGAGAGGGAGCAAGCTCTTCTTCAGCTGGAGATTTTACACAGGATGTGAAAATAGAGAAATACAGAGGAAGGGATATAAAAAGGGATGAAAGGAGACAGAAGGAGGAGGAAGAGGAGATGGAGAGTCTCTGAATGTGTTTCTGCCTCCATGGTAGACTGAGCTGGGACTTGCGGGTGGGGTAGAGTGGTTGGCGGGTGTTGGCATAATAGCCGGTGGGGGCTAAGTCTCCATGTCTCTGTTCTTAGGCACAGCGAGGTTATGCAAATGCTCCGTCAGGCAGAGGGCAAGGCTGAGTAGGTTACTGACGGGCCGTAGAGTACACAACATGTCCCCCACTCAGCCAGACAGACAGCCAGTAGAGACACTGACAGAGAACAGAGAGAGGGTGAGAGAGAGAGAGGAAAAGGCTACAAAGGAATACTAAGCCAAAATCCCGAGCACTACTACCCTTCCAGCTCTTCCCCTTTTCTCCACCTGGTTTGATTAAAGCAAGCCAAGAGAATCCTAAAGAGACTTTCATATCTTTTACACCCACACCACTTTGGCTTCAGCTCTGCTCCTTACTCTAATGTTGAATGACATACACCTTTACTTGCTCAAAGAGACATTGTCATTAAATATAAAATGCTGACATAACACAAAAGCGAACGGTAATGATTCCAGTTCCCCAACGTGAGGACCATGACCCATCTAGCACTCTAAGGTTTAATCTCACGGATCACAAGACGACAAAAGAAGTAAATCAAGGCAGAAAAAAGTATTACCTTTTTTTTTTAACACAAATCTGACCTGACTTTTACAAATTTGCTTACTGGTGGATTTCATCAGTTTGCAACAAAAAGTTACAAGCAGACATTGCTTTATTTTAAGGTGTCACGAGCCATAAAAATTGGAAACCACTACAGCTGACACGTAAAAGACAGAGCCTTGTATATTTTCCTGGAATTTGCTTCCAGACCTTACAGAGTTTTTTCCTCAACCCAGACAAAATGTAACACATTCACCTCAGTTAAAGAATTATGTCTATGCTGTCTGCAGTGTCACTTATGGCAAGGAGAAACTTTCTGTATCTCTCTCCCTTGGGTTTGAGTGATCTAAATTTTCTTATCGGGATCTGTGTGAAAGTCAGTGTACCATTCAATTTGTTGTGACCATGCAGATTCATCCATGACGCTATGACACTACAGAACTGTGCACGTGTCAGCAAAGAAGGCTACGAGTAGACTAGAAAAAATAGCATAACTCATCTAATCTTTGTCATCTTTGACATCTCTA
This sequence comes from Neolamprologus multifasciatus, assembly GCF_963576455.1. NCBI lineage: Eukaryota > Metazoa > Chordata > Actinopteri > Cichliformes > Cichlidae > Neolamprologus > Neolamprologus multifasciatus. The sequence goes on from NC_140450.1 coordinate 22,219,318, forward strand.
GATGTCATGGGATTTGGCGTTTTTTGTTACGGCAGCAGGCTTTGTGTAACTGCTCAAACCGTGGAGCTCATCATGACACTTTTGGCTTTTGTTTTAAAAAGTAAATCTATGCACTCACATTCATTAAAGGCATATTCAAACTCCTCCAAGGTTTTGGGGAAAGTGAAAGGAGGTTCATCTTTCTTCATCAGTTCATCCAAGTCTATTCTTGACAGCAAATCTGTGGAAAAAAAGCAAATGTTTTATTTCAATGATACAAACTCCATCCATCCATCCGTTTTTTCCACTTATCTGCATTATACAAAATCCACACATTCATTTTGTAATCTCAGTTTCTCTCCCACAAAATCACTATGTACATTTTACTTTCATTATCCCCATGTGACGAAGCAACAGATGCTTGTTTAAACTAAAAGGTTTTCTTAAATCATCATTAAGATGTATAGTGGGTAGAAAAGAGAGCATTCACATACAATACATGCAATATATACATTAAGTATAGTTTTAAGTTCAAGAGACAAATGTTTAACATATCCTAACAGAGAGATACCATAAAATGTCTTGGTAAGGTGTAAAACTGACATGTGGTTATTCAGCAGTCTACTGGGGTGATGTATAACGCTCCAGCCATTTTCTTCCACTTATCCAGTTCAAAATCACGGTTGGACTAGAGCCTATCCCAACTGTCGCAAGAAGCGGGGTACACGCTGGACAATTGCTAAGAGGACTAACATAGAGTTTAGACACTCTAGGCCAAATGTATAGCCAATTTAGAATGACCAACCCAGGGAGAAGGGGCCAAGCATGCACACTCAACAAAGAAAACTCCCAAATGGCTGGTTGATCTGAACCTAGGACCTAGGCCATGGCGCTAACCACTGTGCCATTACACAGCAGTTTTATAAAACCATTAAGTGACCCCTGCGAAGGGTGGCTCCAGTCAGAATAAAAAGGTTTCATTGTAGTATAAAGGTGATCTTTACTCTGTAAGGGCTCTCAAACTACTTCTGGCATGACTGGCAAGGTAAAGGTTCACACCGAACACACCATGATTTTTATTAATCTTGAACAATAAAATTAATCAAGGTTGATCCATCCAACCATCCATCCATTTTCTGATGCTTATCCAGGTTCAGGTCCTGGGGGCAGCAGTCTGAGCAGAGAAGCCCAGACTTCCCTCACCCCAGCCACCTCCTCCACCTCATCCTGGGGAACGACTTCTCCTGGGCCTCCTCCCAGTAGGGTATAACTCACGTAGGAGCTGTCCAGGAGGCATCCTAATCAGATGCCCAAACCTTTCGGTCCTTTCAAGTCAATTCATATTTTTATAGTTTGAATATATTTTTATAGTTGATTCATACTTTCATAGTTTTAGTTCATTTACTAAAATTAATCACTTTTAGTAAATGGAGTCAGTCAGTAAAGGTCAGCATAACAGCATCAGCAAGTTTTTAATTTTCCCTAAAGAAAGAATATAGCATGTTAAGTTGTATATTTCTCCCTAGCTGTCCTCATCCTAGATGCAGTGGCTCTCTTTCTTATATTTAAAGAACCACGCTTTTAAAATATTTCCCATCATTTAAGAAATATTTTTATTTGTTCTTTTTTTAATTAAGAATTATATATATAATTATATATATATATATATATATATATTTTTTTTTAAGTTTATTACAGCTCATAATCTTATTGATTTGTGTGGTATTGAGTCTGAAATGCTGGTGTGCCTGCCGTTAGGTCAAAATAGAAGAAAAAGACCTTAATTTGGTTCAGAAAAAGCCTGTTTCCCTCTGTTTTACCAATTCTCCTTAAATGATTATTTATTAGTGTTATCATTATTAATAATAATTCACCTTTGAGTGCAGTAGTTTTCTCTTTATCTTCCTGGCCAGCAACCTGGGCCATGATGATCCACAATATGAACAGGGCTGGTGTTGCAGCACAAAAATGAGAGAGCATGGGTCCTTTCCTCCCAGTGATCACTGAGGTGAATCCTGTCAAGTGACGCAATAAAAAGAATAAAACCAAGAATTGGGCATGAGTTGAGTTAGTACCACATATAAAAATATTTCTCAGTATCAGGGACTACAACCCTCTGTAAGACCACAATAGCAACTGGGTCACAGCATGCTGCACCTGTAAGGTTGCAGCAGGCCATAACATTAGGGATGTTACTGCTCCGTCCTGCTCTCCTGTAAACACTACAATCTCCCAGTTTCTTCAAGAGAATGAATTAGTGATTAGTTACTTTATAATAACACAACACTGCAGCTATCTGTCAGCCATAATACCATAAAACATGGAGGAAGTCGTGTTGCCCACTTAGCACACGTGCAACAGCTGAGTTAAATATGCAAACACAGCGAAATTCTTCTTCCTTTAAAACTGCGCTGAAGTTACTACAAAAACGGCATTCATTTTCACACGTATAACTCTCTCTGACTCCTCCGTCATTTTCTCCACAACAGAAAACATCTGTTTATGCTCTGTGAGAAAGGAATCCCCTGAAAAAGAGCCAGCCCCCTAGATGGACCACTGCGAGCGGGTACAGCAGGATATTCGTGTTTTTATTAGACGTTTATTTTAACCAAACGAAGCAGAGAGGATCGAGCAGGGAACCGCTATTTACAGCGGATGCATGCATACTTTCATTTCGACTCACGCACCATTAGCAGGGTATGCGACTATCCAGTTGTTGCTGCTTCCTTGTAATTTTGTAAAACAGGAAGGACTCTCAGCAATGCTGCATGGAGCGCGTGAGGCTTCCGGGTTACCGGGGCAACGGACTGGAAGATCCATTTAAAGAGACAGTAGCACAGCAGCTGCAGAAACTTGTACAGATGTTCTCTGGCGTGTGATTGCCATCAGTTCTTTGATCCTAACTCTATATAGAGATTGAAAATGTGACGTCATTCAAGGGTAAAACCGCAAAGAATTCTGGGAACTCGTGGCAAGAGGTACTAGCGCACGCAGGCTTTCAATTGAAATCAGTTACACAGCGATAAAAAGACACACAAAAAACTGTCAAGAAGCGGTTGTATTATTAACTGCAATAGCCGGTCGCATGACAGCCATGAAGCCGACGGGTAAAGAGATCGTTTTTTTTTATCGATTACGTCGTTGAAGAGAAATTATTCGAGCCATGTTTCTGAAGTAAAAAGAGGCGACGGATGGCCTGGATTGCAGCCATTCAAAGACCAAATATAACGTCCCAGAACATCCAGCTCACAGGTTAGTCTGCTCCAAGCATTTCCACAAAGGTCAGTGTTTTGTAGTAGTTAATACGTCATTTTTCTTAACATAATTGGTGATATAGGTTACAAGCAAGTCTGGCGCTGAACAGAAATTGTGTGCTATGCTATCACTAATTGCCCAGTACGATTACAGCGTACAATATTATTGTCACTGCTATATTTCTGTAATGCGAACCAGAAATTATTTCCACTACTAATTAATTACCGTTGAGCTCAAAGGTCCTATTAGTAAACGGTTAATGAATGTGTATTTATGAAGACGATTTGTGAGACTCGTAAACTTATGATACGTACGATGGTCTTTCGTTCTACACGGTGCATTTCAAGGTCCTGTACCCATCCGTCGGTAAACTGTACCTGGGCTTGATGCAGTGACCTGAAGTTACTGAACTTCATGAGTGTATGCACTCACTCCAAGAACCGTATCATTATAAATATGAGCGTGGTGAAAGTTGGGCAGCACGCTAACGTATTTTGTCCACTCTGTGTGCTCGTGAGGGTCTAACCCTTTCACTCCTTTGATTTTTTCCTCGTATCTTTTCTTTGCCTTTTCATCAAGTCTGTCTTTGTACGGTCCGGCATTGTTCTCCTTCGTTTTGTACATAACTTTTTTGGGGGGCAAAGAAAAAGCAAGAAGGTATTGGAACCGGAGAATGAACGTTTTGCGGTGCTGCAAATGCTTGCATTTGATGCGGTACTTGGATTGTTTTGCCACGAGTTACCGGCATGCAATGCGCGAAAGTCACGTGGTCTGTCAATCTCTATAGAGATTGAAAATGTGACGTCAGTCAAGGGTAAAACCGCAAAGAATTCTGGGAACTCGTGGCAAGCGGTACTAGCGCACGCAGGCTTTCAATTGAAATCAGTTACACAGCGATAAAAAGAAACACAAAAGACTGTCAAGAAGCTGTTGTATTATTAACTGCAATAGCCGGTCGCATGACAGCCACGGGAAGCCGACGGGTAAAGAGGTCGTTTTTTTTATCGATTACGTCGTTGAAGAGAAATTATTCGAGCCATGTTTCTGAAGTAAAAAGAGGCGACAGATGGCCTGGATTGCAGCCATTCAAAGACCAAATATAACGTCCCAGAACACTCCAGCTCACAGGTTAGTCTGCTCCAAGCATTTCCACAAAGGTCAGTGTTAATACGTCATTTTTCATAACATAATTGGTGATATAGGTTACAAGCAAGTCTGGCGCTGAACAGAAATTGTGGCGCTATGCTATCACTAATTGCCCAATACGATTACAGCATACAATATTATTGTCACTGCTATATTTCTGTAATGCGAACCAGAAATTATTTCCACTACTAATTAATTACCGTTGAGCTCAAAGGTCCTATTAATAAACGGTTAACGACTGTGTATTTATGAAGACGATTTGTGAGACTGGTAAACTTATGATACGTACGATGGTCTTTCGTTCTACATGGTGCATTTCATGGTCCTGTACCCATCCGTCGTTAAACTGTTCCTGGGCTTGTTGCAGTGACCTGAAGTTACTGAACTTCACGAGTGTATGCACTCACTCCAAGAACGTATAATTATAAATATGAGCGTGGTGAAAGTTGGGCAGCACGCTAACGTATTTTGTCCACTCTGTGTGCTCGCACGGGTCTAACTAGTGATGGGTCGTTCGCGAACGAAATGGCTCTTAGAGCCGGCTCTTTGAAGTGAACGACGCGAGCCGGCTCCTTATTGGGAGCCGTGAGGTTTTTTTTTTTTCTTTCTCTCACCCTCTCTCTCGCCCTTTTTTCCGCTAAACTCCGCACGCGCGGCCTGTACTTTGCGCTGGGCAGAGGGGGGAGGGGCGTTAGTTACACTCGCAGTAGCACAGGAACAGAGCCAGAGAGAAAGAGAGCGAGGGACAACAATGTCACATTAGAAAGGTATAGTAATCATCCACTATTTTCAGTTGCAGATGATAAAGGATTCAGAAATCATGCAGGCCCATATGACAGAGAATGTGCATCTTCTTTTTGTTTTAATATTTTAATTTATATTTAATTGTGTTGTGGTTTGCAGTGTTTTGTGTTGTTTCACGTTAAATTTGTTTAAAAGGAAAAAGCTGAAAATTTAAATAGTTAAAAGTTTAAAATGTAAATAGTTCTTTGTATTATATGATTTATTTATTACATTTTATGTGGAGTGAATAAATAAAGTATATTTATGGTGGCCCTTAGAGACAAAGGAGTACAAACTCCAAAACATGTACAAACTCCAAAACACGTACAAACTCCAAAACGCTTAAAAACTCAGAAGCACGTACAAACTCAGAATCACGTACAAAAGACAACAGAAGTGCTCCAGGATGCTGGGCGCAGTGTTGAGCTTTTGTTACCTAGTGGCTACACAAGCCAGGAAGTATCAACAACCGGATTTGGTGTGTGGTAATAACAGGTAAATGAATTTTTTTTTAATTATTTGAATAAATATGAGTGCTTGTCTATAAATACACAAACAATACGCACATGCTTTCAATTGTGTAATTTAAGTGATCTGGGTAGCTCTGTTTTGGAAGTTCAGTTAACACTAGAAATGTGTTTTAGAGTTTGTACGTGTTTTGTCTCTAGGGGCCATATATAAACATATATAAATAAAACCACTTTTTTTTACATTAGTAATTCCTTTTCTGCATAATTTTATATTATTGTTAATGATTAAATAATTAAAGCAACAAAACAACCTGAAGAGCCGGTTCGGAGCCGAAAGAGCCGGCTCTTTTTAGTGAGCCGAGCCGAAAGAGCCGGATCTCTAAAAAGAGCCGGAAATCCCATCACTAGGTCTAACCCTTTCACTCCTTTGATTTTTTCCTCGTATCTTTTCTTTGCCTTTTCATCAAGTCTGTCTTTGTACGGTCCGGCATTGTTCTCCTTCGTTTTGTACATACCTTTTTTGGGGGGCAAAGAAAAAGCAAGAAGGTATTGGAACCGGAGAATGAATGTTTTGCAGTGCTGCAAATGCTTGCATTTGATGCGGTACTTGGATTGTTTTGCCACGAGTTACCGGCATGCAATGCGCGAAAGTCACGTGGTCTGTCAATCTCTATTGCTCGGTGATAGGAGCATAGTTGCTCGAGCAACTATGCAACCCTGTGTTGATTTATATTTAATAAATCAACTATAGTTCGCAAAATATACAATAGTACAAAAATATAATACACTATTCCCATAATAGTGTGGCTATCGTGGCTCAAGAGTTGGCAGCTCGTCTTGTAATCGGAATGTTGCCGGTTCGAGCCCCGGCTCGGACAGTCTCGGTCGTTTTGTCCTTTGGCAAGACACTTCACCTACTGCCTACTGGTGATGGCCAGAGGGGCCGATGGCGCGATATGGCAGCCTCGCTTCTGTCAGTCTGCCCCAGGGCAGCTGTGGCTACAACTGTAGCTTGCCTCCACCAGTGTGTGAATGTGAGAATGAATGAATAGTGGAATTGTTAAGCGCTTTGAGGTTCTCGAAAAGCGCTATGTAAATGCAATCCATTATTATTAAAAGCATATTCATCAGTAAAGTCATATAAGGATCTGTATGCAGATAAACAACCAATAGTCAAGTCATGATATGTAGTGGTCGTGCTACCTGTTAAGTACTTGTATCTGTGTACACAGTAACTCTGTGTGGGCCATAGCGTCTGCTGCAGTCTTACTGAAAAAAGAGAGAGGATACCTGTGGACCAGTCAACATCTTCCTGATGGTATTGTGTGATGCCTAAGAGTTTGTCCTCAAAACTCTGCATAAACTAACGGGCTGACTGAATGTGTGCTTTTGTGTCTTTGGGGTACATAAAATGCATTCTTTATTCAATTTTAAACACATGCAGTGACACAATGATTGCAATGTGTTTAAACTGATAGGATAATAATATAAAAATGCTTAGGTGTCTTTTTAACTGTCACAGTTTCAGTATTGCATGGATGCCAAAGATAGTTTTGGTAATATGTAATAAACTCCAGTGAACTTGTTTCAGGTCTGTTACCATATAGTACTGTGCAAACGTTCTGAGTCACATCTCGTTTCTATATATTTTGCTCCAAGGAACCAGATTCTCACTTATTTTTTGTGGTATTAAGTGGTCTTGAGCAACAGGAAAAGGATTTTCAAAGTTCTATGTCATTGTCATTCCAGTCTTTGTACCTGACTATTTTCAGAGGAATGGGTTTCTTTAAGCCACTTAACACCGACCTATGAATCATTTAATCATATAAAGGGATCTAACTCAGTTGTATCTTTTGGCATTTCTTACTTTTGAGATTTATTACTAGCAGTATGCAACAAAAACAAACAATCAAGTAGCTTAAGACTTTTGCACAGTAGTGTATATAATTATAGAAGCAGGAGGATAATACTCTAAGAAATGTTAGTTTATGGTGAATGTTGGGCCATTGTATCAGGATAACCTAACCTTTACTTTACTTAAAATTGATGTAAAGTGTGATTAGAAACATTTTAACAACAAAAAGTAAAAAAAAAAAAAAAATACTACTACTACTACTACTACTACTACTACTACTACTAATAATAATAATAATAATAATAATAATAATAAAGGCTCAGGGCAGCAGTGGTCAGCAGCTCTCAGAATGACACAATTGTTTTGCTAATGTGTTACATCTTACCTTTTGTCCTGTTTAACATAATGAACTAACCCTTTTTTGATTCTTCACCTCGTACCCATAGGCATCGTGTCCTGTAGGAAAAAGCTGTTGGAAATGTGTAATATCAAATGGACTGGCAGTTCTCGAGCATTTTTCTAGTTTAGTCTGACTCCTTGATGCACTCGGACACAGGACTGTTCTCACAAAACATGAGAGAGTGACATTGTTTAGAGCCTGTTACAGTATATCCAAAGGGAAAGGAGGGTAACTTGATTGAAACTAGACTTGCCAGACTGATACTGATACTATGCCACAGGTGATTTACTAAAAAACTACTATATCCGCCACATACTGCTCACCTGAATCAGGTGCCTGCAGCTTTACTTCACACTTTTTGCTGCAGATGTCCTACTGGTGTCCTACTTTTTATTGGTTTTGAATTGAAATGGTCTCTCTGGGGAGTCGCAGTTCATCTTTTTTCTCAAGTAGAGCAATGGCAGTACCGCAGAGAGATCTAAATAACAACTAAAAGTGGCATGGATAATCACTCAGTGTGACAGGACAAGGGAGATGGACAGTCTGTGCTTGCAGTAGACCGCACGTATGGGCAGGAGGGACGGAAATGTCGAACAAATGCATCATCAGTTTAGAAATTGAAAGCCAAAGAGGATCTGGGAGTTGACATAAGGAACAAACATATATAGTACGGCTCTAGCTCAAAGATATTCTTCATGTTGCTCACCACATATTGATGAAAACACACGGATGAGCATGCAAACAGAGATTCTACGGTGAGCATTTACAGTGGAAAATGCACGAGACTCAGAGTAATCAATTCAAAAGTAAAAATGCTGCAACGGCTCATTCTTTCTACACATGCAATCAAGACATCAGGGATTCTAAAAGGATTATGTAGGTGTGGTAATCCCCAACTAAATATGCATTATAAAACATGTTTTGTTTTGTTTTTTCATAATACTTTGTTGTGAATTAACTGTCACTTTCATTGAGACTTGTCTTCTGAGTCTATCACTTGAATCTAGTGGAAATACATATTTAATAAGTGAACAGGCGCTCGAAAAACAGAGAGCAGAAAGCAGTTATCAAAAAAAATATGTATTTGGCTAGCTAAATATATATTATTTTTTCTGCAAAACAATAATAAAACTGTTTTGTTGGTGCATTAAATACAGTAAATTAAAAAAAGGAAAGAAGAATGTTGTTTTCTTCTTGTTTAGCCCTTTTTTGTGTGTGACAAAAGCAGAAATAAATTGCTGAAGATTTTGTTGTCTTTTGTATTCTCTAAGTGGTTTGATGATTGTAACCCTGCTACATTTGCATCAATAATCTAGTTAAGGGTAAAAAGAAACATGTTTTTTTTGCAACAGGAAATGGTTTCCTCCTGTTTCAAAGACACTGTGGTGTGTAGCAGTCTTTGTGAGCTGAAATTGCACTCTTATAGATGAAAAGAACAGAATTTGAGTTGATAAATCTCCTTTTTTGGAACATCAGGTATAATTGGGGACACATATGTACTCCAAAACATAATACTAATATCATAATCACAAAGATTATAAATCACAGATTCAAAAAGATCACATATTATATACAGGTTGTATGTAAAGAAGGAGAATATTCACAGGTGAGGTAGGGTTATGCCTTTATGTTCATTTTTAATTCTAAAAAAATCAGTCTCCATCTCATAAGTAACAAAATATGGACATATATGAGAAAAAAACAGGGAACAATTGTGTTACGCAGTTTATGGGGAAAATACTGACAGATATTTCATAGACAGACAGATTTGGAGGACACATTGTTATCAAAACATACTTCATCTCGCTTCCCAACCATAATAAATTGATGTTTTCTTTCAGGAACCAGGAGAAAGTATGCTGACATCAGTGTCTTTACACTCACTGTCTCAAAAAAAAAAAGGAAGGAAAAAAAAATCTTCAACTACCTACAATGATCACACAGTCCCATCTTGTCCCAGGCAAACAAATCCAGGCTCTCCATTTCCCCAGAACTGATTTCTGTCGGCGTGCTCTAAAAAGATGAAATGCATCTGATGCAGCACAGAAAAGCACAGAGAGTTTGTCTGAGGTATGTGTATAAAGAGGGAGGCACCATCTCACACACTTTTTTGTTTCTTGCCCTTTCTCTCTCTCTCTCTCATTTTCTTATGCACACACATATGCAAATTTGCAGCTTTCAGTACATGTGCAAACCCAATTACACCTACAAATGTGCAAACACACATCCCCACATATATACACACTGTAATACCTTGAGAGCTCCAAGTGCATATTACAAGAAAAACATTTTACAACGTGATAAAAAAAAATAACAATAATAAAAAATCCATCGGCGTGGGCTGTTACGGGGTAGAACCTTCATCAGATGCAGATGGTTGTGTTTTCCCCTGGGCCTGCTTTCTGGGTGTCTCATCAGCTTCAGGGGGGTTCTGTGGTTCTGGGGTGCAGCAGCAACCCAAAAAAGCTTTCTCAAGTTCCTCTACCATCGCTTTCTCTCCATCTTCCAGCTGTGCACCCTCCTGCATCTCCCACCTGAAGAGCACCAAAGCGCACAACATCAGCCATTTTAATACTTGTCAAAGTTAAAACAAACAAACATTAAAACCTGCTGAATGTGCTCTCCGAGGACCACGAACCCTGTTTTCTGAGCTTAACCTGGCTGACCGATGATGGCCTTTAAAAAACAAAACAAAACATCCTTTTGAGTCTAAATTGAAAAATGAGAGGTAAACACTTGTGCTGTAACAAAGGCTTGAATTCAACCCAATATAAACAATTGATCGATTTAGGTTTACTTACTGAGCAATTTAGAGATACAAATGTTAAGCTGATGTTAAGCTTGCTTGAAATGTTAAAGTTTAGATTTTTTCTTCTTATATTTGTAAAAATGTTTACATGATTTACATATATCTGCATGCCAATATTGCTTTCCATGGGAATCGTTTTACTTTGCTGAATGAGGTCTGATGGCTTCAAATCTTTCCAGTGGTGTTAAAAGTTTCACCCTTGAACTAAATTTAGATATAAAAGTGTGTCTTTTGTATGTTTCAAGCAAAACAACCTTTGTGTAGACATCTGACAAAGTCATCTTCAGCATCTTTTCAACAAGTGTTTGTTGAATTGTTTATTTTTATGCAAGTCTGGACAATGCCTGCAAATCGGCTAATTTTGCGTGCATGCTGCACACCACCGAGGATCTACAAACCACACTTTCATGCTTTAGCTTCTCACATGGGAGCCTTCTTCTCATTCTTTTTTCATGCTGTGTGGGTCTGTATCACGGCAGTTTCTGCTACTATGACACGCTGTTAGACATACACTTTTGCACTCGTGTAAACATACACTCTTGGGTATCCACACAAAGAGAATGAAAACTCAGAGGACACTGTAAGAAATACTCAAGTATACATATATATTCCCTTTCTGTCAGTTGGATTCTTACTGTGGCTAAGCGCTAGCATTACATCTGCCAAACCTTTCTTGTTTGGGTGACTAATTTTTAGCGGGAGAGATTACTTGATGTATCATGTTTATTCTCGATTTTGTTTTATTGCTTATACAGTATGTCTCCTCATTGCATTTTTATAATTCTTCAAGCTACAGAGTGGAGAGCTTCAATATGAAGACATCAAGGGCAGTCACTTTGTAATTCACTCGCAGTATTTCAATTGAATCCCTTGACGAGTGACTGTGGTCAATCAAATCCATATGGAGAGCTGGCTGAAGGGCTGCCTTTGAGCTGCCGCATCACACTCCATCCAAACAAGAATATCTGTCTAACTGCAAATGATTGCATTTTCATTGCAATCTCAGAGTCTCCTTTCATCCTTCCCATCTTTTCGATTTCTCACGATATCATCAAACGTGTACTATATCATATACTATATAAAGCTGTGCTCTGCGCATGCGTGTGAAGAAGAAGAGGGGGTAAAACATACTATGTCCATTACATAGATAGCAAAAGATGAGTGTCTGCACTTTGATGAAGTTTCAGCCTCTGTTGTACAGACTGGACAATTCAGACGTTGCAGCCGCTGTCAGCGTAATATTTACCGTCTGTAAGGAGACGATCTGTTTATGCAAATATGCTTTGGCAGAAACATTTCCGCTCAACGGCGGCGTAGTCCCTCCATGTACAACTTTGGTCATGGATTCCTCTGTTCCCATGTAATTTTTCCCTCAATCTCTCTTTGCAGCCTTCGCAGGGCTAGTGGAACGTATATGAAAACAGAACAAATGGGTAAGTTATCCCTGCATTTTATTTTATTTTTTCGCTGACACCAAATTAAAATCAGCTCCACCGAATAACGCTCATAAGATACAAACGCACAAACAAAACAATGCAAATGTCACATAGTGTGCAAAACAAAAGCAGCACGGGAGTGAGGGGGGGGGAACGGAAAGCTGGAGGAACGGCAGCCAATAAAGGAGGGAGCGAGGGAGGAAGGAAGACAGGAAGGTACGCTAAAGGTTTTTCAATGTTTAATTTTCAAATAGGATTAAGCAGAATGACATTTAGCTGAAGGTTACAGGCTCAGCATTGTCTTAGCTGATATTGATATGCAGGAGGCGCCCTGCTTGTCACTGGGACAAACACTGTTGATGAATGAGAAGCCTTTCCCCAGCAAGGTGTTAAGTGCAAATTTGAAATGAGAGAGAAGCAGAGGTAGAGAGAGGTATAAAAAAAAGAAGAAAGAAAAACACACGTACACACGCATGCACATAAACACACGCACACGGCATTACCGTGTTAGCTGCCATGTAAACTGTCACTAGATAATGTTGCCAAAAGTGTAAATTGTTCCATAAAGTATTGGTTGGATATTAGTTGAGGCGGGTTGATCTTGTGCTGAAAATGAGTGAAAAAAACGCACAAGGTGCTTTGCTGTGTGTATCTAATTTCAACTACAACACAACAATTCCTCTTAGAAATGCATAAGTAGGCTAAAGTTGACAGTAACTTCTCTGTATCCTCATTTCGGCAAGTTTTCCCCGGGAATTTACATCTTAATAAGGGGAGTCTTACCCTTTAATTCTTATGGGCTCTGCTCATTTCTCATGTATTAATACTGGAGCTGCTGACTTGGCTCTTCCTCTGAATACAGAATAGGACACACATATTAAGACTCATATATTTACAGGATTGATGCCACGGGAGATTGTCTCAGAGTGAGATGAAAAGGCTGGCTCAGATATATTTCAATGTGAACATCGATGTAAGCTGTCCTAATCACGGGATGATGCAGGCACAAGACAGAAAGCATCTATTCTAAATTTCAGCTGATAATGAGTAGTGATGTTCAACAAATTAAGAGCATAAGCCTTTCCCAGAGATCATCAGGCGATCAACTTAATAAATCTTACTCAAAACACAACGCAGATGAAACTTTGATGTTCGACTCCAGCAAGGCTCTGCCTTCTAGAGCGGATAACAAAAAACAGATGTAAACTGTCAGGAAAAAAATATCGCTGTGGAGGAAAGAGCGGAGGGGAAAAAAGCAAGGAAGAAGAAATGATCAGCAACAGGATAATAGAGGCAGGGCTACAAGTACAGACTATTTGAAAGAAAGTGAGTGAGCAAAAAGACAGCGTGCCTTAAAGATCACAACAGACAGTGGGCAGTGGTTTCTTTTGCAGCTGTCAGCGGGCTGAGTGGTTTCTCTCAGAGCGTTGGGTGTTTGTGCTGCACAGGGTGCCCTGTCTGCTTTGCCACTGGGACCTCTGTTTGTTTAAAAGGCTTGCCTGTCAAACAGAGAGCGCCACCGAGAGCCAGACACTCAGCTAAATGACTCTGACAGCAGCCCTAATCAGAGGCTTTGCACATTGCTGCAGGGCCTGGAGGATCCATCATAACCCAAGCCTAAATATTTAAAGTGCTAAACTTTCCAAAGGTCAGGCCTTTCCATGCATGCCAGGGCGACATGTGTCAGAAGTAGGAAGAGAGGCACTGAACAAGAGAGAGACACAAAGACATGGGGAGAGAGGCTATGGTTAATGTCCTTCATTTCTCTCCCTCTTTTATTTTTATTCTTGTGAACTCTGCATTCATTTTAGGGAAGAAATCAGAGGCAAACACCACTTTTATTTTTTTGTCCTGTTTTAAAGCCTTGGTTAATGTTGAGATTTTGGTTTTGTGCAGACTGGTGGAAAGAAACTATGCAGAATTTAGGACTCATTTAGGTAATTCTTTTATAAATTTATACAAATTAGAGCATCTTTATCGAGACGAGAACTAATTTGTACATTTACGCATAACAAATATGAAAATTTGCAATACCAAAAAAAATTCTTAATGTAAGTAACCAACTTACACATTTTAATGCTAATATCTAGTTTGGTTTTTTTTAGTTACTTGTGAATTTTATTTGTCAAAAAAAGAATTTTTTTTAAAATCTCTCATCGTCTGAGCCCCAAATCCCTACAACCAGTAGAAAACAAATATCAGTCTCTTTATTTTTATTCATTTCTGTATTCTGAGGGGTTTATTCCTACATTATTCAAAGCCTCATTAATAGAATTGTTTAATTGTGAAAAACATGGCAAAAAAATGACTTTTTTTGGCTGCTGGCATGCTGGAGTGATAAAAACAGACATCCAAAATCCTCTCTGTAAAAACCTTTCATGTAGCCACAAAACAGAAAAAGACTTTTGAATCTACTTTCATCTAATATTCTAATTTCTATTCTAAAAAAACAGACAGGGTGCAAAGTTAGATAGATAATACCTGATTTGCATATGTAAACATAACATTTTAGAAAACTTGTACCATCCTTGTAATATCCTTGTAATATCCTGCTGACCTGTTATATCTTCTCTTTGGATCTTTGTAGTCAGGTTGTGAGCTACACTCACAGTGTAGTCACAACAAAAGCCTCAGCTTCACCTAATGTCTCTTGAAAAATTAGAAATAATGATGTTTCAAAACCTGAGAAAGAACTAAAAATCAAGCTCCCAGGCAGCTGCGAGTGTGTAAGCAAGTGTAAGCTGAAGTCAGCAAAGATGGATGAACCTTTCTATCTACCTGACCAGAACAGGATTTCAAAATTCAAGTTGCTACTTCTTGTTGATGTCAGAGCTTAAGGCGAGGTTTTCAAAGGTTAAGGGTAGAGGTGAGGTCAGTGAAATGTACAGCACATAAGGATGTATACAATAGAGTGTGCGACTTATTTGGATCCAGTGCAGCCAAGTAAAGTCCATGTCATCTCATGTTACTCTCTTGAACCTGGGTTCATTTTTGTAGCTCCAAAGACAGCACTGCAGTGCGTGATGGTGTTTGGGAAGTAGAGTGGATGGGAACACATCATTATGGAAGAGAACACAGAGTACTTCTAAGGGGTGACAAGCAGTGTTAGAGTGTTTTATTCCCTTACATCACACTCAATGAAACTGTTCCTGGACACAAAGTAAAAAAAACACAACCTGAGAGAAGACAAACAGCCACTGTATGGAAACTAAAAGCAAGGCCATAGAGGTATAACAACAAAGACATGTTAGTAGTTGGTAATGGACGTTGTACATAAGAAAACTAGATCAGCGGGTGTAACTGGCAAGTTCACAATACAGGCCAGGGGGGTCGTTTCTTTGACTCGATTTCCATTGAGAAGCAAACATCCAATTCAATTTAGATATGTGCCTTAGCTAGGCCATAAGCCAGAGGGAGATT
Organism: Neolamprologus multifasciatus; assembly: GCF_963576455.1. Taxonomy (NCBI): domain Eukaryota; kingdom Metazoa; phylum Chordata; class Actinopteri; order Cichliformes; family Cichlidae; genus Neolamprologus; species Neolamprologus multifasciatus. The sequence continues at coordinate 22,234,871 of NC_140450.1, forward strand.
GTAACTGACAGCCATTGGACAGCTGGCGGCATTTGAATATTGACGAGACAGAGACTTGACAGAAAGGATTATGCTCTGCCATCTGACTTACTAGCCACTACACTGATCCATTCTATTGTCAGATCAACTTAGTGTCAGATCTACAGTATGTCCGCATGGTGCGGTGATGCCACTCAGTATTAGACCCTACCTGAGATCCATCTCGATACAAAGTGATGTCCATTCAAAAGCTACAAGATGCTCACTAATGCAACAAGGACAAAAATACCAAAGAATAAAAATATCGAAACGAACCCATTTCCAAGTAAACACGAAATAGCAGACTGTACTTTTCAGATGCTCTACATAATACAGACCAAAAATATAAAACAGTCTTTACATTATAATACTTTGGAAGATGGCCTGTAAATCTCATCTAACTCAAAACTCTACTTAATTTAGTTAGTGTACTTTCTAGCCTTGTGAGGACAATTTTGAGTTCAGACATTTAAAAGTAAAAGAGAGAATGACTCAAATTTGAGTAACTCTCTTTTTTTTAATGTTTTGACTTTTTTACATTTTTAAATGTGTGTGTTTATACGTGTATGACTATATGAACATGTAGTTCACACACAGTCACGGCATGTCAAACCGTGTCTTTCACCCTCTACACACCTTGCATTTGATGGTCACAGACAACAGGGCTTTGGGCAGATCTGTGAAGGCCCTCATCCACACACAAGATGACAAGCACAGACACACAGCCAGACTCAAGGGCATGGATACACACATACAAGAACACACATATATGACATTTCAAACACACGATCGTCTACAGCTCCAAATCAAAACACAAATAAGATCAGCATAAAAAAGTATTTTTCCTCAAATTGAAGTTTCTAAATATAGAGCAGAAGAGATCAAGTACTTTTATTTTATGATATTTTCTGACGAGTTCTGCTTGCATACATCCATCCATCCATGGTAGCGCAGATCTCCTTCACTAACCATCTCCTCCACTTCTTCTGCTGAGACCTTAAAGTCTTTCTACACAGTCAAGAGACGTAATACCTCTCCAAAATGACCTGGGCCTGGGTGACCCTATCTCTAGAGTTCATCCCAAACAGCTTTCAGAGCTCATATCTTTAACTTGTATCTACAAGTTAATTGAACTCCGCCACTTGAGGAAGCCACTATTCCCCAATAGGACTGTGCAATATGACCAAAATCTCATATCCCGATATAAGAATTCTATCATCCCGATAACAATATAAATCACAAAAATGTAACATTTTCTGTAAATTCTGTGAATCTCGGGCAGCTCGTCTTGCGGGAAGTGCTTCCAGCTGCGCGTCATGTAGCTGGAGTCGAGTGTTTTAACCGATGGATGAAACTAGACATTTTTAGACATAAGTTGTAAAGGCCGCCGTTTTCTTTGTGAGTATTTATTAAATGGGGAAAAGCCTGTTCTAAGGTTTATTTTTTAGCACCTGGCGGCTCTTTTTTACTTCTCATCCGTAAATAATCTGCTCTTTCACGTGATTCCGTTTATTTTGAAAAGTCTCAACAGGATCTTGAGCTTTATTGTGAAAGGTTTATGTGGAACATAAACAAGCGGACACCCGATGGTGTTACCGTCGTTGTTGCTAACCCCAATGCATAAAAACAGGCGCTTGTCCGTCCGTAGTGTGGTTATATTAAATATAAGAGAAATAGAGAACTTTAAGAAATTAATATAGTCACTACAGTGACCATCAAAACGATGAAAAAATATTGCCGTAAACAATTTATTTTGCAACACCACGAAACAAACAATAGCGTAAAATGAAACGTCATCCAATATATATCGTTATATCGAACAGCCCTATTCCCCAACCTAGAGTTAGCAATCAAACTTTGTTGAGAACCACAGCCTAAGATTGGGAGGTGCTAATTCTCATCCCCGCCTCTTTAGATTCACCTGGAAACCTAAAGTGAGCTTGAATTTGACTAAGCTAACAGGACCATTTGTAAAAAGCAAAGCCGTATCAACCAGATCAGCCTTAAAACTTCCAGAGCCCGAAAGAACTCGGGGTGAATCTCACTCGCCCTTGGGGGACGAGCCACACAAATCTTCCCAACAATTTTCTATTTTTAAATCTAAGTTCTGTGTTAAACAAATTAGATATGAAATGATTATTAATGAGTTTTCGAGCTGCTTCCAGGCAGATTTTGTTATCTTTGCACAAACTCAGGGTAGCTACTGCCTACTGTGTTCGATGTTTGTGTTAGACTGAACTAACTGCTCCAGTTTCACACTCAATGAACAGATTGAACAGAGCGGCCTCCATATTTCCCCAATATCAGTTCAATGATTAAGAAAATGTTCACTGTGCACTGCTTTTGCGTGCTGCTGAGTTGTAAAAAAAAAAGTGTCTATTACAGGAAAGTTACTTAGTTCAAACGTGCAGTGCTGGTGGCGATTATTGTGGCGGCAGAGGCATCTGTATTTGCTATAAGAACAATGTATAGTAATGACCAACAATATTTGTTTAGTAAAATAATTCTTATGGTTTGGGTTGTGTATACATCAACGCATGTGTGTTTAATGGCCTATTTTGTGTTCCTGCAAGACACCACTTTATTATTTGGAGAAATAAGACTATACATCATGTGACCACATATTTCAAATCCCCACTGCATGGCAGTTTCAAGCTCTGTTCTCTCCAGTTATCCAGGGGAAAGTTTGAGTAAATTTGCAGTGGCTTAATTACTGAATAATTTAGACCATGCTCCAAATTAATGTAGACATTTCCATATTAATGTGTTTGCCTACCGATTCCACAGTTATTTGTACTGCGGACAGGAGGGTAGCAATTATCACAGCATATCATAGCAGTTGTTCTGGTATTTCAGACATCATTAGGCTGCTTGTCCACCACACTGTGACTGTGAGTGCTAGTCTAAATGTACAGTTTGGTACCTTCCTCAAACAGGCTCACTGTGCCTCTGTGGGTAAGATCTATTTTGCTCCAGGAGACAAAAAGGTGAGGGACCTTGTTTGTGCTCTGCGGAGTGATGTCCAAGTTAGAATTCTTGCTCCTTGCAAATGCATTATTATATACAGCAAGGACAACAGCAAATAAGCAAGCACCAGCCAAGTCTACACAAGTGTCTGCTGGTCAGTGCAACCACTAGCTGACTGCTTCACACAGACACCGAGCTCTGCATGTGTCCCAGGAGGTTGACAGCTCTTTGCTCCTCTTATCTTCCATTCTGACCCACATCTTTTTTTCCCCCCTTTTTTTAACAGTACCTTGCCTCTAACTTCTTTTCTTCCTCCTTAGTCTCCCAACTGTTTGGCTCTTGTTAGGAGCTTGGCTGAGCAGGCTGGCACCTTTCACTTAAACAGCACCCCAAAGGAAGTTGTAACGCTGAGAAGTGTGAGCATGTGTATATGCCTTTGTGTGTGTGTGTGTGTGTGTGTGACCTCTCATACTTGCCACAGTAAATCATTACAGCAAGGCCCTTCATTAGGGAAGCCAACCACCTGGGCTCCTTTTGCCGATGTCATGTGTCTGACTTTCTGACACAGCTTCTCAAACTTCCCACCACACACCACTTTAACGATGAACCGAAAACTGACTCCAAATACAGCGCTCCCTTTTTACTTGTTCGTAATTTCACATTGTTAAGAGTTTTTTTTTCTGTGGTAAAATGTAATTTTCAAAAATGGATTAAAGACAGCCTATGCATATCTGCCTCATACACCTCATGGCCACATCCTATCCTCTTGCATGTTACTGCCAAAACAAAGGGAGACAAAGTCATATGGTAGGTCAGTGAGGCATCCATTCAGCGTGACAGATATGCAGGTACCTGTTAACAGCTCCATGGTGTCAATGTGTCTCTTGGATCAAAAATGTGTCTGCTTTAATGAGGCAAAGCGAGACATGATGTAAACATGATCTGGGAGATAAAAAAAAAGACAAGTAGAAGGATGATAGACAAGGATAGGCATTTGATAACACACAGCACACACAAATCAATGCACACTTAACTAATGTAATAACAACAACAGTCAAAAAGAAATCCAAAAAGAAAATGTGCATTACGATTGTAAGACACCATGCAAAAGTTCTAGCACATGCCTTGGCAGATGTCAGCTCCAGACTCCTCTTAGCTGCTTTCTGTGATTATTGCCTTTTAAAGTTCTTAATAGTTACACTGTATTTAAAGCAGTGTCTATTCCCCTGGAAAATCATGTAACAAGTTCATTCATTTCAGTCTAAGTGCACCTGTTGCATACAAAGAATCACAATGTCCTCCATTCTCTGCCTTGCCATGCAGCCCACCACAACAAACACGCCACTCTTACTGGCACCACCAGTCTTTCTCTACAGTCCTCTTGAACCTTCAGTGCTCCAGTCCAAACTTCTCTGTCACAACAAAATCTGCACACTCTTTGATTCCGTTCGAGAGTAATTATCGAAGCACGCAATCTGCTTCAGTGTCACGAGTCTGGATTTGGGTCTGCTCCGTTAAACCTCGTCACCAAATGCATAAAATATGACCCATAAATTATTGAACAAAAGATGATTCTGATAAAAAGTCAGTGGTTTTTACCCTCATCACACACAGGCACAAACACAGAAATCAAGCACTCACTCACACCCCACTGAACAGTCTACAGAGGAAAGAAAAAAAAATGTTGTCTGTTGTTATTTCACCCCAGTGTGTTACCAGGAAACACTATATTACTTATTCAATACGCTGTCACTTTTGCATATATGAACTGCAAAATCTACAAAGGAGCGTTGAGGGTTGTGAAACTGCAGCTTGCTTACATATAAAGGCCTCGTTCTCAAACACTGATGTGGCAAAACTTCTGTTCAAACCCAGCAATACATACATACATACATAATTGTTACAGCCATATGTGAATTGCACATTTCAGCATATTCTACTGTTGAAAGACTGTGTCATGTCTGTCGAGTTGTTAGTATAAGTGATTTAATGGTGAGACACCGAGTCACAAAAAAGGAAAAAACACTGGAATAAAAAAAAGTTTCTGGAAGCACATTAGAATTAAGTACAACTTCAAGGATAATAAAGGAGATAAAATATAACAAAGGTACCTAAAAATGTTACCTATTCATAGTCGAGCCTCTAACTGAGACTTTTAAAAATGTACTGAAGAACACCAAAACCCATCAGTGTTACTTCACTTTTTTTTTTTCATGCAATGATATCATTTCTATATAGAGATCAATATTTCATTGAGTCATTGCGTCTCAATGGGACTACCTGTATAAATGAAGGTTAAATAAAAATGTCTCTGTGTTTTGAAACTAGACAAGATGAGTGAAGGGTGGATGTGACCAGAGACCAAAAGTCATTGCATACTCATATTGTAACACCCTAAGGTAGACTTTAAAAATAGGTTTATCGTCTTTTGTTTAAATATTGACGATCATTTATAAAATCAGTAAGACATAAACTAGTGAAACCACTGAGATCATAGATAATGGTAGACTTCCATAATTGAGCTTCTTTTTGAAGCAGCAGGAGCCCCCCTCTGCTTAATGTGAAAAATAACCTTTTCACAGGACTCTATGCAGTAGTTGTTTTTTTGTATGACTTTATCAGTCTCTCACACTGTTGTGGAGGAATTTTGGCCCAGTTTTGTTTACAATGTTGCTTCAGTTCATTCAAGTTTGCAGGCATCCATTTATGCACAACACTCTTAAGCTTCTGCCACCTTTCAATCCGGTTAAGGTCTGGACTTTAACTGGACCATTGCAGCTTTTTTTTTTTTTATACCCATTCTTGTTGTAGATTTTCTGGTGCTCTTTCTTGGGCTCATTGTTGCTGTTGCACAACCAAGTTTCAGCCAAGCTGTAGCTGTCAGACAAACAGCCTCACACTGATTCTAAAATATGCTAATATACAGAGGAGTTCATGGTCAGCCCTATGCTTATAAGGTGCCTAGGTTCTTTGGCTGCAAACAAACTCATCACCCCTCCGTCACCTCGCATGACAGTTGATATGAGGTATTTGTGCTGATGTTCTTAGCTTGGTCTCCATCAAACATCTCCACTCCGGTCTCGTCTGTCCAAAGCATGTTGTCCCAGAAGTCTTTTGGTTTGTTTAGATGCACCTTTGCAAAGCTAAACTGTGCTGCCATGTTCTTTTAAGAGAGAAGAGGCTTCCTCTTGGCAGCGCTTCCAAACTTGCCACACTTGTTCAGTTTTTTTTTCTTTATGCACTGTCATGACCTGAGATGTATGTCTGATAAGTAGTGCTTGGGGTTTTGTTTCGCAATTTCTCTGGGCACTACAAGGTCTGACCTTTACTGGGAAATTTCCTGGGACATCCATTCCTGGGAAGAATATGCCATTGTGTTAGCACAAACCTGCAAAGTGCCAAAACCTCTGCTTTTATAGAAGTGGTCACACTTGTTGATGATCAATTAATCAAGTGCACCAACACTTATCTGCTACTTACACTCTTAATTTTAATCTTAATTTTAAGTAGTAAAAGTGTACTTTCCTTTTTTTGACTGTATAAACAGTCTAAGTGTAAGATTTAGTGAACTTTTACCAGGGAACAGGTTATTCTGAGAAACAACTGAAAAAGCACAAAAATAAATCATCCCACGTCCTTGTGTCAGCAAATATGATACCTTTGCTTTTAAGTGTGGGGAAATTTGTGTTACTTACAGAAGCCAGTAGGTGTAAATTCTCACTAAAGGCCATACTGTAAATACAGGTATCCAGGCTGCATTCATAATGACATTATTAGATATGGACTCCTGTGGTTTCACTGGGCCTGCAATGAACCGATTAGTCCAGGCAAACACTGATCTCACTTTCCTATGGTGTGTGTGTATGTGTGTGTGTGCGTATTAGTCTTTGGCTGGGGGTGCTCTGCCATTGTCTATCAGATCAGGGCCTTGTTCTCTTACCATTTCAAACAGTTCATTTTCCACCATGCTAATGGCAGTTTTAGGGGGTTAAAGAGATAAATAAATCCTCGCTGTCACCTCATTTAAAATCAAATGCCACTTAATTACAGCTGTATGTTTTTCAAACACTTTGCATAATTTATTGTTCGGTTCCATCCTAATCTCCAGATCCTTATCGCATGTGCTCTATTTTACCCCGTCTATCCTTATAATAAAATTATAATGCTCCCTCTCTCGGTTTTTTCCTTTCTCTTTCTTGCTGCCAACAGCAGTGTGAAAGAGATAAAGACGTTTTTAAGTTGTTCCTCACCTTGTAGGGATTTGATGCTGTAAAGGTCTATTGTCAGCTCAGGAGAGCATACATACACACAGCCCTCTGGCAGTGTTGCTTTTCTTACAAACAAAATACAAACATTGTCAAATTCTATGAAAAGAGCAGGGTAACATCATCGCTCATGATCTGGTTGAAGGCACACATCCAACAAAAAAGGTAGAACACAAGCATGACATGTTGATTAGTACTTTTTAAAAAACCTTTTCCTGTATCATATTTAGAAGTTTATGTTATTGACACGTATTACACAGCCCAATGTTATTTAAAGATCTAATGTGCACTAAAAAAAAAGCACTAAGCACATCAGTGCCCACATCAGTGGGGGGATTTACCTATTTCTGCAGTATTCTTATACGAAAATGGCTTGAATGAGACTCTTTGTTAGATTAAGGCTATTAGGGCAGTGGGTCAGAACCTTTCAAGCCAATTTGTAGTAATTTTCAGCAACATGCACAATTTTTAATTTGTTTACTGTGCATTTTACTTATATTTGTCAATGGGTTCACAAACCAAGTTGGTACTATGACTTCATTTGGAACAAAATGTTGCGTCTTTGACAGCTAGAGAGTATAAAATGTGTCTTGGCTGATGATTTGTTTGTCTTAAACAAATAATTCTCATGTCTGGTAACATACACCAATGCAAGCTTTTCATGTCAGCCCACTGACTATATAATTCACACAACTGCCATGTTGGATTTTTATCAATTTTATCTTTTTAAAGACCTGGTTAGCAAGAGAAATCATATTGCAACTTCCTGTTTTTCTGGCAACAGCATACGGACTCAGCAGCACTTTCTAAGGTTGACCAATACATTATTAACCACTTAACCACTTACATACGAAGTAATAACCAAAAACTATGTGTTTCCTATCAGTGCAAACATGATGCCAGCGAGTTATTATGGTGAATTAACTGCTTGGACGCCAAACTGCTACTTGCAGTTATACTTCTTTTTGTTATGAATGTTTTGATCAAAGATAACATTAGCTAACATTAGATAATGTTATTTAGGGCAATATTAATATAGAGTCAAACAAGAGACAAGTAAAAATACCAGACAGGCAGTAAATAAAGTTAAGAAGTTAGTGCGAGAGTACACATTTCACCATACATTCATACATTTGCATTCAATGAGCATTGTGCATTACGTAGCTGCAGCTGCTGAGGGTGGGGGTACAGTGATTGTCCAGCAGCACTCTCGATCAGAAAACAGATGTAATCCTTATAATCAGTGGATTTTGATTCATAAGCATATTTATCTTTCAACTAAGTATAACAAATAAAGCAGTAATTTAAAAAAAGCAAACAAAGGAAACATCTGAAACAGCATCCGCCAGTTATGAAAACAAGTACAAGCTCCAGCTATTACTGATTAAAAGCAGAAAGCAAATCTCCAGTTTTTCATTGTGGCATTTAATGTGTTTAGATCCACCTAGAAACAGCCCATGCAAGCCAGCACAGACTAGAAATGCTGTTATAAACTGCATACATTGGTTTCTATACAATTAAATTTAAACAACTATAATTAAGCTACACACTTATGTGGCATCTAATCTTGTTATTTCTTTAGAAAAGAAAAACACATACAATACACAACAAATGGACCTTATCAATTGGAAAAGTTCCTTATCTAGTCACCTCTAGCAGAAAAAAAGTATTTACACACAATTTATAACACCTTAAAAGAGGTGAACTGAGAGCAAATGGTATGTCCATACCGAACAAGATGGCTCTATCTGTTCTACAGACTTAACAGTAGTAGCAGTAACACAACAAACCTAGGTAATGGATGGGAGGAGCATGCAGTTGTGCATTCTTTCTACAGCCCTTCCATCCTGGGCCAGTCAATGGATCAGACAGGTTGAGGCTTAGTATATCACATAGATCCCATAGCTGGACAGCACAGCAGACAGATACAAGTCAATAAGAGGGTGCTGCTTTTGAATATTCACTTAAGTGTTCAGTGTCAGGCAGCATATTAATGAACAGAAAAAAAGGAAAAAAGTTGAGCTTAGTCCTTAATGTAGGTTTGACATGGATTTTCTACAATGTGAGAGAAAGGAAGATGAAGTATGGTGTGTGTGTGTGTGTGTGTGTGTGTGTGTGTGTGTGTGTGTGTGTGTGTGTGTGTGTGTGTGTGTGCGCGCATTACAGTGATGTTGGTGTTGCCTGTAGGTGAGCGGTGTTTCTCTCTTTCTATTTCCTCCATTGAGTGATTTAACTGCTGGGTCACTTGAAGCAATGCAACTAATGTCAGCCGAGTCATTCTGGGACCACAGCACAAAAATTCATTGCAAATAAAGTAATATTGTATAGTATAAACTACAGACAGACACTGCACTATATAATTACAATAAGTAGATTGTTTAGCCTCAGAAAACCATCAATCATATACACTTCAGCCATTTCAAACATATTCCCTACAGAAAAACATAAAGATATTGCTATCGAGCTTTCGAAATGTCAGGGCAATGGAAACCGAGGCATTGTGCAATTACATAATGATTATTGCAAAACTTTCTCCCCCTCACTCAGTGTGGCTGTAATATGCAGTGGATGGCCATGGGGGTTCATTAGTGAGAACAGGCTGCTGTTGAAAAGCTCCAGTTTCACCTCTGATCCCGGCTAATGTGATTTGGACCTGAGATTGGTAGTGGAGAGATTAGATGCTAGCTCACCTCAGGGTGGGAACCGGAGAAGAAGACATACATCAATGTTGTTTGCTTTCAAAATCAAACGTCTTCTTCTCACCTCTAATTTGCTCTGAAGCATCTGCAAAGGAAAAAAGTGTCTAGGAAGCATTCGAGGCCTAATTTGTTTTCCAGCGACAGAGAATTGGTGGAGCTGAGGGGGTGCTTGCTAATCCACTCTGCTACGTTTTGAAGTGCATGATTTGGGCTTTCATAACGAATCAGCTGGTTTCTTGTGGGTATGGCTGGAGAGCTGAAGCTGAAGATCAGCCACGGATGACAACCGTGTTAGTATTCTACCCTTATTACCTCATAACTTACCCCATGGCCTGTGCATAGAGTCGTAATATCAACCTACTCCTTCTTTCATTTCCTTTTCATTAACTCTCCACTTTCTCTGTCACATTTTAGCCTCCATGCTCAGAGCCTCTCTACCTTTGTGCATGTATTCCTGGTGGTGCCCCCTCCACCTCCTCCATCATGTCTCAACCTCTTTACTTTTCCTCATTCCAGTCTCCCCTCTCATTAGGTCACAGTTGTGGTGATTTGTCAGAGTGGCTGTGTTGATTAATAGGCCGACGAAGCCCCTATATTTGGGGGCTGTCAGCGGGGCTCCAGAAGCCAGGGCCGCCCTGCTGAGCTCCCTCACCACCCAGGTGGCCCCATTTGGACTAAATGAGCTGTGAAGGGTCCCGGCTATGCCCGCCTGCCCCACACTAAGACGTTACGCACAAACACACACGGAGCCATAGACACAAAAACGCCTAAGCACATGCGGGTACACACACACACACACACATCTGAAATGAAGTACACATGCAGGCACGCTCACGTACTCAACACCCCGGCTCTCACTGCCATGCACCCCTGCGTTCCCACATGATTTGTCACACTCCATCAATAGACAATAAGTTACTGCCACTCTAGCCTGTCAATGGGCCCTGTCTTCAGCAGACCCCTCTATGGTGTGTCCTAGCCTGGAGGGGGTGGAAGAAGGGTGGAACAGGCGGTTGGTGAGCATGTAGTAGCTGAGTATGACGATGGTGGGGAAAAAAAAAAGATTACGAGGGGAAGAAGAAACTGCACGTGTTTAAAAGAGAAAGAAAAAGACAGGCAGATGGAAAGAGAGAGAAAGGGAGAGAGAGAGAGGATGAGTAGATACTAGACAAATAGCTTTGCTATTCATCCCACATCCCAGTGGAGGCTTTACAGCATTCGTCCCGATGCACAGGCAAGTAGCCAGGTTCAAGTAAATGGGAGTGTGAGGCTTTATGTGTTTCCGTGTGCAGAGTAACATGGTTCGGCTGCTCCAAGCCAATTGCCTGGCCTCGGAGTCGGAGGCGGGGATGCGTGCGTGAATGCATGTGAAAGTGAACAGCCCTCTTTGCAAGATTATTTTTGTTCCCCCCTAAAGTAGGAAGGGGGAGACCTTGGTGAATGAGATCATCCTGCCATATTTGCAAGCACACGCACTCACACAAAACGCACAAGCACGCACACCTCCTCAGTAATTCAATCTGATTATGGGCGTCGGATGGGAAACTGGAATCTGTGAAGGTCAGTAAAGTCTGAACAGTAACATCCAACACTGCAGGCTACTGCCACTGTCTCAACTTCTACACTGTCATTACTGCTGGCCGTCTCACTCTCGTTATCAACTTACTTCATCAAGTGCACTTCATTATCAGCTTGTCCTTAACAGACAGATGGGATGGACCCTCCAGCAAATGACAGAGTAACTGGTATAAAGTGATTCCTTTTAAAGACTATTCAGTGAACGGGTCATAACACATATAGTCCCCTGGTATTAGTTTATCTGTGATTTACACTTGATTGGACATCTGGAGGAGGAAAAAAAAGTGGTATGTTTCTTCAAAAAAAAATACTGTTTAATTGAACAAATGGCAATGCATTATAATTACATCTGAAGTGATTATAGTCATTATGAAGTCGTTGTTTCTGAGACTGTTGAACATATGAAAGGCGGATGGATACACTAGCTGAATAGACAGCTGTTACTGAAGATGTAAGTAACAGACAGCCCTATCATGCTGGCAATATGGACGACCATGAAATTAAGACTCAACATATAGTAATTACAATGACAATGAGCTTTGTTCGAAGTGTCAAGTATCAATCTCACACTTGCCAGGCAGCTTTCATATCATAGCTAATAGGCAGTTGGTGAGCCAGGCCGCTGCCAGCCACTGAACCAAGCTATTCATGAGCTGGCCCAAGTCATTGTGCTTAGCAGTTGATGTAACAGTAACCCACCCATCAGCTACATATGCCCCCATGCAAATGAGTGCATTAGAGGAGACCTTAGAGAGCGGAGTGTGGCCAATAAATCCAGCCGGGGTGAGAAATGTAGCCTTTACCATGCGTGTCCAACCCCATATATTTAAACTAATTACATACACCATACCAGGTAATAAAAGTCTGCATGCCATCAATTCTGACATCTCATCCAGGGCAATGCAAGAAATGTCTATTACTATCTATAAATCCTCAGGATAGTGATCTTCTCTAGGTGTAAAGTGTGTGAAAAGGTATATTTGTGGGCAGCTGTGTTAGAAACAGAAGTTAAGTCAGCAGAGATTCCTACATATTTATGATGTATATGTATGTGCACGCTTTCAAATATATCTACTGATAATGTACTGGAGGACACAAGCGAGTTGTAAGTCAGCCTCAGAATGCAGGAGGTGCCACACAAAGAGATGAACTCAGAAATGGAGTTCAAACCATTCGTGTGTTCTCTGCTGGCTCTAATCCAGAGTGAAAAGACAAAACAACAAATAGCTGATTCAGACAGCAGTAAGACATGGGAGAGATAGTAGTTTTGGCTGCCTGGGGCTCCTATCCAGGTGTTCCATGCCGCTTCCTGACAGGCCATCACACCTGAGGTCAGGCGGAACACGGCTGCAGGTACTTTCACTTTCAGTGGTCATGCCTTGCATGTAAGAAAAAAAAAAAAAGCACAGAGTTTGCTGAATGCCCACAGACAGCAGATAAATAGATGTAGTCATAGCATCTCCGCTCACTCTCCCTTCGGCTTTGTCTGCAGTGCACCTGAGCATATGTCTGACCCCCACCTGTGGATGGAAACCCATTAAAGAGAGGATGAGATGGTAAAAAGAAATCAAAGCAGAGAGAGAAAGATGACGTGATTGAAGGATGGATAGCCAGGAGGTGATGAATCCTGTATTTGGAGGAAGATGCTGTCAACCATTTCAACTTAAAAAGGTCAAAATTCTAAAAGCACTTTTAGTATTTAAAACAATTTTATTGCTGTCCGTATGTGCCTTCATTAAGGTCATCATTAGACATATATAACAGCCAGTTGGAGACCTACAAAGACTTGGTGGACATATGGCCCTGTGGCTTTAGGCCAATCGATGCCACTTGAACTTTTCACCTCCCTGGCCAATTGGTAGCAGAAGTCATCATGTTAAGAGTGGCAGAATATTTTATTTTAGCTACTAGGTGACTAAGAGTAGTCTATTAAATATAATAAATAAGGGGGTTACAATAGCTACTGTACAGAAATAACTATCAAAACCTCAAAAAGAGACAAAGAGACCAAAAAAGCAACATAAAGTTGAGGAGACAAATATTCAGTTTATGCAATATCCCAAATACCAGCAAAGCCCCATTTGAACCACTGTTGTTTAAAAACAATCATGCACCCCTGTTCCCTCTCCTCTCCCTCACACCTTCTTTCTTATACACACCATTTTCATGGGATATTACCCACCGAGTAACCACCAGATTCCAGAGAAAGAAAAAGAAGGGGGGACCCATATAAAAGGATCCGCACACCTGGATTTCTACTCCAGGATGTCATCCATGGAATTCGGCAGAAAAGCTAATCCATCAAACTCTTCAAAAAGGAAAATCGTGGATGTGTGTATTTTCGATTAAAAAGGATACCAAAATACACCTGGTTTTCCAAACCAATCCCAAAACATACAGTTTGATAAAGGGATTTATGTCCTTATGTCAAACAATTCTTATTTCATAGAGCTGCCTCAAAAAGAGGGGTAAATTGACAGCAGATAACGTCAAAACGTCAGACTATTGTGGCCCCCGTTAGCGTAAGAACACGGTAATTGGTTGTGATTAATAGAGGGCTTTGCTTATCTGCGCTTTGCGCTTGTTTTAAAATGGCCAGACCATGTGATAGCCTCCCTCAAACACACATGCACATACACATTTCACGATTGAAAAACAAAAGCCATTAACATGCAGTATTTAGTATTTTCATGAACACGACACAGTGCAGGTTAAATGTTGATTCGCTTTTGGGTTTATAAAGATTAAGCTCTTCTTCGCTGTCGCGTGTGTCACATTGTGCCTTGACTCTCTACGGTGCTCCCAGCTTCAAAGCTACTCCGATGCAATTGTTGCCACGGTCACCTATTATAAACAACACATTTTTAGAGAAAAGGCTGTAATTGTGCAAAAGTGTGACACAAATGGCTTTGTAACATTACTGTATGCCTTCCTTCAATGCAACCCATACGCAGGGCCCTGAAAGCTCTCACCAATTGAAGTTCGGCTTTCATCCAGCATAAAAGCTATGTTTGCAATTGAGCTTTGGTGCTATACCTTTCCTTGCCTTTACCCCCCACCCTCTATGTCTTGTTTCATATGAGTGCACAACCACAATGGCTTGAGTAATGGGTCCAAAATGCTTTTTTCCCTGAACAAAATCACTGTTTTTTATGGGTCATGCGGAGAGAACTTTGAGACCCACACAGCTCAAACAGACTACTGCTATTACTAATTTCTTTCTCTGTCTATATTCTAATAGGGAAACCATTCAGCGATACCTCACAGGCCCCATCATTTAGTCTGGCTCGATGCAATATACACAGGAGAATAAAGTAAGAGGAAGACAGAGAAAAACACAAAGGAGAAGGAGAGAGAACACAGGTCAACGACAGAGTTTTTCCTTATTTCAAATGCCAAAATAAAGGAAGGCTTCACTACATTACATGGTTGTGCTGGTGGCCTGTGGCTGTTCCCCTGCTGCCAGATGAATTGGGGTCCAATCCAAAACAGCTGGATGAGAGCATATGGCCTTACACAGGCATAAAGCTGCATTATTTTCTCTATGATCGAATATCTTTGTTTGCTACATTAAAGCTAGGATGTACAGCACATGAGAAAAGCACTTCAGTTTCCAACTGGCCCAGAAGTTTGCATAAGAAATTACTTTCTTAGGTAACTTGATTTAAATCAGTATTTAAATGACAAGCATCCTGTCATCTGGCTTCACGTATTGACAAGTCTGCTTGTCTCCCTCCATCTTTAACAGCTTTGAATGGATTCAAGACACTGCCTTCGAGTCCAAAGTCTAAGCATGCCACCTACTGCTGACGTAATGCCCTTTGACATATATCCTCTATCACATATGAAAGCATGTTGCGGTGTGCAAGCACACTGCGGTTGTGCGCGCATGTTCGTGCGTGTTCAGAACCGTGAGCAGGCTGCAGACTGTGGCCACTGGGAAATCAAGGAGCACTTTGTCATGCATCCTTAAATGTGTGACACTGCGTCTCATGAGACAGTGCCTGATTGGTCTACAAGGCATCAAAGAATGACGGGTGAGTGATGGCCTCGAGGGGATATAGTGCGTGTGTGTGTCTTGTGTTAAGTGTTGCGTGTGTGTCTTGGCTGGGGTTAGAGACACAGGACAGCACTGTGACATGTCTGGGTGGCACCCTGTCATAGCCAGCTGGCAACATGTCGTAATGCTGCCATCAGGGAGTCGTACTGCACTCTAGTCTCAGTTTTTAAGATTCACTTTGTTTTCCCATGTGTGATTTTCATTCCAATAAAGAGAAAAAAATCTGATTTAAAACCCACCATTGATTGTTTATATTGTGATTGGTGAGGCCAAAGATATTAAAATGATATGCATGTAACACATGCATACAAAGAAACTTATTCCATTAACTTAACAAACATTACTGTGTCATGTTCATTATTTATATTTATTTGTTTTCTACAATATCTTCTTTTACTGTACCTCAGATATGATTTACAAGTTTGTGTGTCTTTTGTCCTGTCTCCCTCCCTTCACCTCCAACTGGTAGGGGCATATGGCTGCCCTTCCCTAAGCCTGGTTCTGCCAGATGTTTCTTCCTGTTAAAAGGGAGTTTTTCCTTTCCACTATTGCCAAGCGCTTGCTCACATGGGGTCATCTAATTGCTAGGGTTTTCTCTCTATTATTGTAGGGCCTTTACAATACAAATTGAGGTGACTGTTGTTTTATCATTGAGGGTTTCGTCATATGTGACTGACAGGGTAGAGAGCTAGCTTATCAGCTAATATTAGCAAGCTAGGTTAGCATCCATGATCTGTATTATTGCCAGAACAGACACAGATGCCTGTTAATTACTGATAAGTAATACTTAAAACATTAGAATGTTATCAATAAAAACTGGAGAGAAGATGGCCATATTATTTGTCACACATATGCTTCAAAGTGCACCTCCATCACAAGTAGTCTAGTAAAATGATTCAAATTAGCTAAGGTAATGCTTAGCAGACAGCTACCAACCTGCTTGTCACCTTCCTGTAAATGAGGTAAGTAATTAAAATCCCAATACAGAAGTCATGATTGGGGAAATTAGCTCTAGACAGTCTACTGGGAATGCAGTGCTTTTGGACACAGCTTCAAGTGCCATTTGAGGCATCTGATTTTTTTGGCCTTTCAGTATTGGCTTCAATTTTTCTGCCCAAAAAACCAGCCATCACTGTAGAAATAGGTACTATATATCTGAATTTTAGATGGGGTTACCCCTGTATGTATGAGATTATGAGACTATGTGTGTGCATGTGTTTGTTCTGGAAAAAAGCCATCAGAAAAGCAAAATCTTATGTTTACATGGGAAGATTTCTCGTAACTGTATATAAAGATGCATTTGCCCTTTAATTCAGAATGACAGCAAAATGTAACCAGTCATGTTTTAGATGGTGACGTTTGCCTTCTTCATTTAAATTTTGCATCAGTGAACACAATCTTGCTCACATTCATGTGAGAGACTAAAAAAAGAACATTAACAAATTAAGCTAAGAAAAATAATTAATTAATTAATTAAGCTAAGAAAAATAATTAATTAATTGTACATAATAATTTAGCAATGAGGTATTATAGATTATATAATATCATAATAACCACCCTACACTACACTGAATGAGTGTTTTATACTTTGTTTTTGAATGTAAAAAAAAAGAAGCTGCAGCAGCTTCATCCTTGACTTTATGAATCATACGCACTTCTAAAAGGAAGAACTGAAATCCAAAACCAACAGGGGGCAGGCATAATTACCAGCGTGTCCCTCGTATTTACTATCTCTTAATAAGCTGCTGACATAGAGCAGACAATGGTCTGTCAGCTTTATTTTGTGTGTATTTTTACTCTGTTTAGCTGTTGTATTTTCATCAGCAGATAAGGACTGGCATGGAGTGTGGAGAGGCCGTTTAAACTTGGTCTCCCTAGTCTCTCATTTCTGATCGATGTTACCACCTCTTACCACCGAAGAGGTGTGGAGAGAGAGAGAGAGTGGAGAGAGACAAAGAGACAGAGTGAGAGAGGAGGAGGATTTACGCTGGCACCGCATTTTTTGTCCAATTAATAGATTGCCAGTGTGTTGCGTATTTTGCATGACAAAGGAGGGTAATATTAAACTGCCATTTGTAATGAAAATGCACTTTGCAAATTAAAAAGTGCAGAAACCCAATTTTTCCTACCTCTTTAGGAAATAAACAGTCCTTAACCAATTAAAGCGCATTGTAATAATTCTGTGATTTATTGCAGGTTGTTTAACTTTCAAAACTCAGCTAACCTATATTAAGGTCACAATCCATCATGTCTTGCATGGGGTGTTGTGGAGTAATGGCTGTTGTATTAGCTGCTTTTGATGATAGTATGAAAGAAGTATTAGCACTTGTCAACAAAACTGCTTACAACATAACATTAGCATGCATGAGCTGCGTCGCCTATTCATTATCTTGGCAGCTCCACACATGCGGTTACTACCTTATACATTTTGCTGGGCTGAGAGCACATGCACCACTGTTTGGTTCTGAGAGAGTGGCAACGTACAAACCATGTGGCACGCTCTGGTTGCAGTGCAGACTGACACCAAAAAGATGAAACAGTCTCTATGGCACAAGAGTGTGTGAGGGAGGAGAGAAGGAATGGGGGAATGGAAATGATAAAGGAGATCACGCTCCATCTTTGTCTTCAGTTAAGCTTCAGTTTCTGCCTTCTGAACACACCAGGAATGCCCAATATAGGTGACACCGTTGGGGGAGGCGGGAGGTAAACAAAGGAGACAAAATGGATGAATACACTGAGGGTGACAGAGAGTGCAACATTATGAACAAGCTACCCACTTCAAGAGTTCAGCTCAGGCTGAATGATGACTGGCAAAAAAAAGTACTGTGGCATGGGAAGAAAAATGGAAAGACATAGACAAAACAAGCTAAGCTGTAAACATTTGGAACTCTGTTTGAGTGGATGCAATGTGGAAAAAGAAAGCTTCTGTGTAAGTAGTATCTGATTTGAAAGACAGAAAAATGGACATGATGAAGGGGCTCAGACTGAGACACGGGGCTGGAACTGGAGAAATCAGAAACAGATGTAAACATACAGTGAAAGAGTTACAGCTGAAGGGCACGGCAGGGTACCAGCCAGAGAGAGAAAGATGCAGAGATGCAGGGCGGTGTGACATGGTGACATTTGCCTCTGCAAATGGGCTCTCTGGCTTTAGCCGCACAGTCTGGTGTGATGCCCCCCGACTGTGAGCCAAGAATGCACTTAGCTCAACAAGAGCAAATGAATGGCCCTGTTTTGACTTCTACCATTACACTCCTTCTCCCTGATAGCTGGTGCTGGGCAGAGTGGGTCTTTGTTGGAGCACAGGGTTCCATGCGTGTTTAAACACCCTTGCACTACGGTCTAATTAGTGTGTTAAATCAGCGCTTGGATAATATCTGGATTCAACACACAGCCCCTGATTCTTTAGATTCTTTAGTTCTATTTAATACAGCTTGTTGCAATTGGAATACAACTAAACCTAAAGCTGATTTTAACACGTATTGCTACAAATAGCTATATACCATATATATAATACCGACTTTGACATAAAAAAGAACTGAAACAGATGCCATTAATTTTTGCAGTCACTGCATACTGTGTATTCTTACTGGTTTCTAGTACAAGAACCATGATAGATAATTCGCATAGAAAATAAATTACACCAAAACCCTTCAAAAGCCGTGCAAACACCTAACTAGCCCACAAACCTGTTAACAACAGGCGATGTAGAGCCAAATCCATCATGCCAACTTTTCAACATGGCAAACTGCTACTGCTAGAGATTCTAATATCCAAGGGCATCACTGATGAACAGATTTTCCCCTCAAAGTCCATTTTAAACCCAAGTGCTCATCCTCAGAGGAAAAGCACATGAATACCTTCCCTTGTTAAGCATAAACAGCATTGGCAATTTAGTTCTGTTTACTGAACTTGAAAGTTAATAATTACTTAAGGCATGCATTCATATATTAGAGAAATTTTACAAGCATGAAGAAACATGTATATGCTGGGGTGGTTGCACAAAACACCCTTACTAGGCCTTTAATACTGATATCTGGCCTGTTACATATGTCTATATGCTGTCTTTCTCTGATCACTCAGTCCCCCAACCCACTCTGCATGTGTTGATATTCAAATCTTTCTCCAGCTCCCCAATGATTATTCATGTGCATTTAACTCTCAAACAGCCCCTCATTAACTGTGGCACGCTGGGCCATACGTTGGGCCAAATTACGCAGCTCTGACATACACAAACCAGCGGGGGGGAGGGTACGAGGGAGCAGAGTCGTAGGGATAAAAAGCCTGGCTCTCTACTTAGTCCTCTCTAACCATAGATAATGGCTGCCAACATGTCTGTATGGTCTTTTAAAGAAATCAGCAGTTTCACTTTTAGAGTGGGTTGGGGTTGAAGAAGGGGTGTAAGGAGCGAGGGGAGAGGGAGGAAAAGGAGGGATTGGGGTGGGGGTGTAAAGAGGTAAACACTGAGTCAGGATTGGATTCTTATCAAACGTGCAGATGGCAGGAAAAATCAGTAAGAAGCACGGTGGATATTTATTAAATTGATCTATTAATAAATGTATTTCGGTCTTTTTTTGGTCTTTTTGACTCTATAATCGAGCACGAACAATTTCAAATGAAATAACAGGTAGCATATTCTCTGTATACCCTGCTTTGATTCAGACTGCTTTTAGATGAGTGTGGAAACAACTGATCTGTGATCAACATGCAGTTAGCAAAGTAACTCGGAAGCTGAACTTTGTGGAGATCTAGCAATCTCAATCAAATTTGCTCCATTCTTTATCAAGACGATCCCATGCTACTTCAGTAATGTTGAGGTCCAGACTCTGGGGAGACCAATCCATGACTGATAGTGTTTCACTGTGTGCTTTTCTATCCAGCTATGCTTTTACTGCATTGACAATGTATTTTGAAACATTGTGATGTTAAATAATTAAGCTGTTCCCAGTTAGATGCTTTGTAACTAGGATGACTGGGAACAAATTACTTGAGCTTAAAATGTGTTCTTTGCTAAGTTGTCCATTACATGTAGACAAGCAAGAAAAGCCAATATCTAAATATTTCAGAAAAAAAACTGTAAAAGACCTTCAGAAAGCCTGGAGAAATACTGCTCAAGGTCACTTTTCATAGTTACAAGAAAATCTGGATCCCTGGAAGCAAAACATTAAGAAATGAGGGGTGGCTCAAGGGTTTTTGACAGTACTTCACATTATCTCTCAGTTCTTTCAATTATCACCTACTCAAGTTAAGGCAGAGATTTTGTGCTGTAATATTTAACCAGAATTTTTTTGCCACGAGCCAACCATGATGTTTATTATACCACCATCTTACTGAACATTCCACTTTTAATCAAAAACACACGAAGCAACCTGAGCTGCGATGGAAGCTGTAGTGACTAAATGACCACATAGTCACTAAACATATCATAAAAAACCGGGCCAATTTTAGAAATTTTGATGTAATTTAACTTCCTTTTAACCATTACTGACATTAGAAAACATGGATGTAGCGCCTGGGTCAGAGAAACTGAGCCAATGTGGAAATATCTTACACATACATTTTATCTGTAGCCCAACAGACGGCAATAACTGCGATTTGGACTACTTTTGGATTTCTGGTCCAAAAGTAGTTCATGGAAAAACTGCGAAGGCTTTCCTGCTGAGTTTATGGGCTCTGTTGTTCATTTTGGCTCATAAAGAATAAAATATGTTTTGTAAAATTATATACTGTAAATCTTGATCGCACTATGTTTCCAAATGGAAGATTATCTGTAGTATGAAACTGCACGATTATTTTGTAACAGCTTGTTGATCACAAGTCATTAGCCAATCAGCATGCACTCGTCCCTCCTTGTCACATCCGTTTTTTTTAGGAACCAAGATGGCGACAGCGGAAACGCTGATCTGCAGGCTTCAGAACGGGAATTCAGAAACCAGTGGGTGACATCACATCCATCTTTTATATCGTCTATGAGTTTAACTTTGCAGTGTGATGCCTTTTTTATATAGGGAAGTATATCATATTGGGACTTAATAGATACTCAATATAAAATGACTGGGAAAGAGATCGGTAGGGGAAAAAAAGATTTAAACATGCTCAGTAGAGACTTTTTCCCCCCCTGATTCTAAAGGACTGATAATGAAAGATTGCTGGTGAGTATGCAATAGAGGGATAAGGAAGAGTTATTAAATTCTCACAACCACTTAAATCAGCCAGGAAACTAAAAGTAAAACAGGGAAAGTAAGCGAAATGAAATTAAAGCTTTAAAGTAGACCAGTGGCAACAACTCCTACAGCTATCGCTAAGCTTGATTAATAAATATCTTATAATAGTGGAAACATCTAACTGGGTATTGTTTATAGACAAGAGTTAGCTTCTCTTTAAATCAACACAGAAGTTAACCCTCAAATATGTAATCACCACAACAGCAAAGTGATTTGTGTTTGACAATCTACTGCGTGCCCTCAGCCACCTCACAGGCGCACAAACAAATACTATTAATGCTGACTGAAATATATATAATATTTACAAGTGGAACAGAAAGAAGGCTTTTGATATTTCAGGGGGCAATCCAGGTGTCTTATGCCAACAACCTGACAATAAGAAAAATAAATTTCCCAGTGTTATGAAAATCGTGTACAACACCGTTATTCTAGCGTAACTTTTCAACAGAGCTCCAATTCTAAAGGCTCAAAAAATAAACAGTCAAAGGGAAACTGAATGCGTTAGAGGATGCTTGTGTATAGTTTAGGTCCCACTCTTATCATGACTTGCTCATAAAACAAGCACTGAAATACAAACTTTGTACTAAAAGCAAAGAACACATGCGCATTACCTAATTCATGTCTCACATCAGTCAGTGATACACAACTGAGTTACTTGAACCGTATTTACTGTATGATATGTAAGTGACTGTGTTTTAAATAAGATAGAAATGACTGTACACATCTGTTATCAGCCGCATGCTCTAATATACAATCATCACACAGTGTGTATGTGTGGGAGAGCAAGTTTTAGATGACCTCAGCCATCGAATAAACTCAACATAGCCATTACGAATCAGCCTTTATTGAAGTGCAGGCTGAAAATCACTCACCATTGCCTCTCCCTGCACGTACTACGAGCAATCAAATCAAAATGCGCCCTAATTTGACAGTTGCTATGAGAGTGACCTCAACATAATGTGAATAACTACCCTTTATTACGAAGAAGAATTGAGACTAATTCTACATAGCTTGTCACATCTGACGCTGGGCCTTAAGGTTTGGGGGGAAGGGTTAGCACCATATGCTCAGTTTATGACAGCTACATAACAGCAGTGTGACAACACAGAAGTGTATACTCCCCTAGGGATTGTGAGGGGCAGTGTGTGTGTGCGTGTGTGCGTGTGCGTGCGAGAATCACAGATGTTGCAGTCTGAGGTCTGGTGCAGATGGCTCTGGGCACATTTGCCAGTGATATCCTTCCAGTAAGAACAGCACCCTCACACATTGCTACCTGGGCTCTGCTTAGAGGATATGAAATGACATGCTGTGCACACACACACACACACACACACACACACACACACACACACACACACACACACACACACACACAGATATATGGCTAATAAATTGATTACGACTTTCTAATTGACCCGATAAGAATAACAACAAGGAAGCAAAGTTTCTCTTACTGATAAATACCTGCTGTCAGCTAGCATGTGCTCGACGTCTCAGCAGCTGGCAGATATAAGCGATCTAACTCAACTATTAGGGAAAACAAGAACAAGTTAAATCAGCCTAATGCTTGAGAAGCAGAAGCAGTCATGTCTGCCAACGTGGGAAAGGAGAAAAAAAGCTGTGTTAGTTGTGTGAGTTTCAGTAAACATGATACAGAAATGATTGCTATGTGCAAATACTGCAACATTTCCAAGGAAAATATGACTAATTCGTTTGTTGTTTCGAACAACCATGTCACAAAATATTCCAAGAGCATGATGGAGAAAAAGCTCATTTCACAAAACCACATCCGTAGCCGGTGGATAACCAGCATGCCGTTACGTAATATTTGCAAATAGGCTAAAATTGTGAACATTTTGTAAGCATCTTTGTTTGAAAATGCAAAAGCAGAAGTGGGAGCAATTTTTACACCATTTGATTTCAGATTTTCTAAAGCAACAAAGGATAAGAAAATTATTTAAATGCTACTTTGGTCCCACCTTTCCAGTAAATGGTAGCAGTACCACTGCCAGAACAAAACCACCGGTCTCAAAGTTTGGTACCACTGACATGGGATAAGGTAGAGATGGGAGCAGGGGTGTTTTGAAGTGCTCTTACTATTGAATGTAAACAAATTTACTTGGGTCCAAATTCATGATTTTCATATTTAATGTGCAGTTAAAATATGTAAACATTTGTAGATTTTCTAAAATTAATTTGCTGGACAAGTGAATTAAAATATGTGTCATGACATTGATTTTAGGTGACATTGCTCAGCAGTCTAAGACATTTAGCAAAACGCCAACCAACCACCAGGGGAACTCACACATAACACCACAAACGCACAAAATAAAACACACAGCACACAAACGTTATACTTTTTACACTTCTTCATAAAACACATCTTTAAAATTGACCTAAAAGCATTTCCCAAACTTCTGCAATTCAGGAGGTGTGTGCTATAAAAAGGTCAGATTTAATTGTTTCCTTTCTGTTTCAAACCACACTGAGACAAAAAGATGCTTCACTCGGCTTGAGCTTTAAACCTTTTTCAAGCCCCCCTAAACAAAAGCAAATTTCTAACTGGCATGTCTTTGATCTGCAAAGCTGCTAAAAAAAAGCTGCTAATTCTGACTTTCCCTACACAGATAATATTCACTGGAATTGTATGTGTTTCATTTTATGATAAATTTGATGCAAAAACACATGAACACCAGCAAACGTGCATCGCACAGGTTAGGGGCAGAGCCTCGAAGTCATGAAGCCAATTCACAACCGTAAAGAGTCGGAAAAGAGAGCCTCTTTGTAGCATCACATTCAAACAATGTACACTGACACAGAAGAACACTGGGTAAAGGTGTCCTCTGGGGGATAGAGAAGCCTCAGGGGATTTGTCTTAGTGCAGAGTGCCACCTTGTTGTCAAGACTGCAATGACACATTTCTTTCAAAGCCATTCCTGACAGATACTCACAGAAAGGAAATGTCATTTCACAATACATTGTAACATCAGTACAGCACATCCATAGATAATTTCTACAACATCTATTGGAATAAAAAGGCAGGATGTGGATTGGCCAGGAGGCAGACGCATTATGACAGGTGTATAGTAGTTTAGACATGAATTACTTTTACATAATTTGTGACATCTTTGGCTTTCATGACTTAGCCTGATTCGTCAGAACGGGATCCTAATATTTTAAAGAATGCATACATATAAACGCATGCATTGGCTGTTGTACACCTCATTACCCATGTTTTCGCCATTACGTTTTAAATGTTGTTTATTTCTTTAAGCTCGAAATGGCTCGACTTTTTCAGAAAATGTTTAATGCAGTTGTCAGTGTCAACGCCAGATAATTTTTTATCTGACCTAGGACTTCTGGTTGTGCTTGTCGATTTTTAAACACAATGACTGACAAAATAAATGAGATGTAAGTACCACGAAATGAGGATCTTTGATTCTAATAACAATATGGTAATTATGTAAAAGACAGAATTTTGAAAAAGCTAGCTATAGCTTCAGTTTACATTCCAAGAGTTAATTAAGAAAATGATATGGTCACACGGAGTCATCAGTGTAACTCTATCTAAAGGATTGCTGCACAAATGAAACAGGAGTGCATGCGTGTGCATATGTGCATTGCAAAACCTTCTTCCTGCAACGAGGAACAAGTGAGAATGTAGTGTAACTGCACACTGGGCCGACAATGTCTTTGCTAATGTGTGAGAAACCAGAATACAGGCAACAGTTTCTGCCTCAGTCACTTTTTTTACTGGATGAAGAAGTTAATTAAATGAGCAAATAGAGGATGAAAAGACAGACAAATGGAGGCGAAGTCAGGAAGGACTGAGGGGTGATTGTTAACAGGACATCTGACACAAGCTTGTTTCTCTCTGGGAGAAGGCAGGAGGAAGGAGGAGATAGCAGGCATAAGTACTTGACCTTCCACTTGTCTGACTGCACAAACCCAAATGCGCAGGAACAAAAGTCTAACAAACATGTGCACATGCACTACAGAACAACCGCATACATATGCAAACATGCATTGTTTTTGTGGAAACAAGTTCCTAGAGAGCTGAGGGAAAGCGTGTTAGTGCAAACAACATGGCTGGCAGGGTGCTGATACATTAGAGACGGAGACCAGAAGATGACATCACTGTCCCGCTTGTGGGCTGTAATTGTGGCAGAACCTTTCTTGTATACATGCACACACACACACACAAACTTGTGCATGCAGTTGAAAATATATATAGGCAAGAATGCATGCCTCCGTACACACAAACTCTACACACTGTTATATGCACACAGGCATGAGTGCGTGCTCACACACACAGCCTCACAGTGTCTCTGGGAGTATGCAGCGAGCGCCTGAGCCTGCTGCATACGTGGCCCCATGCATAAACAATGTGCCCTGAGAGACAGTGGAGTGATACTATGGCCCTTAGCACAACTCCCATGAGCCTCTCTGCCCCCTCCATAACCACCACAAGCCTCTCTTTATCACTCTCTCTCTTTCACTTTCACTTACACACTCTCCTCCACACACACACACACACACACACAACCACACACACGAACAGTAAGAATATATGAGAATATAATGAGAAGGAGCGAGGGACACATGCATAAAAATGTAGCATGCATACACACACATTCATGTTCACTGACAAACAAGCGCAAAGATAGGTGGGTACTGAGTGCACACAAACATATAAATAAACACACACAGGCACAAACAACATTCAGGAACATAAGAGAAGCAGCTGTGTGGGGTCCCTTGGTGAGATTACCTCTCGATATCAGAGGATACCTGCTGTACATGTACTCAAAGATTACACCGGTGTGATTGTACAGCAAGTGCTGACTTATATCATTGAGACAAAACTGAGATGCACCAAGCACAAGTAAGTAAATGCCCTTCACCAATTAATTACATTTTTTTTTTTAATTAATTTGCAGTCTGACATAACAGCATAATAAAGATGTTTAGGACCACATCACATTGGCCACACTTGTTTCACTTGTGCTTTTGTAAACATCTGGTCCCAGGTGTGCACTTTGTGGTATAAAAAAAAAATCCGTTTTGTGCAGAGGAGGACATGAAAATTAAATTTCCATCAGTTTCTTTGGAATAAATAGGAAATGGACGTTAGAATTAACAGCACGGCTGCAAGACAGACAAAAAATTACCGACCAAAAATAACTGCACTGGGAAGTAAAACTAGCGCTTTGTGGGTTAAAAATAATAGCACAAGGACACACTCGCATAAAAAAGCAGATGCAAAAACTACAAAATACTGTCATCTGAGCACACGTGTGAGAATTGTGGAATCAGTATTTTGGCTGTAAGTCAACACGTTCAAGAATGAGGGCAACCGAGGTGAGGACGATATATTCAGAGGTAAATTAAAAATGGAAATGTAAGAAGCAGGTGAACAGAGGCAGAAAAAAAAGGGAGCAAAGGAGAAAGAAAGACTGAGTGAGCTGGCGAAGCAAAGAGGAATGTACTCAGTATTACGAGGGAGATAATTGAGATATCCAACTCCTGACAAAATGTGCTATTTCACTGGTGCTGGGGAAAACACAGAAGAAGGGCGGGGAGGAGGGGATAGTGGGGTGTGTGTGGGGAAGAAGAGATAGAAGTGAGGGATGGTGAAAGAAGAGAAAAGAAGAGAGAGGGAAGTCTAGAGGGAGGTGACAGTGGTGTATGTGGCTGTGCTGTCTGTCTGACCTGATTGCAAATAAGCAAGGAGCTCCACCGTGCCCCAGAAGCACTTCCTCATGCACACAACTCGTCTTTCTCACGAACACACACCCCCTTTCCCTTTAATAAGACTGCTTAATGGTGGTTGTACAAACACATACACTCACACACCAAAACAGTAAAACATGTGCATGTGTGTCTGCATGTCCACACGTGTGCCAACGTATTTATGGTTGTGTGTGTGTGTGTGTGTGTGTGTGTGTGTGTGTGTGTGTGTGTGTGTGTGTGTGTGTGTGTGTGTGTGTGTGTGTGCGCACATCCATGGATACATGTAACTGGCAAGGAAGGGGACAAAGAGGAGGAGTGTGAAAAGTGGAGAGGGTTGCTGTAGTGAGACAGCAAGGAAAGGGGGAGAGTGAGGGAGCAGAGGAGGGAGGGGCGATGGTGGGTTTCCGAGATGCATTTGCAATTTAAAACACGATTTGGTATAATGAAAATGTAAAGCAGTGGTTTTATTTTATTCAGTGTGGCAGGTTCAGATTCCCAGAGAAGCTCCACTTGAGCAATCAGTCCATTAATAATTGAATTTTGTTCGGGAGTCGTGCGCGTTTGTGTACGAGAGTATATGAGTGTGAGCACAGGCGCGCGACACATGTATACACAGGTGCGTGTCATGACAGTGTTAATGTGCGTGCTACAAACCTCTCTTCTCTTTCCAGCTGCTGACCCTAATATGAAGCAGCCAATTAGATATCTTTATTTAATTGCTGGGCGACTCGTCCTTGCTACACACCGCCACACTCTGCCAAAGACTAGCGCTGTAGCACTGGGGCAAGGCCAAGGACACACACACACACACACACAAACACACATGTGCACACAAACACACACACACACGCATATGCTCATGAGCACACTCTTTGTAGATACATGCGTACACTACTGCGAAAATTCCCTGATATTTCCCAGAGGAAAATGTCTTCCAGTAAATGAACTATTTTAACTTAATAAGAACCTGCTTTGATATCAGTGGCCAAAATGAAAACATGTACAGTGTAACAAACTGTGCGATACAAAGATGAAGAGATTTGCAGGGAAATGCCAGCCCTGTCTTGTCCTTCATCCCTCTCTCCTCATTTGCTGCCTCTTTCCTCTCTTTAGGGCCTAACGTCTTGCCATCTCTCCTCTCCTCTCTGGTCAAAATCAGGTCTCTCTCTTCTCCCTCCCTTCCTAGTCTCCCTCACTCCCTGTCTCCCTCTCCCTCTCTCTCGCCCTCTCTCCCACTCCCTGGCTGTCAGAGAATATCAGATCGGTAGTTAGATCCATTGCTGAGGCCAAGCTGGCCTCTTCGCTCTCAGCACTCTACCACAACACATCATTACAGCTGACAGCAGGACTTCACAATGCACCGAATATGCACACACACACATGAAAGTGTTGATACACACACACACACACACACACACATACATGCCTGGTTACGTTTATGTGCGTGTTCTTCTTCGCCCTGTTGGTCTCACACAAACACAAACCTACTGTTACAAAGTGTGACTTCTCCACACGTTTGATCACAGTTGCGCTATAAAGACTGTACAACTTTTCTGCATGATGCATTCACTAACACAGCTGTTTTTTTTATTGAGTTTTTTATTCTTTATATAGATTGCTTGGAAAGGTTTCATAAAACTGCGATTTAAAATGAAGTGTGGAGAAGTGGGAGGTGGGGGATGCCACTTCCAAAACCAACAGCAGCAATATTACCAGTGCGGGTGGGAGGAGTTAGCCTCTGTATAATACTTCCAAGGAGAGGAATAGTCCCCTCTTATAAGCCGTAAGGGGCAACTAGTATGTGTGTATGCCTGTGTGGGTGGATGTGTTTCTTTAAACCAGGCTAGGAACTTTAAAGCTTCAGCTAAAGTGAACTATATGCGCTCGCACACACACCCCTGTGAATACACACAACCATCTAGTAAAACAACAAATCAAACACTTTGCCCACTTTGATCGGCTACCTGAAAACAAGTCAGCTGGGGGAGCGGGGGGGTGTTGAAAGGTGGGCCTGGAGTGCTGGGGTGGGGGGTGGATATGGGCAGAGAACTACAGAACAGATTCAAGATATGGTAGCCCCCCCACCTCCCGCCACAAAAAAATAAATAAAATTGCCCACTTCCCTCCCCTCTGGTAAGATGACAAGAGGAGAGTAGAGGGAAAAACAAAACACACTAATCTTCTGGCTTCACAGGAAGCCACAAAGCATCATTTACACAGCGGAGTTAACAGGAGAGCACCAGGCTTCCTGATTTGCAGCGAGCAGCCTTGTTCTAGATAGAGATATTCAGACTGTCAGTATAAACTGCTTCTGTTTTCGTTTTGCATTTATTTCAATGCCAGACTCAGGGCATAAATTTTTCATCACCTGCTAAGCTATGAATAAAAGATTAAAAAAGGAACTGAGAGGGGAGTGGAGGGAAGGGAGGGACAGAGCAAGAGCAAAAGAAAGAGAAGGGGAGAGAGAGAGAGGGGGAGAGAGAGAGACGGAGAAGGAGAAGAGGAAGACGAGGAGAGGTACAAAAAGTCTAACAGATGTGGCGCATGTGGGTGCAACGTGCATGCACTGTGTGCATAGTGAGAAGGTCTCCCTCTCCCTTTTCTCCTTGCCCCTACCTGCCCAGCTCCCCACCCCTCGTGCACCACAATCCCAATATACTTCTAGGAGGAAAGCAGTGGCTACGGTGCAGGGTAAAGATGCTATAATGAGCGGGAGGCAGAGGAGCATCTCACCTTGGCTTTTTATAGGATTACCTGAGAGGTGAACTCTCTGCTATGAGAGGATTCATCAGTACATCCTCTTGCTCTTGCTCTCACTCTCACTCTCTCTCGGTCTGTCTCCCACTATCTCTCTCTGCCCTCAGCGATCTTTGACAGGCAGGGCGAGAGTGAGATGTCGAAGAGCTGCTGGAAAATTCTCTGCAATACAGAGCTGACAGGTTCAGGTGTGGGTTAAAGTAGGGAGAAAAAGAGAGGGATGGAGGAAAGGATGGGAAAATGCACAGATAGGGAAGGAGTGCACCTGAGCTCCTTGGTCTGTAATTCCTGCTCTCTTCCTGTTGAGCTGAGTTTATGAACCTCTGCCTTCTCTCTCATATGGCACATGACTGTTAAATCTGTATATACCTCACACCATTAGCTCCAGCAGGCTCTAACCACGGCAGTATGCCACCTTTATCATATGGATGTCACTTGCATACTAAATGAGAATCCTGAGTTTAAGTTACAGATAATAAAAAAGGATATTAAAAAAACATGAACAGAATGGATTTCTAGGCATTAAAACTCCACATATTCAGATTTATTTTCTGTTTCAGTAACAGGAAGTAGTTCACATTGGAGTAGATCAGCAAATTAACGTATGCTTTTTCTTTAAAAACAAAAACACCGGGAGTGACCCATCACTTGTTAAGCAGAATCACTGCCTGCAAAATATCTTTGTACTGTGTGTTTTAACGCTGATTATGAAAGACATGCAAAAGTGCACACAAAGATGCTTATACCATTTAACCTAATCAAATAGGGTGTAGTCTAAGGACACAGGTACAAGGATTCAACGCAGCAAAAACAGAGAATCTACTTTCTGTCAAGCAATGATTTTGTGTTTATATGTGTGCATATGTCTGTACTTCATATAGTTGTAGATGCTCAAGTCTGCATGGAATAAGGGTGATCCACACTCAAGACACCTGTTCAAAATAACCACTTACATAGATGAGCAGTCACAGCACACCCACACTCGTACATATATACATAAATAAGCATAAAGATGCAGCCGTATGACCTTGTCTAAACATTAATGCCGGACACTGCTGAAATATATGCACTACACGAGGAGACAGAAGAAGAACAGCCACAAGCGTGTAGGCTTAAATACACATGCATGTGTGTTTATGAATTCATATGCAAGCACACACACACACACACGCATGCTCACCAATACATCTCAAAAGACAGGCAGGGCTCTCAAAGAGTGCAGCCCTCCACAAAGCTCCGTCTCTAAATTTTAACGACAGTGATCCGGAGCCGCACAAAATTTTAATGGTTTCTTTCTTCGCCCGTGCTGCACCTTTCCATCAAGTTTCATGCAGTTCCTCAGATTCTACATAATCTCACTGACAGAAAGACAAACAGACAAATGGCAGTAGGAAAAGCACACCTTATCCTTCCACCTTAGTGAAGGAAGTATATAGAAAGCCAGAAGGTTGTACATATGTTGGTACAGGCTGAAATTCATCTCTGTTAGAGTACAGGTAATATATCCCACCAGGACCAGCGTTCCTTTTAGCAATTTAAAATAATTATTATGAGACCTGACGCTAGACTTCAGCCCTAGCCTTCTGCATTAAAATGAGGCTGTGTGTTTAAGCGCGTGTGCAGGTGTGCTCGCCTGCATTTTAGTGTTACTTACTTATGATGGGAACAGAACAAACTGCCCTCCAAATCCTCCTGATCCTCTGTTGTTGTTATGCTTAACACCATTCAAAACTCTGATATTTCCACTACAATGGCCTTAAAAACTGGAAATACTAGCTTGACAGCAGAAACACTGCAGTTTTACAAAAATTACAGTGATGTCTCGTGGAGTGGTGACATCAACCGTCAAAACAATAAATTTAAGCGGAAGTACAATATCACATATTTGTCTCACTGTTTTACATGTACGTGTGCTCATCATGATAATGACACTGCAAATCAGTGAGCATTCATCCAAAATTCACAGGCTCGTCACAACTTATGAGTTTCTTTGACAGGTAGATCACTTTTAAATGGGGTGTGGAAGGTGAATAAAACGTACAACAAAAATTTAAAAAAAAATATGTATATATATATCAAGGAGTGGGTGAATACAAGAAAAATGCGCTATCAATTCTGCATAGTGATTGACAATGCCCTGTTGATGATAATGTTAACCTAGTGTGTGACAGAGCTGCTGATTAAACATGACTTTTTCAGAATTCCATCAGCACAATATATTGATTAAGAAGTTTTATTTTCCCAAGTTTTAAAAAAATTAAAATATATTTTTAAAGCTGACTGTGTGAAAGTTGGATTAAAACTTACAGAGGGGTTCTGCTCTGTAATTTGCCCCTCACACCTCCTACTCTTTCCCCCCCCATGTCATTTTCTCACATAATCACATTTCCATCTCACCTCTGTTTCTTTGAATCCCTATATCATTCTCCTTCTTGCCCCTTTTTCCTCAGCTCCTTGGCACCTACTGTCACCCTCTATCTCCTCTATCTGAATATGATCATTTTCATACTCCTTTACCGTGATTGCCCTTCCCTTCCTGCTCCAACATTTTCTTCTCACAGTCGGGAAGAAGGGTGAAGGCCATGCCAGGAAAAGTTGGCATCAACCTGTCACCCTATCATCCCTACTTCCTCCTTCTGCTAGCCCGCTTAATCAAATAACCCCCCCTCACGTATGCACACAGAATCCCATTTCTCAATCAGCTTCCCTCTCTATGCTCGCGTTCTGACCCCTCGTCTTCTCTGTTGCTTAACCTTGTTCCATTTGCTCTCTGCCAACTTTCCAGACTCAGTTGTCTGTGTCTGAATGTTTGACAATGTGAACTACAACACTCAAGGCAACAACGACCGGGGTTGCCGTTTCATCGTGATTAAATTTCCCTCCTAATTTCTGCTTCCTTCCTGTGTGCCCGCTTGCCCACGCTCCAAATGTCAACAGGATTGGGGCACATGGAGTGGCATCTGGTGCCACATCACCCAACGCACATGGATACAAAAAACCTCACAGCACGGCGAGTTAACCTGGAGCATCGCCAAGCCAGCAGCTACTTGCTAGCTAAGTGCCACAGCGCCAGTCAAGTGCCCGTTCGGCTTTGTGCCCACCCGCATCACTGCATCACTCACACACATACACACACTGGCACTTTCAACCCCCAGTGGCACTAGGAGAAGACAAGGAGACAGAAGGGCTTTGCCTTGCTGAGCCGCTTCCTGCCCCCACACATACTGTACAGCTCCCTACCTAACCCCAGAGCCATACTGCATCTCCATACCCTCAGTAGCTGTCTGGTAGTGTGAGTTACACACAAAGTGTGTGGTATGTTGCAGCAGAGTTTCCCCTGCTCTCCCTCTTCTTCTCATACACACACCACAAAGTGTAACCTTCTGCATGTCACATGCATACGGTCATACAGATACACACTCATACAAACTACCACTCCCACAACTAACTTAAAATACATACACATTGCAGTGGATTCACCCCCACACTTGCACACACTAACGCACACCCACACAGAGCTCTTCTTTGATACATCTGAATCATCTCAGATGGTACCATTAGAGGCTGGGGGCCGGCCTTCCAAGTACAGTGTTCCTCTGAGCTATTACTGGCTTCCCAAGGTTCATGTGGATAGGGCTTTTTCACCAGAAAACACTTAATAACGTGTGAGCATGTTCACACAGACACACACATACAGTATTAGTGCTCACACTGTCCATTTAGTTTTGTTAGACACAAATAGGAGTTGTGCTGCTTAAATACAAGGACACCAAAGATAGAGATCATACCTGTGTGAAAGGAAAGGAGAGGAGAAAAAGAGGGATAGAAACACAGATGGGAAGGGGAGGGGTGAAACAGGTAACCATCAATGCCGACCTTGAGTACAGCCTTCTCCATTGAGGTAAAGTTGCACTGAAATGAATGCATGCGTTACAGCCCCGTGGATGATACGGGGGTAAGCACAAGAAGAAAACATTTTAATTAGCTGATCAATAATTTTCAGGTTCTTGTAAAACACCACTGCATCAGATTTACATTCAGAGATTCGGGGAAGTCATTTTTTTTCTTTACCTACCAGGCTTTCCTCAGCCTGTCTCTGTGCAGATTAGAGTTGACTGTCAATTACAGTCTTTCTCCAAACGCATATGACAGTGCGAAGCAGGCCCAAATAAAACACATCAGGCTTTTCAAATAGGCTGGTTCAAGACCACTGAGCAGCCAACAGTGACAGCCAGCTAGCCAGCCAGCCAACTCCATATACATCCATAGCTGTGAAAAGAGCTTAAGGAAGCAAGAAAGCTAGCCATGCAGCCTGAGCCCAACATATGTTCTATTCCAATCCATGTCACTCCTCATTTGCCTGTTCCTCTTCCTTGATCTCGGTGGCTCCCTCATTCCCCACATTCTTGTGTCTGCATTTGTTGTAATGATATAGCCTCTTTCTCTCTCTCTTCTCTCTATGACTTGGCAGCGT
The DNA here is from genome assembly GCF_963576455.1 of Neolamprologus multifasciatus. Classification (NCBI taxonomy): domain Eukaryota; kingdom Metazoa; phylum Chordata; class Actinopteri; order Cichliformes; family Cichlidae; genus Neolamprologus; species Neolamprologus multifasciatus. The sequence continues at coordinate 22,269,646 of NC_140450.1, forward strand.
TAAACTGGCTCTTACACGACATTAACATTTAATCTGAACAGCCACTTTTGTCCAGTCTTACTTTTGCATTTCGCATTGACAGAACAAGGAAGCAACATTAATTAATTAGGGAAAGGAGGAGAAAGAATATCATTATAACATACGCGCAATTCATTTGAGTTAGTTTTGAAGCTATATGCATATGAAAATGGACACAAAGACGGGCAAAAAATGGTCCTTGAAAAGACTAAATAGGAAACTGTTGGATTATTTGTGGAGGAGAAACCTCACGCTATTTGTTTCATTCTATTCATTCTATTGAGTGAGATAATCAGAGTGATTATTTAATGCAAGAGAGCACAGAGGCTCATATGGCGCCTGTCTGTAATGATGTCAACACATGGAAAGCAACAGCGCAGCTTTTTTTTTTCACCTTCACATTAAGTGATGCATTGTATGTTTATTGAACCAGAATGTGCATACGGTTTGGTTATGGCGGCAGACAGGTGCGATGTGCATGTGTGTGTGTTTCACTTGGGTGTGCACCAGTATACACATGCAGATGTGCAAGTTAGTGTGCCTGGTGAAAGAAGCCCGCTCATGGAGTTGCTGCTGTTTAAGTGGGTAAGTCTGAACCTTGAGTCTATGTAGCCACTTTCACACTGTGAACACAGGCTGAGGGGTGAAAGAGAGTTCATTAAGGGATTTAAAGGCACCTGAAGTTCATTTGTCTCCCTAAAGCATCAAAACAGGATAATAAGACAGGAGGAAGAGGGAAATGGTAAAAGCAAGTCATATCTTTGTTTTTGCTTCTCTTTAACAATCGTCCCCTTTAAAATACCAAAGTCCTTTCATCCCTATCTCCTTCTTGTCACTAAGTTTTAGAATAAGACACTATTTAATATGTTCCAGTATCAAGGTTCATGCAGGGCAAACCTGTCTACTAGCACAATGTAGTGCAGATAAGGAAAATAAAATTGCTCCTGAGAAAGTATTTCAATTTAAACCATGACTCACCGTCATTCCTTTTAATATTATGTGCATTGTGTTTACCACCTCAGGATTTTAAGGCATTGTACATGTAGGTTATGAGTGATAGTATTCTTCTAGTTAATAGTTTAATTGTTATTTAACTTGTCCTCTGTTAAAATTACATACGCTGATAGTGTAATATCTGTGCAGATTTTTAAGAATTTGACCTGCACCTGAAAATTTGCCACTGTCTGCATCTACCCATTGCATAATTAATAGAGCTTAACTCTCATCTTTTAGTTTCTGTCCCTGGCTTCCCTTAGTCAATGTACTTTAGTACCTGTGTGCACACTCCTGCCCCTGCATTACACACGGCCGGTGCTAAGGCTAATAAATATACACTTATAATCCTGCTGCTGGTGTCATCCAAGTGTCACTCCTAGACATAAGGCAGGTTGACAGTGGGGCGTCGCTTGCAGGGCGTTTGTGATTGTGTGCATTTGTGCGTGTGTGTATGTGTGTGTTCAATTTATCTTTGCATGAATGAACGCACGGCTCCATATTAACCTGAGTGTGTGTGTGAATGTTTGTGTGTATTCTTGCATGTGCACGTCTGTGGGACTGATTAAGACACACTCTGGGATGGGACACCTGGTCTTAGTGGGAAAATGGGCCGTGGGCCACAAGGGCAAGAGGGTAGGCAAAGAAAGAAAGACGGGGGAGGCAGAAGGGAGGCAAGGTGAGCAACAGGGAAACACTATTATCCACTTCCGCGCCAAAAGGATTTTTAATTTAGTCACGGTCAGATTAGACCACCTATGCCACATGGCATGGATATGGGGACATATTGGTGCCAAGCTATTAGATAACACAGAGTAGGCAAATGTGACATCACACAAATAGATATATTGGTTGAACACATACATGCAAGCTCGTAGGAAGCAGAAAAAAAATCTATTTGTGCATTAAAGACATTAGTTTATTACATCCAGCTGGCACAGTCTTTACTATCAAAGCCAACACAGAATATATTGTCCACAAAACATTAAACTGATATTATATCCTTATGATTCATTCCTTTATCCTTTTATTTTATGAACACTTGCTTTTTGTCTCAAAAAATAAAGCAGGTCCCCATAATATGAACGTGTGAACAGATTCATGTCCTCACAACGTTAGTAATCCAACTGCACATACACCCTCACACAAACCTGAGCACACACAAACCCAAGTCACATCAACAGCAAATTAAAAAAAGAAGAAGCCTAAGGCAGCTTGCAAGAATGCAGTAACAAAGCTAAGCAGTAATGGCAGTTTTCTTGGTGTCTGCTTAGGCTTAAAGTAATTGCTGCATGTCTGTCATTGCCAGCGAAGGCGAAGAAAATGTCTTCCTCAGCTGCTCTCCTGCCTGTTTTGTTCGCTGCACTTGTGTAAAGTGGGAGAAAATAAGTGTCACTCAATGAATGCAGCTATTCTTCCCATGACAGCTTCATATCTGTGAGTTGGGGGAGGCCACCCCAAAATCCTCCTTTCTACTGGTAACGCCTTTGACAGGGTGCTAAAAAAAAAGAAAAAGAAGGCCCCGCCTCTTTGTCCAAGCATGGTTAGGCACACACACACACACACACACACACACACACACACACACACACACACACACACACACATATAGACATGCATACACACCTAGATCCCGCTCTAATAAGTTTTTACACACCCACTCAATAACATGCAAGGGCACACATTCACACACACTCACAAACTCACACACGGACAAATGCACTGAGAGAGCAGTGAAGGGTGTCTGAGCTGAGTGAATAGATGCCCTTTTTAACCCTACTCAGCAAGCGTTCCTGTGTTAATACAGCTGATCAGATGGCTGAAAGAGACACAGGACGAAAGAGTGAGAGTGACAGAGAGCAAGGCAGTAATGGAGATAGTGACGAAGAGCAGCAAGCAGTGTAAAAGGACTTTCCTGAATTTTTACAACTACACCTGTCTATCTGCCCATCTGTGTGACCTACACTTACCTTTAAAGTCCTCTGCCCTAACCTTCGCCAGACAAATGAGTCAGCTGCTACTGTAACAAGCACAGGGCCAGGGATCTTCAAGTCTATTAAGAAAAGTGGCGAAGATGTCCCCCAAAACACACGTACATATGCCATCGAGCTGAACAATGCAGTGTCAGGCTTTTAGGTCACACAGACCACAGACGTTGGCTGAGGATCCTCTGGCAACCTCTGGTCTATACGGAACAATGTGTGTTTTAAGTACAAGTACTTAAGTAGAATTTTCAGGTATCTGTGCATTATTTAAGTGTATTCTTGAGACAAAATTGTACTTCTAATTGCTACAGTAGGGTTTAGAAATCAGGCATACACCTCATGTGACTCTAGGTGGCTTTATCTGTATTTTTATCTGTACTTCTGTTTAGGTGAAGAATTTATATACTTTTGCCACCACTGGTATTCACAAACAGGGTGCTGTACTAGAAACATCCTTGTAATTGATTCCCATCAGATTTATGCCATTCCTCATAGTTTGCAAATATTCTCCAACTACTAGCCAAACAGTAGAGAAATATAAAAAAAAATTGACCAAATTGGCTAAGCTTGTGGGACTTGGCCTTAGTTGAGTTACCTCATGACATATACATCTATGTACAAATGGTTCTGTAACCTCATGGAAATCACCTGCCTATGTGGCTGGACATTGATCCTCTGGTGGTGTCCGGCAGCGTGAGGCAATCAAGCTTTTACAGTGAATCCTTTTGGCCCTGGAGAGGCCTCTGTGAATAAAGCCTTTTTTGTTGACCTTGTGGATGTTTGATCACATCGGGACCAGCAGGTTAGAGATGGCTCAATACTTGGGCTCTCTGTCTTTTATTTCACTAATGTTAGTTTTGTTAGTTTTTAATGTGGGGAAGGGCCTGCTGTAAAAAAGAAACTCAATTTTATTTATTTCATTGATTGGGGCAGGTGTAGAATTCATTACTTGTTTGTCCCTAAACACCTTAAAAAAACAACTTAAAACACCACAAATTTAGACCAAGTTCTTTAGTATTACTTTTACAAAACTGTGACAGTTACAAATGTCTTTTACAATCCAGGTCACTTGCTGGCCTACTCTACATCTTCTTTAAAAATAGGAAAATAAGGTGTCAGTTCTCAAGATGCATTGGACATATTTGCTTAATGATGATAACATTTACAATTTTTCGGAAAAGTTTCTTTTTACAACTCCAAAGATTGTGACTTGACCTCCTCAGCAGACTACCGGGCACCTGACCACTATGCTCTACTGTACTGCAGAGGCACCCTCGCTTATGGTGCAATTCCTTTAATATTTCAAACACCAATAAAATATTCATATATTATACTGGGATTACGAGAAGAGGAAGTAAGGGATGAGGCTGAAGTGAGCAAGTAATGAAGGGAAGCTCTGTCAGATGGGCTTTAGGAGGGACACAAAGCAAGATTGTGAATACGCTGGGTATATTTGTTGGGTTTTTGTTTTTTTTTACTTCCCTGATCCATACAGTGTAATAATTTTGACACTTTACAGACTGAAGATAATTCACATAAATGCTCACATGGCATTATTAATGCATAATAATAACTTTACCAACTAATAAGCAAGATCATTCAAAAGTATGTTTCCAAACATGTCACCTGTGTTTGCTGAAGCAAGGCCCGCCAAATGAAAACTTGGGAGTAGCCGTGGCTGGTCTTTGATATTACATGAAATTCCTGTGTATTGTATAAATCTCAGTGGAAGAGCGAGTGAGCACAAGTGGGAAAGACAGAGAGACCCCTGCGGCTCACACTTGGTGTGTATGTTACGCTCTATTAAATTAGCATGACTCCAATATTAAAATAATAACATTTACCTCCACAATAAATGCTTTGGGTTCCAAAATCAATATCTCTATCCTATAATGCCAAAGTATCATTACAAGTAATAAGAGCAAAGTTGTTGCATTATATTGAGCATTTAAAAAAACTCAGAAGGGCATGCACGTAATATAGATTAAATAATTTCATTTGAAATGTCACAGATTCCCACCATAAGTGTTAATGGAGTTACAGTGTTAATGCACTTTTTCTCTCTCTTTTGGTTCTATGACACAGAAAGAAAAAGCAACACAATGTTAATGATAACGCAATGAATACAAATATAATAAGTACCTACTCTTTGCCTTTATACACTGCTGCCATTAGCCAAACACTTTTTTTCCCATTTAAGTTTTAACAAAACTGTTGTGTAAAGGTTTACCTTATAGTTACTGTAATTGTTCGATAGGAGTATCATTTGAAAGCACAATGAGACTAACCAAGGCACCAAAGACTCTTTCTCCCTGCATCCACAAAGTAAACCTATTAGTACTCAAAGAATAGTCAACACATAAAATCAGGGTGGGGAGAGAGTCATTGATTTAGGGATATAGAGGACAGATGAATTAGTGGACCTAGAAAAAAAGGGCACAAAATGTTGGAGTGGAGTGATGATTGTATCATCTTTGAGTTGATAGAGTCGAGTCTAAAGGTGAGAACAGAATGACACGGAACTGTACAGCCGAATTGTGAAGGCTCCCGTCATGCTGTCTATGGCCTTATTGGATGAGCCACTCTCAAGGTACTCAGTCTCCATTCAGCGAATGAATCAATAGCTCCTGATTAGATTTTGGGGGGTTACTATGCTGTTTTTGTTTGTTGTGACATCCTCCCTCGCTTTGTGAGGTCTCTGTGCTCCTGCTTGACAAAGGCACCACCTCCTCTGATGGAGGAAGAGAGAAATGGGGAGACAGGAACTGGGGGAGGGGGATCATTGAAAGGGGCCGTCAAGGCTGTTTCTTCTCATTTCTTGTTATGTTGCGCTCCGTGTTGCTGTTGTGTGCAGGCGTAAATGTAAGCATTTATGTTTTCCTGGATCAGTCTTTGGCGATATAAAACATTTGTAGTCATACAGCCCTCACTGAGCTTTTGTTAAATACGTAACAGCAGCGAGTACATGTCTTATGAGACGACGTGTTCTAAAAATGAAAACGGATTCATTTTTTTTCTGTGAATGTCTAATGCTGGACATCCCTGTTACTATTAGTCCTCATTTTGTCCCAGCACCTCATTCTATTCAGTGGAGGAATTGGGAAGAGAAACATAAAGGGGAAAAATAGAAGAAAGCATTTCCAAGTGATGAAGACTCTCAAGTTTCCAAGTACTCAATATACCAGAAAATACATATCAGAAAGACATCCTGTCCTGTCCTAACTGAAACGGTGGAACTGGAAATGAACTACCCCTCACACATCCTCCGCGTGAGACGCATGAAAAACTTTTACTGCTTGGTCCAATTACAAGGTAAAACATTCAGTAGCTGAAATGTATAGCTAGAAATGTTTACAAGAAACTCTTTGAGAAAATACATCCCAATGCATTACAGCCAGGGCAAGGCCAAGCCTTATAGCCATCAAAAGTAAAATCCCCATGTGATAAGGAGCTGAAAGAATCCGATAAGCTGCAAATCTAAACAGGGCCAAAGCATCTGCCTTAATAATAAATGTGCCATGCTAAAAGGTTACTTGAACTGCCGAATTCAAATTTAATTGAGGCTATGTGTTGAATAATTAATCCTTTTCCCAGGGAACACAAGGCACACTGGACAAGCCAATGCTTAGAGCCTAGAGAGACACAGAGGGAGAGGGAGAGAAACAGAAGCAAAGATGGAGGGAGCACTGTAAGGAGTGCGGCACCAGCCCACGCCACCATTCCTTGAACTCTGCCAGAATGCGACCCACTATACAATACAGCCAGGGCATGATGTCATATGCTATATCATCACCCTGGTAACCAGCCTACATGCGGAAGGGAATAAAGAACAACAGAGCGCAAACAGGAGGATATAAAAAAGGGTAAACTCCCCGAAAAACAAACAAACAAAAAGACCAATGAATCAAAGCATTACCGGGAAAAAAGAAAAGCACCCTGAGATGATGTTTGGTAGTTTTGTCGTTATTTTCGTTGTTGTTGGGGTACAAAGGCAGCATAAAGAGGAACGTTTAGCGTCTGTCTTTAATGTTTTTATCAGTTTGCCCCGCTCTCATTCTCCTCCTCCTCCTCCTTCGTCTGTACGTATTTCAGTTGGAGGTGTCTCCTCAGATCTGTGCCTTTTAATGCTGACTGCCACAAATCTTTTGAGGCAGACTACAAAAGCAAGCTGGTAGTAAACTTTTCCCCCTGAAGGAGAAAGAGAGAAGTGCTGTTTGGGATAGCTCTACTCTGAGGGAATCTCTTACCCAACACGGGCTGATCTAAGGGTCACACTAGCCCTCCTCTGCCCTCACCAAGCCTTCAAACATGGACACACCTGCAGCAGTACGAAGGTCTGCGTGGGTTTGGTGTGGTTACGTGTCAGCTTATATTATTTACTCCAGATGAATAAGCAAGGGGACCTTAATGTATTGTTAAGGTGACTTGCAGTGCAGCACACTGCATATGTAAACACAATATTGTGCATAATCACAGTTGTTTTATTGCAATCAGGTCACACTGCAGTCTTTGGCCCCCAACAGCCGCAGCAGCCCCCCCAAAAACACACGCACACACCCCCTTTGCTTTTTCCCATCAGTCCTCTCTGGGTATAAGGCAGCTACTCTCCATTGTTGATCTGACTCTGGGATCTACATTGCTGAGGTGGCGGATTGTGGCAGAGAGATGCCTCTGTCAGGAACGTGCTTATCCTTTCGCTCTAGCCACCCTCTTATACATAAAATATCAAACATCTGAGGGACAATATGCTGACCTGCTTTGACCTCCACACATGCACACACGCACAAAAGTAACACACCCATCCATTTGCACACAGACGCGCAAACACACACACACACACACACTCTGGAAAACAGAGACACACACACACACAGATGCTGGCATACAGTGACACGCACACACACAAACGCTCAGAGAGCTCAAGTCAGCTCACATCCCCCACTTGTACGTGCCTTGACTTTTTTCCATCACCGCCGTATCCCTCAGATGATGTATTTGCGACATCTGGCGGCACTCGCTATATTCATGGGCACTGCGATACAACGCTTGTAGGAGGGAGAGAGAGGGAGAGTGCTAGAGAGAGAGAAAAAGCTATGGCTGCCCGGGATGGCAAAGCAACAGAGGGAAAGAAAAGGGGGGAAAAAGAGCAGGGTAGAGTGAGGGAATCAGGGGGACATAGACGGACGGATCCATTGGCAAATCCCTCGTGAGCTGTAGAGCCACAAGCACCTCAAAACTCCACAGCAAAAAGGCTTGGGTACCCCCTAGTGGGCGCCTGGTGGCAATTGGGGCGTTTTGGGTTTGTGTGTGGTGGTGCTGGTGCTGGGGGGGGGGGGGGATTTTGCTATGAATCCATCAGGGTCAGAGGTCAGGCTTCTTGAGTTGCAGTGACATCATGACAATGGGACACTTCTAGGGCCTCGAAACACAAGCTGATCCATTCTGCTGAGCTAAGGCTCCAGGCCCCTCTTTTCCCACACATTCACACCCTGTGTCAGACGGTGAAAGAGGGAAAGAGCGAGAGAGCAGAGGGGTAAATATGTAGGCCTCACCCCTAGATCCCCCACCCTTTCACCCACATCTCTTTTCTCTCTCTCTCTCTTCCTTTCAGTAGCTAGATTAAAAGCGATGGCTTAATTCTGTCTAATTATCTACCCTTACCCTCTCCCAGCTTCCTCCCCCTCTTTAATCTCCCTCTCCCTATATCTCAGTGTGTGGATACTAATTAGCTGACGTGAAATGCATCTACTATACAAATAGCATGCACAATTATGTGAAAAAAAAATATATATATATATATAGTCCTGCCTTTTTAAAAACATTACATATCTGTACAACCCTTGTGATCCTTAAATGTTTCTTTCATCTGTTGAGGCAGTACAGAAACACCCCCCCCCCCCCCCCCCCCCCCCCCCCCCCCCCCAGCAGCAACTGTCTTTTTGGTGCACCAGTCAAAACGATGATACTATGACTGATGACATTCATCACACATTATCAAATTGCTCAGATAATTGCCAGACATAAGGGGAAAGCCCGCTCTAAATGCCCCAAACACTGAATGGCACTGTTGACTAAACCTTTACTGCAACATTTGATCCATCACCTTAACTGTATGGGCTCATTATTTGTGTATTTTATCACAGTTGGCAATAAACAATAAATTTTCCATGTTTATTTGCTTTATGTAATAACTCTGCAATCTCTACGCGTGCATGTGAGCAAGCGTATGCACGTTACATAAGCAGAAATCACATTAATGAGATCATACACTAGTGTTGAAAGTGCTAATTAGTTGCCGGGTTGAGGGTGAGGAAACTAGGCGAGGATCCTAGTGACTTCAACCATTGTTCCCTAATCCCCTTCGCACATTTATAATTCATTCTATCATGGGCGGCAATGATACAGCAGCGCTCGTTTTGTCTCTTTTCCTTCTCTCCGGTTGGGAAGATGATGGTTTTCTTTTTCCCCCCTTTTTACTCACTTTCCTTCTTGCTGTGAGGTTTCGCTGCGATCATAATAAAATGTGCAGGAGAGGGATGTTCGCCTCGGGACCCGGCTGTCGGGCCACTCTGACAGCTTCATTTGTGGTGTCACTCTTAGATCCTTCCTGTCACTGATATCCAATGCCATTGAACATATATTTGGCCCTCCAACCCAAATAAATAAATAAGTAGTTAACTGTGCAGTGCAAAGTCAAGTGCGGAAAGGTTTTCAAGCCAGTTGTCTCTTCGCTACATTTACTGTGAACTACTTTGCCTCCACCCCCTTTGCTCTCCCTCCACTGCAGCGATGCCTCTACACCCCCAGGGCTGATCCCTTTGTAAATGATCTCTGACGCAAACCCACCTACCCACATACACACACACAAACAAACACACAGTAACACGCGCGCACACACACACACACGCGCGCGCAGGCACGCAAACACAACCCTGTACGGAAATAACGGCAGAATCACTCCCAACACTAACTCCTTTTGCATATAAAGTGTATTCCCAAAGTGCACCATTACTGCATGGAAAAAGAGTAAGAAAGAGAGTTGTTGTTAAGATATGAAGAGTAAGGTGCAACACGAAACAAGAGAAAGACAAATACAGATATGCCAATACACGAGTTAGGTTGTGATAACAAAAAAAAAAAAAAGAAAGAAATAGCGAGAGGGAGAGCCGAAGGGGGAATGATTATGATCGGTGCTGTCAGGTCTAAGATGCTGAGATGACAGAGATATCAGCCATATCTGTTCTGAGTGATAAAGATACAGAGAGACATATATCAACCCACATTGGCCTCCCACTACGTGGACACCACCTCCTCAAGAAGAAATGATGCGCCAACAGCATCCGGTACAGTGTGTATCAAATGACATGTTTCGTGTACGTGTAGCACAATGATTTTATCAAGATACAAGTTATCTCATTTAATGGTTTTCTTATGGTGTGTGTTGTCAGCTCGTCAACATTGCTGTGCTGTTTTTCCCCCACATCATGAACTAAATTTTAAAAATGTTTGCAAAATAATGGGTAAATCTGCTTTTTGGGGTGATACTGTGTATAAGGGTAACTCAAAAAACAAGCAACTAAATTAGTTATAATATAAAAACCAGTTACTCAATTGCAAAATTTTAAAAGACTGATGTGCTACACTGATCAATAATATTCCTTTAAAGCACATTTATGGTTATTTATTATGTATTTAGTTGCCAGTGACCCAACTCTTGCAATTACACATGACATGTGGGTGCAGCTGTCTTATGTTAGCTGCAATATTTACAATTACATTAGTAACGCAAGGAGAAACCCCACTACTAATGCTACTGATACTACTACTATAAAGTTGATATTAAATTCACCTGTAAACCTTCACTGACATCTTAACTTGTAAGCCCTGTGAATGAATGCTGACCTGTGCCTAACTCGGACTCTGTGAAAGTTGGGATAGGCTCCAAGCCCCCGTGACCTAAGCTGGATAAGCGGAAAATGGATTGATGGATTGATCTTTTATTTCATTTTATTTTACATTACCCATCCTTGCTGCACCTTAACATGATTGAGCTTTTAAAGTAATTCAGTGAAGAAGTGCAGTTAAGACTTTAAAGACTGCAGCAAAAACACAAGAGTAGGGCATAAACGTGATTTTGAAGAGACATGCAGAGTTGAAAATGAATGCAACCAGAAATGTGAAAGAGCAGACCAGCGCAGACTCTGATGACTGACTATCCCCTCGGCTCAGTGATACGTTGCTTTTCTGAGGTGGAAGACATGAGCCCAATTTGTCCTGTTGCAGTCATATGAATTCTGCCTCTCCGCTGTAGCAGGATATTTTTAACCGCCTAAAAAGCCCTGCTGTTCTGTATTTGTACTTGAGTTGAGCAAAAATAATTTTATATCATCTCAGTTTTTCAAAACTACTCAGATTTGTTTTCACAAATGCATTATAGCCAAAATAACAACAACAACAACACAGTGAAGCAAGACTAACTTTCAATCAACCAATCACCATAAATTCGTAAAACAAGAAGAAATCCAGTTTTCTTTGACACCTATTAAAACGTGTTTTGTCTTAGTAATGGCCTGAATATATCACACAATCTCAAATAAATATAGACACAGTTTAAATAGAAAAACCTTTTCTAGAATGCCTTTGTTGACTACCTCAAGTAATGTGATGCAGGACCAGAAGTACATATCCTTCAGATACAACTGTATAAGAAGCTGAACACAGCATCTAAGACAAAACCATAGAAAGAGAAAGAGGAGGAAGTTCTAATCAAACAGCTATTCACACACACACACGCACACACACACGCACACACACACACACATATATACAGTACGTTGTGCCACCAGTACCATATTTTTCCTTGTGTGTGCTAACAAGACAGAGAAGTGAAACATGAAATCAGAGATTAAGAAGAGACTCACCTTCAGAGAAAGTGAGAATGAACAGGAAGAGAGAATTTAACCTCCTTTAAACTTCCTCCTCTCTCAGATGCACGTAAGTACTGGATAGAGTGCTGCTAGAAGGCTATATGAAGAGCACTGGGGAAGTCTAACCTTGAGTGGAAGACCTAGAAAAGAGTGGAAGACTTCAAACTTTTTACTCTTTTCAGAGACACATATGAAGAAGGTTGTTTCTGAAGGATAGTCAAAATGGAAAAGGTGCAGACGGGCTAACCTTGACAACAGTGAGGGGCAGAGGGAAGGTCTGGCACACAGTGACAAGAAGGACTCTTTCAGAGGACTAAGAGAGGAACACTCAGTCAGAAGGGGCTAGGCAGGCTGACTGATTGTGGGGTACAGCCCAAGGGTCACGCTCACCCTTAGTAAAGGCAGACACAGGATGGACACACATACAAGGCTCCCACTCATTCACATAAATAACAGAAACTTCAAAGTTCACACACACATCCGCACACACACACACCTCACACACAAAATGCTCTATACCCCTCTGACCAGCTCTTCATCATTACAAGTCAAACTCAAGATGAAGAGAAGACAGATTACAAAACAGATGGAGTGATAGCAGGCCAGATAGGAAGAGACAGGACAGGGAGCCTCGACAGTAATCTAAATGTCCTTTCCTATGATTGTCATTGGCATTCTTATAGACTGGCATGTATCAGCACAATATATCAAATAATACCACTCACCATTCAGTCTGCTGTAAAGGGTAGACCTGTTTCCGTAATGTCATGGGCGGGAGGGGGACATCTAAAAAAGATGCTTCCAGCAAGCCTAAGCCCTGCATCCAAAGAATGCATCAAGATCACTAAATGTCTCCAGTGGCAAATTCAATCAAACCGACTGTTCTTAACAGTCATGACAAAGCAAACATGGGGAGGAAAACAAAGATGTTTTTAAAAGAAAATGACGCAGAGAAAGAATTGATTCCTGCACAAGCAATTCACCTCAGAAGATAAATTCCATCAGTTTGCCTTTATATTTCTTTCTTTTTTTCTTTGCGTTCTTTCCTTTTTCTTTGTCTTCTGTCAAAAACAACTTGGGCTAACATCACAAGCTGTCACATCAAGGCCATCCCCTGCATCTTACAAAAGAGAGAATTCTGCAGCTGGATGGAGCCGCAAACCTCTCAGACACCGAGCCATCGCTTACTCGCAGGAGGTGTAAAGACTAGGGGGGGGGGGGGGGGGGGGGGGGACTTTTTCTATTTCAGCCAGAGTTTGTGCCCTCAGGAGAAACCCATTATGAAACAGTGAAGGAAGTTTTCCATGGAATAACAGTACAAATAGGCATGGATGAAAAGCTCAGGGATGTAAACTCCAACCTTTTAGGCTATTTAAGAAGAAAAAAATGTAAGAATTTGTGCCGAGGGTATTATTCTCCTAAATGACTGCATTGTCACATGATCATTATCTGTCAGATACGAATGCCATGCTTATCAACCATAGCTACAGTGTAGTTGCAACCGATCACAACCCCAGTGCTATAACAGAGTCTTTCATCATGTCTGAATGGACACACACAAACGCACAAAGGTGCACACGCACTTTCAACATCAGCAAATGCTTTCAACCATCAACATCATAGAAGCTAGATAAGTGTGCCCCCTCTTTTGCAACAACCACTGGGGAGGTGAGAGGCCTTGTAGTCAACATGCTGAAAGACTACTCAGTGATCAAAGACTCAGAAAAACATGACCCATGATGGTTTCTCTGAGAAGATTGCAGAGAGAGGGAGCCAAAGCAGGTAAAAGGAGAAAGAGTTGAAAGAAACACAAAGTAAAAAGCTGCAAAGGTGGGGAAACACCGAGTGGGAGAGTGCAATCATATTTGCCATTTGCCACAGCATGCCATATTTACAGTGCAGACTGACCCATAACAAGCAGTGGATATCAACACCTTGTTCTGAGCTGGAAGTGATTTAAAATCTATAATAACTGCTTATTTGCTATTTGATTCCTCTTATTGATTAGGGTGCTTGGACCTTCTGTACACCAATATACATCGCAGGAGACAAATACATAAATATATTTGTATATTTTAATGTTTACCAATGTACTAGTTAAGATGTGTGGCTATTCTTTGCAGTAGACAGTAGGGACATTTGACATTTTATGCAAAATTTACACAAAATGTAAAAAAAAAAAAAATCTTCTAAGATAGGAAATTATGTTTGATATAAAAAGGTATTTATTACAGAAAGCTGTAAGAATGCAAAGGCTTTTATAACCTTTGTCATATGCGTATTAGCTGATGCTGTCAAAAGTCTAAACCTACAATAGCTGCGAAATGGTTGCCCAAATCTCCTGAAAGCAAGTGTTAGTTTAAGTACAGTTACAGTTTTCAGGTTACCTATATAATATACTACATTCCCAAATTAGAATGGAGCAGAAGGATTCAATAAATAACCTCAGAGTCAGTGATATTAATATACACAATACCCACCCGTAACTGTAATTTTCCATACGTACAGTATAGAGTCCAGGTGGTGAAGGTGGGAAAATGGTGCTGTATCTAAATATGACACAGAGTAGAAAAGAGGAGAGGAGAGGCATGAAGAGAGTGGTTTGATAACAGCTGGAATAGTCCTTTTGGCTGTCTATAGATTTGTTGAGACAAGTGTCAAGACAAGTGCACCTCTGTGCTTGCCTTAAATGGCAGAGGGGCAGAAGGGCGGGACAGACTATTTCAATTCAGCGAAAGCATGTCTGAGTGGGTCTGAGTGTTGCTGTGTGTGTGACCGCATGTGTCTTTTTTTGGAAACAAGAGAAAAAAAGAGGGAAGGAGGGAGGGAGGGAGAATGGCAAAGAAAGCTCAGAAAGAAAAAGTGAAAACATGTGTAGCGAGGACTCCTGTACAAAGGGTATTCTCACAGAGTACAGAGATGATGGCATTAGAATATGTATCCAGGGCCCAGGCCACTCTTGGCACTTAAAGAGCCCCTAACGTCAAGTGTCAACTATTATGTGCCATCAGTGGTGACAAAAGGTCACAGAGCAGGACGGATGAGGTCAGCAATGGTACTCACACTCTTCCTCAACATCCACCATTTAGCTTAGCAGTCCCCCAGTGCTCGAAAAGGACTTGCTGTCACTTGGTTTGGGAAAAGGCTTTGCGGTAATAAGCACATCTATCCAGTCTTTTTTACGCAAGATTTTCTTGTGCAGGATAAAATGGCACTTAATTAGGTGAAAAGCGTCAATATTTGCATAGACTCGTTCAGCTAACGATGCGATGTTATGCGGCACGTGCATTAAAAAGCGGTAACATTCACAGATGTACCTCATTTCCCCCGATTAACTATCAAACAGGTACAAATAAAACACACAGGCAACATGCTGAATGTATAAAATGCTTCAGTTGTTTGCTGCTAAACCAGCTCTGTAATTACCTGAAGGATGTTTTAATTGTCGCATGTTCTACTCTTAATATTAGTCAACGCTTTAGCAGCTCTCCGAGTGAGATTGATTGGATAAATCAGTCGGAATTATGGGGAAACAGGAGGCCTGCCAATCAGCGACGTGTGTGTGTTCTCAGTGTGTGTGTAGCTGGGGACCTGCCAGTGCATGAGCGCATGTACATGTTTGTTAGGATGTGAGTGTATTGATGTGTGTGTGTAAACGTACTGTATATAGGGCTGACAGCTGGGCTTGTTCAAAAGACTTACTGAGCATTCTGTCTGTTTGGGAAGCAACAAGCACAGTCTATCTGAACAGGGATCTAAACCCTGTGTCAACAGCATAGTACAACTGGTGTAAACAGTCACTGAGTCAACATGCTATCATATCACACCAATGGGGAAGGAACTCTGATGTACTTTAGTGTAATGCGCAGCATTAATAGAGATAAGAAATACAACAAAAAGACCACTCTACTAGTCACAAATCAAAAAGAGAGCATTAAAAATAAACCTAACAGTCCTATCCACAGCTTAACAGTGTTTACCTGTGCAAATCATGTTAGCGTGTGGAGGTAGGCACTGTGTTTCCACGTAAAATTTCTGTGAATCTGAGTGTGTGTGCAAATTCATATGACACCGTGTGTGTATGTGTGTGTGTGTCAGTCCATCAGCGTGTCGGCGTCACAGCCCTTCACTAAGTCCCAGATTAACAGTGACAGGCAGAGATCCCTCTAATTATCTCTTCCTAGACCACATGCAAATGGCAGAGCCAAGTCGAGAGCAACGATTGGCTGGGGCTGGTTGGGCGCCTCTGATGGACTAATGAGCCTGGCGACAGGATACAACCTCATGATGCACCCCCCAAAAAATGAAAAAAAACCTCTCACCGCCTCACTACATAGCCTCACTAAGGAGGGCACACAAACTTGCACAAACCTGTTCAAGCATTTAGATGACGCTCTTTTATTTTCTATCTTGCACTGGCTTTCCGGGGTCTTCTCTTACACTTTTCTAAGTAAATGGTCTCTGCGCACATACATAATGAAAAAATATATATCCAGATCTAGAAATGTGTATACACTGCATGTTTATGTTGTGCCTTACAGTCAGTTTTTTAATCATTAACAAGTACAAGACCACCGCTAGTGCATATCCTTTCTTAGTTGACATACTTGTGCATAAAAGACAAAATGCCAAACATTTTTCATTTCAACTTTAATTTCACCATGTATCCTCCAATACACTAACCACACAACCAAACACATTCTGCAAGCTTAGAGGCTGACTCGGTATCAATTCCAGAGGATTTGAATAAAGATGGCACATGGAATAGTAAAAAGGATGGAAGCGCATACAATGATGGACTGGAACAGACGGTCACAAACTGGCTCATGACAATGGACTGCTGCAGTCAGCTAAAAAGTCATTTCAGTAAATCAGCAGGAAACATGGCAACAGTGTCAAACAGTCCACCACGTCTTGAACCGAGTCCCAGTTCATCTAAACTGGTTGACAAAACTGGTTCCAAGGGCAAAACATGGAGTTATTTCGCTGACAGAGCTCACCAAAACAAATACCCAGTGGACATGCTAGAAATCCAAAGACAAACTTGATCCAAAGCTGGCAAAGTCAGGTGCAGTAACAAAATGCATGGTGGCTGCAAGTGTGATAAAGTATCCAGTGACAACTGCAGCATGTTACTACTTTTGTTTTGGTATTTATTTTTCAGTTAATGACAGCATTTTTTACGGCTGTGCAAAGATCACAATGTCTGAGGACATTTGATCTCAGCTGGCATTGAGATGACATGAGATATTGTGCATATCTCATTTTAGTAACACTAATATAAGCCTGCTTTCACATGCTTAAACATTCCTCTTTTATTTTTTTACACTGGAAAAAAGTAAAATTGGAAAACTTGATAAAAAAAAAGCTGCATTGCTGAAAAATGGCTGTTTCTCTGTTCAGTCAAACTTTGTTTAAAAAGCTGCCCATAGACCTTGTGTAGTAAGATGTAGTTAAATCTTTTAGGGCTCCAACTATGGTGTCATTCTCCAAAAACCTGGCATCATAACAAGAGAATTTCCTTCCCTTCTGCACCATTTCCCATTCTGACAGCAAAAGCATGTGGAATACAGTCTTTATTTGCAGCATCAAATACCCCAGTGTGTTTGAGGAGCCTTGGGAGTTGCCATTTTTAATCAGGAGAGGGTGGCTTTGTCTTGTCCTTGTTCCATCCAGCATTTCTATCTGTGCTGGGAGGGCTTTTCAGTAGATTAAGCAGCATTTTCATTTAGCTCTGGTGTTAGAGTCACTCCAACTATTTATCCATCCAAAGTCTGAAGCTGGAACAGTCACAGAGATTGCTATTTATACAATTAAATTACATAAAAAATGCTTTTTTTTAAGCAACGTCAGGTACAGTAAGTTGACAAAGAATAACAGGATAATCTAGTTCAGAAGCTTGTTGTGTGGAATAACCAACATGAAGCGAGGGTTATGATGATGAGTAGCAATATTATAGAAATTACTGGTAATAACTGTAACTAATTTAAACCCATTTGGAGTTGGGATTGCAGAAAGGTTTTGAGACATAATAACCCAAAAGAAGTGGGAAAACATATTTTGCACATGCCAGCATTTCCATGAAGAGGGTACACATGATAGTCTTGAGTGTACCTGGAATTTCCAGATACTGACAAAATACTAAAAGGAATACACTGACTCGCCTAACAAATTGCACCATATTCCATAATATTCTACCCGATTATCAACTTTTATTCAGGGAATAAACAAGGATTCATGTAATTTAGGAGATAATCTGAAGTGGTGTGGTCAGTGTTTACCTATGCTGTAAGTAATTTCTAAGAACAGAGCATCGTGCGGTAATGACTGATGTCTTGTGCCCCCAAAATGGTTTGACCATGACCACTCTCTGAGAAGATGGATTTTTCTCGACCCTCGAGATGGTTTTTAGAGGGACAAGACAAATATTTCAGATGTATCACACTGAGGCATCATGCTGGAGGTGAGAGGAGGTAAAGGGAGAGTGAGAGATTAATACAACAGAGGGAGAAAGAGAGAGAGAGAGAGAGCAGAAAAGTGCAGCCTGCCTGCCTGGCTGACAGTTGACTCTGTTGGATGTGACTTTCACAGTCTGCTGGCGGTTTGTGTGGAAGCCATCACATCTGTGACTGGCCGTTTGATTAATGAGCCTCTCAGCCTGTCTATGCAGTTTGAGGAGGGGCCACGGCCTTATCCCAGGCATCACTGATTTATTCGCCTTTGGAGCAAACCTCCAAGTATCACACACGCTAAAAATGTAATGTTGAACATTCAAACACACGCGGCCCGACACATGTACGCCCTCTGTGATATGCTTACAGTATACAAGCTGGTGCAGTGCAGATGCACACAAGCAGGGATGGGAACAGAGTGATGCGCATAAGCTCGTCCCTCTTCTTCACCACCTGCTTACGGCTAATGAAAACCTCAATGTGTCAGTGCTGTCCAGGGGTAGCGAAGACAAAACACGCCATGTATAACCAAGCAGACAAAAGATGTATTCTGTCTCCACCAACACAAACTCCCATCCCAAGCTGTCAGTCAGTAGAGAGGACACCCAAGGAGATCTACGAGAGAAGAAAGAAGCCCTTCCTCAATGACACCTCACACTCTCCTGATTTTCAAAAGTGACAAGTCTTTTGAATTCGTGGCCTCGCAAGATGGAGAGTCTGATGATGGCTTGAGAGCATTTCTTCTTGTTTCTTTGGCAGCGGCAGCCATGAAATGTCACTCTGGCTAACCTTGAAGCTCTTTTCTCCTGCGTTGTTTAATGCTTCCAAGACTAGGGCAACCAACTGCTCAAAACGGTACGGTAGCATCCCCCTTAAAGTCAGATAAATGCTTTGAGAAATACTTCCAGGTACACAAATGTGCATTAGTGCATGCATGCCCTCACAAAAAGATGCACACGTGCTCACACAAATGCACAAAGACGAGCGCACACTCACTCATTCCCTGAAGCGTAAAGTAAGACCATTAATCCAGACACACTGAGATCCAGCTTCTCCCCAGGTTGATCAGCGTCCGTGGAGAAAGACGAACGTTCTGACATATTTGTTTTTATTTTATTCCCTGAGAAAAAGGCCCGCCATATGGCAGCGCCAAGGAACAGATGGCGATTGCCCACTTCCTGAAAGCACAAGCGTCTATCGCCGCAATTTAAGGAGCCGCTCAAGCAAGAGAATGCCACAGACTGGCATTTTTCCACAAACTGCTATTGTTATAGACCAGAGGGGTAACAGAAACAATGAGACAATTCAGAGAAAATGGTTTAGTGTTCAGTAGTTATACTGTAGCTAACTATATTAAGCCAGCAAATCTAGAGGTCAATACTACTAGTACCCTTTTACTGTCAATGCGTGTGTAATAAAATCGTACCGAGCAGTGCTTACTCAGAAAATAAGGTCTAAATATAGCACAGCTACAGTATATCTAACTCTGAATTTACTGCGGGCCAATGCATGACGTCTTTCTGTTGCTCCACGCTGATTTTAAGACCGTGTAGCCGGAGCAGTAGAACTAGCAGATCTAAGCATGAATGTCCTTGGACGATATTAGATCCTTATGATGGAGTGGAAGAGTGCCAAGTGACACATGAGGCTTCATCTCTCATACTTGGCTACCCCTTAACAACCAGGTCAGGGGACCTTCTCTGACATATAGGTGCAAGGAAACTGTTTCAAAAAGTCACCTTAGCCGATGACAGCTAAAATGTGACTTTTGTCTGTTGCAACACATGACACTTGTTCAGACTTGTTTCATTTTTCCACGGATGGAAAAGAAAAATGACATAAAAGACCGTAGCACTCGAAGGCCTTGGGACACAATCAGAGTCATAGAAGAAAGAGAAGGGTCAGCACTCCTGGCATTATTTCCAACCTACAAAGGGCCTGAGCGGTGTTTTTTTTTTAATTGTTTTGTATAAAAGTACGCTCAGACAGAGTTACAAGTGTTCACTAAAGAAAAGGGGATTTGAAAGTGCGACCAAGGACAAAGCAGTTGACTTATCCATTTGCAATCCATTCGCTGAAGAGAAACTTCAGCATCAGTTGAAGCACTTAGTGCTTTGACTCAACGCTTCTGTAACAAAGAGCGGTTCATAACTTGAAGTCAAGGAATGAGACAACCTAGACAAATTTCAATTCGTAATGCATCGAAATTAATATAAATGCATTCAGTACAGTTTGTTCAAGGTGAAATGTTAAGTATATATGAGCATGTAAGGAAGATACTTTTTTTTTCATATGCAAAAACTTTAAATCTGTTAGAGATAAAAGAAGACACTGAAAACTTTAGGGTGGCTGAATTTTACCAGTTAGTTCTGCTGTTAGACCTTGATTCACAAACAGAGTATGTGTTGTTTCTCTGGTATAAGCCTATCATAAGTCAGCTGCACATCAGTGTCTATAAAGATGTCCATCCATGTAATAGAGGTACTTTCAGCTGCTCACAAAGGGTTGCCACAGCAGGTAGCTTCTCATTTTTGATTTTTATATCTGATGCCCTTCCTGATGCATCCAACAAGGGATTTGTGTCTCCTCCTGGAGCTAAAACAGGGATCTTTTGATTTTGCAAATGTAGAATTCAGAGCCACCCATCCATCCATATAATAAGGGGGAAAATAAGGCAAGTAAAGTAAAAAAAAAAAAAAATCTATTTAGCAAAGAAGTTAGCCTTCCTTAATAGGTTTTTGAGGCCTATCATTTATCACAGCTGGCCAAGAACCAACAGGTTGGTCAGTTTCCCAGACAAACAATCAAAATTTGACCCTGCCAGGCAGTACTCCATCAAACACATCCACTAATCACTGCTTCTTACATTGTTTTTAACAGTAACAACGTATTTAACAAAGCCAACCCACCATTTAGTCAGAAAACAAGTGGTTTTTTTTACATAAGTAATCCATCTGCCCATTAATGTATCAAGTCTGCCAGGAAGCCAGGTCATATAGTCAACCCTGGGGGTCCTTCAGTAGTATTAATCAGTCTGGTTTCTGCTGAAAAGCTCAATCTGTAGATGATGGATGAGCCATCATGCCAAGGGAACTGAAGTGACAGGTGACAAAGAAGGACACACATATCTGTATAAATCCACTCTCCCTCCTGTCTGGCCCAAGCGTTACACCGTCAAGGTAGCAGGGTGAAAGTGTATGTATATGCATGTGTGTGTACGTGTGTGTGCCGACATAAGTGTCTCAGCATGTGTCCCGCTCTGCTAATGAAGTCATCTGAACAGTGATTTAACAGCCCTGGTTTAAAAGCCTACCGCCCCTTAACTCATAGCCTTGCTCCATTAGAATGTGATATAAACCCTGGGCACAATAACTGTCCTGCCACTATCACAATATATAGGAGGCCAATGGGCCACACTGCTAAGTCACACAGCCCGGGAGCAGAAAAAAATATTGACTGTGTACAGGAAGAGAAAGTCATTCAAGGAGACTAAAAGTTAGGAGGTAGAAATTCACAACAAGGTCTCAATAAGAGGACTTTTTATACTGTACGGGGTAGAAACATTACTATTAAAATCATCAAGAGGGTGAGATATGCTGTGGCTTTTTCAGCAACTGGAAGCAGTGAAAGAGTAATTGTTGTGAAGTGAAAACAGCCGAAGGCGCTTCGGCCTGTGGTTACGCAGAAAGTGTTCCTTATCTACACTAACAAATGGATCAGTGGATGAGACATCAGTGTGCTTATCCCATGAACGGCCTTCTATAGCTTGAAGGATATTTCTGAGTCACAGATTGATCTGAGAAAAACTTTGACAGCTTACATGTCGCCAGTCCATGAAACTAACTTCCTGCTCTGTGCGAGCAACTTGTGCTGAACCAAAGCCATTCTCCAAATCCTCCATGAAATCTGTTCCTCTGGCCCAACAAAGACAGGCTAATGAGGCAAATGACAGAATCTCAGACACTTTGATACTGTGAGATTAGGGTGAATTATATAACCTTTAACCCCTCCCACTCCCCATCCTCACACTTTTTGAGTCCTTGTCAGAAGTGATATGCTTTTTCTCCGTGTCGCTCACAATCTCAAACTTCAAGTCCAGACCCTCTTTTTCTATGTCTCTTCCTATCGGACTTCATATCCTTTTCTTTCAGTTTCTATTCATGAATGCTGAAATACTAATTTGGCTCAGTCAAGCAATGACAGTATCTGTTTTAGCATGCAACAAAGCAGCGTATAAGGGGCGGAAGAATAGAGTATGTGTATGTGGGTGTGGGAAGAGGGGGTAGAGGCATGGAGGCGACAAAGCTCGTCACAGCGTAGCACAGAGCTGAGTACTTCACCCTTATTAGGCCCGTGTCCTTGGCAGATGCAGAGCTTGCCCTTTGTTAGAAAGGTGTGTGTGTGTTACAATGGCAGTGATTTAGAATGGATTGGGCGTAGGTGTGGAGACAAGGTGCACTAGCCCCATAGCTCCCTGATAGCTGGCAGCGTGACAGCTGTGAATGGAGAACAGGGAACAGCCTGAAGTATTGCAATCTAATATGTGTCACATACCTGCATAAATATTTATGCCTGTTGCAAAGTAAAACAGGAGGGGAGGGGGAGGAGAGGATGGGACAGGAGTGGTGGACTTGGGCGAAAAACTTCAATCAGATGACACAAAAATCCGAACCAGCCTGTTTTTTATCCATCTTTATGTACCAACCCCAAGATCTCAAAAGTATCTAATAAGCAGGCATTACTCAATTACCAAAAATTGTGTCTGTGCAGTCAGTGACACATGCATTCACAGAGAGGATTTCATTGATCCACTCCATTCAGCGCACACAGTATATGATAGCACTCCAATATCCTCTTTCCAAAGATTTCTTTCCACAGCACAGCCCGCATTATAGAAGACACAATCGGGAAAATGAAACTTTATATGCTGATAAAAACCATCTGAGGTCTGTACCGAGGCGAGTAATTCACAAAATGACAGCACAAATGAAACACAAAAAGACTCATACAAATACATATATTGCAACAGAAATGTTTTACCTGTTGGCCAGCAGAGCTCTGAAGGTGACCCGACTCATGCCCTGATAGGCTGGGAGCAGCCTTGCCCAGTCCCATGCCCAGTCGACCACAGCACTCTGTTGATGTATGAGGATAGTGTTTGTTAGTTATTAATCAGGGTTAATACCATCAGTGCATTACCGCTCCAGCTGGGACCCACTAACAAAAGAGGAGGGGGGTCTCCAGCGCAGGCCACCGACATCAGGCGATCAATCATGTCCGCACAAGAAGGTTTTTATTCCAATAAGACAGCAATTAATTTATAAATCCATTTGGGGGATGTAGCCATCATTTATAGAAAGATAAATCAATTTTTGGAGGGAGTCGTTACTCTTCTTGCTATGCCTTTTTTTTCCTCTTTCCATCTTCAATGGCACTCTGCCAACCCCCCACCTTCCCTTCTCCTTTTCTTTCCCTCTATTGCTAACTCTCACTCTTTTTTAGAAATACACACATACACACTCACGCGGATGTGAACAGGGAACACACACACCTGGCACCATCACCATATTGGGAAAGCAAATAAAAATCAGATTGCTTTGATTGTAAAATGTCACTCTTAACTCCAGGCTGAGTTTTATTGACAAAAGGAGGAGAACTCTACTTGTTCCATCCATCCATCCGATCCCCCCTCTGCTTCTTCCTCGTCTGTGATTGATGGGTGTAACTTTTTCCTCCTCCCTCCATTTTATTTGACAAACAACACAGGCACCTGAAGCGGAGAAGGCATTTTAATCATTCTCTTAATAGGGTGTTTCTATGCAAAGCTATGCAGCCTCCTGTGATAAGCCGAAAACAGGCCAAGTCTTAGAAATTAAATGGGACTAATGTTCTTGAAAAGCCACAGCAAGAACTGAAGCTGCTATAAGGGACAAATATAAGAGTCACAAATACAAATCTTTATCTTTTTCATAGCTTATGTATTGTATTTATCGCTCTATGTTTCCCTTTTTGTTTCTTCTCTTTCTAATCACCCTCAACTGATCTTAGCAGATGGCTGGTCCTCCCTGATCCCGACTCTGTTGCAGGGCTCTTCCTGTTAAAAAGGAGTTTTTCTTTCCCACTGTTGCCGACTGGTTACCCATAGCAGATTGTCTGATTACTGGAGGTTTCTAATATTGTAGGGTCTTTCCCTTTCAATATGAAATACCTTGATGTGACTGTTGACTGAATAGGTTCTGTACAAATGAAACTGAATTGTATTCAATTCTAATAATATAAATATTAAAGTTATAATTCTAATCCTTAAAAAAAGAAAGCAGAAACACACACAAGCCTATCTTGAGAAAATACTTACTGCTGTAAGTGTTATAAGTACCATTGTATCTCTCCTAACAGTGGGGGATATCATAGTAATAGAGGGGAAATGAGGGGGAAAGCGAGCAACTCTTACAGTGAGCTACCTGTAGGTAGTCTCAACCCTGATATGGAGAAAAAAAAAACCTAACAATTAAATGAACATCATGGTGACACTCCTGGGGATAAGTTCAGGATAAGAGGCTACATGGTTCAAAGCCCCAAAGAAGTGCACTTTAAGACTGCACTCTCCTTTAACATTACTCACTTCTTTACAAAAGAAAAAAAAAACTTCTCTCATCTTTTCACCTCTTCGGCGTTCTTTTCTTCCTGCCAGCCTAACTCCTGCTCAGAAAAAGACAGCAACCTAAGGGGAATAGGAAAGCCAAGCCCCAGAAAGACCTGACAACTTCAGAGACTACCACAGTATCCAGTTCACTAGAGACTCAAAGAGCTTCTAACCTTCAACATTAAGCTTCCGGCCTCGGTGAAAGTTATAATGACACCACGCTGTATGTCACAAGTACACCCACACAGTACAAAGTCTGAAAACTGGAAAAAAGTTCACATGAATATCAAAGATGTTTCACACAACTAAAACAAGTTTTAAACA
This sequence comes from Neolamprologus multifasciatus, assembly GCF_963576455.1. NCBI lineage: Eukaryota > Metazoa > Chordata > Actinopteri > Cichliformes > Cichlidae > Neolamprologus > Neolamprologus multifasciatus. Next base: position 22,294,988 of record NC_140450.1, read on the forward strand.
CTTATTTGCTACCAGAATATAATATAATGTTAACCTTAAAAGGCTTAACACACCTGATCCAGCTTCTTCTTGCCAATGTGGTCAAACTGGTGGAGAGGATTGAAACGGGCACCTCCAACATGACTCTCGGGGCCAAGATCAAACTTCACAAAAAGAGGAGGATCATTTGGCAAGTCTGAGCTTCCACTCAGTTTAGACATCAGCAGTTCCTGTAAGCAGGTTATGAGGGTGGGATGGAAGAAGAAAAACACAGGAGACGGATGCGTTGTGATTGATTAGATTGATAATAAATAAGCTGTAAATAAAAAGGCTGACAGCTAGAGTGAGGCCAAAAGGTTTTGTATAAGTAAAATAACTAAACTCAAAGTCGATCGAACAGACCAAACAAAAAAGAGTCCAGTGGAGTTTTAGCGTCTACTTACGTGTATGGCTCCACCCTGAGCCATATTTCAGTGAATGAATAAAGCAATGAAAGACACATATCAAAACAAAATATGTACAGATGGAACGAAAGAGAAACACAGGTTTTTTACACTAGTGCACTTTCTGGTGCTGTTTCTGTAACCTTTGCTGTAGTTATAATGCATGTGTCTCACAATAGGTCCAGCATATAGTAATGAGTCTTTGTACACTATGACTCGATGTGTGTGTTCATGCACACATAGGCATCCTGGTGTGAATTCGGTATATTCCCATCCGTCAGCTTGACATGGCCTCTGGACCTCCTCCTCCCTCTCCTCACCACCAACCCAGTCTGTCCCTGACCTGCATGTTCTTGCCTCGACCTTGGCTGGGTAGAGACGCTGGAGCTGCCAGAAGGATAACTCTTGATTCTTGAGGTTCCCATTCACATTCTCTCAAATTGCCGAACAGAGTTATTATATGTGTTAACACTTCAAAAACATCAAAAACACATACTCTATATGTCCATGCTGGATCCTATTAGATACAGATTATGAACTCCAACTAGACAGAGAAAGGTAAAGAGGTCCGATAATGCAATTTAGCCTACAACCCAGGCTAAAATGTAAAAAATAAGCTCATTTAGGTAGTTCTATTAATTATATTAGTCTTAAGACTAAATGTCCAAGAAGTGTTGCATTAAAAATAAATTAAATTATCTTTCTTTTTTTTCATATAGCATGAAGAATAAAGTTTTTTAAGATTTAGTTGTAGTATGTCATGTCCTTGTTTCATGCTAGAAAAACTAACATGTTTGCATTCAGAAGATTGGAGAGGGATAACAGTCTTCCCAGCAGCACTACAAACACTCTGGGATGGTGTGCTCATTACAGAAATACACAAGCAACTTCAGAGACCAAAAGAAAAAAAAAAGATGGAAAAAACCCACAAAAATAGCATTTGTGTCTTGTGATAGGCTTGTTAATAACCATTGCAAACTTTTGAATACCGTCCAGTATGCATGTAAAAATGAATGGAATCAGACACAAAATTCACATATGATGTGAGAATGCAATCAAACTGTTTATGTACATTTTAGGACACTCGAGCCAAGCTGGCATAATGTTAGCTTACAACCAGCAGTTGATGATGTTTACACATCAACAACTGCTGTTGTGCGTTATAGAGCCCCAACTTCAGTTAGCAACATCCATAAAACACAATTAGGTGGAAGGACGTCCAAGTTTTCAAGATGGCATGGCAACATGGTGTAAGTGTATGAGAATGCATCAATTTGTTGGACTAACACTAACTATTTATGAGTACAGTATTCTCTTTTTCTATTAAGTCATCTCAAAAAAATATTTACTGTACCTTTAATGTTTTGCTTTTTCAACTTGATTTTCATTGGACAGGAAACAGCAACATTCCAAAAAAGTGTTACTAAACCAGTTAAAACAACTTAATATGATTTTTGGCTTTTCAACAACCACCAAAGATCTTTTTTAGACATCATAAGAATTTAGCTACAATAGGCTAATAAAATCTAATCGATTTGGGGACTTTTAGAAGAATAATTTTTGAAGTAAATTTCATAAAATAACTTCTACTTGAGTTTTAAAGGGCTGTTCTTCCTCATTGAAATCTCTTCCAAAAAGCTTTCCACAGAGTCTAGTAACTCCACGAGGCTTCCTCTGCTCTATATGAGGTGAGTGTATTACACTGGAAATCACTGTAGGTTTGCACCCTTGAGGTCACTTGAACAAAAGACGATCAGAACAAGCAGACTGCACACAAGCAGCAGCCCTCTTCCCTCTGTCTCCCCCTCCTGAACAGCCTGCGGCCTCAGGCCAGCAGCCACCTAATTGCTGGGGAGAGCGAGTACTTCCCTACCTCATTGCCTTGGATGATGTGATAGATCTGCCTCAGGTAGCTGCTGCCACCTGCTTTGTGGCAGACCTCCAGCAGCATCAGGCCTATTTTCTGCTCAGTCAGTTCAGCTGCAGCAACTCCTCTCTCGCTTCCTTGTTCAAATACACTGAGAGTGAAACAGAGATGGGAAGAGGAGAACTTAGTAAAGACAACACAAAGAAAAAACCCAGAGTGAAGAACATAGAAGATGAGAGGAGCAGAAGGAGGCAGGGTGTCGGCTTATATTTGAATACCACCTCTGGCTAAGGAAGTATCTTCGAGTTTGGAGAGGAATTTGGGCTACAATTTAGAAATTGCTATGACTGGAAAATTAACTGTATTAAAATTAAAGTTTGTTTTTTTTATTCAGTTACTTCACAAGGCAAAAGAACTTCAAAATGTAAGTCTTGGCAAAACAAAAAAATTACATTTTGCTCTAGTATCTGAAAACCAATCAGACCAGTCAAATCTTCAGTGGTGAAAATGACCAAGAAATACCAAAATCATTTTCACTATTTTCATTATAATTCATGAGATACATGAGACATTTTAACCAAAGGATGCCATTGCACTGGACTGGAGTGCGTGTGTGTATGAAGCTTGTATGTAATTGTATGTCAAGGTCCGTAGGCTTGTATTTTCCCAACCCAGGTGAATGCCGGCACCATTTTCCTGCCCTTCCTGTATGGATGGGTATCACACTACCGTCCATCAAATCTTCTCTTTCACATACACTCCCTGTCATTGTTCTCTCTCTCTCCTCACGTTTGTAATTATAAAGTGGCAGAAACGGTGTCGCCTGTCAGCCAGCCATTGGCTGTTTGACATTGAGAGTTGCAAAATAAGAGGAGTCCCGTCTCGTCCATATACATCGCCTCATTCTTTTGCCCGGCGCCCTGGCGGTGGTGTTGTCGGTGATGGTGGCTGTGCATCCGTGTCAGCACCTGCGCTGTATCCTTTCCTGTCCATCACTGTGCAGGTGAAGCAGATGATTGGATTCAGTCAGCAGGGTGATTAATGAGGGCCCCTCTGGATTTGGGACAGCCTATCAATCATGTCATTAGGGCCAATGTGCCCTGAAAGAGGCAGACCTCCGCCAAGGAATAACTGCATTCATCTTCATCTGTGTATGCATCCCGTCAGCCCAGCCAGGGTCACCATGATGGAGAACAATAATCTTCCCCTCTACAAATTACTTTGCAAAGACAAGGTGGGTGCTGTTGGGGAGGGGGTGGTGGTAGTGGTTTACAGTTAGGAAAGGAAAAGAGAAAGGTAAAGATGAAGGAACTAAAGAGGGATCGTGTAGGGCCAAATGTTTTTTGTGAAGGTGTTTACTCTGAATGTGTGTGCGCACAGGATGCCAGTAAGAGAAGTGCCAGTTGTTTTTGGAGTTATTACAACCTTCCTCTCTCTCTTCCTCGCTCTCTCTCTCTGACACTGTATTCTGATTGTTTACAAGCCAGGCGTCACTTCCCTGTGAAGGTTAGTTTAATGAATAGTAATGATCCCACTGACTGCCTCCGACAGGTGATACATAATCACTCTTCTTTCACTTTTCCACCCCCTCACCACCCCTCAGCCGCCTCGTCTCTTGCCTTTTTTTCTCTGCACTTACCCCCTCTTCCTGTCACTGTAACAGACAGCATTTCCTAGAACTGGTCATAATCTATTCAGTGTCCTTATTTATTTCATTTTTTTTTTTTTAATGGTTACGCTACTGAATCAACTTTATATGAGGATGAATGTGTCCGGAGTTTGCTATGATTAAGTGAGCGACCAGAAGACAACATTTCTGGGAACAAGCAGCAAAATGCAACGCCAAAGGTCACAGATCAGCCAAAAACGAAAGCTGTTTTCCCATCATTCCACACTGCAGTTCATTCAGTCAGGCATGTGCATCATTTAGCACAACAAACAAATCTGAGATTCATTGATTTTACTCATACAGATTGTCAGTAAAAAATTATCTTGGTTACATGATACATCAAAATTTGAATGCTCAATTAGAAATGCATGTCTAAGTTGCATTTGTTTAGTGTTTTTCTAGGTAATTCTTATGGCAAGTAGCGAAACATACCATCAGTCAGTTTGATGCATTTGAACCTCCTCCTTCAGCAGACAGTCAGCCCTTATTTTTGACAATCACAAAATTACATTCGGGGAAATAAATTTTATGAAAAGATTTTGAGGCTGACATCAGTAGTCTATACTAAATGAGAGTGAAGATGGACTAAGAAAAAAATAGCACTTAAGCTACTGTTGGCACCATTCTAATGTTGACCTCTTTCCATATCCTCCTACCTGTCTGAGCAGAGTTTGCGGGCCTTCTGCAGCTGCAGTTGTGTCCACTTTGGTCTTTTTTCCTCCAAGGCCTGTATAACTTTGTGCACTGAAGGTTTGGGAACACCCTAACAAGGCAAATGAATAAAAATATGACAGACATTAAGCCAGTCATCATATACAGAAATGATATAGACAAACATATAAACATACAACGAGATATAAAAGGTCTGGTACAACCCACTACTATTTGTAATTTCTAACTAAACCCTCTACCTGTTGTGGCTACCACATAAATTTCAGCCATTACCTTTTGCTGAATGCCTATGGCCGCCTGTACGCACTCTGCCAGCAGGGACAGGCGGTCTTTTGCTGAGCGGTCCAGAGCCAGACCACTGATCTGTTCTAGTGTGTCTGGGTCTTCTAGGCCCTGGATCAGGCAGCCCAGCAAGGCCCAGATCAACAGGCCCACTAACCGCAACTGCCGGGCATGCTGGGAAAGGTGCTTCTCTGCCACTTGGAATAGAAAGCGGATCGGGAGTGGCAAGGATGCTACAGCCATGGGCAGGTTGGTGAAAATGAAGGACAATGCTTGAATTGCTAAGGATATGATAGCTAGAAGAAGAAAGAAATGTTAGTAAAATTCCTTGAATTTTATCTTGAATGTGCAAAACTCAGTCTGTGCATACTTTTAGCAACAGTGTCCTTTCCCTTTACATCCAGTGGTGTGTAGTTCCAGTCCTTGGGTATTTTAGCCAGGACATTCTCTGGCACAGTAAGCTTGAACAAGGCTGCACCAGGCTCCTCTGTGGCCTGCCAACCCAAAACCATGGAGACGAGGTGTTGCAGAAGGCTATTGGTGGATTTTGTGACTATGTCCCGTATACAGCTGACAACTATAGGTACTGTCCGTGTGGTGTCTGACAATAATAAACAAAGGAAGCAGATTTTTTTTTAAACAAGGGTCAGCTAAAGAAGATCAGATGAATGACTCCAGACCGTAATTATTATTTAATTTTAAGATTTGGGGAAAAAAAATATTGGTAAACTGCATAAGATAAAAGTACAAGGTTAGTGTTACAGCAACAAACTGTTAGGTTTGTTAGGTTACTGAATTCACATACTTTGCACTAAAAATGTTAAATTTGAAATCAATACTTTGTGTTTAATCTGAATTTTTTAGCTATGTCAGAAAAAGGCGGATATGTTGTCAAAACCTTTCAAAATGATACGAATGATAAGTTTATTTAGAGAAAACCTCCTTATACTGTTATAATTATCCCTGCACTAGGAATATGTTTATGAACATGTTACTGTATAATGATATAAAAATGGAGAGTGGATGCTTACACATTAGATCAGTTGACATTTCATGTTATAGTTATTGTGCTTTGGGATTTATTTTTAAAGCAACAAATCAAAAGTCAAGAAATAACTCTACTTTTCAAAGAATGACAAAAAACAGAGACATAAATCATTTATATGAATCCATATAGTGTTAAGGTATTCTCTTAAAATATCTGCACCAAATGTGAGTACTCAAGTTCAAACAAAAATCAGATGCTCTCAATCAAATCCAGGTGGCCTGATAGCACGAATCTTGCTACGTTCTCCAGGTTTACCGTTTTTCATCGGTTTGCCCTTTTATATCTCGCTCATATTGTTGGCAGAGTAACTACAGTATGAAGTTGTATGGCACTCATAAACTTCCTACAGCCCCGGCTGTAAAACCAAAGGCTACAATCGGGAGAAACAGTACTGAAGCGGCACTAAAAGCGCACTGAAATCTCAAAGGACGCCTAACAAAATAAGTAACCTTAGCCGCAGAAAAAGAGGAGAACGGAACAGAAAATGATATAGCTTTTCGAAGGACAAGCGCTCTGTTGCAGGTGAGACCTAGACCTATTTTTCAAAGTCACTTGATTCTCAGACTTTATACCACCTGCAACTGTATTGACTTGTGTATTGATCTCAAGCAACCTGGTACAGTGTGATGAAACGTCAATGAAAGCGGAGAAATAGTGAAGCTCTCAATGTAATCTATGAGTTAACTCGGAGTACAGTTTAAATAGAAATGGGGGCACTGGGGGTATCCTGTAACCAAAATTATAATACAAAGATTTGGAACGGTCCAATAATTAAACTAATTACCCTGTGAGGATAAATGTTGATTGGATGACATTGAGAATTTTTCTGCGGCACACTCTAGCTCTCTTCCCTTTCATTCACTCTGTCGACCCCTCCCTTGCTCAGTATCCATCTAAATACTCTTCTCCAATCACCCTAATTTATGCTACAATAATTACCACTTACCCAGGATATAAGAATCACCACTAAAAAGAGCTTCACACTCCACAGGAGCTCAGATTAAGCTCTGTATTAAAACTTGCACTACAAAGAGGCAGAGAGAGTTGGGGAATAACCATAGTCTGTGTAAAAGTATACTTATGCTTTAGCTCATGTGCATGCAGTGTCAACACTGCCCTTTAGAGAAAATAAAATTGAGATATTCTTTGAGGGCAGATTTACCATAGTATTTAAAAATTCACCAATTAGACTCAACGTAAAATCTGGCAAGGTGCACTGAATAACATTGATTCGCATTACAATGCAATATTCTGAGAGACATCAGGTTTTGTAGCTCTCACTTTGACCTGTAGCACCTGCCTAAAATGTTGCTCCAGGCCAAGCACACAACCCCACGGCAGCAGGACAAAGGCACCCTGCCAAACGGCACAAACTGTTTATGGAGGCGTAAGGAACAATAACAGCCCAAGGTGTTCATTCGGCCTTTAAACTCTCCAGATCCCAAAACGATTGAACATCTGGAGGACCTGCTGGAACAAACCGTGATCCACAGTGTCAGTACCCTACAACAAACAGGGCCCAAAAGAGCCACTGCCAGACACCAGAGGAGACCAGGAGGAGACCAGGAGGAGGGCAGCCAGCACAATATGAAATATATGCAATTTTAATGTTGGGGCTTTCTTAAAAAAGGCAACAAATCAGAGAAACAAATCAGGGAAATCTATTTGTCATGTTCTCCAGTTTATCACGAACTGTTCATTTTAAAACTAACCTGATTTACAGTGCTGTATTTTAACACATACTTTAGGTACAGTGTGTTTGACACACTTCTGAAGTAGGAAGTAGAAAATCCTAGGAGTTCCTAGTTGAAATTTTCCACTGTAGCGCCTCCTCAAAACAGATTTCCCACTCAGAAAGTCAGAGAAGCCCTACAAACCCCAACTTTAAAACAGTAGTGCATCTAAAGTTGTAAAACTGTAAAGCATGTACTCTGTACTACCACTTTTGTGTATTTGTGACTGACTAAATAGGCCGTACATAGAGCACTGACCAGGTTGTACGTATGAACATCTGCAGCCGTTTTTGTTCTTTTCCAACTGCTACTACTAGAACACAACTCTGGAATGAAGTCACACCCAGCTCTGACACCTGATTTCCAAAGTAAAAGGAATCCAGGGTTACAGTACTAGAGCACACAAACTAGAGATTGTACAACTGCTCATTCCGAAATCAGTGCAATGCCAAAATGTGGCAGCAATTGCTAAATATTAGGACACAGCAGCAAGGTTGTTACTTTACCTGCCAGAGTGTAGAGATGTTCCCATATGTGTGCACGTTCCAGGTATGGTTGAAGGGCCTGAGTCAAGGCCTTAGGAACATTATTCAGGTAAGAGAAAAGGTTGAACAATGACATCATGAAATCATCTCCCGCCTTGCAGCTCTCTGTAGACATTTCTGAGCTGTTCTCCTGGCAAAAATCTGAAAAATTAAGCGTCATTTTGGTGACACACATCTGCGAACAGTACAAATTAATGTGCGGATTAATGAAATCTTGATATTCTGGACCACTTGGCACAAACAACTGGATGCACAAAAAGATTAACACTCATGCCCACACATACATCCAAGGGTGTGTAGGCGAGTGTACAGCGTTTTTTTTTTGTTTTTTTTAACAAACTATAGTCCAAAAAAAATATCACTCTTATGGATGTAGGTTCAGAAAGATACAAAACCCAATTCTGTGAAGCAGCATTTTGATTTCTGTGAACAAAAGCACATTGGAAAATGTCAAGGCTTCCCAACCTGACACATGTTAACAGAACGGGTGAACAAAAGGCACTGTGGAGTAGAAGGGGAAGAAAAATCCACATCTGTGTTAGATGGAGGAAAAAAGACAATAAAAAAACAGAAAAAGAAACAGATTTCAAAGCCCCTGGCTGTGGTATCCACAGTACACGGAGACAGGAAGTGAAAAGGAAGGGGTTTTGACAGGGTGTCCTTGTGGGGGTTGCTGTCTGAGAATAGGGCTGAGGATCGAGGTGTGTATATGTGTGTGTGTGTGTGTAACCCATATGGATGTCTATATATGTGTTCTATGTGCTTACGAGTAAGTGTGTGTGTGTGTGTGTTAAGTTGACAGGGGTTGCTGAGGAAAAGCCCATTGCTCCAGAGGTGGCAGACATCCAGCAGTCTGTCAGTCAGCTGTGTGGGAGATGACAGCTATTTGAATAGGAGAGAGTATGTAACGCAGCAGTCAATGAGGGGGCGCTGTGATGAAGGGCAGCATGGCTTCCTTCTGACTAATGCTGAACTATTTTAAAATGACAGGGCTAAATTAGCTGCAGCATCCCAGTGACAGTAACATTAGCCACCTTAATAACATGCAGGTAGGAAGTGCTCAAACTGTTCATGGAAGCTGATTTCTTCTGTCCCTCTAGCCAAGATTCCCTTTGCATCCCTCATGCCTATTTTCATTCACAATAACAAATCTAATACGTAGACTCCAAAGTGGTCAAACAGCCTGACCTCCAATCAGTCTATTAGGTGGCATTGTGTGGATTACACCATCATCTTATTCACTGCCTGTCTAGTAATTGGTCCTTGAGGAGAGAGTGTTCTGGATCTCTGGCTGCAGTGGTCCAGGAAACAGGGGTGACTAACATTAATTTCCACTTGGGGTGCTGGATAACATGGCAGGTTAACTAGGTGCCTTATAATAATGATCCCATTATGGAGCAGCAGATGACTTCAGAAAAACATGTCAGTGTGCTGGCACATCTCTGTGGAGTTTCCACTACTCCTGCAGCACACAATAATTCCAATGTGTTTTTGTTTCTATGCTGATTTCTCAAATGCTTTTCCCCCCCTTCCTCTCTGTCGCTAAGCTTATCCAACCTTGATACGTAGCCAATGCATACACCTGTTTATCTTCCGGACAGCCAGTCAACCAGTCACAAGGGCCCTCTCTGTAGACCTCTGTAATTGGAAGCAGACACGCTGAAGATAATAAAAAGGCCATGTGTGTGTGTGTGTGTGTGTGTTTGTGAGCGTGTGTGTGCATCTGTACACCTCTAATTTAGGGTAAGCTGTACAAATGTGAAAAGTGATACTGTAGATGTAGAGAAGGTATGTTTTCAAATTATTACACAGTGCGAAGGTCTGTTAGTTGGCTGGTAGGCTTTTTCATAAGTTAGTGTGCTTTGATAAGGCAGGTACAAAGAGTTAGAAAATGAACCATCAACAAAAAAAGAGCCTTGAATTAGCTATAATAGGGTCTAACTGAAACAGCGTGGATTCACCAAACCATCTGTTAGTCACACTAGAATTTTTTCATCAACAGTGCTTCAAAACACACGCTAATATGTACATGTATGTGGAAGTGCAGAGGCAACACAGTAGTGTAGGCATTCAGTCAGGCTGTTCCTTCTATCTGTCTGCTTCCTGGTTAATTACCACGTCACCGTGATAACACATGAGAGTCAGCGCTCCTAGCGTTGATTTACGGCAGCATGCAGAAAGAAGCATTGCGGAGCCTCTGAGTCAGACTCAGACCGAGCAAGAGAACAAGACAGTGAGAGTTGTTATTAATGAGGTCGCTATAATGTGAATTAATGTGCGAGTGCACAACAGTCTTTAAAGGTTAGACTGTTGAGAAGACTGTGGAGAAAGGAAGGAAGGGAAAATCTTTAAAGGTCAGGCCGTGTGCTTCGCCTGTGCCTGTTGAGTGTTTATTACTGCACTCTATTGATTTAGTGATGATGATGACCAAGGTGAAAATGATGATGAAGGCAAAGATGCTGATTATAACTTCATAAAATGGATAGAGCTTACCCAAGGTCTGTAAAACTTACTTAAGATATTAGAGCGCTGCAATTAAAACAGAGGTAAACACTTCCCTGTCATGTTCTCCTTGAGATCACAGAGTTATTAAAAAAAATGTAATTTTAAAGAATGAAAGAAAGTGGCTTTAATTGTCTCCGAAAAGACAGACAGCCAGGTATGTCCACAACCCACACACACACACACACTATAGCCCTTATCCAGTAACATGTAACAATCCACGTATGCATGCAAAAACGACAGACTTACAAGAATTTTCCAGGAGTATTCTGGGCAGGTGACAGTCTCTGTAAAGCAGCATTTGAAGTAGCAACTTGGGATTGCATCCAGGGTCAGATGTCAGTAGCCTCAGTTGACATGCCAAGGATGCCTGGCCCATAAGGCCATCTCTGGGAGAGATGGAGGAGAGAAGGAAGGAAAACAAAGTTGACAGTTCTGCAGTGTCAGGTGAGGTAGAAGTCTGCTTAGTGAGAGACAACAAAGAAGGAAAAAGCTTCACAAGTGAAAGATAAAGAAGTCTTTGATGATGCTTTGGAGGGAATATTTGGTAACACTGGTAACTTCCTTCAGTGTCACTCACTCCATATACAAGCCAAGTCTCCAAATGCCTTCATTCTCGCTTACTTATAGTGTGCACCGGGAAGGAATTAGCTCTAATCTTGGCCAGCTAAAAGCAAATTAACATTTGGGAGACAGCCAAATACATGAATATACAGCAGTACCCACCCCTTCATCTTTTGTATAACCAAGAGGCTGCAGCCAGCTGTGGGTAATGAGCCGTATCCTTTGTGTGTGTGAATGCGTGTGTGCGTGTGCACTCTTCACAGCCTATGCTTGTCGTTATGTATGTGTGCGAGTGTGGGAGCATGCTGACATGTGTGTGCCTCCATGTTACTTTATACATCTCAATAAAATCTAATGGAAGGAATGGACAGAGTTTGTCTGAAGAGCAAGGAGGCGGGAGGCAGCACAGGGGGTGTCTGCCCAGAAATTAACCATTCTATTTGAGCCAAACGGCTAGAGCAGGGTGCACCCTGCTGCTTGACTGAGGAAAACTATGCCTCGGTCTGACAGCACAATTTATGATGTCACTGAGACCGCAAATCCAGAAGAAATCCTCTTTTAACTGCTCTGATGAATCTATCCAGCTACAGCACCGGGTCATCTTACTAAACCAAGACACACAGATATAGATGTATACACACACACACACACACACACACACACACACGAAGGCAAGATAAATAACGCAGGGTATAAATGTGCACATACAGAAAATATTTTTTAGCCTGTACAGCTGGATGATTTATTGAGTGATTTTATCATTGCTTTATTTAATAACCATAACAATGGGCTTTATTTTAATGGACTGGGGAGAGATTTGGCCAGAAAGGTTGAGGACCTGTGGTTCTGGCCACGAGCCACTGGCAGGCTGCTGGCGCCTTCGCATGAAGGCAGGAGGTGGGAGCAAAGAAATAAAGAGGTCATAAAAATAAACTCATTTCAGTTCTCTGATACTTAGGAGCAGGGGAGCAGGGGTTAGTTTGATTTGTGCTCCATCAGCGTACAATGACATCACCTCTGGCTGTGAAGCAGATGAGAGGGGAGTAAGGTGGAGACAAGGGTGAGGGGAAAGCATGATTGACTGCACAGTGGAGGTCACAACAGTAACTGGAAACAAATGTACACACATGTATATAATTGTGTACATTCAGGTGCGTATGCAATCAATGCATCATGTGTAAAGCTCTTAGCAACCATGAGCATCAACAAACTCACTGTCAGCGCCAACGGTAGTTCATTCATTTGGTTTTTCTTTCTTACCTTGCATCTGTGTTATATTACCACAACAACTGCAGCTTGATGCTTGAGTGGCAGGTTATGTATCCACACATACAGTATGCAGCTGTAACTCCAAACACAATCACATATGTTCAGTGTTGGGAAGGTTACTTTTAAAATGTATTCCATTACAGAATACAGAATACATGCCCCAAAATGTATTCTGTAACGTATTCCGTTACGTTACTCGATGAGAGTAACATATTCTGAATACTTTGGATTACTTAATATATGCTGTTTACAACTACGTGAATGTACTATTGCTGTGATTTATTACTGTTACTGACGGTCCGCGGCTCCGAACCGTAGTAAAGGGACCTCTAATACGGGGTTCCGTGTCGGGCTCATAGCAGAAAACTAGCTTTACTTTGTTGTCTGGGTCAACTTTGCTAGCCAGAGACAGAGAGAGGCGTTGAAAGGCTGCTCCAACAGAACTTATTTTTGTTTCGGTGGAAAACACGAACACAGCGTACAGTCGAGTCTTAATAGCTTACTTACAACTGGGCTCGTCAGGCACTCTTCTTGGCTGCAGTGGTTATTATTATATTTACATGCTTCCAGCTCCCGTTTTTGCTGATGACAGCTCCTACTTTTCCTTTTTCTCCCTCCCTCGCTCACAGACACATAACGTGTATGGCAGTCCATTCTCCCTGCAGCACGGACTACACTGCCTATGATGCTACATTCTTTAGAGCTATACCTGTAGCATTCTGCCTATTAGCTTAGCACAACAACAACAAAGAGGCCTCTCTCACCCAGGAAACACACAGAGAGAGAGCGTCACCCTGTAACCATGGCAACCGTAACGCTGCCGCCTGGAACAGAACGTAGCTGTCAAACAAAACCCAAACAGTCCTGACCCGCGACAATATGAAACAGGAAAGTACCGCTGTGTAATCCATTTATTTCAACAAAGTAACTGTATCCTAAATACCACCTTTTTAAACGGTAACTGTAACGGAATACAGTTACTCATATTTTGTATTTTAAATACGTAACGGCGGTACATGTATTCCGTTACTCCCCAACACTGCATATGTTTCTCTACACACGAGGAGGATGGAAGGGATTGTGATTGCTTGGCATACCAGAGTGTGTATGTGCATTTGAGAGTGAACATGTATATTGTCCGTGTGCCTGCTGTATGATGGGTGATAGATGGTTAGATGGGTCTATTTTGTATACCTTATAGCTTGCTCTGTGAAGACCTCGGGGTTAATAGCATTTAGCCAGCGTATGACAGGAATGGTCGGTGGGTCTGGTGAGGTCTCCTTCGCAGCATCTATCATAAATGTCCTGTTGCATATGGCAGCATGTTTACATTTACAAAAAAAAAAGAAAATAAACACCACACCACACAAATGTTTCCAGAATCAGTGGTAACAGCCATCTGACTCACTCTGTTCAAACAGTGTAAGATGGAAAGTATGAAAACATTGCAGTATCTTTTTATCATCTTACCAAATTTTAAATTAAATAACAAAAATGTCCATACTGTACCAACCTATGTAGCAAAGATAGAGGTGCTGTGACAATGACGAGGACTGTCAGGAGCTGGTCACACAGGTTGTGGATTTGGTATGGCCATTCTGAACCACCTGCTATTATGGTAATCACTGAAGAAGGGTTGTAGCACACCAAGGCCTCAGGACTTTCACACAGACTCCACATAAGGTGCTCCACATACAGCAACATTGCTGTAATGTCACATCTCCAGGACGAGGGAAACAGAAAGAGTGAATTTAAAGAGAAAAACAGAATGGATGCGATTGAAAAGCTGAGAACACCTAAAGATTATTTACTATGAGTCTCATTTCACAGCCAGCTAGATAACAGGAACTGCTTCTGATTTTACCATTGAGATCTGAAGCGTCCCGGCTTTGGATGTGATCACCCTAAAACTTAGTGCTATGTTACATCAACCCACTGCTTTTACTTATATGCCAGTAAATCTGCTTTCTTAAATGGTTATGGAATGCTGCTCATCATCTATTATCACCTCTTTTTTGCTTCCCTTTGATCTAAATTCTTACAACAAAAGGAAGGACTGATAAAATAGAGATGATGGGGCATAGGAGTACCCATGTGAACACTATAGCAAGAGGGAGACCTGGAAAAGCTTTGGAAAGGCATCTGTTTAGCCTATGTTCACACTTTATAACTGTCCCTCCAGAAACACACAAATCTCCCAGAATCATAAACCAGGTTTCCCGTTGACATCTCATGTATATTGCACTCAATCTTTGTTAATACAGAGTTCACTTTATGTGGCATTTTTGAAGCATGGTTTATCCTGTAACTCCAACTGATGTATTGAACAAACAAATACTAAAGGTTTTTTGAAATGATGGCCAAAGAAAAGCCTTACTGTCAAAGTTTCAGACTCCCAGAGTAGAGACTCTGGAGTGGAAGCAAACCGAGTTCCTCCAATAGCTCCTAGCCTTTGGATAAAAGTTCCCGTGATGGAAAAAGTCTATGTGTGCTGCATGGGGCTAGAATGTGTGGGTGGTGCCTCCACTCCTCAAACTCTGATTCTGCCTTTTACATTTGCATTAAAGGATAGACAAGCACAAAATTCCGACTGTATAAGCGTCTTGCATTTTTTTGACGTGCTCAACTTATTAAAAGTCAGTTGTTTATCAACTTTGACTAATGTCCATCACAGCATTTCTCAGCAGTTAGTCCATCCACAAGTAGACAAATAAAAAAGATTGCGACATATTTATTTAAATGTTAAAAATCAAAACAAAATGGAGTGTAGGTCTTTGCTTGGTGTATTACTGTTTTAGAATCCATTGTTATATTTATATGTATATATTATCAGTAATATGCATGATAAAATACCTAATTTGCAGGTGCCTCTTATATGAAGCCCGCGCTCTGGCATATCTTCGCACTAGCAGTTGTAAAGTGTCTGTTAGAACCTGACCAAGGACATCCCTGGCCAGCTCCGCCGGAAGGACCGCCCACAGGTCGCTGCGAAGCCCGCACAGGAAGTAGAACCACATCTGCACTGAGAAGGAACACCTCTCGCCCTGTGGAAGAAAGTGATAGATTTGAGGGAGGGGGGATTGTAGATGAAGACATGTTATCATATGGAAACTGACAGTGAAGTAAAAACAGAGAGAGGAGTTAAAAAAGGGAAAAAAGAGAGAGTGAGAGAGAAACCCTGAAGGAGAAGAAAGAGAGGCAGAGACACAGGCAGGTCTGTCAACACCAGGATGTCTCAGTGGCCATGCCACCTGCACTCTGCACCTGGGTTTCTTTTCCCACTGGGATTTTAGACTGCTTTAAAGTCCTGGACTGGCAAACACATCACAACCAGCACACACTTCCACATCCACTCTCACACATAAAAAGAGTGAAAGAAGGAAGAGCAAAAATCAAAAATGTTTCACAAGAAAGTGAGAAGAGGGGAAAAAACAGGACAGATTAAAAAGAATTACTATCCTGGCATCTTGCAGCTCTCTTGTAAAATATATAGGAGGATGCATTCTTTCCTCCACCTGTACACCAGAGTTACTATAGTTGTATGTCATTTCTAACTAGTTTTGCTTTTTGTCTCATTTTGACAAAAAAATCAGTTTAGTTTCAGTTTAATTTTAATTATTTTCAATTTTTCGCTTTAGTCTTTTTAATTATTTTAATCTTTGTATTGTATAGAGGCCAGAGAGATATCAAAGGCAAGATTTGTGAAAAAAAAAAAACTTCAATAAAAACGGATAACTTTTTGAAAGCAGCTGGCTCACGGTGTTGTAGACATCCAGCCTCTTAATAAACATGTCCATCAATGTCTCATCAGCCAAGATGTAATAAAAATGGATTTATTTTTTTTAACCAAACTTACAAATACTTGAAGCTTCTCTACATTTTTATCTTATTTTAATTGGTTTTCGAGGTTTATTAAATAATTCCAATTAGTTTTAATTTTTTTCTAAATTTTTGGTTTACTTTTCATTAACCATTTTAACTTTTCCATACACTTCCTAAGTCTTCATATTTATCCTATTATAAGGTCATTTTGCACAACGCATACGCATTAACACTACTGAACTCTTCAATCCATTTTCTCCCACTTCACCCAATCTCTTGTTTACTTGCCTTCTTCTTCATTCTTTTCCCCTGTATGTATTGGTCACAAACAGGAAATAAGTCCAAGCTTTATGTCCTGAACGGAGTTGCCATCTTCTGCCTATAGACTCACTCAAGGTTACACAGACAGGAGCTGGATCCAAACCAGAGGTAGCCCCAAGCTTTATTAAACCAGCCAGGTCAACTATGAAAAAATTCCTTTTTAAAGACCATATCCTGGCAAAAGTGCAGTCTGAAGCCTGAATGAAATTCAGCACATGGACCCACAACCTTTATGTCTGTGGTACAACTGCTTTATCGCATATATTCTTTTCTTTCTTTTTTTTAAACTGTAGCTTAAATATTACAAATATTTTCTGCTAATAACAATTATTCCTTTTGTCCATACTAATCTAAAATGAAAAAAGAACCAATTGATCTGGTAAAGGGTATCTCTGAGGCTATAATAACCTGCGAATGAGTAACTACAGAAGCTGGTGATCCAGGAGATGAAACCTACACGTAAAATATCAAAAATATAGGTACATACATAGACATACCAAATGACACTTACATCCTGAGATGCTGCTGTACACCTACACATACATTCATTGGTACGGATGCACAAAGTGATGGCTGAACAAAAGCACACACCTGCACACAGCAGGCCTGTCTGACACCAGTGACCCAAGGAGGGAGGGAGGAACAAAGGGAAAAAAAGTCAAAAGCAAAGAGAGAGAGGGGAGGTTTAGATTTGTTTAAGGGCATAAAGGTAGGGGAGTTCCAGGGGCCCTCTGCTGTTTCCAGACAGTCCCAGTGTAGACTGCAGACTTCAGACAGCTGAATCCCTGGAGCCCCCAGGGCAGCATGGAAGCCACAGATGTTCTCAGGGAGCTCAGAGTAGAAGACTGAGTTAGAAGTGGGAGAGTGGGAGGTAAAGGTGTATTGTGGGAATGAAAAGAAGAAACAAGAAAGCTCTAGGGTGTAATTCCTAGAGTTCCTCAAAATCTATCCAACAAGCCTCCTAAGACACTGGCATTGAAAATTTTGCAATAAAAGAAATCAAATCAACACACAACAACACTAGAGCTGTTTTACACTTTTTTTAATTGGGTTGTGTGCAATATTATAGACACCGAACATGCACTTAATTAATAAAACTCACAGAAGTGTGTCACAACACATTTGTTTTGTTTAGCTGTTTGTTTGTTTTTAATCATATAGCGATTTTACCTCATAGAAAGGTTTGGGGTCAGCCCAGTGGTGGCTCTCTGCGTCCTGAAGAATGCATGTATAACAAGCCTGGATACAGTAGCTGGTCAACTGCTCTCTCATGGCCCCGACTGTATCTTTGTATTTCTGCACAGGTAGTGGGGTCAGGGTACTAGGCACAGAGGAAAGAAACATATCTTTAAAGGTAACATCAGAAAACACATAATATAATACACACAGCATATTAAATGAAAAAACAAAAAACAGGTTTACTAGGGTAAAAAAGTTCAACAGCGCAGAATCCTGTAATGCATATGGATAATTAACAGCTGTTATGTATGTACTGGGAGCTATCAATGGCACGGGTGAAATGATTAGATGAAAGAATAGATGATTTATTATAAAAGTTCAGTGTGACATTTCATACCCTTTAAATACACCTGCCTTTATACTTTCCAGAAAAGGGACTTAAAACCAGGAGGGGAGTTAATGGTGTAAAGAGAGGAAAGTGGTTTATGACCAAATGGGGTAACATGCAAGTGCAGGTGGAGTGCAGGGGTAAAGGGCCAAGGGTGGGAAAACAGGAGCATCTAAAGGAGATCTGCGGAGAGCAGTTTAAGGGGTTGATAAGGGGCATGAAAATGTTGAAGAAAATGGATGGAAAAACTTAGCAGGTGCAGATACTGTGGGTGTTGTTACCCTCTGTCGTTATCTCTGATAATCCCCCTGTTAATCTAGAATTTCTTTGGCTTTCAAGAATCATTTTAAATTTCCTAGTTTCTAAATTTGGAAGAAATCTTCTTCATCCATTGCTTCAGTTGATTAACATACTAAATATTTATCTTTTATTTCAAATCAGGGTAAAAAAAAAAGTAGTGCTATGTGATTTATGTTTCTCATACAAATGCTTGTAATATAGATCTGCAAAGCTGCCTGTCAGCTGCTAATGGTTACTGCTGATACTTTAAGAGATGCTGCTTGCAACTACACAGCAAATCCAGCATGTCCAAATTAACACTGTCAGATTTGATTTCAACACTTTTAAAGTGTCTATATGGGTCCACACCAGAGAGTGTTAATTTAACTCTTTTTGGAGAGTTGGTATGTTAACTCTGATTTAGTGTTAAACACCAAATCGCTCTGGAGTTGATAATTTAACACTTGGTGTTAAGAGTTTATATATTAACTCTCAAAGAGTATTTTAGTTTAACTACGTAAGAGTTATCTTCTAATTAATTCTAAAAAGCGGGAATTTTACTGTTCTGAACTTCTAGAAATTTCTTTTGGAAATAAACATTTACTAAAAAGACGCACTGGTTTTTGAAAAACATTTATTCTGAACTGTGCACCACAATTTCAAAACATTTTCTGAAAGATGTAACAGTGTACATGTTCTCACTTTCATTAGAATTTCGTTTATCAAAAGGTCTGACATAGGTGAGCTGGTAAATGCAAATAACAGCATTCTCATCACTTATTTCAATAAATACAAAATACAATATGCATGTCCTTCATTCATCACTTTGTGGAACTTCAGCGCACTTCTGCTCTCCCCCATATTCCATCTTCACAAGCATATCCTATGTGGAGATTGAATAAAAATTAGTTGACACTAATTAATGGCACAAATCAATTGAAGCACAGTAAAAAAAAACAAACAAACAAAGGAATCCTTTTTGAGCCATTACTTGTGTAAAGTATTTTCCCAAAAGACAAGGACACAGACAACAGGTAATACTGAACTAAATGTAAAACCTCAACCTTTTTCATTTTTACCTAAACCGTGTGCACAAAACTCTGGAGGAATCTAAGTGCTAACGTAGAACTCAGTCGGGACTCGGGACATCTGCTACTGCTGTTTGCTCGTTTTTTATGGGAGATCGTTTTCAGGCTTCAAGTAGCACCATTATACCAACATTTCACATTCTAGACATTGTTTTAAGTGTATTTGACCAAGAAATTTGACTGAAAATTCACATGCAAGCTTTTTTTCAAGGCTGTGGTATTTGCCCGCAAACAATACCTTTCAGCTAGCTAAAACAGAATATTATGCTATCAGCGAGCAACACGGCTAATGCCTTCCACACAGCTTTGTCTCAACTCCAAAGAGCCACAGAAGTAAAAGCTAATAACAATAATTGAAACAATCTTTGAAAACATGACTTACCAAGCATGGCAAACAACTCAAATATATAGAGCAAAATGTTCTGAAACGGCTTCACTTCAGCTTCGATTGGAGCCGTGCTGGGGGCGGAGTCTGTGAATTTACTCTATTAGTGTCATAGCCCCTGTAGGAGTTCAGAGTTAAGAGGTCAAGAGTTAATGTTTCCATTGTAACACCTCCAGATTTGAAATAGAAACACTCATTTTTAACACTCGATTTTAACTACTATCATTTTACACCTCAGAGTTACATTAAAAGAATGTGACTCTACTTAGAGTAAAATTAACTCTAAGACTACTAACACCAAAACATTTAACACTTTTGAATTTGCTGTGTAGGCAAGACAGGTAACTGCTAGGTAAGGCAGGCCCCAGACTGGTGGGGGGCCCCTCAGGGCTGACAGACAGTTAACTACAACGATAGCAATGTGCAAAGTTGGGAATGGCAGTATAGGAGAAACCTGACCTCTCTAAAGGGACCCCCATCTAACTGCACTCCTGCTGCAAGTGGCATGCACGATTCTGTTTGAACAAATGTAATCACAAGGAAAATGAAGAAGACCTATTACGATCAATGATATGATTTTATACTTCTAAGAGTGGAAAACAGAAAGAAGAAAAAGGAGAAAGAAAAGAAAAAAGCAAGGCAGTCGTAAGTGGAGCAGATAGTCATCAAATACAATGCTAAAGAGCTAAATGCACATTATTTCTTTGTTTACTTGGTTTTAATATTTGTTTATTTAGCTAGCAGAGTGGGGCAGATTGCGCATGGCCAGGGGTCAGAATTGACTTGTTAGCATAGCAACCAGATATTAGAATCTAGTAGTTACAGAATAGATACTTTATCACCATTCAGCTTTGCTTTAGACATTGTTATTGAAATAAACATGGTCTCTGCCTCTTTTCTTTGTTAAACGCTGTCTCCACCTGACCTGTGGATGATAAGTTATGAAATTTAGAGCCAAGTGTACTCTAAATTACTACATTATATTAATGTAATTATTGTGCTATACACTGAGGGAAATTACTATTTAATCCCCTGCTGAATTTGTAACTTTGCTCGATTACAAAGGAATGAACAGTGTGTAATTGTTACGCTAGCTTCATTTTAATGGAGAAAGACAAGAATATCAACCAAAAATCCAGAAAAAAATGCATTACATAAAAGTTATAAACTGATTTAGAGAAGGCTTGGGAGAAAAACCAAATTGAAGCTCTTTTGCATCGACTCAACCTGCCATGTTTGGAAGAAAAGAAATGCTGAACATGACCCAAAGAACACCATCCCCACAGTTAAGGACAGAGGTGGAAACTTACTACTCTTTGGGGCTGTTTTTCCTGCCAATGGTACAGGACGACTTCACCGCATTGAGAGGCCAACGGACAGGGACATGTGCCATTAAATCTCACACAAGCACCTCAGCCTGAATACTTAAGATGGGTCTTGCAGGTGATATTATTTTCCCTCGGTAGATCAGACTATAGCACAATAATTACACCAATATAATTGAATGTATGTGCAGTGTGGTGTGTGCATTTTATTGTAGTTTCCAAATCTGTTATGTAGGTTTAATGGTTTTCTGAAAATGAAAAAGGCATATCTTTATTATGTAAAAGTAGACAGTCAAAGCTATCAAATGTAATGTGTACGTCCAAGAACAACATTCAAAAGTTGAATTTGAGTAATGCTAATTCTGTAACATGAAATCTATGAAAATTACATTATTAATGTGTTAGTGTATAAATATACTTCCTTTAATATAATGGTGATGAACACTTGGTTGGGTGGGCCTAGGGCCCATAGGTTTCTAGAATCAACACCGGATATTTTGAGAGTAGTTTTAGAATTACTTTGCCACAGTAAAGCATTGCCTGTGTCTATAAGTGACGTTTCAGTTTGTTTTGTTTTTAAGCAATCCACTAAGGAATCACCAAAGATAACTGTGACAAGTTCAGGATCAAATCAGAAGTAAAATATAATCACATTCTCCCCATGTGTTCCTGAGTTATGCAGTTGAATAATGACTAGTAAAGTCTTTTTGTGGAACATTACGGTGCCACAGTTAAGCTGACATTTGACCTTTTAAATGCAAAAGGCCATCATTTCATCAGTTTATCCTGTTAGACCAATGTGTGAAATTTCATGTGAAAGTCATAATTAGCATGTTTTGTGAGTTTACAGTGACCTTGACTCTTGACCTTTGACCAACATATTCTAATGAGTTCAGCCTTGAGTCCAAGTGAGTGTTTGTGCCAGATATTGTCAAATTTCCTAAAGGTCTAGAAATCATAAAAATGGTACAGATTTGAAGTTGCAAGCGACCTTTGACCAACAAACTCTTATCAGCTCTTCCTTTAGCCCAAGTAATTGTCTGTGCCAAATTAAAATAAAAGCCCTCAAAGCATTCCACAGATATAGCATTCATGAGAACAGGAATTAAATGGCAACCAGGAGACATAATGTCACTGGCCGTGGCAGTCACCAGGTCTAATAAAAGTTGGGAAAAAGACAAAGCATGGGAGCAAGGCAAATAAATAATTCAGTTGTGTGAAGTTTAAACAAAATAACTGTAAATGTCCATAAACATCTGGAAACACACTTCTTACATTTTAGCTGCAGCAGTACTGGAATCCTTCAGCCTGGCACTGTAGTGCTCTAGTCGCTGGTGCACATAAATGCAAGTGGCCAGTAGAGCATGCAAGTTCTTCAGGGGAGCAGAGGATGGTACCTCCAGGGCCCTCTCCTGCAAACGACCCAACATGGCAAATGCTGCTCTGCCACATGACTCTATAAAGCTTGATCGCACCTGCAGAAGAGAGCTCTCGTTGCAGGCTGCTGCCAGTGGTAGTAAGGCATCCATTTCAGTCATGATTGCTCCGCAAAACTGAGGGGGGAGAGAGATCGCAAACATGAGGCAAGATAATTTCAGTAACAGAGGGAAAATCTGTCAGTAAGAGGAAACAAAAAAAAAAAAAAAACAGCAAAAAGAGACCTCATTAAATGTAAATAATGGAACATTTGTGAGAAGTGATCAGAATGACAAGGATTCAAGACTGAGCTGAGTATTACACAGGCATTTATCTTGTGTTTGCCTACTACTGAAAACAGTGACAAGTGCAAACGATGAATACAAATATCTGAGGACATGCACTCGGCATCAACTTTGCTGTTAAAAATTCACAGCATTAGGTCAAACAAAAAAACATCAGTCATATTTTATAACATTGTTAATCACCGTAGTCACAATCTAATACAAATTTTACAACACACTGGAGGAGGTGGAAGTCAGACAGCCTTATAGGAAAGAAGCTTGGCCCAATAAAGACGCACCACAGCATTTCAATGAGGTTGAGTTCTGATCTTTCATTGGGGCCATTGCAACACACTGATAGATTATTTTTCAGCCATTCTGTTGGAGATTTGCGGCTGGGCTTAGGATCATTGTCCTGATGCATGACCCAAGCTTTATTGGTTGGACAGATGGCCTCACATTTGACTCTAGAAAATTTTGAGTTGACCATGAAGTCCTATGTATACCAATGATTACATTGTGTCCAGGTCCTGTGGCTGCAAAACAAGCCCAAGGCATTACACCTCCACCATTATGTATGACACATGGTACAAGAAGTTTGTGCTCATATTCTGTACATAGTTTATACTAAATGTGGTACTGTGCATTATGGTCAATCATCTTGGTCTTGGCTATCATTGTTCCAGGAGTGCTGCGGCAACTTTGCATTTGACTTAAGATGTGGCGCCACTTCTTTTCAGAGAAAAGATTCTTTCTCCTGGTAGCGCTTCCAAACAAGAAAAACTCTGTTTTCTTCTTAGTGTACTTTCTTGAACTTTAACATTTAACATGAGATGTAGCTCTTGAGATTTTTTTGCAGTTTCTCTGAGCATTGCACAGTCTGACCTTGGGGTGAATTTGCTGGGAGTTCCACACCTGGAAAGATCCTAGCAAGTGTCTTGAATGTTTTCCACTTGTGAATAGTTTTTCTCGCTGTAGAATGATGGGCTTCAAATTGTTTGGAAATGACCTTATAACCCTTCCCAGATTGATGGGCAGAAAGGACTGCTTCTCTACGATCATTGTCGATATCTTTCCTTCTTGGCATTGTACGAATCAAACCAGCAAAACTTCTGCTTTTAGGGAATCGCTCACATTTGCTGATGATAAATTAATCAAATGTCAATTTTTTACATTACTGTGAAAACTTCTTACACAGCTGTATTTGTGAATCCAAATGTATAGACCTAAAATATGCATATGCTTGAGTTATGAGTCAGGTGGATCAGTAAAAGCCTTAAAACATAGCACAAGGCCCATATCTGCTGGATCTATTTATCTAGGTCACACTGAAGAAAGAAAATAACACTCAGAAGACTATTGCAGTTTAATCAATCAGTCAGTCATAGTGTGAATCACCTGCTTCTACAGTCACAGGATTACTTGACTAGCTGTCGGAGAGGACTGAGAAGTTCAGCATTTCTATTTCTGTTACAGCTAACAATGTGTCTGCAGCTGACAATCTCACAATCTCTTCAAACAATTTTCTCGATAAAAGCTTTCAGTGGGGCCGGCAAACAATGACCGCTTGGACAATTAAGTCAATACAGGACTGAATGTTGTCATTAGGAGCTTATCTTTGATGGGAGAAAAAAGGAGCATAATGGAAAGATCCTGAAGAAGCATACAAATACAGTATCTGCACACATATAAACACTCACATACTGAAGCCAGTTGAAGTCAGTCTGAAACCTTAACTAGCTAAGATCAAAGCGTGTGATCCCACCAGGACTATTGCAGCAAGGTGAAAAAGATTTTATAAAGTGCTAGCGAGCCCTGTTTATGTGTGTGCAGAATGTGGAGTAGACAGACAAGTGAAGAAATGAACACGCAGGTGAGGGCTTCGCTAAAGTCTGAATACAGAAAAGGCACTTCTGCTGCTATAATAGAAAGCTGGCATGAAGGTTAGAAGGGTCTAGTAAAACAAGGAGAGTTCAATCCCAGGTTCTGACAGGAGGGTGAGTTACAGCTGTTGAAAGCAGGCTGTTTGTAATTCATCTATCTGCCAATAATAAAAGTACATCATCAAGTACTGTGATGGATGAAAAGTATCATTGCAACCTGCATATCTATGGTAATATAGACAGTGGAAAGTGGGTTCAGATAAAAAAGCGAGGACTGAGGTATGAACAAATGAATATAAATGTGAGAAATATTGATCCATCATAATGTCTTTCTACCAGCAATTTTCAAGGTTTTGTCTTGTAAAAAGTAAATTTGCTCTTCTCAGACACTAGAGCATGTTCAAGCATATTCGAGCAAACACATAGAGTATGTGTGTATAAACACATATACCACCCCTCCCACACACACACACAAACACACACATATGTATTTGTCTTGAATATCTTTTTAGCTCAGTGTTATTGAATTCAAATGCATGCATGTATAACTTTTGGGCTGAAAGACTCTCATCTTTGAAACGTTGACCTACACATAAATATGCTGTACAGGTCCTGAGTACAGACAAATTCTGACACTCGTTAGCAGTGAGAGCCACAAATACTGTCAGTGTAAAAGGGTTAGGGGAGGAGAGAGTGGGAGGAGGGAAGAGAGGTGAGGCAGTAATGATAAGAGTCTGAATAGTGCTCAGTGTAGAGGAGAGTGGTGGGTAGTTGAGAGGAAGATGAATGTGAGTTGGGGAAAGTTTCAGGTAGAACTCCCTGAAAAGTTGTTCGGAAAAATTTAAAACTGCAGAGAAAATGAAGAAAAGCGAAAGTGAAAAAAGGAGTGGAAAAAAACAGCATAGTGACAGTGTGTATGCGGCTGGCCACACTGGAGATCCTTTTGTAGAGAGTTAAATTCTAAACCTTGTCTCACATTAGACACCAGCCTTACCTTTGGAGAAAAGTCAATCTCTGGTTTCTGCTTCACCTCTCCCTGCCATTTCTCAGGCCCTCTCTCCCCCTTTCTGCTTTATTCTGTTCACTAACCAAGCCTCTTTGCCTTCATGATTCATCCCTAGATC
Source organism: Neolamprologus multifasciatus (assembly GCF_963576455.1). Lineage (NCBI taxonomy): Eukaryota > Metazoa > Chordata > Actinopteri > Cichliformes > Cichlidae > Neolamprologus > Neolamprologus multifasciatus. Next base: position 22,321,055 of record NC_140450.1, read on the forward strand.
ATTGGTGCACCATATACCCTCCACTTTCCACTTTCAACACCTTTCTCTACATCCCATCTAACCTACATAGTGGTTAAATGTTTTTTTTTTTTTTGTTTTTTTTTTGTCTTTAGAGAACTCTGGTAATACTGATGACTTTTTCCGAGGAAACTTTTCAAGGTGTCATGCCCAAATCATTTGGGCTCTCTTTTGCACAGAGACCTTTCTGCTAGGGTAACAAAAAACATTATTCTCCCTGGGTCTAGGTATTGTTTGGAGACTTGCATTGTTCTGGGTGAAGAGGACAGTGAGTCCACTGTGTATGGCAAAAGGAACTAGCACACAAGACTGCACGACAATGAGGGCCTTGTACAGATATTGTTCATAGAATAAACCTACGCATTAGACTCATGTGTGTCTTCCTTTTTTGCACGTTTGACAACAGCTGAGTTTTACACATTTAGTACACAAAATAATTGACTGAAGGAGAGAGAATAAGGTTCTGAATTAGTGCTATGTGGTACTGAATGATAGAAAGGACTTGATATAAGGAAAGGTTAATAAGAGGAATCTATCTCTATAATGAGAGCAATGGGGGTATTTAACAATAGGAGAATTTGGAAGTTAAATTCCAGCCTGTCTGCACCTCTATTTTCTTTTTTAAATTATTCTTAAAGACAACAGGAGTAACCACAGGAGAAATTCTACTTTTGCTTGATTAAGGCCCTGCACTGTATTAGTGGGCTAATTTGATCTACAGTAAAACCAAACATTCCTCCAGCACGGCTTCTGTGACAAGAATCATTGGATAACTACATACTAATAACTAGAGCTACTTAAGGACTGCCCTGAAGCAAATGTACTTAAATCAAATTACAATTAAACATCAGTTTACTGGACACTATGTGCAAGAGTACCTTGGCTATCATTCTGGGAGTCTCTGTCTCTGAGTAGGAGGAGAAGCTGTCTTCTCTGAGATGTGTGTTGCTGGCAGTGGTGAAGGTGGGTCTAGTAATCAGGCTCAGGGAGACAGAGAGATGTCCAGAAGAATGCAATTCCTCTTCTTGTTGTAGATTCTTAGCACAGACATTATCCAGCACCACCTTTACGCAATGCTCCATTTGAGGGACTAGTCCCTTGAACGCTGACCTCCAGTTGAACTCCAGAACCTTTGCCTGGCAAACAGGAAATGAGCCAACAGCCAATTAATGTCTGAATGGTGAAGGGAATACTTTACCTGTCCATTTCACTGCTATAAAACATAGTGCTTGTTTGCAATCCTAAAAAAAAGTTAATATGCCCGCATGATATGAAATAGTTGTAACAATAAAGAAACATGTAAAAGTCGTACCTTTGTTGTTTCTGTGGTGGATTTCTTGCTCTCAGTTGTGTTGTCTGAATCCTTTTTGCTCTTTTTCAAGATGCCTAAAAACACGATAACGTTTTTGATCAATTTAAAGAGATTTATTTTACAGTGTGATTAGGGAACAGCTCAGTCAAACTTACAAGTTATCAACAATGACAATGAAACTTCAGAAAAATCCTGGTTTGAAAATGAATCGCGATCATCTGTAATATCTTTCAAGTCTATGGATTATTTAGAATGACTACGTCTATATTAAGTATACTGTTATTTCCCTTTTGGCCAACATGAGAAGTATAAATGCACATGCCTCAAATGGAGTAGAAAAAAATTGCCACTGGCATTTGCTTTAAAAGTCTAAATTTGGGGTTTAAATTTGATTTGAACCCAGATAGTATGAGCCTTAAATGGGGTAATTCCATGAAGGGAGCCTGTGTGGGAAGAAGGGGGAGTGTAGGAGGGGCTGACATGAAGACAAGCGTACAGGATGTTGGGTTAGGGTTGCAATTAAAAAGCCTGAACATCAAGGCCACAGTTTCCTAATCAGAAGGCGAAGAGTAAGACCCCAGGCGAGGCAATTTAGCTGAACAAGACCGCATGCAATGGAAGAAGAAGGAAGCAGCAAGCGCATCACTTTTTGACCTTTAAGCCCATCTGATGAATTTCTGGTAATTAAGCTGTTTGATTGCCTGGAATTAATGATTTGGATAACTGCCCTTTAAAGGCTGTTTACCTCTCTGTAAATTGAGCCTTTCTGCAAGTCTTGTTTTTGTAAATGTAACCTTTATGGAAATTACTCCATGCACCAAAAGCTTTCATTTAACATTTCCGCAGCAGCAGTTCAAAGGGGAGAGAGAAAAGGGATACTAAAGGCTTATATAACACCCCAGATAATTCCCAACTAAAATAACACATTTCTTCAGACACAACTCGAGACTTTTGGAAAGAACAAGTAAGTAACAGTGTGTGTGTGTGTGTGTGTGTGTGTGTGTGTGTGTGTGTGTGTGTGTGTGTGTGTGTGTATTTATTTCAATTTTCTGTGAATTCTATGAATTTAAAGGTATTAAAAGGAATCATGTTGTCATTGTTTGACCACTGATTTAAAGAGAGGATTTTACTTTTAGATACATAATCTTGTACACTCACCAGACACTTACACTTAATTAGGAACACCTTGCTAGTACCAGATGCCTAACCCGTCTTTTGCCTTAATTGTGGCTTAATTCTACATTGCACAGATTTCACAGTGTGCTGGAAACATTCCTCCTCCTTCGGTCCACATTGCCTGACAGCATCACATGGTTGTTGCAGACTTCTTGGCTAAAAAGTCATGATGCTGATCTCCTGTTCCACGATATCCCACAGGTGACTGTGGAGGCCATTTGACCATAGTCAACTCATTATTATATTCAAGAAAAATGTTTGAGATTAATTTAGCTTTGTCAAAACATCACTTGGTGCATTATTCTTCTGGAAGTAGCGGTCAGAAGATAAATGGATGGACATGGTCAGCAACAATACTCAGGTAGGCTGTTTAGATAGTATAAGCGGCAGTTTCTGAAGTACTTGGACCATCCTGCCTGGCTCCAACAACCATTCCAAGTCACTTAAATTGCCTTTTTTCCACCATTCTGAAGCTCATTATGAATTTCAGGAGGTCACATGCCTTATATGCACTGCTGTCTAGTGATTGGCTGATAGATATTTGTTTTAACAAGAACACACAAGACCAATAATAATTTTCAAAGATAAAAAACAACAAATCAACAAAAACTTACAAAGCGTCTTAGTCAAAGTATATGAAGAGTTTATTGAAAATGGAAATGGATTGGCATTTATATATCAGTTCTGTTGTATCAAAGCACTTTATATTGCATGATATTAGGTTTGATGATGGTGAAGGAGACACTGTCTAAAAAGTCCGTTTAAAATCCAAAATCCCCCATACTGTAGGTGTTCAGTCATTTTTACATCATGCTTTAATACTTAGTAAACCCCTGACTGAAACCTCATGCCCTATGAATTGGAGCACTGTTATCTTGGGAGAGACCAAATGTGATCATTGTTTTGATTTGCTGTGACCCTCCATACTGTGGAGACATGTAGACATAAACCGTTCTAGCAAAATGTTGCCCTTGGCATGAAAGAGCCACCAAATCTCCTCACAGTTCAGGTCAAGAGTTCTTTTTTTCTTTTTTTTTTACTTTTGTCTCTCATTTATAGATAGATACATGTGTGCATTTTTGAGTAACTGATTACCTTTTATAGGAGGAGTGTCTCCGGTACAGTCAATGAAGATCGTGTTAGTGACCAGCTCCTTCACATTGCTCTCAAATCCCAGCAGGGTGCAAGCCAGCTGGGTTAACGCCCTCAACTGGTGGGAGGTCAAACTAAAGCTCCGACTTTTCGTGGGAAGCTCCAGTGGTGCTGTCAAGGGGGAAAAAGAGAAGAGATCAAATAAACAGTGTGCATGCTTAGGAATGCATGACTAGCAAAGAGATGCACTACAGTTTACAGTTCAGTAAAGGAATAAACATTTTCATGAAAATAGGTTTTTAACCCAACCTCCCCGCCTACATGCACTCATCGGAAAACACCACCCTCCACAAGTCTTGCCTCGCACAACACCTCTTATAAATATCGACCCATTCATGTTTTCCCAAAACACGGCACAAACAAAGAGACAGCGAAAAAAATATGCAAAACTTTGCTCCCAGAGAAGTCACACATGCACATCCCTCTCTCTCAGCACAAAACTTTTCTCCCCATAACCCGCCGATGACCCCCTTGGCAAATATGGATTTCCCATTTTGGAGGCTGCCAAAGCCATCACCCAGGGGATGTTCCGCATTAAGCTGGAGAATGGGCGGCTAGGAGATGCGTTGCCATACTCCCAGACACATGCACAAATACTTTTGTGTGTCCGCTTAAATGAGCTCCTCCACTGCAAAGGCATTTGGGAATGGAAGAGCTTGGTATTAGCCTTGACTCTAAAAGCTCGGAGATGATTGAGCGTTGAGACGGAAAGAAGAGGGGGGGTCCTTTTCCAATAATTGTAACATTATTGCCTCTGAATCCTAATGAAATTTTGCCATATTGTTAAACAAAATCTGACAATATGAAAACACATTGTCCCCAAGGATGCCTGGTTTAATCATGCATGAGGTTTGACTCAGTGTGCTGTGTGTGGGCACTTGTGTATGTTTATATGAGTGTTAATAAATGAGAGTCGATGAGTTTTTGTGTGTTTTCGTATCTGTTGGGTGTGCGCACACTTGTTTACGAGCATGTAACGCAGGCCATTATGAATAACTTGATTTGCAGGAAGTGCTCGAATGCACATTTGCACATGTCAGTCCTGCAAGACAATTGTCACACACCAACCGGATTTCTATGGCCACCATGGAATAAAAATTCTGACCTCAAGTTTTTTTGTTTTTCCAAGTCTACGTCTATACATATATTTATGTGCGTGCGTGCGGTTGTGTGAAATCACAAGTGAACAGATGTGTAATTTGGTGTGTTTGCTTACGTTCATGTATATGTGTGAGCGCGTGCATGTGTGTGTGTAATTAAGCTGCATGGGTCTGCAGCTTAGCAGCTCCTCTGTAATGGGGTCCAGTGGGAGTCTGTGCTAGAGAGACTACATCATGCTGCATGTGTACACGCGTGACCTGGCTGACACCCATGTGCCTGTCTCGTTCTCCAGCTTGCACATTCACGCACGCACCACCAATCTTGTCTATTTCTGAAGTCACCAGCAAATCAAGAGCTAAAGCTGTCAACAACTCAAGAGTAAACAATCAACCGGACAAGCCAGGAAATGTTGTTGATATAATCACACAGTTACTGCACCGGATTATCTAAAAAGTAGGGATGCATTAATTTATCAGCCAAACATCGGCTGTGGCTGATAGTCACATTGCCATTAGCGTGTCTTCTTAATTACTGAATATCTATATCTGTGCATTATCCGTGTGTCTGTCTGTCGGAATACTCTCAAAACTGTATCCATTTTTAAAGAGGGTTTATTTTGTGGTACATAAATCTACGATCCATGTATGCATTTATGCTCGGCATGAAATATACTATCTATACTATTTATCTATATCTATACCGAGTTCTCTGTTTTGCTTGCACAAAAACAGGGATCAAAAACCTCAAAAACAAAATAAATAAAATCGATAGTATAATTAAGAGTAACAGTAACACTGGTTAATTTGGCCAATTCAATTCCCAGTCGGTGCATCTCTACTAAAAAGCTGCCACTATATCCCCACCCTGTTGCCCCATTTTAACCTTCTCTGTGGCATACAGCAACCATTAAGCCCCACTTCATTCTAAGTATCACCTTTTCCAGAGTTTCTTTCTCCTCTTTACCATTCATTCTGTTCATTCCCTCAACCTGTGACCCTTTGACAGCTGCACTTGCTCACTAAGTCACACCCTAAATAGTCGCACGCATGACCTTGATGTTCAGCAATGCTGTGCCTCAGGCTTTCATTGGGGTCTGCAGCGCAGCTTATATAGGTATTTATAGTCGTCTCCCTAGCCAAATAGCCCTATAGCCATAGCAGTCTAGTACATAGCCATCTAAACCTCATTATACCTTTGTCACAACAGTGAGGCCAAATGAAGGCTCCCACAGCCACTTGATGGAGAGGGTGTGCTTAAAAGCACCCAGGTGTGTCATATAGCATAGTACATGGCATGTCTTATAGAGCAGAATGAGGAAGGGCACTAGCAGCCAGAAGAGTTCAACCAAAGGTCAATGTAGTGAGAATCAATAAAGGAGGAGCTGGTGGTGAAAGCAGGGCAAAAATTATATGTTTATACAGTATAACAGCTCCTTCCATATAACATTATGGACGGAGCTTATGAGCGAGGATGCTCCTATAAACAAAAAGACAAATGTTAAGCCATATTCTGTGATAACCATTAAAGCAGTTGGCATCTTATCAAAAAGCCCTCAAGGCAAGTAGCGCGTTATTCATCTTTATGTTTCATGCGAAAACAGTGCCATTGTTGAAAAAATGTCCAGGAAAAATCAAACACCGCAGGTCTACAGTGGCCAGTTTTTAGTTTGTATCTTTTAATAATGACAACAATGTAACACAAAAGTGGGAGGAAAAAAAACAGAGCAGGTATTTTTGGCAAGCCATCATTCTTCTACTTTTCTCTGTGGGTTCCACCATCTCCACAGTCCTCTCTCTCACATACGCACACACGTGTGCACACAAACACTGCTCATGACTGGCAGAGAACAGAGAGAGAAGGGAGAGAGGAGGAGATCTAGGGGAAGGAAAAGGGGTGGTGGTTAGGGATGAAAACATGGGGAAGAGAGGGAGGGAAAGAGAGGGAGGGGCGGGATAAGGGAATTCCCTTAGCAGTTGTTATTGATTCCGGTGTTTACGGGCGAATAGTTTAGTGCCGTTTACAAAACAGAACAGATGCAGCCAGTGAGCAAAAAGGTAAACAATTGCTGTGTGGCGGGCTGCCAAATCCCCAGTCTGATGTATTAAACTCACGGTGAAGAGCATTTCCCCTTTGGCTGCACTTATTGCCACTTCATTTCCTCTTTGCTCACATACACATTCTCTCCTTCTTGTCATCTCGCCCCTTCTCTGCATCTTTCTCTTTCTCTCTCATTCCCTCGTTTATCTGAGGGAAAAGAAAAAAAAGGATGAGGGTGTAGGTGGCTTTGCCGCCTGGCTATTTTCTGTCCTTCTCTAACCCAGGAGGCCCAGTTCTTCCTAACAGAGCCATTAGCAGGGGGAATTGCATGTGTCTGACATGGCCGAAAACCAATTATTAGACACTTTCTACCAAATGATGCCCAAGTCTTTGGGGAATGGGCAATCATGCAATAATTTAGCCACTGATTTAATTTCTCTCCAGCACAGCATTCCCTTCCTTTTTCATCCTCCTGTCCCTCTATTCCTCTTCTTTCTTTTGCTCTGTCTCTCTGTAGTAAATCCGACCGTCTGAGGGTGGTCTGCCTATGCGATGCCACGCTGTCCAACTGGACTATAGGCTCTTATCAAGTCATTGCAATATGTGAAGGCAACTTTTCCATGTTTGTGCAGATGCCTGTGTGGTACAACACCCTCTACAGGTGATGTAAACATGTGGTTTCATTAAATCTCGCCAGATAAGGAAAAAGTAATTTTAGAAGACAAGGCAATTTTAGTACATCTTACATATTGGAAAATCAAAGTGCTTTACATAGTTCATAAAATGAATAATACTAAATTAGACAGATGTCCTCTTGTTCAATGAGGCTATTTTTTATTTCTTTTTATTAATATCCTGAAAGTCACCTAAATAAAAGCAGGGATATGATTCAAGAGCCTTGTCTACGTGAATCCTCTAACTCTAATTTTGAAGGACAGGTATTTTAACCGCTGTTGTCAGAACAGATCAACATTTCACTCCATATTCAATGCATTCAAAGGCAATGAATTAAGCAAAATGCAAACATTTTCTTTTGTTCCATGCAAATCATGAGTCAAATGATGACTCATGATTTGTTTTTGTAGCACTGTTCTTTGTAGCAACAAAATCCTTTATAGTGGTAACCCGTTAACATTTCCCAGTTTACAGTTCCTGAACACACATTTAACACATATTGTACTTCTAAATGCAGAACAAACAGTACAAGTAAAGCACTGACTACACCTGACTTGGCACACTCCCTTGTTAGTTTTTCCTGCAGTGGTCATAGGTGTATAGCTGCATGAGTCTGTTAGTGCTCCACTTCACTGTTAACATGGAGCTATTGGCATGCTATACTTTCTCTTCCTGCTTGTGTTTTCTGTGTACCCGTACCTCCTAGTGTGCTCATCTCACAGGGTGTCAAGCAGGGTCATATGGGTGCCTTGGGGTACGTCTGTGCACCTTTCAGTGTGTATTTGGGTAGAAGGAGAGTATGAAGTCACTGTGGACCGGCTGCTAGGCCCTGTGACAGCTGGGGTCCTCTTCGTCAGTTGCGGCCCACTGCTCACCCAGACAGCCTTATTATGGGAGGCCTCCTGCCGTGATTTACCAATATATACTCTGACACAAGCACGAACATGAACACACACACACACACACACACACATACACTGTGATCTCTTGTGGCCCTTTCCATGGGTGCTGTCCAACCAGGGCACAGCAGGGGCCACCGGGCACTTCACATAAAGAGAAAGTAGCAATGTTTGATATCTCAATTAAGTTGCTCTGCAAGGAAGAATGTGTAGTTGTGACGGTGGAGGTGGTGTTTTCTGTGGTTACAAAGATGCAAACTTTTTCTTTCGATTTGAATATATTTTTGTGTCCTTTTTCTCTGTCTTATTTTGTTTCTGGCTCTCTTTGTGATGAGCACTGCAGTGACAGTGAGATAGAGGTTAAGATTTCTCTGGCTCCCTCTGCATACTTGAACAGAGAGGGCTGGATGAAGAACACGAAAGAATGTATTGTCCTGATGGGAGCATTTCATTAAATCCCACTTGTTTAGTGCCCTTGTTCGCATCATTGTTTTCAAGCCCTCAGCGAATCACACTGACTCTTCATCACGAAGCGCTGGCTGCTCTCAATAAGCCAGCCATTTTTGTCTGTGCTTCCTCAGTAGAAGGTGCCAGGAAAATGTTCATATCCTTGAGCTGTTCAAGAGTGATACACAAAAGCCATTGTGGCCACTCTGAGGAAATGGGGGAAAAAAAATAAATGGCACGCATATGACACATTCTCAAGGGCCATGAAACATATTCTTTTCTGCCATTTCACTGGAGCCATGATTTAGAGAAGATGAAGAAGATGACAGACACACACATAAACACAACCGCAGAGTAAAGATCCTGATCTTCTCATTAAGATTAGTAAACAACCACTTGCACTGTTTGGTAACTTTCTTAACCAAGGGCTTCTCATCATGTGCAAGGATAGTAAGAGAGCATTAAAAAAAAACAAACACACAAAGCGACAAAAAAAAAGAAGAAAAAAACAACAGCATCCATAAACTCCAAGCATTACACAAAGACATGTGCACACGTGTACTCGGTGACACACACAAACCCCTCTACCTAGCCCATAATTACATGGAGGCATGCGTGTGCACGTCCCAGGCTGACAGTGTATATAAACTCAGGCAGAGATATGATCTAGTGAGGAGCTGCTTTTATTAAATATTAACAAACGCCATTCCCAAGTAGCCTCAATCCCCACAAGCACCTCCAATGCCAGTCTTAGCCTCAGCCTAGCTATCTCGAGTCACTACAGAACCTCTCTCCCTGCTGAATAGGCTGCTGTGCTTTCTCTAAGAAAGAGTTCAAAGAGCCAGAAAGGGTGACGAGGGGGGAGTTGCAGTGATGGTGAATGTGCTTGCTATACATGTTCCAACTCAATCCTTTTTTATCTATAGGGAGTTGCCAACGTAGTCATATGGGGAAATTAGTGGAAGTGGAATTTAAATCAGTGTTATCGGAATGGGGTTGCAGAGTGTTTGAACAGAAATTCACAACCTCGACTTCACCCCTGTGGTCGATTGTTAGGGAAGAAAATTGTGAGTGCGCGTGCAGCGAAGTTAGAATGAATGCTTTTGATGTCCTACAAAAACATGGATCTCCTATGCATACATATGTAAATTACTGATGCCATATATGTAAATTTAATGATGCATTTTTAAAAAGGAGGTATTAAATGACTCTTGATAATGTTTTTTTTAAGTAGGCCTGAAATTAGTATGCTCACACACACATCAGAAACACCCCAGAAAGGTCACTGAAAACAGAGTTTGTATGAACACATGTTGACTTACAAAGTCACGCATACACCTTAAAATGAAAATCAACAGGTGAAAATATATTGCACAAAAACACTTTTGGTAACACTGCCAGTTTTTCAGTTGCAATTTTTAGCTAATACAGTGTCCTGTAAATGTCTGTAAATGTCTGCATTTGCAATCCAACTTATGCTTTCAGAAATCATATCATTAAGAGCCCAGAAAAATGCTTTTAAAGTATCAAAACTGTAGATAATGGTTCCCAAATGTAAAAAATATTACTTGCCTTGTTTTGGCAAAATTACACGCACACACACACACACCTAAACTTGGCCCACCCACTTCCCTACAGACTCAGTGAGGTGTGTTAGTAAGGTCTAAAGCCCGTATTGTTCCTGACCAACCAACCTGTCTCGCACTTGCCCCAGTCCCACTGTTCACCCCATTACACCTGGAAAAGTAGGAGGAAAATGGGAGAAGAAAAAGGGTGAGAAAATGGACATGGAAGAGACGAAGTAAAAGAAAAGCAGTGAGGTGGAGGTGCTCAGACCCTTTAAATCTGTCTAGGTACAATGTCAAAGTCTGCCTTTGAGTCGGTGGGGTTAAAAGAGGAGGCAGATCTCGCTGTGAACGTTGTTAAATGGTTCAGTGGTTTGACAGTGGCTGATGCTACAGACAGCGCTACTCCCCTGGGAGTCCGCAGATTCTCCCAGGCATGGCTCTTATCAAAATATACCTACCGCCTGCCTCTTCTTCAGAAATAAACAATAACACAGCAGGGGAAGAGGGAAAGATCTAAGGAGTCATTGGATGCCTATGAAAATAGAATGCCTTTTTTTTTTTTTACTGCTGTCATAATTGTCTTGACAATTATGGGTGTAGCATACAGTATAGACAGTAAAGTGTGAAAGCAGATTATGTGTTAATGTTTAAGCCATGGGCATTTGGATAGAGGATATGTGGTTTCCCGAGCTTTTTTTTTTTTTTGTAGTGGGGGGACGACTTAAAAAATGAACAACAGGAAAATGTAATCCCAGTTGTAGCCCTCAAAGCTCTCTTGCAGCTGATAGTTGAACACACACACAAACGCATAAGTAAAGCCAGCACAGGCAAAACTGCTCCATTTTACCATCATTACACAGCACGGGTCCCTCGCTCCCTTTGGAGCCATGTTCTGCCTCCGGTGCTACATTTGACGGTTTGTTGAGCGGCACGTAGGTGTGTAGCCTCCACAGCGTTACGTGATCAAACAGCCCAACTGACGCATGGCCAATTATCCTGGCTCCCTCCTCTCATCTCACGTTTAAGGAGAGGGAAAGTAAAAACCAAAGAGGGAGATGGAAAGAGAGAGATGGGGGGGGGGGGGGGGGGGGGGAGCAAAGCTGGTGGTGTGTTTGTCGAAGAATCGCAGATGCAAAAGTACTTCTCCCCCTGTTCCACAGGGAAGCTGACATGTGCACCATTTTTTGTGAAAAGTAAACAATGGCTCGCACACTTGTTTTTATTGTGAATGTTTGCCATCAGCGAGTTGTAAATCGGCCAAGATGAAGAAAACAACAAGAACGCTGAAGAAGGTATCAGAGGGTGACACAGGGAGCGAAGGTCTGCCCTTCTCTGGTCTTTGTTTATAATACTACTTCTTCGTCCAACAAAGTGACACATTTTATATCAGTGGCAAATATTAAAAGATACTTCTTGAGGTTTCTTTTCTCTCTAAAATACCATGGCATGTGTAAAAAGATCGAGAGAATGTTAAACTCTTATTCTGCTCTTAACTTAACTGTCATCAAGCGCTTTGCAAATGTAACACTGCATATATTCTCTTAGGTTCAAAAGATTAAAGTGGTTAAACACACCTTGACCAAGCCTTAACTATTCCGAGATCAGGGCTTACTGCTGTCATAAATGCAGTATGAGTAAATAGTGTTTAAAAGTATATTTGTCCTGGAAGTAAACCTCTCTTTATCCTGTTGGCAGGCAGCAAAGAACGCAAACACAGAAAACAGTGCAGTAAAAAGAAAGCATTTATAATGGGAACAGCAGTTATTGACAGCTACTTACAGAGGCCTTGGTTCTAGCTCAGATCACTACACACTACCACTGGAGAGCAAAGACGGAGAGGAGCAAGAGAGAGAATCACCTCTGCTGGGTTACAATGAGAAGCAGGTGGAAAGAAGGCAGATGTGAAAGAAACAGCAACAAGGCTAAATAAACTAAATGTACTCTGCTAGCGACAGAAAGAGGACAAAGAATAAATGAATGTAAAAACATTTAGAAAACAAATTATGCTTACCTACAGTTGCCCGGGATTTGACTGAATACTTTTTTGTCTTGACGCTCGGGGCAGTGTTGTCTCTGTGAGCTGTCTCACATTCTCTCTCCATCAGGGAGGCAAACTCTGTGGCCACTGTATTGAGGTAGGCTTCATTAATAAAACCAAGGATCGTGTGTGGTTCTGCTAGTCCTGAAAGGACGTGGAGCTCCTCTTTGAGGGCTTGAGTCAGAATCGGCACCATGCTGCAGAAACCCATAGCCAGCCTGTCAAAACCAGTCTCACCAATTTGACTGGTGGACAGGGTGGAGTGCACAATACCCAGCACGTATTGCCGTTTTAGGCCCTGGATACACAAAAACAAAATATTATGTCTGTGTAAGATTAGCAGCCTTTGACATGCATGTAAAGTGAACACCCTCTACTCATCTGGAATTTATATGAACTGAAAAATGGAAATCGTTTCTTATTTTAGTGTACCTGGTAAAATTGCAGCACCTCTGACTCGGGATAAAGAAAGAACATCTGCTGCAGACACTGAACCCGTTCAAGGATGGACAGAGCGGTTGTTTGTCGAGGTCCAGGAAGCTCTGGACTACGGGAAAACAGTTGGTCCATCAGGTAGCGTCTGAGTCGGAGTCGCACATCATCCCACACCTCCCGGATCTTAAGTAAAGATTAAAGATTAAAAGAAAAAACAGTAAGTACACGTGAAATTCATCAGCCCATAAGACATTAAATTAGTCTGTACGGAAACAGCGAAATGGATAATAAATGGTGCATTACCGCTAATGAAGCGTCTTCTCTGACTGTATGTACCAGCTGGATGGAGGAGGCAGTCAGTTGAGAATGAAGAGACGAAAGTGGGGATGAAGAAGAGTGGTTACAGGGGAAGCAAATACCGCACTGGGACGACAGATTCAGCAGTAGCTGAAGCGTCACCTCTTCTTTCGACTCTTCTTCAGATCTCAGGTACTGTTGCTGAAAGGAACAGATCATTTAAGATTTTAATTTCACAAGAGAAAGAGGAAAAATACCTGAAGACAGGGCAGTGCAGTACGAGTGTCTTCTAATCTTAACCGCTTATTCATAAACAAACCCTAACCCTTACCAGATAGCTGGATATTTCATAACAGAAAAACACCGGAGTTAAGTGGGATTTGAGATCACAAACGATGAAATGATTATGATCACGATAAGTTATCAGACATCCAGCTTTCTCATTTTAGAGACAAATTATGTGTTACAGACTGTTGGTGAAATGTTTACAAAGAATAGCTGGAGACGATGATGACGATAACAACGAGTCATTAGGATTTTGATGCATTACCAGAGCTCTGAAGAAGTCCATAAGCTCTTGATGTCCTTGGGTAACAGGCCTCACACTCTGTTGTGTTTTGAGGGAGAACCACTGCAGCCACTCTGTGGGACTCAGTGGACGCTCTGCTGTGTGGGAGTCTCCTATTTTAGCCTGGAGTTCCTTCAGCTGCTGTTCAATGCTGAGCACAAAAAAAGATATATTACAGAAATCAGAGAGCTAAGGACTATAAAACCATACAGAGGTTCCAAGTACAAGAATAAAACACATACCAAAGTAACCTTAAATTTAAGACATTGGATGGAAAATAGATTTTAACCAGCAAAACAGAAAGAAATGAAATAGACTTGCAACCTTATAAATTCAATTTTGTCTCAAATTTGTGACTGGACAAAATCAAGTCAAGATCATCTGGGAAGGCGCCTTCCATTTCACAGGTGACTTTTGAGACATTTAAACAAAAACAATCATTGAACCATACTCAAAAGCTGGTGCTACACCATAAGCACGCAGGAACAATGCATAAAATATGTCAACGCAGCAGTGATACAAACAAAAAGACTCGGTGATAAAAATACACACGGACCTACACAGCACGTCACATTTGGCTCTCCCTCACTCCTATTCAGTGTCTCTGCTGTGAGAAGACGCATACAGAAGCATCAACAGTAATGAACACAGACATCGATATATCAGTGTGCAAGTGTGTGCTAAGCATCTGGTGTGAAGTGGCATTACAGACATTGGCAGGCATCTGAGGCATACAGTTCTTGCAATCTCATGTCTTACTTGTTCCCTTGACACACACACACATACACAGACAAACACACACACACACACACAGACAAACACACACACACATCGCTCTTTTGATTTTAACAGACGGCATCAGCTATTCAGTTTCCTCTTTAATGTGACGGATTAGAAATGACATCTTTGGGCTCGACATGTTTAGTCATTTCCATGCAAATCAATGCATATATATCTGGGTATGTAAGACGGTGCATGCATGTGTGTGCATGTGTGTGTGTACAACTACATACCTGCATAATTAAGCATGTATGCTGTTGTGAATGCCACTATTGTGTTCATTTTTGATTGTGTATTCATAGTTGAGCTTGGGCTCAAGGCTTTGTGAATGTATGTAGTAGTGCATATAGTGATAGTAGAGCTTGAACAAATCATCTGGAAATCCGATAGCTGACGAAAAAAAAATCAAGTAAGAAATTCATATAAAGAAAAAAAAGTATGAATCACAGGGTTGATGATTAAATAATGGCATATCTTGGTGTCAATGTAATTGCTTTGGGACTTTTGAGAGGTAAATTTGAAATGCATGACTATGTGATCTAGTACTTCCCGTGTCATAAAAGATAAATATTCAAATAGTGAAACAAGTAAAAAATATATATATTTTTTGCACACCTATACTTCTGTCTCTCAGACATGTGCACATATGCTTGTATGTGTGTTAGTATACATGACACAAAGCCAAAGTGCAATTTCCCCATCAGACAGCTCAGCTCATCCCCTACCGGGGACTATAAAGTGCCTCCTGCCCGCTCCTGGGCCATGAACACATCCAGATGTCTTACAATGGCAACACATTAAATAACCGTTCAATCTGACACATTTTCGTTTCAGAGGGGAAAAACGCAAGGGGATAAAATGTTATAGACTGTTACAAACTGCCATCCTGTAGATTGAAAGCTGCCTGATGATACTGTTCTCGCTCTCGTTAACTACCTTCCTCTCGCATTCTTTTCGTCTTTAGGCAGGCCAGATGATGCATTTCACTTTATTCTCTTGACACCAATGCGCCCACTGACAGAAACCCTGATTATAAAGTGCCGTTTTTGTATGTTTATAGAGATTTGATACCAGAAAATACTTGCTACACATATGTAGAACTGTCAGTTCTACATATGTGTAGCAAGTCTTTCACCTTACCACGTGTCTCTGTGTGTGATTCTAGGTAACGCTTACTTCATAGAAAAAACATTGCCTTGTGACAGATTGTGAGTGCTGCAATTCTTCACTACATTTGCCCAAAGCTCACTGGTTGTAAAACACAGCTTCAGCAAGGTCCGAGCAAAACACCGAACTGCCCATGGCGCTGTGTGTAAAATTAGTATACATCACTTTAAACAACACAATGGAGTGCTGAAATGCTGGTTTGTTTGTGTGAGATCTCTGGCTTTTCTTTCTCAAGGGAAAATATAGCAGTGAGTTCCTGATAAGCAGCAGTTGTGGATACAGTGGACTCCAAATAACAACCCTTTACTTTTCTCTGTTTTAAATAACTCTCGGAACAGTTGCTGTAGATTAAATGGCTTCAGAGAGCATTGTATGTGTGTTTATGGTAAGTCATAAACATGGATGTTCATTCAGGGCTCCCCATCAGGACTTCAACATAGACAGAAGGTTTCAAATGGCTGTCCATCTGTAGCTCACTGCTCACAAACTCTCCAGTTCATGTAACACAAAAATGTAAGTAGACTGAACTTTCTACTTAGATAGCCTTGGACTCGTTCTTGCTATACACATGCAGTATATATCAGTGTGATTGACAGACATGTTTGACCAATATAAGGCCATAGACTGAGACGGGGGGTGGGGTGGGGTGGGGGGGTTGCTCTTAGGCTTCAAGTTTTTCCCCAGTTCCACTCTTCATCACCTCACTCTTGCCTTCACCCAAGAAAAGCATGCTCTAATAGCTATAGCAAATACACCTGCTCTCCGGGTACATTTTCAAGGCTTGACTTGCCTTTTTCTCTCTCCATTTCTACTTTTTCTTTTCTCTCCCCTCAACACTCTTACTTTCCTAATTTGTAAGAGTGTTGTACCCGGAGAGCAGCAAATACACCTGCTCTCCGGGTACATTTTCAAGGCTTGACTTGCCTTTTTCTCTCTCCATTTCTACTTTTTCTTTTCTCTCCCCTCAACACTCTTACTTTCCTAATTTTTTTTCTTTACTTTCGCCTTTCAATTACCCCTCCTTAAGGCCTTGTGCTCTAAGTCATAAAGTCAGTGTGGATGGTCTGTGTCAAGAAGTCCATCCAGCTTTCTACAATGTGATGACCTTTTGGCCGCTGGTGTGAATGCTACCTGCAGCCTAATCAACTTGGCAGGATTAGCTCCAAACCTGATGACTTCCACTGCCGGCAGCTTGGACGGTGAGGAAAGAGACAGAAAGAGTATGAGAGAAGAGGAAGGCAGAAATGGGTAGAAAACAGAGAAGTCACAGAAAATAAAACCACTCAACCATCTGTGTAAAGACAACAATGGACGAACCCTTAATGGCAAAAACGCCAGAGCAGAACTCAACAAAAGACCCTGAGAATGAGAAAGGAGGCAGAGGAAACTAGGAGGAAAGAATTCTTTAGGCCTCTTGACAAATATGTCAATCATCTTACCCTAACTGACAAACACACACACACAGACACACACACTTGCACTGTTACTGCTGAAGTGAAATTTAATTGTTTTTCAGTCTAGTTCAGGGAGATAGTCAACACCCGCCAACCTTCACCACCGCTGAGAGAGAAAGGGAGCAACTGGAGGTCTTTTATTAGATATGATGGCACATTTCACAGCTCCGTGACTTACAGAAACCCAATCCTGCGATTAGTCAGCGCTTTGACGTTATCTTAAGTTTCTTGTCAGAATTAATTTAGTGTGGGTGGGCTGCTGTGGGGCCGTCTGTCTGTCGTGCTCCGCTCCCCTCCGTTTGCCTACAGGAGGTGGGGGATGGAGACAACGGGGGCAGGAAGATCCCTTTCAAATAAGCCCCAGCTCCAGTCAGTGCCAAACCAGCCGCCTGAGAACTAAATATCTCCCCCATCAAAGGGGCCTATTCTGTAAGGGGAAAAGGAGTGAATGAGCTTGAATGAACAGGCTGAAAACGAATCCCGTCTTGGCCCAGTCTGTTGCCCACTTAGTGTTTTCAGCCGTCATCCCCCAAGACACACAGCCTACCCATGACACCGGAGAACTGATATAGGTGATATGCTAACTTAACACACGTGTCACACAGAGCTTAACACAAAATCAATGACATACATTGAGGACTAGTATTTTTGTTCACTGAAAAGGACCGTTGCACGATATTCTACTGTGGCACGTTTTCAGTTCCTTTGGTATGCACACGCATTGAAAATCACACACACACACACCAAGAATTAAATGTAAAAGTATTGATACTCTACCCTGATCAAGATTGGCAAGTGATTAGTGAGAGTCATTTGCCTTGCCCGTGTGAAACTAGAGGCCTGTCTGGAGTCTCAGTGCTTGTGCTGACACTTCATTAGAGGTCTTTTCCTGGTGGCCTGCTCCATCCGGCAACACACACCCACCCCTGCACTGTCCCATCTGATGAAAACTAATGGATTACAGCATTTCAATTTGGGGGAGCCAGCTCTGTTGTCAGCCTATCTTACTCTCCTTCAATTAAACAGCAGCTCTTAGGCAAATCTCTGACATCTGAGAACTGGGAACAAGCCAGTCATTCTGACCCATACATGGGCTGAAGTCCTTCAAGGGTGAAGGCAGCTCTGTTTCCTCTGCCTCCCAATTTTCCTTTCCTTTCCTCCACTTCCGCAATTTGTCTCAGACACTGATAAATCAATTAGGCAGCAGGTGAGTGAGCTTTGGATGTATGTGTAGGTGTGTATATGTCTGCAGCCCACCCAGGTTAAAGGCAAACGAGAGGCCTTGCGAGATTTTATTTGCCTGGATGCGTCCCGACAGAAAACGAGTAGTCTCGGAGGAAGTTGGCTGCAGTCTTGCAGAGATACTGACCAGTGGTCCCCCACGGCGAGAGGAGGATTGCCTTATTTTTAGCCCCATTCTCCATTATCTGGACGCTTTGTTCTCATAATGGTTATCCCTCTCCCATCTGCAGGAACACAAAATAACCCTTTAATGCTTAGAAAGCAGAAAAATGGCCCGGCCTTCTGTAATAAGCCTTGAATTACCTACCCAAGGGTTTTCGTTTCAAGATGTGGAATCTTCAATTATTATGTTCCCATTTAGAAGGAGGAAGGAAAGAAAAAGAGAAAAGGGGAGGGAGGCAGCGAGAGAGAGTGAAGAAGGGATGAGTCCCAGACACTAATGGTGCCAGAGTGAGGCTTTGTTCACTTGCTACATTTAGCCTGTCCTTCATCATCTGCCCTCAGCCTCACAACACCACAAACGATAAAAGACCTGAAATATAGATTTCTCTTATTTTTCTCTTCCCCGTGTCTCACTTTTTAACAATCTACTTGTACTCCCTCACTATACGGATCTGTAATAAATGACTGATACCTATATTTCAGTCCTCAGTGCATAAAAGAAAAAAAACAACAACCTGGGAATGCATTTCTGCCACATATGATGACCAGACTGTTCTTACTGTATAATTAAGAAGAATTTATAAAACAAACCTGAATTTTTGGAGAAGATATAAACTTTGAAAGGTGTCCCTTAATACAATAATCCCCTCAATAATGAACAGAGACAGAATTAAAATGTTAGAAACTATATCATTTAAGTTGACAAAGACATCGCATCCAGTAGTCACAAACCACATTTACATGTGTTATTAGAGCATCTAATTAAAACTGAATCAGAAAGCAAGTTACAATACAGTGGTGCATCTTGGTCAGATTTAATTCCCGACTACAAAGTAATAAGACAATCATTATCAGCTCTCGTTTTTTTCCTGTTCTGTTGTGTGAATTATTTACTTTAGTTTCACAGTTGTAATCAGAGTGTGGATTTAATTACTGTATTTAAGATTCGAGAACACACAGCCACACTGATAATCTGTCATTTAACTCCTCCACACGGCTGCCACTGTTTACCAATCTTGCAACAGATGCTGCGTTATACATCTGTGGATATAACCACAAAATCTGATTTTGTTGCAACCAGCTAAAACATACACACAGACAAGCACAGACACAAACACGCACACAACTGTGATCTTTTAATGGGAGGTATTTTAGAGGCAGAGATTTCTGCATTAGCACGCAGCCACTGAATCCTTTTACCATCCCCCCTTCAAGTATTAAATGGTGTAAAATGTCTAGTAAAAATATGAAACAGACAGGTTAGAGTGTAATAAGATGTAGAAAAAAAACCCCATCATAGGAAACACTGTCATAAGCCATGTGATGTTGAGTTGTGCCCATAACCAGTTTGAGTCTCCACTACTGCTTTCTTATCTGTGCAGCCAACATGCATGCAATCAGAAAAAAACAATCCCACCTTAAGTAAGAGGCAGTCATTAATAACTGAACATTAGAGATTTGAGAGATCAACTGCTACATATAATCCTATGAAAAGTAAGTACACCTTATTGTTCAGTAGCTTATAAAACCAACTTGAGCAGCGTTAACGTCAAGTAATCCTTTTGTGTCATTTTCAGTCATTTAGGCCCGCATTTCTTTACAGCGTTGCTTTTGTTCATAACAGTGTTCGAGTCAGGTTGAGGTCTGGGCTTGGGCCATTGCAACACGTTGATTCTTTTGTTTTTCAGCCATTCTGTAGTAGACTTGCTGTTGTGCTTGGGACCATTGTCCTGTTGTATGACCCAATTTGGGCCAAGCCTTAGCTGTCAGACAGATGGCCTCAAATGTGACTCAAGAATATTTTGGTATACAGGGAAATTCACTGTTGACTCAATGACTGCAATGTGCCCAGACATGACTACAAAACAAGCCAGTTGGTATGATGTGTTTGTACTGACATGCTCTGTTGGTGTTTTCCCAGACGTGGCACTGTGTTATGTCAAAGGCCATTGCTCCAGAAGTCTTGCGGTTTGTTCAGTTTTAACTTTGCAACCTAAGGTGTGCTAGCATGTTCTCTTTAGAGAGAAGAGTCTTTCTCTTGGTGATCTTTCCAAACGAGCCATACTTGTTAGGTCTTTTTTTTTTTTTTAATTGTAGTATCATGAACTTTAACATTAAACATGCTAACTGAGGACTGTAGAGTCTGAGATATAGCTTTGGGTTCTTTGTAGTTCTTCTGAGCATTGCATCATCTGAACACGGCAATTCGCGGGGACACTAAGTTCTGGGAAGACTTTGGCATTGTTTTAATACACACCTTACAAAACCTCAGCTTTTATAAAATTAAAACACCCTTAACTAGAGGCACCTGCCACTACTTACTTAATTCATACTGTTGTAGCATTTTGTCACAGAACTGTATAGAGCCACATGAATATATGTGAAAAACATCCAATGTCTGAAGTACTGTTATCGATCAAAACTTCACAAAAAATACTTTACTGCGGTGCTTTTTTATTGTAATACTAATCTGACCACTATATAGCACTGGGTTTCCTGCACTTCACCTGCCATCCACAGAAACAAAAGGAACGCTTCACAGGAAATAATCCGTCACAAATAAACCAACTTAAAATGTCACTGTTATTATTATCTGGGGTGACAAAAAGGGGTGTAAAGTGTCTGGGTGATGTGAAATTCACAACATATGTTTGCGGTGATAAAGATCAGGAAACTATATCAAGTCAAGCCCTCTGCGACTCTGACTCACCTGTTGGCATTGAGATTGAGCTTCTCCTCTGTGTCTTTCATAAGCTGTTCAAAGTCCAGATCACTGGAAACACCTGGAACCAGCAGCTCCACAAAGGCATGGTCTTCAGCAAAGTCCTCTGGCCACTCCATAGTGCTCTGTAAGATAGGGAAAGCATTCTTTATCACCACATTATATGTTTACCAGTGTACACACCCCACTTTCTGTCCCTTTTCTCTTTCTATTCCTCTGCCTTCTTCTCCTGTCTTTCAGCAACCTGGCCTTTACCCGGCATCATACTCACTCGGAGAATAATTTTAATAAATAAATAAATAAATAAAATTTTAAAAGACTAACAAAAGGGCCTATAGGGAGTCGGCAAAACATTCAGACTATGATTCTGCTTGATAAACTGTCCCATAGGACAGGTTATGTAAAAAAAGAAAAAGATCTGTACCAGGTTATAAAACAAAATAAGGCACAAGGCTTCACTGGTGTCAGGATTGAATCAGCAGTGTAGATTGACATCAATCAACCGCATGATCTAGAGTGTTGTATCAATGCAGCTGTTTGAGAAGCGGCGCACACATTCTGTACACCCAGCACAGATTCTCATGTGATCTAATTTGAAATTTCCTCAAACAGAAGTCTTATTAAGAGGCTAAAATCAATTTCACCTGAAACACCTGAAACAAGGGGAAGTCTGTTATCAACAAGAAACAGCCCCCCCTCCCTTTTTTCTCAGAAAAATCATTTGCAGTTGGAGGGCTCCTGATCAAAATGCATTGCCTGAGCCTCTAACCATTTCCACCTACTGACACTACAGTAAGTTAGCAGAGGAAAAAAAGAACAAATAAATAAACAATGAGGTGAGATGCTCTTCAGTCAAGGCTTTAAATAAACAACTCATCTCCTATGGTCTCTCCTGGAACTGCGGGGCCACCCTCCCACCCCCACCCTGTGGTGCTTAATGCTCATGCTAACAGCCAATCCCACGGCAGTGCCGCACTGCTGGGTCTCATATCAACATTGTCATCAGCACGAGTCAAGTGGAAGGTAATGGAGAGTGTCTGTGTCAATTTGGCTTTCTCACACTCCGCCTCTCGCCCCGTCCTCGTCATCTGCTCTGATTTTAATAATCCCTGTCAAACTCCAAACAGCTCCCTGCACTCCGCTCTGCGTCTTCGCTGCTGCGTACAGTCTATGCCACTCTCCCTGACAGAGTAGACAGGAAGCTCAACATTCATTTAGCCTGCACAAAGGGAGGCCTGTCCAGCTGGACAAATATTATTTTCCTCTGCTGACAGCCTCACCAGTTAAGCTTGTCCTTTATTATTTCTCCCTCTCTTCTTCTCTCTTACTGCTTCCCCTCATCATCACGCTCCCTCTGCGCCACTGACTGAGAGGGGGGTCTATGCCCAGTCACTGCTAAAAGAGAAAAGGATTTTCAATCCACGGATTAGGAACTCAACATTGTAATTATATAGACTGAGCAAGATAGTGTGTGTATGTGAGTGAATTTGAATAGTTTCTTTGTGTGTTTGCGCTTTCTACACTACCGTGCTTCCTTTCAGGTGCTAAAAGGATAGACAGACAGATGGACAGAGGGTCTGAATGTCCTCACTTTATGTCTGCTGGGTGTCTACCTCCTGTTCTGCCATAATATCATCTGTTATCTTAAGCGTGAGTGTGTACATGTAGGTGTGTAGGTGTGTGTGTGTGTGTTAGGATTCACCAGGCATCACACAGGGCCTCATTAGTACTATACTTTAAATCATCCAGTCTCCATTGTCTTGTCATTAGCTCTTTAGAAAGCAGATGTTGGAGGAGCCCCTGTGTGTTTCGCAGCATTGCAACAGGGACAACAGGGCCAAGCAATGAAATGCTGCCTGCTCGAGACATCAAATCCACAGCTATTAGACCAGGATAGGAAACACACTCTCCCTCTCTCTCTCTCTCACACACACACATCACTGTCCAATCTCTCTTGTTGCTGCCTGTCTAACCCAGCTAGGCTAACACACAGGCCCATTTACAGTAATGAGTTTGTCCTGAAATATTTAGCAGCGTATCCCCCAGGCTGCCGCTTTAAAACCACTTAGAGCATGTCAAGTTAAAGTCAACATTATTTTAAAGAGGGTACCTAACAGTCTGCTTTAAAGGAAACATAATAAATTAAACAGGTGCATAATCTAAGATCACACTAGTGCTGAGAACTATCTCATTAATACCCAGAGGAGGCCACTGCTTCACTGTTACAGTGCAACCAAGGGGCCCTCTACATTACTTGGATTTTGACTCATGATCTTGACTGGCTACTTTATCACTGGCTTTGTAAGAGGCACAACTCTTGTAAAAATGTATCGGTCACTTTTGTCTTTGCTATAGGGAAATATGTGGATATAATATCTTCCTAAAATATGCTGTGTTAAACCATCCAGATTTCAGAACGCAACAACTTTTTCCTCAACCTAAAAAATGCCTATGTGATTAGCCTACACAGAGGGAATGAATAATACATGACTTCCCAATCTCCTCGACGACCAAATATTACTTGTTTTTGTTGTTGTTTTGTTGAGTAGTTACCATCATTCAGCAGTATTAAAGTACCCTGAGCAATGAGTCAATTACAACCCTTTAAAAAAAAAAGACAATATTGTGACACTGGAGCAGATCATATATCTTAGCTTATTGCAAATGCCATGAGTTCAGCAAACTTAAATACTCCGATCCTAAAGATGCATTTAGTGCTCATGCACAAAAAGACTGAATGTTGGAAAATGATTACTGTACAGAGGATAAAAATGAGACAAAAGTAAATAAATTAATATGATTTAAACTGGATGAATGCAAATGATTAAAACTGGTTGATATATGTTGCAGTAAAAAAAACAAACAAACATGGGAAATCATTTCCTTTGAGAGGTTAGTACTATCAATTGCTTTTGCTTTTACACCACTTTTTAACTCATAGATAAATGATCATTTATCAGAATTATTGTTGATTACGTTTTCCAATGTCAGTTTGTCAACTGGGGCTCCAATAAAACCTGGTTCTAACTGATAGAAGCTGGATCATCATGGTTTACTCCCTTAAACATACCCAGGGTCGCACATCTGTAAATCCCTAATAAACTGGGTCCCACCTCAGAAGCTGAGAGAAGTGTAATAAACGATGAAACCCACTGGGCCAGCTTCCTCCTTTAAAAGGTCTGGAAGCGACTCAGAAAAGTGGCTGTCAGACTTAAGAAAAAAAGGCATGTAATGACAATCTTCAGACGGAAAAAATGAACTGAAAAAATGATGATGATGATTATTACTATTACCTCCCCTAAAGAGGTTTTTTTTTTTTTTTTGGTAGCATTTGCAAGCCCAGGTCATTCTGTCTGTAAACACGGCAGTTTGAAAAGTTTTGAATGAATGCTGATTAAAATTTGTAGTGTTGTAGAGTTGAGTCATGTTAACAATCTATTAAAATTTGGCTTACATCCACCAAGGTCCTCAAGGTCAACTTAATGATTCACTGGTTGAAAATTGACAAAAAGCCTCATAACTTATATAAGGCCTTATAAAAACAATAATCCTTACAAGTGTTGTGTAAATCTATAGAAATTACAACATAAAGACTTAAAATATTACGTTACATTTGACTTCTGACCTCTCCTTCAAGGTCAATAGACTGATCTGAAGGTGAACGTTATATTGCTATACAGAGCTATTTAAAATGGTTTCTTAGTGCCATTGATTGAATTGACAAAATAATATAAAAAAAAATTTAGGGAATGATATACGTGGATTCTAAATATCAAGTTACTTTGGACTTCTGACCTCTTCTTCAACATCAAATAAGGTCAAACTTTCAATGTCTTTTATCTTTATAATCATACTTTAAATTCTGCTGTCTTTGTGGGTATTGGCAACATTTAGGAAATGATACTGAATATCACATTATAGTTTGCATTCAATATCATGTCACATTTGACCTCTGATAATAATAATAATAACAATAATAATAATGATAATAATTGCTGTTCTGGATCCCAACAAAAACTCTGTTCAGTGCATTATAAATCATATTTTATTCCCAGTAGAAAACAGGAAATAACACGTGTTTAAACTGGTCTAATGTACAATTTCAAGAAAAATACAAGTTCATTTTGAATTTGATGGCAAAAATCTCTTTAAAAAAAAGTTGGGATGGGGGCAACAAAAGGCTAGCAAAGTAAATGATACTAAAAAGAAAAAGGAAAATTTGCAACCAGCTTGGTTAACTGGCGACAGTTCAGTAACATGAATGGGTATAAAATGAACGTCGGAGAGAAGCAGAGTCTCTCAGAAGATGAGCAGAAATTCACCAATCTGCAAAAAACTCTGTGTACAAATTGTGAAGTTTCAGAGAATTGTTCCTCGGATGCCACTTTAGCTCAGTGGGTGAGCAGGTGACCACATGCCAACTCACTGGAGTGCTGGGCACAGGTCCAAGTTTGAGTCCAACCTGTGCACCGTGTCCTAACCCTCTCTCTCTCTCTCTCTACTTTCCTGTTTATCTTCACTACTCCACAATTTTTTTTAATACCCCAAAAAAGAACAATGTTAACTGCAAAGGCCTGTATGTCTGCTGTTATGAAGGTGCATTAGTACCTATAGAAAGCCAGAGGGGCCGATGAAATTAATAGTGGCATTGTAAAGCGCTTTGGGTGCCTTGAAAAGCGCTATATAAATCCAATCCATTGACCTATAGAATTGGCATCTAGAAAGGCACTGGTAATTCTGAAAGGTATATATACACATTTTAGACCAACATATGTCCCAAACCCTAACCACAAGAAAACCACATACTGAAGTCAACAACATGACTTCATAATAGAAGAATCTGGGTGCTGAACTGCCTGCAGACCAGGCCTTTCAGCAACTGAAAACATTTGGCATATAATGAAATAAAAAAATACAACAAAGAAGACTGTTGAGCCAGAATTCTCTGTCAGATAAGAATGGGACAACATTCCTCTCCCAAAAGTCCAGCATCTCTCATCATTTCCCAAACATTTATGGACTGTTGTTAAAAGAAGAGGGGATGTACCAAATTTGTTTGAAATGTGTGGATGTCATCAAATTCAAACAGACCTTTTCGTTCTTCTTTAAATGATACATTTCTCAGTTTCACATTTGATATGTTTTCTATGCTCTTTCATAAAACAAAAATGTGGGTTTATGTGATTTACAAATCTTTCCGTTCTGTTTTTTTATTGACATTTCACACAGTTTTCCGATTGTTCAGATTGGGTTTGTAAATGTTACAAGACTCACTTCCAGGATTCAACAGATAAAAGCTTATCACCAAAAAAGTTGAGCTGGTCACTGTCACTTGCTCTTTATGGGGGGTGTTTGGCCAAGCACTGACACATTCTGACCTTCCAGATCAGACTTTTTTTTTTTTTTTTTTTTTTTACATCCTAATAATTTCATCCATACAACAAAAGAAAGGGATAAAGACTGCCTATCATATTTATAAAACCTCATCTAAAAGCAAAATAAGCAACTGTAACCAGTTAACACACTAAAACCAAAGTGTGCCAAAACATTTATCAATTAATGATTCTTCCCCTCGCTATTAATGATAATTTTATGATTACAAAGCAAAGACTTAGCCATATTGTTGTTTTGATAATGAAAGAAAACCACAAAGAATACAGACAGGCCCTGCTGAGACTGTTGACTTTTACCTGCTTGTCGTAGTTCCTGCCATACAGCCACACACAGACCTCTAAGCTCACCGCATGCAAGGAAGTGGTACTGCGTTTGATTATTTTGACAGTTCATCTGTATCTTTAAAAAGCCGTTTCGTGTGTCGTATAAAACAAAAGAAACCCGAATGAAACCACTCGACTCACTCAGCGTTGCATGTTATGCGTGTCCTACCTTACAAAAGCTCTTACTTAATCCATCCGGTGTTAATCCATTACCGGCGGGGAAAATGTGACCGACATCATTTGTAGTCACTTCATGCTGATATCTGTCTGCGACAACTATTTGTAGCTAATAACAAAAACCGAGACAATTCAACAGCCAATAAAAATATGATATTGCATTACTATGACAGGATATCTACCGCTGTCACCAAATATTGCACTAAGCAGTTTATGTACACAGTTTCCCGGGCAGCCGATATGGCAGAAGTCGCATGTCACTTTTATTGGTTATCTATCGATAAAATAGCCCCGTTACTCAACCACTGCCGCACAACATCTAGTTATTTTTTTGGCGATTTCCGGGGACTGAAAGCGTCCGTGACAACAACCCGGAAGTAGCTCTATGAAAACTTCCGCTCGGTGGGAAATTCCAACTGACGAATCAAATGGTAGGGAAACGCTTTCGCCTTCGGGAATTAATAGCATAATTTTTACATATCGAAGATGATGTTTTATTTAAAACATATATTTAATATATTCTGACGTCTTTTTTAAATCAAGTATATAGCCGTTTGTTATTGAGAATGCATGTTAAAAATGTTACCATATGAGAGATCCCCCCCTGTCTTTCCAAAACAATTGGATTTCATAAAGCTGCTCAACCTTGCAAGTTGGGTGGTGTACTCGCGTGTAATTTTTCTCATTAAACTTATCGTTTGGCCGTTATGTTGAACATTTATCCACACTAAAGAGCGAATGCGCCATGGATTTTTGTTTGGGACGGTTAATGTAGCTTCGGATAAAGTAGCCACACACTGGTCGAAGTTTATTCACTTTGTTGGATGTTTTTGTCAGTGACAAGAGTTTGGCGCGCCCGGGTGTAATTGGAAGTTACCACTGGTGGTATGACCGAGGTACTTGATCAGCTGTGCCATTAAAACAGTTGACATTACTTATTGAATAGAAAAGAACTGATATTTTTTTTCTTGTTAGTTAGTCTACTCTGACGCTGCAAAGCAAATGATATGCCAGCAAGCCTTAGTTAATTATCAACTGAATAAAATCTTGTCACGATCTGTGTAAGTATTGACTTTGATGAATTTTGTAAACTAGCTAAGCTAATATTCTTGATGTGCAGTTTGAACAGTACATTGTTCTTCCTGATGTACCAACAGTGAAAGCTTATCGTGAAAACAATCTAAGTCATCTAGTCAAACAAGAACTGCAACATTAGATTGGCCAATGAATGATGCGATCTATCATAACTTATTGTCTCCTACAGTTTAACGAAGTACTTCATTTTGGCTCTTCTTCAGTTTCTTCGCGAAGATGGAGACCTGCACACACGTCTTCCAGATTTCTGGGATCAAAATCCGCGATGAGAAGAGAGTTCTGATCCAGGGAATTCAGCAGCTGGATGGGAAATACATTGGTGGCTCAGTGAGTAAGATTGAGATCCCTCAGTAGATTTTAGGGAAATGCCACGTGCACTTGTGCCCAAGCTGAAGGGTTGCAGCTTGTGAATAATTTCATTTTTCTTCCTGATGCGTTTAGTCTTTATTCAGCCTATGCGATGTAAGAAAACATAATAGTTAGAGACCAATCATAAACTAAAGTAATGATGAAAGTGTTTAGACACCAATCAAAAAGGAAATGCACTTGTTCCTAAAGTAGCTGACTGAATGAATTACTTGCTGTGCTTGCTGTCAATCATTAATTAGTTCTGTGGAAGTCTGTGTTCTGTGTCTTTGTCTTGACAGTCCAAGTAAAGTTTTCAATTGTATTTTTATATTTATATATTGCTTTGATTATCCCTCTACACAAATGAGAACAAAACTATTAGTGTATATGTAGAATTTCAATTAAAGTGTTGTTAAACAGCAAGGATCTTTTTTAATACAGCTTTTCCAAGCGTCCTAGTTTTATTTTGGATCTTATTTCACACACAGAACCAAAATGATTGCACAAAACCCCAAAACTATCAGGGTTAAAATTATTAGACCTTTGTGCAGGTCAATAGCGCTAACTTTGACCTTTGGTTTGCGTCGTCGTTGTGTTGAAAGACGAAGCAGCAAACCAGACCCAGTTCTGCTGCTGACTGCTTAAGATTTTCTTTCAAAATCTTCATATCCTTTTTTTCATGATTCCTTTCACGGAGATGAGATTCCCACTTCAGGACGCACTGAAGCATACAGCATAATACTCCCACCACCGTGTTTCACTTTGGGGATAGTGTTCTTTGGGTTGTATGCCTCACCCTTCTTTCTCCAAGGATAAGCAGGGTCTCTCTGGCCAGAGAGCCCTGGTTTTGTCTCATCTGACCAAAAGATGTGGTTTCAGCATGTGCAGTCTTTCTGAGTTTTTCTTCATCTGCAACCTCGCATTCCATTCTTGTGCAGGTGTCTAATGATTGCCTTCTTTGAGTATACAATTTACAACTTGGCTAAGTCATTCACTAGTCTCTTGGAAGTTGTTCTGGGGTCTTTAGAAAATGGAAACACTGTGATAACT
The DNA here is from genome assembly GCF_963576455.1 of Neolamprologus multifasciatus. NCBI lineage: Eukaryota > Metazoa > Chordata > Actinopteri > Cichliformes > Cichlidae > Neolamprologus > Neolamprologus multifasciatus. The sequence continues at coordinate 22,350,692 of NC_140450.1, forward strand.
TTGTATCCATATTCTACTTTGTGCATCAACAATTCTTTTTCTCAAGTCTAAACTGTTTTCTTTCTGTTTTTGTCATGAAGCTTTCTCCTGTGACAGCTCAAACTCTTGCTAAAGTTTTTATACTGTGTGTAAGTTGGAAGGTAGCTCTCGGTTTTCACATGATTTTACAAATTTTGAGCATTTGAGCAAAGCTAGTGTAGAAATGCTGTTAAAGAAGCACTAGGCACTAGGTTTCAGACAAAAACTATAAATGTCTAAGGGGAGCTGATTACTTTGCCCTGATTTGCAGCTAAATCAGATGGTACAACCTAGCATCCTCATCTATTAACTTACACGATAAATGTGAATAAATGAACTGGGGATCCACCTAAAAGTGGAACACTGTTAGTTGCACTGAACATCTGTTGTTGATTTCAAACTGCAACTGTTGCGTTATTGACAAGCTCCACTTACAAAACTGTCTTGTGATGATTACATATAACCACCTTAAACTGCCTTCTTATAGGTATATCAGCACACTTGCACCCATCTCATAATCCCTCAGGTGTTGTCCAGCGAGAAGTTTTTGGCAGCTTGTGCTGCAGGTGAGTCATGATGGCTGTGAATTTCATGTCAGTGGATCTTTGTTTTTGTTGCTATTTTAGCCTACATACATTTAACGTAGCCATAAAATGCTTCATTGTTTCTTACGTTTTTTAAGTCCTAGAGGTAACATAACACATTTTATTGAATTTCTTCCCTCTTGCTGCTCGTCTCTTGCTAGGAAAGTGGGTTGTAACTCCCGACTACGTGCTGGACAGTGTTAAGAATGGCTCCTGGCTCGCAGAGGAACCCTATGAGGTGGCCATTTCCACAGGTTCCTCCGCTGCCTTCTACCCTGTCAAACAGTGGAGAGAGAAAGTGGCCAGTGGGAGACTGAAAGGGGCCTTTCAGGGCTGGAGGGTGCTCCTTATGGTCCAAGGGTCCACACGCAGAGCAATGTTCAAACGGTTACAAGCCCTTGTTCTCTTTTAACCCATGTTCAAATAAAACGAGTGTCTGGTTAATTAATACATTTTTGGTTTTTTTTTATTCATTCACAGACTCCTAAAAGCAGGCAGGGCTGAAGTATATCACTGCCCTCCCCCCTCTTATGCCTCTATCACTCATGTCATGGCGAAACCTGTTACAGAATCCTCAAAATCCCACAGTGCTCCTTGTTACCCTGTGAGCCACATAGTCCAGCACCTCTTTGGGGTAAGACATAAAAATGCATGTTTAAAAAAATAAATAAATAAATATTTTTTTTTTATGGTCTTCATTTATATGTGCACATACTAGTCTGATCTTTATTAAACAGTTCATGTTAAAAAAAATTATCTTGTAGACTGAAAGCCTATTGTTTGGGGGTCAGAGCAATCGTGTGGATATGAATTTCAACATAACCGAAGAGCAAGAGGCTCATCCAGCAGATGTGAAGGACAATTTCTCAACTCTGGAGGCGGAGCTTAAGACATATATCAAACAAGTGGTGTGTATTTGGTTTTTTTTTTTTAAAAATTTACGAGTGGTTTTGTGTTTTCTTGACATTATTATCATTTTCTTTTCTTTCTTTTTGTTGCTTCTAGGGCCAGCCAAGACTGTGCTTCCTTGAATATTTGGGCTACCATGACCCCTATAGTCCCCTGGCTCAGGTAGATGTGCAGACATATCAACCCCCACGCTTGATCACTACTGTACATCTCTACAATAACTATATGTTTCATCAAGAGGATCAGGTCATTTAATTTCCTTTATGTCATGCATTTCAATGGAAAGTGACATCTAGAGCAAGGGCGCATCATACCCAGGTCACAATTTAACCACCACTGTCAGCTGATCTGAGAGTTTTGATTGGCAGGCCTATTAACAATACTCTCCACTGTCCTGTCCATACCTTACCCAAGTGGATATTGCTAATAGAAGTGCTCATGTTTTTCCATATGCCATTTACCCATAACAGACAGTCAGAAATGACCCCCAAGAACTTTTAAAGCCCGTTCACTTCCTATTTCCATTACCCTTCTGCCCTCAACTTTTTTTCCCCTCGTCTTTCTGCCATCCATCTCTTTGAATGCTGTGTTTCCTTCTGCTTTCCATATACCTCTTGAATTTTATCATTGTTCTTGTATTTCTCCAGGCAACAAAAATGGACTTCAGCAATGTTGGCTGCATGATAGAGTGTGGCCTCTTCACTGAAGCCTTGGACTCAATCAGAAGCGGTGTGTACCCAGGCCTCCTGCCACCGGCGCCGCACCTGATCTCCCTCTTTGAATACGCTCAGCAGGTAGGCATTACCATACTGCAGAAACTCCCACCTACTGCTAGTGCAATATCCTCAGGGGCTGCACAAAAGTATAACTTGCTCCACGTTTTTGAGTGTGGATAGCTGGCTTTGAGAGGTCTTTTTATTGGTTTTACTGTCTTTTGATTAAACTGTAATTTAGAGATGTAACTCATAATTCATTTAGTTATTGTACCTTTTTTTGATAAGTAATTTAGTCTGTGAAATATCAGATCTCATCACATCCTCACATTTCCATCAAATATTTAACTTTATGTGACCAACAGTTCAAAATCAGAACAAGAGCGTGCACAGTGATAGCAAACAAACATACTGTATTTACTCTGCATCATCCTGGACCAGCTGGAAATAAGTTTTACTAATTACTTTACTTAACTTTTACTTATTTACTTATTTAAAAAGAACAAAACAAAAACTTAAATTATTGTTTGGCTCTGATTACATTCTTGGCATCGTCACATCCATTATTTAAGAAAATAAATAAATTGTAGCTTCACTGAATTTTAAGTCTGTATGTACATCCCCGCATTCAAACCAACTGGAACTCAGTTGTTGTGTGCTGATTATGTCACAGGGTAACGCCACATCTGTCTTCATGAGAAATTTCCAGCAGGTCCTTGATAAACTGCTTATTACCAACCCTCCCTGGATGGCTCCCAAGTCAGTGAAACAGTATTTTACTCAAGTGCTGCAGTGTCCTCGGTGTAAGAAGGGTTTGTGGTCTTTTCTAGAGACAGCCATCAGGTAATTATTCCTGCTAATAATTTTATACTGCAAAAATGAAGAGTAACCATGTGATGTGTAGTGAACAAACACTCTAGTAGGTAGCAGTTGTGGTAATCTTACAAATATTTAATCTTCCAGATATTCTATGTCTAGTGAAGAGACCTGTCACGCACTTCCTGGACCCGGCCTTCCAACATTGTTACACTTCCACTGTTACATCCTGACTCTCTTCCTGAAGATCTTCCAGGGGGAGCTCCACTCAGTCACTGCCGGGTAACAGTTTAAATAAACTCAGTTGGAGAAAGAACCATTTTTTATTTATTTATTTTAAATCAATCAGTTTTCACACGTGAATACCTCACACATGTCGGGAGAATCGTTGCTTGAAGTTGCCCTTTCTGACATGTCCACTTCGACCGTATTCTCATTATTATATCTCAATATAATTAGAATTTAAATGATTGGTTGGGCACTCACACATCATACAGGAGGCAGAGCTGCCTTACTCTTACAAGGACTCTGTCGAACATTATAAAGACTTTGTGCTGGATAGCTGGCAGGGTAAAGTCTGTTTAATGTCTGATACAAATGATTAGGACATTTGTGTTCTCACACGCAGCTCCTATGGGTAATGTCTAGTCAAGTTCAGGGTTGCAGTGCATGTGTGAAAACAGCTTTAGAGTTGATTTCTCCTATTCTGTTAGTCACAAAGCTCATAATCTGTATTGCAAGGACATACGTGTAGAAATTCTTAACAATCACTGTAGTTTAGCTGGAGTTGATACAGTAAGGTTTTTAAGTATTTGGAAAATTACGCATATTTTTGCAATTTTGCTTCATGCTGCCACAAATTAATCTACATGCGATTAAAGTCCAGACTTTCAGATTTAATTCAAGGTGTTCAGCAATTGACTTCTATTAGCTGTTTAGGAATTACAGCCTTTTTCCTTTTTTTATTCATAGCTTCCTTTTGGTTTTTTTAGTTGTTAGTTTTTTTTCCAGAGGCTCAAAAGAAATTGAACAAAGTAGCTTAATTTCAAATTGATGTTGTTTTTATTAATTATTGTTTTTTTTAATACTTGGATGAAAATCCTATGTAAACAGCGACCGCCTGAAGTCTTGAACCCATGAACTTCACCAAATGTTGTGTTTCCTCCCATGACATGTTCTGCCAGGTCTTTACTGTTTTCCTTAACCAACGAAAGGATTATGCAATCATCTACCTTAGCTGTCTTCTGTGGTCTTTTAGGACCTTTGGTGCTTCTGAGCTTGTTTTTAAAAATGTACTACACGTAATGTTTTTGCTCCCTCTGAGATTTTTTTTTCCTGCTTAATGTAGACTTCTGTCACCTGCTGGGGTTAGGTGACAGAAGGGTTAGGTCATTGAATAACGAGGGAACGGGCAACAGGTGTCATGTGACCTTGAAACTGCTTGCCACTCAGTCGTCTAGTTACTTTTAATACCAGGGGGCTATGTATAAAAATTATTGTAGTTCTTATTCAGATAATTAAGTACTTTGGTTGTACCCCATGAATAAAAGCTGAAAGTCTCTATTTTAATAAAAAAAATTTTAGCTCATCTTTTTTTTTTTTTTTTTTTTTTTTTTTACTACAAAATTTGCATCACCATCCTAATAGTTGCAGGCCTAATCGCACATGATAACAGGTAAATGGAATTGATGAATTGTCATTCATACTCCTCCAAATAAACAGAGTGAGAGTGAGTCACTGATTCTTCAATAAAACTACACAAATGCAAAAATGTTTGTATTTGTTGTACTTTTTGCAGTTGTGGCTGTTTGAAAGTAAATAGTAATTGTACTACATCTATGTTTTTGCTGCTATTGTAATTAGCTGTCGTTTTATTTTTTGAAACATTCATTCTAGTGTTTGCCTCAGGTTGTCCATCTTTATTTACACCTGGTTTTTGTCCTTCCTTAGAGAGTTTGTGCAGCTCCAGGGAGCCCCTCCAGCATCAGCATCAGGATCTTTGCTCTATAGAACCTTCTGGACTGTGTGGGAGCACTCCACCCTCTTGTCCAGTGCTGTAAAACAACTAATGCAGCTTTTGATACAGGCTGCCATGGCTGTAATTTACTTTGATATTCTTATTGGATAATGTGCTCAGTCATTCAGAATGTTATATTTTGATCCATAATTGACAGCAGATTTGTAGTCTGACCTCATGAATAAAGTTACTATTGCTCATGGAGCTTGCTAGGTTCAAAATGTTGTTTATCTTTTCTAAAGGAGTATGCCGAGAGGGATGAGAAGCAGAAGTTGCACTTGGCAGACACCCTACTGGATTTCCTGTCTGTGTTGGTGGAGTTTTGGTGTCAGCAGCATTTCAAATTAAACCAGACACTAGTGGAAAAAGGCCTAAAAGACCTGTCAGAATATCTTGCTGTCATTAGCCAGGGTAAGTGATTAAAAACTGAAACTTGAGAACAGGAAGTATATTCAGAAAAACAAAACTTCTGTTATGTAAATTCTGTCCTAAGTTCAAAGTTTGGTTTCTGAATTTCATTTTCATTTACTTAACAAGTGGTAGAAGTCGTTTAAGCAGTTTAAAAACTTTATTTAGCAGAATTGTCTCTCTTTTATTTGTACAGTTTGACACGAAGGGGTCAGTTTTCTTTATTCTAAAACAAAAATCTCTTCTAAAAAGATGCTCTCTTACCTGAGTTTCCTCTGTGTTTTTTTTCCCCATAGATTTATCTCCGAATATTTTGGTAGAGCTGGTTATCAGGGTTCGCTCTACCAGGCTTAAGTTGATGGTGGCTGATGCCATATTCAGGAATCTCTGCTGCAGAAATGGATGCACTATGGGAGATGAACCTCTGTCACTCAAGAAAATGGTGCGGTTCTTGTTCCCATGTTTCCCTGTCCTTTATTCCTTATTCCCTTTGGCAGATTTTGTCATTTCTACTTCTGGTGCATTTGTGATCATCTTCCATTTTTACCTGAAACTCTGGAATTTCTTTTTGGATTCACAGTGGTTTCTTGAGTGTCTGATATAATTGTACACAAAAAAATAATGCTTTTCTCTCTCTCTTTTCCCCCACTTTAAGTTAGTGTTAGAAGCAAAACACACAGTTGGTCAGCATTAGTTAATGACAGTTTTGAAAACTGGTATAGATTACATTTGCCCTTATGTGCCATGAAATGATTTCTGATGTCGTCTAACCAGAATATTATATTGCACTAGAACATCTGGCTTTCTCACTCTCCATTGGTGACTTTGTGCTTCCTCAATTCCCCAAGGACGCACATATCAACTTGCAGTGTAAAGGCACTGTCTGACCTTGTGTATATCTGTGTGACTTCTGACAGGTGCTTTTCTACCTGCCTGCTCTGGGAAGTTTGGCTCTGAGTCCCAGTGGTACTCGCCTCAGGACTGAGCCCAGCTCACACAGCTGCACTAGTCAGGGGACCGACTGCAGGTCAGTTACACGTAGCTGTCTGTCTGTGCTACCGTTAAGTCCACATTGTGCATTCTCACAAGAGCCTGGAGCAAAACATGGAGGGGCTTACACACAGGGGTGGAGGCTGCACAACTGTCTGGTTTAAAATTCCAGTATGATGTTCAAATGTTTAACTTTGCATAAGCTATAGCACTTCAATGTCTTGTATTAGATTTACATTTGCCAAACTTCTTGAAATGTATTAATTTCTGAAGATGAGCTTAGAGATTCCCAGTGGCAGTGTGTTTAGTTAACTTTTTTATTTTTTTTGACTGCAGAAAATTGTGACTATCAATCATATCAATGTCTAGTTGTCTAACCTTGTTTAGAGCCTGCATATCTACTAAAGATATAGTCAAATGTCTATAGCAGAAAGCATGTTGCTAGTAATCTTTTAGCAAAAAATACACATGAAAAGCTGCCACCCTGTAAAGCGGGTTATTGTACCATGTTTGTTGGCTTGTCTGTGTCTAAAATAGCTGATGTAGTCGACCAGCAGTTTTCTGTGCCTCCATTGTCTGGATTCTTCTCACATAGTTCACGGTAGACAGCATAGCATTAGGCCAAACAAGTGAAAATGAACAGATCCTTTGAGAAATGTGAGCGAAAAGGAACAAAGGAACACCTGGTGAAAGGAGAAGTGTGTGGAGGTGAGGAGCAGAGATGCATGAATGGACTAAGGGAAAGCTGGAGACAGACAAATAGAGGTCAGACGGAGCGAGAGGAGTTGGCATGTGATGGGTCGTGCCCAGGTCTGATCCTATCAGTGTGTGCTGGCTGACAGGAGGGGTGCACAGGGAAGTTAAACACACACACACACACTGATATGGAGAGGGAGCCGCAGATAAACTTGGGTATCCCATCAGGCCTTTGTGTCTTCCCATACGACCACCACGACCACCAGCTCTCAAGCCCCCCATCCCCCCCCCCCCATCTCTCTTGGTCTACTCTTGCATATTAAATCCCTCTCTAACTGCAAACGCACACATGCACACACTTTATCCATACCCCATATCAGACATCTGCTGTTTCACCAGCAGGTAGTTGGCCTGGAAAAGGGCAGGAGTCACCAGGGAGCAGGTTCATGTGAAGGCTACTGGTTCATGCACAGACCAGATCTTCTCTTCCCCTCCATCCCTACTCCGTTTCTACTTTCTGCTTTCCCTGTATTTGCAAGGGGTTTACTTTATTTTGACATAGGCATGTGAAGAAATAAATGAAACAAGGAAAGGAATCTGTGTGGATGAGATAAAGAAATGCCAAAGGGCATGTAAAATCATTTGACCCTAAAAGAAAGAATGAAATCAAAATGACAAAGCCTGTGATGAGCTGAGAACAGAAACCAAGACGGGAAGCTTGTTTTCTGGTTTTCATGGTTAAATTCATGATATTGTACATAGCTGCAGTGATCTTGACAATCTTAATCAATTAACACATTTTATGTTAAAGGATTTATGCATATGACACACTGCATATTCTATACAATAGCCTGCATGATGAAAAACTGCTAAGAAGTAAAAAAAAACAAACAAAAGGAAAAACACATTATAGATATAAAAAAAAATCAGCTGTTTGTTGTGAGAGTGCTCAGTCGTAAGACAGGAAGGACTGGTTGGTTCGTGGTCAACCGGGTGAGTTGCAAGTTCTCCTCCCTGCTATCAGTCACCTCTCACTTTCAGAATGCATTAGGCTGTTTTTGATTGACTCAAAGATGTTGTAGTTCTATTTGAGATATTGTGAGCGTGTTTCTTCCGCATCAACAGACAGGCCAGCAACAGGGCATGTGTCCAAGTTACACCAAGCTGACAGGGTGGCTGATTGACCGACTGCTTAGAGGGCCATTTGATTTGCCAGGTGGCTGGTTGCATGGCATGGAGTGCTGTTAGCAGAAGGGAAGCTGTAATTAAACTGTGGTTTTCTTTGTGCTGGCTTAGTCATACTCTTTCCGTTGCTGTAATCGTTTTAGCCCACTTGACTATAGTGTTTTCTTTCTTTCTGTGACCAGACCTCTCTACGAGTCCCAACTTCCAAATATCAGCTAGGGTTTTAAGAAAAGCCTATAAAAGGATCAGCTAGATTCAATAAGATTTTTATAGTGAAGACAGATAAAAAGTAGGGGGGAAGGATTTCTTTTGCTATGATTAGTAAGAAAAATCCCATAAATTGCTTTCTTTCAGCACTTGACCAGCATTTCTGCATTATTTCAATGACTGCTCCTACGTTTCTTTAGTGATTGCCTCCAAGGGCACACGCTGCTGCAGGCTCTTGATTGATAGCTGGGCTGCTGTCAGCAGACTGGCCTCCTAAAGTAGACCATGAGGAAAGAAGAGACCGGGGTGTATACAAGCCAAGTACTGTCAACTTCCACTGCCTGTATGGGCAGGGGACACTTGGGTGAAGTGGTTAAATGTGAGACACCCTCAACATAGACACTGTTATGGAGTCACTTTCTCGCGCACACTCTCTCTCACACATGCACACAGAGCTTGTCTCATCTCTTCTCAGCCTTGTCCTTGCTAATAACAAGCAACGTGACAGGACGTGTGTTTCCTCCTCACTGCTGGGAGCTCCTTCCTGGCTTCTGAACAACCCAATTACCAGGGAACAAGCCTCTTCCCTGTAATACGGATGGCACTCCACTTCAATGCAACGCATGCGCATGTGCACATACATATACACACAAGACACCTGTCAGGCTTCACGCAGGCAGATCTTCCATACCTACACACAGGACTAGTGACAGCCCACAGCTATTAGCACGCCACTACTTTGAAGAGGCTTCACTTTCTTTTACTAGTTATTCCTCCTAATGTGCTTGCTCACATTGAATTCTTCGTCTCTGCGTTTGAGGCGTTAAGTGGGAGGAAAAGTGTTTTGGAGACAGGAATAGAGGATTAGTTGTGTGAAGTGTGTGTGTGGCCAACACAGTAGGGGTTTGACAGATATTGTCAGATTTCATATAAGATGATATCGTGCCATGAGGGATTCATTTGCTAATGGCAATTTTCACAGTACAGTGATGCTGGTTCCACTTTCTCCACCACTGGGTCTCCCTGCAGTCATGCTCAAATGGTCAATTGCTCTTGTTTACATGAATCATGGGTAATCACTTTTTTTTTTTTTTTTTTTTAAATTTGAAGAGATTTATAAATACAGCATGTGTGTATTTTCTCATTAACCCTTGTGGGCCACATTCTTTTTCTCCATACAGACCTCAAAACTCTTTGGAGAATGAAACCTGCTCGGAGAAAGAGAACACCCCCAGAGGTTTGAACAGAGTCAACGCAGCAGGTACAGCATGTGCATGCACCCATTATTCGACAGCATAGCTTCACATTTGCAAGGAGTGGACTTTTAATGGACTGATGCACTACAGTAGGTCATCAGGAACATGATAGCGCTGTCATCACTTTCGGTTTAATGAAGAGCACATAATGCATGGCAAAAGTGATTGATTTGCATCGAACCACACTTCCTTCTAGTCAGCTTTATGAGCAGCTTGACTGCATAAGCGGGCCCGCCATGTATGTTTGTGGCAGACTTTGGACCATAATAACACCTCAGTGCTGTGCCTTCTCTACTTGTTATATCTGCGTTGAAATTCTAGACTGCGCTTTTTGTTTTGTTTTGATTTTTCGTCATGTCTTTTTCACCTTAAAAAAAACTGAACAAAAAACCCAAAACCCTAACAGATAAATGGATAAATCGCAGGGACAGAAATAATGGGGGGCACACACACAAAACAATAACAGATATTAGTACGCACAGTGTGGCTCAGATCTCCATTTTGGAGACATTAAATGCAGCAATTAGGGTAGCACTTTTAAATATACAGCGGCTGCACTGGTGGAACTTCCTGCAATTAGAGGCATGGCACTCTGTGTGAACTCTCGAAGGTGTCAAAGCTCATATCTCCCCCCTCCACCTGATCAGAAAGGCCCTGTGCTGGTGCAAAGGAGGGGTGGAGGGTAAAGGAAAGGGAGTGGGTGTGGGGTTAGGGGGGGTGAAGGCTGAGGCAGGAGACTCAAGGCTGTTGGCATGTGTTGTTTTTCCACTACGTGATCTCTATACCGATGTGGTTGGCATTAATTTTTGATGAACCATCGGCACAGCATACTTCCCTCTCACCCTCTCATCCCTTCTCGACTCATCCCATTCTCTCCCTCCCTTCCTTCCTCTCTTTCCGTTACAGGCTTTTCACCCACATATGTAAACTTGCTTTCTTATATTCCGCACATCTTTGCTTTGGAGCATCTGTCTCGCCTTCTGGAACCTCTGTATCTTTGTCACAGTAGCTGAGAGGGGTTGAGGGATTTGAGATGAACTTCTCTTTTGTAGTCCCGCTTTTGCTTGTGGAAGCTCAGTAGAGATTTCCATTTTAATCAGCCCTAATGTACTGTATGTAGACTGTCAAACAAGAACTGCTGAGTTTTCATTGTTTAAAATCTGTTTGCGTTTAGCGGCACATCATTTCTGAAACAAACCATTAAGGTCAACATTTACAGAGCGTAGTTCAAAAGCTGCGTTCGGTATTCTTTAACTTGTAAAGCAATGCTACACAGCTTTACCCACCAAAAATAAGTATTGAAAAGGGACGAAGATTGCCATTGGTTAAAAAAAAACAGGTATACCCCATAGCATGGGGAGGTATTTGACAACTATAGCGGTTGCCAAGTTACTTACTGTGCAAACTGTGCAACTGTGCAAACATCATGCACCACCCTTCATTTTATTATATTTGGTTTCCAAGGAGATCCAGACTTTATTGTAGCTTTTTAAATTGCTCTTGAGCAATAGTTCTCCAGACTTTCTGAAGGTCTTTCAAAGTTTTTCTCTGGACACTCCCTGCTTTTTCACTCTATTTCATTCCGGTCTTTGTACCCAATCATTTTCAGTTGAATTGTTTTTGGGGTTTTTTTGTTTGTTAAGCCACTTAACACTGGCCTATGAATCATTCAGGCATCAAAGGATACCTAATTCAGTAGACTAACCAGTTATTGTGTATACACATAACAAAGAACTGTGCAAAGAATCAGTTTTAAATGGTGTCTTTAGGTACTTTGATACTAGCAGGTCATGGTAAAATCACAGAATTTGATCCCATTTATTTAAAAACCCAACAAACAACAACAACCAAATGGAACACAATCTGAAAGGCATCAAATTGTATGTTTGCACTAACAAAGTGATTCCCGAAGAGTTTTTAGCCAAAAATCCAGCCATTCTGTGTGTGTCCTTAATAAAATGGAAGAACCGGACAAGTGGACAATTTAGAATTGACAGGCCTAAGAACCATGTACAGCAGATAAACACTGTCTGAAAGTCTTGTCTTTAAGAAATAGAAACAAATTCAGGAAAGACCTGACTGAGGACATGAGTTGAATCAATCTACCAATCCAGTTAAAGCCTGGATAGAAAAGTACACGATGAAACAGAATTGGTCAGAGCTCGGACCTCAGTATTATTATAACTACATAAGATGATCTTGATGTGCTTCAGGAACCAAGGAGAACTATTTCTGAAGTCTACTTACAGCTCAGCTCAAAAGAATAAAGTTGGTAATGCCAAATATTGACTTTCGAGTTGGTTAATATTGTATAAACTCTGATTTGCGTTATACCTGAACAGTTTTTTGCTCCACATTGTAAACATGTTTATTCCTGCTGTAAAGCTGGGCATTTTAACATGGAAACATAAAAACATTCATTCAAACACAAAGACATTTATCGGCTTAAAGAGTTACAGAAGTTTTTATTACTCATTTTGTAGCTTTCGATTTTATCACACACAAGTGCAGTCATACGGTAATGTTATCAGTCACATTATCACACAATGACCTGTGTGTTGGCTTATGAGTTGCTACTTAACGTTTATTCAGCAGCAGTTTGATGAAAGTTCATCACTGCTTACAGCCATTTACAGGGATCATTCCTACCACCTATAGAGTTGTATTTTAGGAATATTATGTTGCATAATATGCAAGTATATAGATCTTTGCTTGCTTTTATTGGAGACACTGTATTTCTGTCTGAATGTTTCCTGTTGGCAGAGAGGGTGACATAGATGTTGCTGACCAGTGTTGTTTTTGACTGATTTTAATGGAGTTATCATTCACCATTGGAATTTTGAAATGTTTATTGCCAGTAAATGCATCTGAGGCACAGTTTAAGAAGCAGTAATGTTCACTTGGGGAATTATTTTCCTGCCATTGCTTTCAGAGGTAGCAATAGTAGAAGTCTTCAAATAGTTTTAAATATATCCAGTAACTGGCACAGAATACACTTCAAACACATTCCTTACAAATAGCATTGTTACAGGCTTTGAGCGGCTTTTTGGTCCAGGGATCAGCAGGCCAAGCAGTGCTTTACAGGAGTGTAGCAAGCAGACTGAGGGATATAAAGAGCAACACATACATTTAACTTTTCTATTAAAGTGTGAAACAGGGGATTTATAGAAAAGGACAGGCGGATTTATCCTTTCCGTGCTTGTAAATGCTGAGCATGCAATTACCCCTATAATAGAGGCGTTGTGTCCAAATTGGAACCATTAAAGTGATTTAACAGTGCGTGGATTGGCCCTGGCATTTGCTAGGATGTGTACACATGGGGTGTAGTGGAATGGGTGTTTAATCACTGCGTTTTAGTGCTCGGTAATAGCAGAGCAGCCCATGTAGAACACTGACGTGCCACAAAGTATAGCTTACTCATTAGGTACTGTAGTTTGGGTGTTTTTGATTTTTAGCTTGGAAATATTGGTTTGCTTGACTGATTGGTCTCGTTACTGATGCTGAAACTGTAACAACCAGACTACCTTCTTTATGATGTCATGCCATCAAATAACTGAGGTTTAATATGCAGTGCAAAATAAAGATTATTGCACATTATTGCAGCAAATCATAGCACACTCTAATCTGACTTGTCTGAATAGTTTATTACCTGCTCTGTTTTCTGATGGAGTTCTTAATGAACTGATTTATCTCATGATTGCAATGATTTTTGAGCAGCATTCAAGTCCAAAAGCAGACTGTGTAATTCTCTCTAAACACCTCCACAGAGGTGTATGAAGCAGGTAAGAGGTGGAAATAGTGTAGATCTTTCATTTAATTTCAGTGGATTTGTAGTTGAATTAAAAATTCTGAGCAATTCTGAGACATTTTACTAAATAGTCCTGATATTTTCACAGAATCAAAAGTAATGTGGGGGAAGGCGGGTTGCAAGTACTTGGTTGTAAATCCTTTGCAGTTAATGACTGTTTCAGGTCCAGAACCCATGAATCTCACCAGTTACTGTGTTTCCTCACCTTGGGTGCTCTGCCAGACCTCTGCCTCCTCCAAAAATGTATTTATTTATTTGTTTGTTTTCATCTATGCATTTCTGATTTCATCTCCATCGTCGACATTAATTAGTGACCTGGGTACTTTTGCTCATTACCAAAAGCCTCTTCCATTGTGCCAGAAACAAATAGAGTAAATAAATTTCGAACAAATATGTCACTGTTTTTAATGCCCAACTGTGCACTGTAAATGACCACTGACATATAATTATTGTATTAAACTTTATGGTGCATCTTTAGAAAAAACAAACCTAAAAACAAATTAAGCAGCTTATTAGGTACACCTTAATAGTTCTGGGTTGCATAAATTCAAGAAGGTGTTGGAAACATTGCTCATAGGTTGTTTGTTTTGTTTTTTTGTGTTTTTTGTGGGGGTTTTTTTGTCCACATTGAGATGACAACATCACACAGTTGCTGCAGATTTGCCGGCTGCACATCTATGTGGTTAATCGCTTGTCCCACCAAATCCTAAAGGTGCTCAATTAGGTTGAGATCTGGTGACTGTGAAGCCCATTCGAGTTTACTGAACTCATTGTCATATTCAGGAAACCACTTTGAGATGATTTGAACGGTATGATACTGTGTGTTATCTTACTGGAAGCAGCCATCAGAATGGATCTGTGCTTTCATGTTGTTCATGACAAATTCTGTCTAAAAGTTGGAGCAAAAACTGAGAGTCGTTACACCAGGCAAAGTTTTTTCACTCTTCTATAGTCCAATTTCAGTGAGCCTGTGTGAATTCCATCCTCAGTTTCCTGTTCTTAGTTGACAGACATGACACCTGGCACTCCTGACCTCTGACATCAACACTCAACAACACTGACATCAACTGCTGCTCACAGGACATTTTCTTGGGGAAAATCCCAGCCCATCTGTCACCGAATCAAACCAAACTGTCTTCATATTCACTTAAATCAGCTTTCTTCCCCCTTCTGATACTTGGTTTGAACTTCTGCAGTTCATCTTAACCATGTCTACATGCCTAAATGCATTGAGTTACTGCCATGTGATTGGCAAGCCAGTTTGGCTGATACGCATTGTTCCAGGGACAACCTACAGATCACTCCATCCTCTATTTCCTTCACTACTTCTCAAATAATCTACAGTTAGGTCCATAAGTGTTTGGATAGCCACACAATTTTTGTAATTTTCCTCTGTACACCACCAGTGTGGGTTTTATTTCAAACAAATATGCGAGTGAAGGTGCAGATTTCCAGCTGTAATTCAAGGAATTTAATAAAAGTAATGCATTAACTGTTTAATAATTACAGCTACTCTTATGGAGGCGGTTTCATGGCCAGGATGTTTCCTTGTTATTTCACTACAAATTAAGAAGATAAAATACCTGGAGTTGATTCCAAATGTTGAACTAGCATTAGGCAGCTACCCACTGGAACGCTTAACACGAAGTCCAAAGAGATGTTGATGCAAGTAAAGGAGGACATTTTCACCTAGCTGGAAAGGCAAGGTATGTACCAGCTCACTCCCGGTGACTACTTGGCGGGGCCTGGCGCCTGCTGCTCGGTCAGGCCTCTTCCGGGGCGCGGGGGGCCCTCGGGCCTCCGGCCTCTGTGCCTGCGGCTCGGTTCACTCTGGCGCAGCTGGCTGCCGGCAGAGCCGGCGGGCACGCCGGTGCAGCCCCCTCTAGCTTCTGCCCGGTGGCTACTGGGTGACCCCTCATCTGGGGATCCTCAGCCCTTCCCATGAAGGTGGCACGGATGCCCCTCCGGTGGTCCTCCTTGGGCTCTTGCACTCTGGGGCCTCTGGATGTCTGGGGCCTGGATCTCCTCCATGCCTGCTTCATGCCCTGGGGGACGGGGCTATGGCTCTCTACATCCTCTAGCAGACCATTACATGGGGAAACCATTTGAATACAAGCGCGCCGATCCACACAGGTGTGCACATGGGTGTTCACTATTCGTAGACTTAAATCACACCTTTCTTGGCTGCTACTTCAAAGCACATTGTGCGCTGTCTGTCCTGCGTACTGCACAACAACATTCAATATTTAGTATTTACTGCTGTTTACACTTAGCTAGATTAATGCGATGGTGTTGTGTATAGTATGTTGCATTGTTTTGTTTTGTTTTTTTGCTTGTTTTCTATTCTTTTTCTCTCAACAGGTGATCCCGGAGATATTTTTTCTTCCCCCCTTTCTCACTGTCCCTCTCCCCTTCTGTTTTTCTTTTCCTTCCTCTTTCTTTCTCCCTTTCCTATCCCTCACTCATGTCTGTCCCGTCTGTAACAACTGAAAATAAAATAAATAATAAAAACAAAGGTCGATCAAATGGACCAATACGGCAATGCCATGATGATCCATTTGGCAAAATAAATCCATTGGGTATCCTTGTTGGTCTTCAGACAACAATTCTGACGGCTAAAGAACCAAATGGGACAGGCGGGAAAAAAAAAAAAAAAAAAAAAAAGGAAAGGCAAAAAATAGTTAGTCTACAATCAAGAGAACCCTTCATGAATGGAAATACAGAGGGTTTACACCAAGGTCCAAAAAAATGGTTATACTCAAGAACATGAAGGCCAAATTAGGCTATACCAGAAAAGATCTAAAGGACTCGCTGCACTGCTCTGGAAAATTTCTTAGGAAAGATGAAATCAAGAAGAACTTGTATTAGAACGATGATAAGAAAAAAAGTATAGAGAAAAAGTAAAACATCTCGTGATTTGACGCATAGCACATCTGTCAAACATGGTGGACCCAATGTTATGGCACGGGCTTGTGTGGCTGCCAGTAGAACATGGTCACTACTGTTTATTGATGACATGACAGCTGATCGATGTAGCAGGATGAATCATGAAGTGATCAAGGTCGCACTTTGCTCAGATTAAGCCAAATGCTGCAAAACTGTTTGGATAGTGCTTCACAGTGCATATGGAATGAGATATTCTTCAATGGCCAAGTCAATCAGCGGATCTCAACCCAATAGAGCATGCTTTTCAGTTACTGCGGATATAACTGAAGGCAGCGAGACCCACAAATGAGCACCAAGTGAAGGTGGCTGCAGGAAAATACCTGGTAGAGCATCTCAAGGAATGGAATGCAGTATTTGGTGATGTCCATGGATTGTAGACTTCAGGTATTCACTGAATTCAAGTATTAAAGATAACATATTAAAAATGTTATTTTGTACCAATGTGTGTTTTTAAAAAAAATAAAATAAAATAAAGAAATTAATTTGATTCCAAAATACTTAATGCAAATAAAATATGTTAAAGCTCTTGAATTAAAGCTGGAAGTCTGCATTTGAGTCACATCATGGCCGATTATCTGTGCTGGTACAAAGGTTGTGTCATTGTTCAAATATTCAAAACCTTTATGAA
Source organism: Neolamprologus multifasciatus (assembly GCF_963576455.1). NCBI lineage: Eukaryota > Metazoa > Chordata > Actinopteri > Cichliformes > Cichlidae > Neolamprologus > Neolamprologus multifasciatus. Next base: position 22,367,873 of record NC_140450.1, read on the forward strand.
GAAAATGTGCAATATTTGTCTGTGCCAACCATGCGTGTCTGAACTGGATTTGAACTGAACTGGAATCCCTACGTTTAACATATGTTTTTCTTTTCTTCTTTTTTTTCTCCTCCATTCCATTTTTCAACCTTTCAGCTATTGTGGATGGCATTTAATACATCTTTGCAGCCTCAAAGACATTTCCTGGAAGAAAGGAATTTTTTAGAATGAATGCGAACCAGCATTCTCAATATTTTGCCTGCATGCTTTGAAATGCAGGAACCGTTTTGCTGTCCCCTTCACCGCTTCTTCTCCCTCCCTCTCCCCCATCTCCACCTTTTTTTTCTTTTTGCCCCACTCTTTGCTCTGTGTGCGTTGGAGTGGAGCCCCTGTACAGGGATGGCGTCCTGGGGAGAGCTAGTAAAGCATTTATTACAGCCTTTGCAGTTCTGTGTTATACTGGCAAGCACAGAGCCACTCATGCTTGGCCTTTAACTTCTCTCTGAAGTTCAGCTATACATGAAAAGAGGGGGCTCTGGCCCACTAATTTATTCCTGATTTAATATTGTATTTGAAAAAGTGAGGAATGCAGTATAAATGAGGAAAAAAGAAATGGGTGGAATAAAATTGTGTACAAAAATGTAAATGGAGTCTTTTGAGAGTTTTTTTTTTCTCCCCCGCTAGTAGTTTGCTGATTAAATATCACGTGATGACACTGGCAATGCCCAGCAGAGCTTTTGAACCTAGGATCTGTGAAGAATCGTTTTCGAGGCTTTGTGCGAGGGCTGTCTACCATAACTTCCTCTTAAGTAACAATATAGGGATGAGTGAACAGGAAGCGAGACTACTTTTTTACCACTACATTCATTTACTCACCAACTGCCCTGATATTAACTTTGTTGGGCACGGGGTGTAAGTGGAAAATCTCCCTCTATAAAAGAGGGAAAGAGCGAGGCGAATTAGCCCAACTCTCCATCTTTAATTTTTTTTTCCCCTCCCGTGTTTTTTTTTTTTTTTTTTTTTTCTCTCTCCCTTGAAAGATCTCCCCCCTTTTTTCTCATCACTCCTCTTTAATCGCAACCTCATTGGCGGGTCGTACTCTTTTTAGGTCAGGGATTTTTTTCTTTCGTGTGTGTGTTTGGTGACATTTCTGTGGTATTTAATTGGCGTATTCACCATATGGACGGGGACAATGGGAAGGACATCAGGCACACCCTGATTTTTGATTTCTCTCTTCCGCCTCTTCTTTCTTTTGGGTGTGTTTGTCCGTTGTGTTCGTCCTGGTCGAAGGAGAGACCCTCCTCCACAGAGCTTGCAAGAGGAACCAAGTGGAAACGGTGCTTCAGATCTTGGCGCTTCCTGGCATAGACATCAATGTTAAAGGTAAGACTTCTATCCCTTTTTTCCATAACCTCTATCTCACTGTCATCTCACTTCACTCCCACTGTTTGCTCTGGGGTTTTGGAGAGCGATTAACACTGGAGGGAAAAAAAAAGGGGGAGAGGAGAAATAGGAGCGTGTGCGCGTCATCATCATTGCCTTTAACCTTTAGCTAAAATGTAAAGGGTGTGTCTAGTAAGAGCAGGATGGGTTTGGAGTGTCAGATTTATAGATTTATGGCCACTTTGCTAAGTGAATTGAATCCCTTTTGATATTTCAGAGTGACTTTCTTTAGTCCCTTTAGGTCAAATATAATGACTTGCCCTCCTTTTATGGAAATGTGCCGTTTTCAAAGGTTTCTCTGATTTTGTAATCACCCCTTAATAGTAGACTAAATTGACTTGCATCTTGGTGGGGGTTATGGGGGATTCTAAAAGTCTAAAATGCGATCAAGTAGAACTACGGGGCAAAATGGTAAAATAACTGCTGCCACATTACAGATTTCTCCAAAAAAGGCCTGATGCTAATTGAGTCAGAGCATGTTTGGTTTTCAGAGGATTTTCTTTTCTCAACTACAGCAGATTATCTGTCTGTCATTTTTTATTTTTTATTTTTATTTTTTTAAACTTTTTTATTATTAGTCTTTAGAATGTGTCTGTCTTTCTGTGTTTTAATCCTGGATTAAAACATGAAAAGATGCTGCAACGATTTTAATGTTTCTTTAAAACATTCTTTTTTTTACTCTTGATTTGTGTATTATCATAGCCTATGCGTTGTGAGCATTTATGATGTTTGAATGCTGTGCCTCCATTGCATTGCTTTATATTTACACTACTAAAACATTACTTGTCATTTGCATTTCAGGCCTATTGCATGTATCCTGTCATTATGTGATGTGTATGTGCAGAGCTGATCTACCAGAGCCATTTCACTTCCTATTAGTTCGCCCCATTGTACAAAAGTTATTAGATAGTATTGTCCTAGCATGTGCTGATTGATTGACACATCGAGTGACAATACGTCTTGCAACCAATAACTAGACAACAGAAGCATTACTAGACCAAAACAGAAACTTGTGTGTATAAGCAACAGATGAATGAAGGTTGAAATCATAATGGCACATGCCTTAAACTTGATCTTGGCATGCATAATAGCTATATAAAAGTATTTTACCACATGCAAAGCATGTCAGATGTCAGATTGTATGTGTTGAATAAACCCTGAGGAAAAACAAATAAACATACACAAACAAACAAAGAACAGAAATTAAAATTTTGGAATTGTGGAGTAGAGCAGGGCAATATGACCAAAAGTATTTATCACGATATACATTTGAAATTTGCGATAACAATAAAACTTATGATATAATTGACACTAGACAAAATACTTTACAACTCCACAACTTTATTAGTGCAAAACAAAAAAAACATCAATGTATTTTCACTTAAACAAGCAGCTGTTTTTTTTTTTAATGTGCATTAAAAGTTATATAAAAATTTAACTGTGCAAATGCAAATTCCTTGCTGACAGTTTAACCAAAAGGCATTTCCAGTGGAAACTGGCCGACAGATCCTCAGCATAACCATGTATAATATCTATAAAACTTAAAAAGAGGTTATACACACACAATATGGTAATATTATGTTGAAGCACAGTACATATTACTACGCGAGGCTCCTACGTACGACAGCCGTAATGCTCCGACAATCCATCAAGCGGTGCGATCCACTTTCGCCCTTCTCATTCTCCGTCGCCGCCATGCTTTTTCCGCCATTTTTGTATGAAAACAAAGGCACTGCGCATGCGTTTTACCCATATTCTATCGCGATATTTCATTTTCTTATCGTTGCCCAACATAATATCAGTATTACCGTGAACGGTATGATATGGCCCAGCCCTATTGTGGAGTATAGATCCATTTGAGTCCAGAGCCCAGAGAGTGTTTCGCAGGTTGTTTGGCGAGGTGAATATTCTAAACTGTGATTAACATTGCTTCCCCATTTCATTTGACTTTCATTTTGAGTCAGCATTGTTTGTGCTTCTGTTTCCGGTTTGTTGATCACATAGACCATGCAGGCTGGACACCTCTGCACGAGGCATGCAACCACGGCAGCACCGAGAGTGTGGAAGCTTTGCTGCACCACCACCCTTCCCCTGTGCTTAATAATCAGGTGGATGGAGTGAGTCCACTGCACGATGCCCTGCTAAATGGACACATGGACATTGCCAGAATGCTGCTGGAACATGCAGGCAAGTAAACTCTTGCAGTACATGCACAGACTGACTGCTTCAGCGTATAAGCTGTTAACATTCTGTTGGCGGGAACTTATGCAATATAACAAATGTTGGCTTTATAATAATTAAACAATACTCAAATGTTCTCGAAGTAAGCATGGTCACACATTGAGAACCATTCACCAAACTATCAAACTTTGTGGCGCAAACAACGAATTGAAAAGACGAAGTTAAACCAACTGAAATGACTACCATTTGATCCAGGGTTGAACAAACAATACTTACCCCCCCCCCGAAGAGCTCATGCTTTGCATAGAGTTGGCGTGTCTATGTCTTTCTCTAAGTAGCCACAATAGCTCGAAAGCTTTTGCGTGAATTCTGATAAAATCCTGTATGGCTGTAGAATGGGATCATGTTAGCAATCCATTACAATTCACCCTACATCCACGTCTTCAAAGTCCACTTAGTGATCCATTAGTCGGAAACTGACAAAAAGCCTCATAACTTGACTTCAAACTGTGATTCTTACAAGTGTGTCAACATATAGAAATGACCAGAGAAAGATCAGTGGGAGAAACATTTCATCACTCATCCAAGTCTTCAGTCTCAAGAAGACTTAGCTCTGCAACGTGTTCTACAATAACTAAGTCATTATCATATATTTCTTGACTCTGACAGTTGATGTTGCAGAGCTTTGTAAATATAACATCCTTCCCTATATAGAGATTTGCAGATTTGGACAAAAGGCTGCAGATGACACTCTGCAGGAACAGAAAAGTCTGCTTTCCAAGTCTGAAATGAAAGAATCTACTGTAGCAGAATGTTTATTGTATTTTTTTAAAATTGACAACATTTTGTGTTGAAATTTGAGATTATTTTATCTAAAATATTGCAGTTACATCACAAATATTGAAATGGTGGGAAGGTGATTGAATTCTAACATGTTTGAGTGATTTCCTGTGTCTATAGAGTAAAACATAACTGTAAGAAAATTTCACACATTCATTTAATTAAAAAATTACAATATTCTTATGCATATGTATAAGTTCTGAACTTGTTTAACTGAAGTTCATAATTATTCTATAAATATTACACTGACAGCAGCAGCGTAACAGGCTTCAGAGTATATAGGACCACTGTAGATGGATGGATAAAGCAATAAATGGAAATGCATTTGGCCTTCTAGCAGCTCACATATTAAATAATGTATAAATATATTAAAGCAATGATACACTTATTTATGTATACAGGTGAATATATGTTAGGTATGGCCAATGCTTTGAAACAGACTCTGCTAATCAGCACAAGACCACATTATTGATGTTATTTTTATTAGTATTAATGGATTATTGCTTTTTTATTGTTAACGTCACAGGATTAGCCTTAGTACTTTTTTACTCTAGCATTTCATGTGAATAAACTTGTACAATTTATACACAGTGTCGCTGCTGCTGTAGCCAAGATAAACTTTGAGTTCAACAAAGCAAACAAATGTAGTCAAGCGTATCAAGCAATTGAATGTCGCGTTTGACCTTATTTACAAGGCCACAGTTTTATCTTAATTACCCTTCTGGAAGAATAAGGACCTTGTTGATGAGAACGCTTTTAAAGCGGCACTCCACCAATGTTCCACATCGATTTGAGTTTGTCCATCACATGTGATGCTATTTATTCTCCAGTTTGAAAAGTTTTGGGGGAGAAAACTGACCTCATGATGGGCCAGCCCATTTGGGCATTTTATGGCAGAAAGTGTCTGCCGCAGACTAGGAAGTGGGTGTTTAAAGACAACTAAAGATATTTACCCATCATGGAGGGACAAACCAAAAGGTGCCATTAATTTGGACCAGCCTATAAATGTTTACACTGGTCATAGTTTAAGCCATTCGATAAAAACGTGGCAAGAATGTTGATGTTTTCTAATATGCTGCAAATGGCAAATCTTGTTTGGTACAGAAACAGGATTGACATTGCGACCCAGACGCTGTAGCAGTTGTCTGCTTCTTCACTGTATGAATTCTAGATCATATATACCATCTCCCTCTCTCTGCCCCCACTGCTAACCTTCATAATTCACATGCAATCCGGCGCTGCAGTGTCTGTCCAAAGAGATTACAGCATCGCCTCGTAAGATGTCTGTTAACGTCTTTTTGACAAGATTAGAGGAGTCAGGGTGCGCCGCTTGCAAAATTCACATGCGGGTTTTTGCGGAAATGTGTCACAACAAAAGTAGTTTGTGTGTCTGCATGTTTGCGTGCCACATGCAGTCGGAGCTCAGTAGGGTTGAGGTGGGTATGACGCGTGTCGGAGTTCAGGAGAGGGTAGCATTGCTGGTGGTGTGGCAGCAGGTGACTTGGGGAAAATGTCTGTGTGTGTGTGTTACTGTGTGTGTGTTTTTTGGGGGGAGGAGTGATATTTGCCAGCATTGAACCAGTCCCCCATGTAACATACCTCTGCTTCAACTCACTTCTCAGTTTGACTAATTATAGTTAATTTGATTCGACTTTCCCATTAACACATGTACATATTCTGTCCTCAAAAAATAAATTAGACTGGGATTGTTTAGTCCCGGAGAGGAAACAAGAGAGCACTCCCCCCCCCGATCTTTTTTTTTTTCCTTCCTTCCTCAGTAACAGCAGAGAGAGCAAATTAAAAGAGGTCAGACGAAGCAGCTATCTGTATCTATAAAATTGAAAGCGGGTGTCTGTGCGTGCGCGTGTGTGTCTGTGCGCGTGTGTGTGTAACAGACGTCTGGCTTCACTGTCTAGGCCAGGTCTTTTTGCAGGGACCAAACAGACCAACAGGAATGAAAATTCTCTCAATTTGAAACACCTGGAGGCTCCTACATTATACTTCTTTCCTCACTCAGTCCCTCCCGACTGTTTGCTATTTCCTCACACCTTGATGGCGGGTTGTCTAAAGGCTACAGCGGGGAGTTGGTGAGGAGGTGGTCCTCTTGACTTCAGGCTGTACTGTCTTTCAGGGTCTCTTTTCCATGATCTCCATCTTGTTGCCATGGACACCATCAGTAGGCCTAGGCTTTTTTTCTTTTTCTTTTTTTTCTCTTCCTCTTCTTTTTTAGATTCTTACGTCCAGGCTGTTAAACGTGGAAAGTTTTGGCTTTGGGGCCTGCATCCTACTTAGTTACCATAACCATCTTTATATTGTTCTTCATTCCAATTTTTCACTCTAAACTCAAGCAGGACTTTTGTGCTTGTGGCTGCATTTCTAACACCCATACATCAGACTGCTTTTAAAATTTTGGCCAGGTACACTTGTTTCACCGTCCCATGATAGGGAAACAGGCTAGTGGGCCAGATGCATCTCTATTTATTATATTCCTGTGGGTTTTATTCTTCTGAGCGCATGCTGCATTTCCCGAAACTATTTTTTTTTTATCGAGCCATTCACCCTGTTGTCCTAGTTGTTTCCAGCAGACAAGCTGAACCTAGCTGCCAAGGTTTTGGTAGGCCAGAGAGGGCAATACTGACACTGGCACACCAACAAAGCCTTTACTTGGGAGTGATCTCACCCCTTTGTAAGCCTGTCTGCTTGGAGGCCTGTGTGTGTGTGTGTGTGTGTGTGTGTGTGTGTGTGTGTGTGTGTGTGTGTGTGTGTGTGTGTGTGTGTGTGTGTGTGTGTGTGTGTGTGTGTGTGTGTTTTAAAGGATGAATTGTATGGGGGAGGAAGGGCTAGATCTCACCCCCTACCCACTCTACCTCAGTCCCTCCAGGCTTATGGAGCTGGCAATGAAAGGATGCCATGGCTGAGGGCAAGGCTGACACTGCTTTCTCCCCCTCCTCCTCCCATTGCCCAAGGCCACCCCACATGACCCTGCTTGCGTGTGTTTGGCTTGTTTTTAACACAGTATTGAAGTGTCCTTGGCTATATATTTTCATGTATGTGTCTACATACGCAAAATCGTTTTCATGAGTCTCAAATGCTTTAATGAGTGTATGTTTGCTGTTGCTCCTCGTGTCCCTTCCTTTCTCAGCTGGTAGAAATGTTATACGTTTTGCAGGGTGGCCATGGCAGCCGGTACTCCTGATTGGAATGGAAAATGACCCGGAGCCTTTAGTTGTGCAGTTCAGACCTGGCACGCGCATCGAGGAGGCGTGTCAGTCAGCAAAGAGGGTGGAGAAAAATAAAGAAAAGAGCTTTTAAGCTGTCACCACACAGCCCCGTGACCGTAATCACTGATGCCGTCCTCTAAGTACTCCCCACCACGTTAGTAAGCGCGGCTAGTCCACCTCAACTTGTAAACACGAAGGGATTCTCACGAAGAGATTAAAGATGCTTGAAGAGGAAAGAATATAAAAGTTGGAAATAACTGTTCAGGTTTAAGTTTTTTAAGATGTTTCTACTTCAATTATTTGCCTTAAGTTGGATTCAGAGACCCCAGAGAAGTTGCTGCATGACTACTTCTTCAATTCCTCTTTCAGTTTTTGTGCATTTGTGCATGTCTTGGATGCACGCACACACAAACACGCACGCTAGATTCTGTGATCCCGGCAGATATTAACGCAAACTAGTGTTTGTGGAGCAGAAAGATGTCATTTGCTCAGTGGCACAAGAAACACACGGTCCCCTTGGACAGCTGTAGTCAACGTGGTTCATCTCTGTCTTTCTCTGTCATAGATCTGCACGCACACACACACACACACACTACACACAGGTAGTTGTTTAGACACACTTGGGCCTTTTCACTGTCAGCATGGTAAAGAAATAAATAAAGTTCATTCTGCTCAGCACTTATTTCCCCGTGGGTCCTGAACTGGCAACGGTGAGGAGCTGAGCTCTTGTACTATTAGAGGTGAAGCTGTGTTTGGAGCCCTCGGCTTCACTCCGGAGTGTTGGATGTTTCAACTGCAGGTTTCTCCAGGCAGTAGTTCAAGGACTTTTCTCGCTGGGAATTCTGACTAGAGTCTTCTTTCTCTCTTCCTGCCTGTCTCTTATTACCCCTGAAATATACGCAGACTCACCACATACCTGTATTTCTGTGGGGTTTTTGGGGTGGGGGTTTTTTGTTTGTTTTTTAGGGGGGCCAGTTGCCGTGGATTAAATCTGGGGCCTCTTTGCAGTGGTGTTCCTGATTACTCTTCGCTGTTCTCCAAGATAAAGGTGTGACCCCTTTTCAGAGAAAATCTGTATGTTTTTATGTAGATGAGGGCCAAAGATGTTCCAAAAATGAATGTGGTGATTTTGAGATTTGCTAGCAAGTGCTTCTTGCCTGCTATTTATGCCCAGCACCACTTATAATATACAAAGGCACGTTTTGCCCTTTCTGTTTCCCTTTTAAACAGCTGCAGTATTCAGTGAGCATGAAGGCCACTGAGAGCTACCTTCTGTAAAAAGAGAGGGCAGAGGTCAAGGAATATTAAACTTTCTGTTTTTTATTTACTTTGCTGTCCTCTTTCACCTACAAGGTTCAGGGTTTATTTAAAAGGACTACATGAAGGGATGGACGATGAATTTGTAGGTGTTGAAAGCGTGCTTTTCTCAACCGCAAACAAGGCTGAGATTCAAGGTTTAGTTCATTTCTTTTGTTTCCAGGTTGACTGAAAAGGGGGGTAAAGAAAACAGCATGGTCACAGGACTAGGAGATCTTTATTTATTTATTATTGGCCATGGAGATTGCTGTCTGTCCCTGTGTTCCAACCTTGAACTTAAATCATCACATGGTCCACAAGAATGAAAATGTTAGAACGTTTTTTTTCTTCTGAAGCTTAAATTAAAACGTTGAGTGACTTCTCTGCAAGGAATTCAATGGTATATTAAAATGGTATATTAAAAATTATGGTAATAAAAAGTACAGGCAAGAGACTTTTTTTTAACATATTTGAAATTCATTAACAAGAAGGCAACAATGGCTGATGTTTGAACTTGGGAGGAATGGGTCATAGCAAAAGCTCATGCATTCAACAGCAGTTTAGTGTGTTTGCTTAAACCATTCTTTCAATGACGAGCTGAATACAGCAGTGTGAATGGAGTGTTGTAATTAAAGTACTTAAGGACACCTCTAGCTCACCTCTGAAGCTGTTTTTGGAGAAGAGAAAATATTGTATGTAGTGGAAGTCATTATTCATTCTTTAAACAATTGGGATGTAAAGTGTTTTGAAGTTTCTCAAATCAAACTTTTCCCACACAATAAAAAAACTGAAAAGTCCTTGTTTTAGGACCGTATATGAGGACTGTATATGAGGTGGACGTGAAAGCGATTCGTCTTTGCTCGTGTCCTATTCCAGCTTGTCCCAGAAAACAAAAACAGAAATGAAGAGTTGATTTGTCTAAGTGATGTCATCAAATTTAACTTTTTGGGGGATTTACTGACTGGGAAATAAGACACAATTAATTAGATTAATAGATAGATTCAGTTATTGTACTAGTTGGTACTTTACATGTAAATATGTTTTGTGTGTGCTTTTATAATCTATTTTGTTGGTACCTTTACGCTTAATTATACCAAATTATAATTGTAATAGTTGTGATCATTTACTGGAGATTCAGGACCAGTTAAGGATTCATTTAGAGCTCCAGTCTGACAGTCTCCCCAGCACCCATAATGATGATGATTTTTATGAGTATATCGCAATAAAAATGTGGTTTGATGACCATTTGAACAGGTTCCAGGTTTTTTGAAGAATAGCAAGGGCAGTAAGCGGCATAGGCAAAGGTCATCCTTAATAGCCTCTGATGTACACCCAGTCGTTGTTATTATTATTATTATTCTGGAAGCAGGCTTGAAATGTGACAGAAACTGCTCAGTTCAGAAAAGATACCTAGTAGGTGGAAAGAGTTAAGGTGCTAAAGGCCAGCATCCAGTAAGTCAAAGCATATTTGATGCCCATTATAACTAGAAGTGACTGTAGTGGTGTTGGATTACACAAAGCTTGTAGCTGCTGTCTATACCTTTTATCCTACCTTATTTGTGCCTTTGTCTGGACCCCAGGAAGACTACCTGTGTGGGATGTTCACAAAGAACTACAGCTGACTATGTTTGAGTGAAGAGCACAGGAATATATTGAAAGGATGCTCGCCCGTGACTGAAAAACACAGATTTCTGTTCATAGCAACTGTTTACAATGCCAGCAATATTTTAATGTGAATTAACAAGGTAACAATAATATATCCAAACTAGTGCAGTTACTCCTCCATTAATATCGGTAAACGAAATATCACTGAGTGTTCAGACACTGCTGTTACAGACGGGGATTTTAGCATACTCGTCTGTCTGGTTGTTCCACATCTGATGCCTCTCCGCTGGCTGCTTTGGTGCGTCACTTGGTTGGCCTTGTTGTTTTTGCTGTGGTTTCTAGTTGCTAGCTAGCAGCTCCCTGTGGATAAGTGATGCCGTGCCCCTGGCTGCAGTTCACACACTCACCCTGCCTCTCTTTTTCAGGCAGCAAGAGGGGGGTGGGGGGAGGGAGAGAGAGCGAGAGGATGTTTACCATGCTGTGGAGCTGCCTGCTTCCCAGCTTGTCTGCCTTAGCCCCAGCCTCAGACCAGAGACAGAGAGAGGGAGAGACATAGGGGGAGGGAGCGCGGCATCTTTCTTTCCTTCCCTCCTATCCTCCCTCCCTCCCTCTTTTAGCGCCGATTTTCCCTTCCTCCACTCTTGCTTTTATATTTCTTGTCTTCGCCTGCCCTCTAAAGGCCAAAGGGCTTTGCGCTCTGTATGTAAATGCCTGTGTGGTGTGAAACAGCCAGACTGCATCTGGCTGGTGCATCAGGCAGTGGCTTTCACTCAGCATGTGAATTTCCTCCCTCTGCTAGTAGCTTCAGAGCTTAGGTTATAGTGGGGTATTTTTTGCATCAAACACACACGCACAAACACACACACAGAGGTTGGTGTAATTACCCTATGCTCTCATGTAATCCCCCAGGTGCAGTATTTATCTCCAATGCAGCATATCTGACACCCAGCGCCAATACCTGGATTCACTTCAGTCACAGTCCCTGCACCAAAACCATTCCTCAGGCGGTAGTCTCATAACACTGTGTTGTATACATGTATTACATTATAAGCAGCACGTGATGCTATTTCCGTGTCTTCTGTTATGTTGAAATATGTAATTTAGCATTGGATATGACCATTGACATCTGTATCGAGTGCAGTAGAGTTGTGTGGTGGAACATTAGAGGGCGTCTTATGTCCTATGATGGATAATAAGGAGCGACTGATTCTTCTGTTCAGTCGATGGAACGAGTAAAAACAGATATGAAAAGGTGAAAGACATGAGCTGACGCTTAATGGAAATAAGGCAGGTTATCATGCAAATGTGACAAACTGCAGACACTGTCACACAGTCGGTTGTGTGTTCTACAAACAAACATGCAGCCTTCAAACAGTCAGCCTCGCGGGCTTTCTGGCAAGCCGAGCCCAAGCCTGTGCTACGGTGGCCCCTTCCTCCCCATCACCAGTGTCATCACTTTGGTTGAAGCCTGTCTGTCAGTGGGGTTTAATGTGATGATGGTGGAGAACACTGGGGAAAAAAGAACACGCGTTATCACTTTTTGTTTTTGTTTTTGTTTTTTTTAATTCTAGTGCAAGATTTCTTTTGTCTGATTGTAAATTACAAATGTATTGTCTTATAATGCAAGCGATGCTTTGTATGGTTATTGTCCCCACATGTCCATTTTCATCCAGTGTGTATTTCTTGCACTATTTCTAATATGATTTTGCCCTCTCTTGTTCATTTTTATGTTTTCTTTGCTCAGTAGCAGCTTAAAGGTCATTGCTTTGCAGCTAAAGAGGACTGCTGCTTTCATATTTGATGAAAAGAGAAGAATTAAGTAAGAGTGATTGAATTGAACCTTGTAATTCCTCTTTACTTATTTCCACTTTAAGTTGAAAACACTCTACAATGTGCTTGGGTTCATGGCACAAACTTACAGCCCACTTGTGGAGCTCTATTAAGCACTGAGTTTCTCAAAGGAACACACAACAGGGTATATTGTGAAAAAGGAAAAAAGTACTACTTAGAAAGCCGTCCCCTATTTTTCATTTTATTTTATTTTATTTTTTAAGAGATAATATAGAAAAGACAAAAGATCCCCACCCCTTCTTCAGCTAACACTTGAACGTCGACCTGAAACTTTCTACAATGTGTCAGGCCAGGGTTGACTTCACACATTACAGTGGATGAGTGTAATGGCGAAGACAGCTTGTTATAGAAACCTGGTGATTATGACCTGCTGTGAACAATCTCACTCTGTTTCACATACACCGCTCTGCCTCTTCTCCCCGCTCGCCTCCCCCCACCCTCCACCTTTCTCCTGTGGCCACTTTGATCAAATCTGCGCTCTTACGTCCTTGACTGCTGCCCCCAACGCCTGACCCCAGCATTCGAAATTTGCTCGCTTATGTAAAAGTTTATGTAGATTAATGCCACAATTTATGCAGATTGAGTTTTTGCCACTCAGACTTGAAGCACTAAAAGGTAGATGAGCGTTGACCTTCCCCACTAACGGCTACGTGAGCTCTCATCGATTATCTCATAACTGCTACAAACAGTGTAGCAGACAGAGGGATGAAGAGCAATTTCAAATTTCATAATGTTTCATTTTTAAACTTTTTTTTTTTTAAGTGTCGCTTAGAGGAGGGAAAAAAAAAGGATGGCTTTTTATAAAAATGGAATCTGGGAGGCTTAGTAAGTGCGGTTTATGTCACAATGCAACACACGCACATGATCGTCCCTCCTTTAAAACATCATGCTTCCTGCAGCCCCACAGTGTCTGTCAAACAGAAACAACTGCCAGCAGTGGTATCGAGCAGTCTTTCAGCTGTCTGTGTGTCATTCCGAGCCTCCACAGAGCCGTAAACTTGCTCACAAGTGGCACCAGCATTGCCGAGGTTGAACAGTCAAGTGCCATCAAAAGCAGTTTGCCACAGAAATGGGTCTGTGTGAAAGCAAACAAAGGGCTCACACTTGACTCGACCCGCTCCACGTAGGCTAAATGCACAGGGGCCTGTCTGACACTGGAAAATGGCTTTCAGCCTGAACAGAGAAGCAGAAGAGTAGAGCGTAGAGGAAGGTGGAGGGAGGGGGGGTGAATGTCACCATTATAACTTTGCTGGCTTTCTAAAAGGAGACGGAAAAAGTGTTACATTCAAGCAGAAACTGTCATCTTCAGTTTGAATGTAGTGAAGCATGTCTGAAAGGGCCATGTCAGGGTTATTGGAGGTGTTTTTGAATGTATAGAAATTCCCGGAAGCTACGAGCCTAGATGGAGTGTTTGCAGCACAATAACAGATGTTATGGATTAATGCGTAACTTGAGTGACGTTATTGTTACAAGCCACTTTTTTTATTTTTTGTATCACAAGCTTAACAGATCAATTTGCTGATGTCACAGTCACTAGTTAGTCACACACACACCCCCCCCCCCAGTAGCACCCTGTTCTCTGATGAGCTCACTCACAGGAGCACATAAAAGGAAGGAAAAGCAGACCCTTCATCAGGTCACTAACCCTTACACAAACACAAAGTGACCCGCCAGTCAGAGAGTTGAGACAAGGTGTCAGCTGATGTTACTGCTGAAGTGAGCTAAAAGCCTCAGCTGGCAGTGAGTGCCACTGGGACAACAGCTGTTCATTTAAACTCTCTGCTTCACACACTTTTTTTGTTTGGGGAGGGGGGACTCTCCGTGACTGTATCTGTGTACTGTTAGTGCGCGCACACAGAAATGCACAATTTAGATCGGTTGCGGTGTCCTGCCGTTGACCCGTGTTGTCTCTTCCGCCTTATTTGATAATGACGCTGCAGTCGAAGGTAGCTTTGGCTGCATGTCAGTTTTATCTGTGCTACTGTTGTCACTGATGCTTCTGTTTACATTACACTCATTAACACTCAAAAAAGTCTCAGACCAAACTGCCACTAAAAAATATTTAAAATCGGATTTTTTTCTACTGCACCGTAGCTTCAAGCACATGTTAACTTCTGTGTTTCTAATGTTCTGCCTTAATTTTTACAAAAGCACTTTCACATATGGAGACTTGTGACAGTAGTGCCTCCCTGACTGTTGTCATTGTCGCTTTGAAGACTATGGAGTAATGTTTTGTCGTATCAGAACAAGTAGTTTTAATTTGTGTTTTAAAAATAAAAAAGTTTGTGTGATCTGATCCTGTACATCTCTGTCCCATCTTAGGATCTGTTCTTTTACGCCAGACGGATGGCCACGGTCGGGTCCCGCTGGATCTAGTCTCCGAGCCAAGTCAGAGGGAAGAGCTCCTCCATAGTGCACAGCTTGGAGACACAAAGTGTTTGAGAAATAAAGCAACTGAAGTTAACCTTCCCCTCTTGGAGGCTGGATCATCTCTGCTGTCCCTACTCATTTTCTCCTACCTCAGGGAAACGGGCATTCCTCACCACACACCAACCAGCGACAAGCACCACAGCCTGGGCTACCGGCTGGTCAGGGCACTGGAGAGGCACTCCTTCCAAAAAGTGACTCAGGGCTGGGCAGACCAGCGGGCAGTGAGGCTGGTAGAAGATGTTGAGACATTGTGGGAGCTCAGCCAAGGGAAGTACCAGGGACAGGTGTCTCAGGGTGTAATAGAGTGCAAAGGAGAGAACACACAGTTCCTGATGAAGATATTAGAGGATCTTAGGTTGCGAGGAGAAGCACTAGTAGGTGATCTGTAATCTGTAAGGTTAACGGATCACTTTACACCACACTGAAGCTGACTTAAATGCATAACCTGTGAGTGAAAGTGAACAAAAGTGTAACTTTTTATTACATGGTCCTAAAATTTGCCAGGGCCTTAAAATAGGTCCACAGGGCAAAAAAGTCTTCCTGTGGATATCTGCCTCTAAAGCAAGCATGCAAGTTCAAAGCTGTTCATTTCTTAAGTGCTACAATTTTATACCTACTAATACCTAATGTTCATTGGCTTGGTCTGTTTATATTGTATATTTTCGGGAGTTTTACAAGTTCTGTGTTTTGCAAATATTTCTTGAATTTAAATGTTATTTATTTTTAATATTTCAAGATGCATGTTTTTGTATGACACCACTAATGTTTCATTTCAGTGTCGAGTGTTGCTACCTCATGTTTTCTTTTTTCTTATTTTTTTTGCATGTTTATAAATAAAAGTGAAATATATTCTTTGATTATTTCATTACTTCATATAAAAATTCTGGCAGCAATATATTAGATATCTTAACAATATATAGATATGTCTTTTTTTCTTTGTAAAGAGCAAGTCAGCTGGAGATGGAGGTGTTTATATGTTAGCTACGCAAAAAACAGTTATCCAGCAGTTGTGCTCTCAAATGGTCTCAGTGATGTACGCTCTGGGTTTCAGCCACGCAGGCATCAGTGAAGAATGAGGAGCTTTGCAAAGCTAAACCAAGCAGAGGGGCCTACGCCCATGTGTTGGTGTGAGTTGAGTGAGCGGTGCAAAGGAGGCGACTTCAAGCTAAAACTGAGAGCAACAGTCCACATTTCATTCATTTCTTTCTACGAGCACCTTCGAAACAAAGCTTGTCAGTACAGAAAAAGGAGTTGCAATAAATCAGGAAAAACAAGATGATAAAAAATATTTTAATTTCATTAGTTTCTTTTAAATGAGTAAAATACATCAGATGCATTCCATTACTCATATCAGAAATATATATACCACATTTTCATTTGACCCAACCCTGTCTTGGCTTCTACAGCGTTGCTGTCTGAAACTGTTATTGGTCAGAACTGGGCACATAAAGATGATGTCACAGGCAGGCAACATTGCAGGCGGAAAAAAGACGGACCTTAGAAAATGAGGCAGGCATACACCTACTTTACAGCATCATCACCAGATCATTGACAGGCATACTGTATAAAATACAACCATAAATTAATAAGTAATTAGCTATGTACAGTACGGTTTAAAAAATAAATAGTCTCATTTCAACTTTGTGCAAATAAAAGTGCTTTAAAACTGTCAGTCTGATACATTCCTTTTCTATAACTCATCTTCTTGACATCATACAAAATAAAAACACTTTGGTTTGCTTTAAAACAGAGCCCAAACGAAATGTAATGACGAGAAATGGAGTGAGAGACAGTTTTTGGATGCAATGCCGCACAATAGTCACCACAATTTGCTGTAAAATGACTACATATAGTAGTAGACGCATACACATCAGGTATTCTAGCAATCCCTTTAGGCATTATACAAAGCCATCCCTCACGAGTCACAGAGTGGGTTTGCTGAGGAGGCTGTAATCAGTTAGCGACGTCGCTCTTAGGGGATAGTCTGTTATTGTCTTTCAAGAGGATTCCCTTAACAAAAAAAAAAAGAAAAAGAAAAGCAGTGGTCCTTTGGAGTGACAGATCTGAGCCTGTTGATATTTAAGCATGGAGATGGATGGGCAAGGAAGGAGGGAGCGGAGAGAGTAGACAGACGAGGTGAGAGGGTGACAAAATGGCAGAAGAGAGCTAGTTGCGGTGGGAAGAGAGTTTAGAGTATAAAGGCAGAGACACAGACAGACGAAGGGGGGTGGGGGGCAAGCAAAGCTAAAGAAGTAGAGGCTGAGAGATGGAGGCAGGGATCAATAGGATGAGAGCAGACCTCCTCAAATGTAGCCTGTGCTGTGATCTTTCAAGAGATGCTCAGCGAGAAGCCCAGGAGACCATCCCTTAAGACAGGGTCGCAACCCCGCTCACTGACGAATGAGGGAACCGCAGAGAGAGCAAATGGAGGGAAGCATGACGGGAAGAAGGATCTGAAATAGCATAAAACACACACATACACTCCTCCTTCCCTGACATCTCAGGCCTAAGTCCCCTTGGAGCCTTGTCACACAATGACTTGCTGCTCATCTAGCATCGAAGCAAACTCTACACCAAGTAACAGCTGGCACTTCTGCTGCAACGCACACATACACACACATACACACACATACACACACACAGCGACTGGATCTAGGCGTCAGTCTACAGCTGGAGGGGAGATACAACTGTAACGCACACCGACACTAAGAAAAGCAACTTGTCTTTGATTGCATAAATGCGTATACGCAAACACTCTTACATACACAGTTCACATATACAAGCCTCTGTCTCTGGAAAGACTGATCAAAGTTGAGCTTTGGGCACAGGAGGTGGGGCAGATGGAGAGGGCGGCCAGCCTGGGGCACAGCATCACAGAAAGCATGTTTGCGTTTGTGTGTCAGTTGTTGGTGTGCGTGTGACTGAGAGCGGGGAGAATGTTCCTGTTCCAATACAATGTTTTTCATCTGTCAGCGTGCAGGTACAGTAAGGCGTGCGTGTTCGAGATCTCCGAGAGGAACTGCGCGTTTACGCGAGAGAAGGATGTTTGTGCCTCCGAAACACAAGATGCTTAAGCGCAGAAGCATGTGTGCATGTGGCCGTGAATGCGCTCGCGTGTGGCCACCGAGGAAAACACATGGGGGAGATGAGAGGGAAGGAGACCAGCCTTTCAAACAAGATTAGAGCTGCGGCTGCCTCAAGGCCCGGCTGCCTGACGACACTCTGCATAAACTGGGCGACATCTATATTAACACCACGACGGCGGGCCCAGTCTGCCGTGCTGCCTGACAGAGAGAGGAGGCGACTCCTTGAATGACAGAGGATTTTGACATGGTTCAAATGAGTCAAACAAGGCAACAGCTACTGGTAAAGTTTTCAGGTGTAACACTAATTGTTTACTACAGACTCAGACCTAAAAAAAAAGGAAGTTAATCTGGCCATTCTATTAAAGCACAAACAAGCCTTCAGCCTGTTGATCCAGGTTTGTGTTTGTGTAAAAGGAGATATCTGGAGGCTACCACCGTAATTGCTAATCAACTTGGCTGGCTGAGTTAAGTGGAGACAGTCCAAATTACTGCCAGTGAAAGTAACACTGCCACATCCAAGAGGGAGAGGAGAGAAAACAAAACACACTTCAGTAGAAAAACAATTACAAAATATAAACATATTAACAAAATTATTCAATAACTTAAACAGGAGCTTAAAGAAAGAAAGAAAGAAAGAAAATTGAATGCGGTATAAGGCTTCTCCCTTGATAAACACACCAAGTGTCATTTTCTTTTTTTTGGAACAGCGAGAATAAATGTTAAACTAATTTTACTTATTGTGTGACACTTGTGGGAAGCTGTCAGAGTGATGGAGAGAAGCAGCAAGGAGAGTGGCTCACACGGCTGATGTAAAGGTCATTTCATCCATCCTTTCCACTTGCCTTTAAAAAAAATCTAAAGCATTATGGTTACGGTAATAATTTAAGAGGTTTCTCGCACTCATTTTGTTTCATACAAAAAAGGACATTTTGGGAAACGACTGTACACCATGAGTAATTAAATAGGAAAAAAGAGTTGAAGAGAATCAAACAGGAAATAAAAACAAAAATGTTAAAGGATAGCTGAGCCGAGCTGCTCCAGAGGAGTCGTCCTCTTGTTCCTCGGTGTCCAGTAATAGACCGAGTGAGGAAAAGTGGAGAAGAGAGGAGTTGGTGGGCGGACGCAGTCATCTACCCGGGGTTGTTTTTCTTCCTTTTATTTGGACTGGGATTGGGATCCAATTTCAGCTCTCGGTACTGCACCTGTTAAAACACATAGAAACACGCACGCACACACACCACCCGGTCAGGTGGAAAGAGCAAAGGATGCTTGAATAGCACAGAAACCCTCCAGAGGCTCTAGTCCAGCTGTGTGGAACAGTGGCCTCAGGGAAGAGATTACACACTGATTACAGCGCGCACACACACACAGATGTGGACGCTCACACGTGCACACACTGACACAATACGTGTGCGCTGTTCAAAGCTCCGACTGCGTGCTCGCTCGCAGATGCACACAAATACACACGTACTTTCACAGCTGTGCTACAGTGGCCTAGGGGAAGGGATCACACAAACAAACAAAGAACAGGGCAAGGGCTCATGGGAAAGCTTGGAGAGACAACAGAGTCATTTTGGTATAGCAAGATGGCGAGGAGTGAAAGGGCAGGAAGATGGGAACGAGACAGAACGAAGGAAAAAATGCACCATAACCCGTTCAGAACCAAGGTTTTAATAACTGTTAGCAATATTAATACACTCCTCATCATATGCAGCTTGATACATACTGTTTTTATATCAGAAGGATTATATGACGTGCTACTAATTTAGGGATAAAGTTACATTTTGATCAAAAGGAGCCAATTAAAAATATCAGGAAACTAAATTTTCTGACCAAATTTTGACTCTTTGCTGTATCCTTTTCTTGGCTGAGAGATAAATGAGCACACTGGAGATTTTCGTGGGACAAAATACAATCTCTTCTCCATGTTTCACTCTATAATCAAAGCTGTATCAGTCACAGCCAGACATCTGACATGGAGAGCTTTCCTCCTTCTCGGGAATGAGTGGACAGTACGGATGACATCCACCTGACGAGGCTCCTGCTTCTGGATGGGCTTTCCACCCCTACGCTTATCCCACGTCAGCTGTTAAGTGCAGAACAGCGACATCGTCTAATAACATGACTAAGAAGGCAAAAGGACAATTTTACTTTAAGTAAAGCCCCAATCTGTTGCACATCTGTATACATCATGACCCTATTAGGCCACAGCTGGAAGAAGCTGTTTTATATTTTGGGATATAAATTTATTTGCTTTCCTGCTCAGAGTTACACGAGAAGAGCGATACGGCTGTCACATATGTCAGCTAAATAAGGAGCTGTAGCCAGCATCTGGTTAGCTCAGCTGAGAGAAAGAGAGAAACAGCTAGTCCGGTTCTGCCCAAAGCTAATAAAATTCACGTAGTGCAGAAAAGAACAGATGAGATTTTACAGCTGGTTTTGCTGTGGATCATTTCTTGATCAGGAGCAGCGACCTCCTGGAGTCTTGTTGTTACCATTTTAAAATTTGTTTTTTTGTACAAATGAAGTCAACGAGATATAATGTCTTCATTGTGTGCTTTGGAGGTGCTGGCAGGCACATTTTGTTACCTTTGGCAAGCTCTAAGCTGTTCCTATTGTTTGATACCAAACTGAGCTGTGCAAATCATATGTCCGTGCCAGTTAATGGACACAAATGAGAATGGTATCAGTCTTGTCCCTTTTTTCCACAGCAAGAAAGGGAAAAACAAAGCTTTTCTAAAATGTTAAACTACTCCTTAATCCTATAAATTACCAGGACATTATTTTTGTATCTGCACTGCATCGCTAAACCACTTTAAACAGACATTTTAGTTGCGTATTGCCTCACTTCATCACTTCATAAGATGCTTAGCGTCATCACTCAGGGAGTGTCACAGTATGTCTCAGCAACAAGAATTGATTCACTCTTGACAGAATCCTTTCCAAAGATGGTGAGCCGATCCTAGAAACTGCTCTTACGTGGAAGTGATGGACAGTCAGATGCAAACGGCATCACAGTGGCTGAGTATCAACAAACAGAGGCTGTCACACTCGCTTTCAAATGTGCACATCCGTGCATGCGCGCACAAATGCAGTTGCTAGTCTAGACAAACTCAAGGAAGCGACAAGCACTAGCCACTGAATCGGAATACTAATAGAAAAAAAAAAATAGACTTAACAGTGACTGCACCAAAGAGCCAGAATCGTCTGAGGATTCCCTCCTAAGTTGATGTACTATAGGCTACTCTGCCTGGCTGAATGACTGACACTCTCTCTGATTCTCCAGGAAGACAACAAACCGACATCAATATGGTTTCTCTGTTCTGTCTCATGGTAGTTCTGTCTACTATGGACAGGAACAGCAGCATCTTTCAGCACCGACTGGGAACAAGCCTTTATCATCCATCTTTTACTGGTTCCCACTGTCGCTTCAATGAAGCCTTCCAGTCCTGTGCCTGCAAAGCCCAATACACATGTCCACATGTGTGTATGTGCTTCAAAATGCAGACACACTCATATACCAATGAACACCATCAAAGAGAAAGAATGCACAGACACCCACATACAGAAAACCTAGGCACTTTTTTATCATTATCAAATCATATAAAAAAACAAACAAACAAACACGCACACACACACACACACACAGTGGGTTATTTTGCTTCCTCTGTCTCACAGTGCTGGTCACCAATGTCCCGTTAAGGTGCTTACAGAGTGGTTAGGCCAGCATGTGTTGCTCTCTACGCCTCACTAAGCAGCCAGACTGCTCTGATTCCGATCTGGATACTCCACACTGTCCACAAGGCAAGCTAACAACATACTTGTATTTATACAAGGTAACATACAGCTGTACAAATACAGTCTGTTTGTTGGACACAGTCAGGAAAGAAGTAAGACTGCACGCCGAAAGGCAATCCAGGTAGAGGAAAGGAGAATGATGAGTAGCAAGATAAAGAAGGGACAGAAATAGGCAACAAAAAAAGAACAAATCAACAAAGGGAGAAGGAGAGAAAACAATGAGAGGAAAGAAGAGACTGGGTGAGACAGTGAGACAGAGGGATATCTGTGGATGCTCGGGTGATGACAGATATGTGGGTGGGGATCCTTTTATAGCCATGCCAACTAAAGCAGACAACAGAACAAAAACCCAGGGGACAGAGACGGGTTTGTATGGCCCTGTGTGTGTGTATGTGTGTGTGTTTATGCAGTGGTAGTTCTGTTAGGGGACCATGACAGTGCTGGCTGAGTGCCCACATTGACTGCAATCAATGACAGTGGTGCATCTGTAGAAGAACAAGTGGGTGAATTGCTGAATGATTGAATTCACTCGTGAGCAAAGGAATAACAGCACGTCAGCGCGGACATCTATCGTACTCATCATCAAATAACTAAAAGCAAATTAAAAAGATCCAACTTTAATAAAGTGTTCCTCCATATGTAGCTCATTCGCATCTTTCGCTGTTAGTTTTAAACAAGTCAGTATGAATCCAAAAAGTAGGACAGGTATTGTGCGTGATCACTGAATGGCCAAACGCCTACAGGAGCAAAGAAGATACACGGCAATTTAATTCCGTGCGTTGACATTCCTGTCCAAACAATTCCTGTTTGTGAGTGAATGCAAACAAAGAAAAGTTTGGTTGTCAGTAGAAAGTAAGGTTTTGTTTCTCATGAAGAGTTGCGAAGGGGATCAACAAAAAGAAATAGTGCCAAAAAAAAAACAACAACAACAATATTTCAATCAAAACAAGAGTTTTCACTGTGAAGAGCTGCCAGCCGGGAGAAATGGGGGCTCATGCATCACAGGTTCAATTCCAGCTCGCAGGTGACAGGCCCGCCTGATGTTACACCCTTGGCTCCCCACTCACCTCACCTAATAGCACACACGCAAAAGCACCCACACAGGCGCCAAAACCAGTGGAGGCAAGAGCTAGTTAAAGTTAAAAAAAACAAAAAAAAAACAAAAAGGAAGAAGAAAAAGAAAACGCAGAGGAGGCGAGGAGAAAGTGGGACGTTAGTAAAATAAAATGAACCAAAATTGGGGGGAAAGTAAAAAGTGAGGTAATGCAGCAAGCACACAAGCAATTTGGTACACGAGCGGGGAACTTAAAGGGAACATCGACAAGAGAAGCGGCGGGTAAAGACCCAGCACTGCTCAAAGGCTGCTCCACCCTCGCTCCTCTCCTTTCCCAAATGTTGACAGTACAAGTGCAAAACAGGCTTTGAAGTGTGCTCCGCTGAAGGGGAGCGTGTACCATGCATAGTGCTTCGTTTAACCGTGTTACCCACAAAGCATCCCAGGACCTGCTCTTCCCTCACTGCCTCTCATGTTCTCTCACCCCCTTTCACACTGAACCTTTGACAGTGTTTTGATGTTGCCAGTGTGGGCAGACAGACAAGGCGAAACCAAGGTGGCTGATAGTGAGCAAAAAAAAACAAAAAAAAAGGTGGGGGGAAAGAAAAACGCAAATAGGCGAGTAAATAAATTGATTCAAAAAAACCTGAGCGAGCTATATACGACACTATGTCATTCTCCCTTTCAGTCCTTTTTCGCGCAAAGCACGAAACTCGCCGGGTTTCATCTCGTGTGACACCTAAACGAGCATAAGGGTTATTAAATGTTTCCAGGGAAGCACTGCTGTGTACAGTTCAGACATCTGCAGATAGGAAGATTCAGCAATCGTGTCTATTGTTGTGTTGGAGAAAAGGCATTCCAAGGTGACGTAAACCAGTAAGTGAGGGAAAAAAAGTAAGGAAAACTTTTGCCCGTTAGCTGTTGTGACAAGACACAGACTGAATAGTGACTAATTGCCCTCTTGCAATGAAATGTTTAAACCTCTTGCAAAAGTAGGAAGGGCACAGCGAAGGAGAGAGAGACCGCTAGTAGATGTGAGTGATGGCATTTGGCACCGTTTCAGCCTTTAACTATCCTGCCTTTGTCCCCTGCACGTCCGATGAGGTTTCATCCCCAACATAAATGTTGTCTAAAAATATTAACCCGACTGCCCGCTGTTCATTAGCCGCTAAATTGGAATTCATGCTTATTTTTGTATTGGGGATTTGATCCAGCTCCTTTACACCGATCATAAAGGGCCACTTGGCATGCTAATTGCCTTGCCCCCCATTTACGCACTCCCTGGCTCGCATGGCTAATGGTGTCGTAAAACATACTAGTGCGCTGACACCTCCCAAACACCAGGTAGGGAATACTTGGCGCTATTAAGGTCCTGAGCATGGCCTCGTTTAAGAGGGTATGAAGGATTCCCCGGTATCATCCGTTATCACCAGCAAACGATCCAAACCAGACACAAGAAACTGTAATCCAAAGAGAGACGGTTGCTCCTTTAAACACATGTGTGCTAAACATCATGCCAGCCTTTAACATGGGTGCTCACAGAGAGAGATAATGATTTAAGTAAACTGTTGAAGTGGTAAAAAGAAACTGCAGCTCCCAGGCTCCGCTGGTGATTTAGCTTTTACAGGGTGTCTGGCGAAGCTGTTAGGGGCCTAGTATCAGTATTTTGAGAGACTTCCTTTGGTAAAGTGCCTTCCATTCACTGTACGAATGCTGACAAACAAATGTTACTGCAAAGTCATTCCCATACTACGCACAATATAAAGAAAAATTTAAAATTAGGGAAGACTAAGGCTATGTCCCACAGCTTCTGCCTTGCTCTATTGTATAGCCTCAGTATATGCAGCGTATGAACTGTGGACCAGTGTGGCTGCCCTTTGTATAGAAAGTCATTAGAACCTCATCAGTTCTGGCAGCACTGAAGCACCTTCAAATGATGCGGAACAGTACACTGAAATACCCCAACCCACCTAACATGCACAACGGCTGGGAAAACTCTGTGTGTGAGAGTCTGTGTGTGTGTGTGTATGTGATTATATATGTGTGTGAGGTCACACTGAGGCCCAGAAATAGTATTCATTAGTCATCCAGGATGTCAAGCATAGTGGGCCCCTGCACCAGTACTACTGGGTGCCATAGACACGTGCCCGTGAGGGGACACTCCATTTAGACCCCAGCACCTCTGTGCATCATTTGAAAGCCTCAAGGGCTCAATCCCCACAGACGTCTTTGACCCAGCGAGACGGGGGCAGGCAATGAGGTGAACCCACCACCGGAGGCAGCGACCGGACGCACTGCAGAGCAGAACGTTCCGGTCTGTTTTTAGCCAATGACCGCAGAGCAGGGTGCCTTCTCAGAAAACTAATTTTTCCGTGACCATCACGGGTTTGACTAGCTGAATTTCACTGACCTGTTCCTATTTGCAGAAATAAACATTGGCACTGGCTTAACGGGCACATAAAACAAAGTTTTACTCTTGCTTTCTGCCCTCATGCTTTTCTATTTTTGCCTTCATCTTTTCTCTATTTTTACCCTTCTCACCCCTTCATTCACCCTCGTTGCTCTCAGTGCCTCCAAACTCTCAGTGAAACCTGGCAACAATTACCATTTCAACAGCTGCAGCAATAACCATTACAGTAGCACTTACAGTATTACTTATACAGTAGGCACAACTCCAGCAGCATGGGCACCAGACCAGAGCACTGTGTCTGCCCCCTCTTTCCCTAGCCAGCAGGCCCTCATTAGGGGTCTTGTAAAGGCCTCATACCTGCCAGGCAAGGGCCCCTTCACCCTTCAACTCCTCCAGGCTCCAGGTGTGTAAGGTGGCTGCACTTCACCAGAGGGGACAGCTTGGGCTCATTTAACTCGATGGCTACTTGCCCTGTGCCTGCTGCTGCAGCAGGCCCCTGTAAACTACAAAACTGTAAAACTGCACGGGGGCAGAGAGGGGGAGTGGGGTACGGGGGGCTGGCAGGGGTGCGTAGGGGAGCAAGGATTATGACCCTGTAAAGATGAAAGAAGTTGCGGGCAACAAGCGATCAAAGAGGAAGTGTGTCAGCAATGATATGGCAGGGAATTGGTCATATCAGAGGCCCCAGGTCGTTCAGTCTCAGCCTCCATCTGTGTGCGTTTGTGTGTGCGTACTGAACTCAGCTCAGCGGGGCCTAACAGCCACAATGGAAACCATTGGTGCTGGATAACACAACAACTTTCACAAGCTGCTGCTTAATTGCAGTTTAAACTGCACTAGGTCCTGGGCAGCACAGCATGTTACTGTTAGCATAGACACACACACACACACACACACCTATATTTTACCTGAGAAAGCATCTGTAATCATCAGCCACAAAGTTAATCTGATCTCACGGTTAATGTAGAAGCAAAACCGCATGGGGCTGGTTAAGTCTTGGTTTACACTCTGTTTCAATTACTAGCAAAGCTGTGAGACAGCATCTAACTGTAATTGTGTGTGAGTGTACGTGTATGGAGTCAATCAACCTAGTTATATGCCGGCCACTAAACTCACTTAACCTTGTTATCTTACTACACAGCTCCTGCCATGTATGTGGAAATTGAATTAGACTTGGAAGCTTTTAATAGGAAAACACAGAAACAGCTTTGAAATAATTAGATTAGATGTCTGTATGGCTAAAACAATGAATAGTCAGTTCAGCCTACATGAAAGCACAACAGTGAGGAGTCAGAGACCACGAGGAAGAAGGGGAAAGAAAACAGAGGAGACAGAGGAGATAATAAAAGAAGCCCGGAACTGACAGATGATGATAGTCATCTCAAAAAATATATAAAAAATGAAACATATAAAATTTCACCCACCACTTGTACGTCTGAGGGCACTCTGGACAGAAAGTCTAGCAGCTCGTTGTTATCAATGGTGTAGGGGTCTCGTAGCTTCTTTGTAAATTTATTCACT
This sequence comes from Neolamprologus multifasciatus, assembly GCF_963576455.1. Taxonomy (NCBI): domain Eukaryota; kingdom Metazoa; phylum Chordata; class Actinopteri; order Cichliformes; family Cichlidae; genus Neolamprologus; species Neolamprologus multifasciatus. The sequence continues at coordinate 22,394,588 of NC_140450.1, forward strand.
CCTGCAGAGAGAAAAGTGGGGGCAGACGGGTAAGAATTGAAAGAAGGAAAGACAGACACATCTTCATATTTGTTGTACTGTCTCTGTGTGCTCACACAAAAAACATCATGGCACACAGATTTATTTAGATAGAGTATCCGAATGTTCTTATATACTATATGATGTGATAAAAAATACAACATTAGCTCACCCCAGGCCAGCACAATGTATCGGAGAGGGATGAAATAGAGGATGATGGTGGCCACTCCGAGAGCCACGATAGCTAACCAACTTAAGAAAGGCACAGTCCAGTTAAATGTGCTGCAAAGAGAGGAGAAGGAGAGTAATATAAGCAGCAATGCTCACTCCAGATATAATAAAAACATGCTGAGAAATAATGTAGGAATGAGTCAGCAAAGTTTAACAGGTTGCAGGGAGAATATTTTACACCTTTTTGAATTCATTAGAGTGTGAATGTTAGAAAGCACTTAGATGTAGAAAAGCACTTTTTGAGAACCAGTTCTTTTACTTGTATCTTCAACTCTAACTTTAAATGAAACAAAACAAACAAAACTTTCTGTGTATGAACCGTATGTTAAAAAAAGGCTGTCAGTGCATACAGGTATGTAAAAAATTAATAAATAAATGATTTTGTGTAAGTGCATGCAGTGTATTTAATTTAATATCTGCATGACAAAAGGTAAAGCAAGGTCAAGTAAGATATGGTGGACATAAAGACAAGCAGTCTTTCTATTTGTTCCCCAGGGTTGGGTATCACACTGGCATTAATTCTCGAGAGCGGCACTAAGTTATACTCAGTTATGCTGGCAAAGGGAACCGGCCAGAGTGGCAGAAAAAAAAGAAAGAAAACACAACCAAAACAACAACACAGGGACGTGCGGAGCAGAGCAGAGCGGGCCGGGTGCCGAGGAGCAGGCTTACGACTCACTTCTTTATCCTCTCGCCATAGGAGGCCACTTCATCTAGCGCATTCTGCACACTGATGCACACGTCCTGAATGGCATAAAGCTTGTTCATGAAGCCCTTTCTTTCTGAGTCCTGCAAGAGGACAGATAGAGATGTAGGCGAGAGACAGAGAGACAGAGAGAAAGAGAGAAAGCGAGGATGAGGGAGGAAGACGTGGAGGGAAACAGAGAAGAGACAGGAGGAGAGAGAGAAGAGAGAGGCTGGGCACAGGCGTCTTTGTGAAAACAATACATTTTAAATAGCGTCAAAGATTTGGAGTGGGGAGCCAAATCACCGGATATCCTGCATAAAGTGACAGAGTGCTTTCATTCCAGGCAGTAATAGAGATATAAAGTTGGCAGAACAAATCAAAATGTTTTCCTCCTTACGAATCCTCACACAGGCAAAATTTGAATATGTGAATAGGCAGAGAGAGGAGCAGAATTAAACTGAGAGCCGAATGGATAGATCAATCTTTGGGCTCGCTCTCTCTCTCTCTGCTGCTGCTGCCAACACAGCTTGGAAGACCAGGCAGAGCTCTCTTTTGTCCTCCTGGCTGGCACAGTGTGATGATGTCACCAGCCGTGACATCATTATCATCCTTATTAACACTGTCACTCACCACCAAGACTTCAGAGTGGGAGGGGTCGGGGGGGAGTCACAAAATAGGCAGGCAATCTGAAGTTGACAACCCCTGCCCTTCTTACCGAAACAAAGTGAAGAATTTAAAAAGTCATGCAACAGTCAACGAGCTGCTGACTGACAGGCAGGGCACGACGGATCTGGACAAAATGAGGTGACAGAGAGCAATTAAACGCCATTGGCTGAGTGAGGACATCGACACGCAGACTGGTTGTTGCAATATGTGAATGGTGGACATGCTTGGAAGACAAAAGGGTAGAAAAGAAATATCCAGGAGAAAGTCATATGAGTATTATGTGCACTATCGTGTTCATAATGTGGCAGGAGGAGGTGATTTTTAAACAAATTGGTGAAGGAGGAGAAGGCTGTAATTACAGGATGATCATGTGAAAGTTCTCTACCACACCAATGGCATAAACACCTGTAATAGAAGAAAATAAATTATAGATGCCAGAAACAGTGAGATAAGAAATAGTTTGAATGGAATAAGCTGAAGAAAGTAAATATTTTACACAGTAAAACAAAAAAAACCCTCAAATCTTAATCAAGAAAAGTTTCCCCAAAACCAAAAGATGATGATATAACCACACATGCCTAGTATTTCTTTCTGTGTGTAGGAAAGACTATGTTACTGATGAAGATTGATGGACGTTGCTAGATTAGAGAAGTAAAGCTCTAAGTAATTATAACTACCATCGCCAAAGAAGACAGTGAAGCAGTCAAAGACCTGAAACCTTCAGGACCTCAAAGGCCTTTACCACATTTCCATCTTGAGGCCAGCCACCTCACCACAACCCTCCCACTGAGACCCAAACTGCCCCCCAAACCCACCCTTGTCTTTTTGCTCTCCGTCCAGGATCAGATAATGTGAAAAATGAACCATGGAGCAGTCAGGGAGACCACATGGCCTCCCCAGCAAAACCACACAAGACAAATAGATATAATTAGACAGCGTCTCTGGGTTATTTTTCTTCGCAAATATTTTACAAGACTCCCTTTCTTTCCTCCTCCCGCTGTCCTCCTCTTCTAAGGCCTTTCCTCAAAGTCCATCTGTTTTTCATTGCTGAGTCAAACAAATCTCAGAATGCAGGGTCTATTGTGCTGGGCTTGGTGAGGCCGAGCCGAGCCAGGCTGGGCCGGGTCAGGACGTTTTATTTTCGGTCCTGGGCTCAGGGGAGAGTGTTTGAGGGCCACAGGAGTGGTGTGAGATACCGGGCGGGGGTGGAGAGGATAAGACAGAGGTCATTTGAGTATAAACCATTGCCACATGCCCTTCGGACTGTGGTCTGACTCCTATTTCCTGTCTTCAAACACGGCTTGGGGAGGTGGGAGGTAGCAATAACACCGAGGGCCACGGAGAACCTTGTTTTCCCAGCTTCCCTGCACACTGCGCACATATGGAGTCAGGCAACCTGTTCTTATAATGGAACCTAATATGCACACAAACACACACACCCTACAGCTATTAGATAAGGTTGATCTGCACACCTGGTCTTGCTGCGTGACTCTACAAACAATATCCCAACAGAGATTAGATGATAGGGGTCCTTGATTTCAAAAGGCGGTTTCTTTTTCTACTGAGCATGTTCGCACTACAGTGTCATGACTAATAGAGAAAGTACTCATATCAAAATAAAATCTGCGCTCCTCAAGAGCAGATCCATTACAAGTTTTTTAAATAAAAGACTTGTTTTTCATGCTTTGGGCACACGTATTTTGCAAGAACCGTGTGTTTCAATTAGCTCACATGTGGTAAGTAATTAGAACATGGTTTTTCCACTCTTGCCCAGCTTCTTGTCTCACTCAGGAGGAGCGAGTGCTTTACAGGAGTCTTAGGGCCTGTATTTCCATCTGTGTCTTCCTGTTTCTGTCAGGGAGACTAAGTGGGTTTGTTTGGAGAAGTGAAGGCAAGGCTAATAAAATCGACTCTGGCTAGGCCTCTCTCTGATTTAGCTTGGCCACAGATGCAAGCCATTTTAATGCTCAAAGTATGCTACAAATCCCAACACCTACAGCAACCCGGTCGTGATGGATGATGCCGCTTGGCTTGAATCAGCCAGGCAACATCATGAACTTGCCTAATGTGTTTAGCATCATTAGTTTTAAACACGCCAGCTTCATCTATACACAATCGATAGACAGACAGACAGAAAAACAGATATTTTCACAGAAAAGTCAGCAGAATATTCTACTACTGTGCATTAGAAGCTCCATAAAGACAGTTGGTGAATGAGATGCTTCCTTGTGCAGAAGGAATTACTTGACATCAATTAACTATCATCAGGTTGGAAGCTGAAATATTTAGTGAGTTGGTGTCCTTTGTTGGGTGAGAGTTGCATGTTTTAATGGCATGGATGCCATTTAAAGAAAATAAATACATCCCTATGTCCAAGGTTTGCATCATTGTTTGGATGTGTGAAGTGCGGTTTGAAATCTCAGCCTTTATTGCCCAGCAGCCGAACAGCAATAAAGGCTCGTTAAAAGTGATGCGAGTTGTTTATATGTGTTAAGGAAAAATAACCCCTCAGTGATACCAGAGAGAGCCCAGGGACACTCTCTCTCACACACACACACAGTCAAAGAAACAGCCAAGTCAGGCTAACCACATTGCACTTGCTGGTAAATTGTGGTAAACAAATGTGGTAAACTCCTTGAAAACTAACTTAAATATTTAACAAAGGGAAGATGCACAAAGCCTGGGCGCACTCGACTGTTCCATTTCTCTCTCAGAAAGACACCGTCATCACAGCAAAGTACATCTATATGCAAAAGTGCAAAGTGAGCAGTTGTAAACTTTACAAAGACAGTTTGTTCTTCACTGACCCAAGGCCTAGAGCTAAACAAGAGAGAGGTCACTGAGGACTTAGCCTATTAGGTTGGACTCAAATATCTGTCCTATATCTACTTGGTGGAAAAGAGAGAGCCATTGGAGACTATTTTAACCTCTGATCACACTGTTCTCCCTGCTGATTTACGCCATAAAAATGATAAACCTAACCGTTATAATGTAGCGGCATATATCCCATCAAACTGCAAAATGAGTCTGAACCACAAGTGGCTGCAGCTCGTTGCCGCTGTGCTAAAATTGCACCTGTTTTTCTTTGTTTTTCCTTTTTTTTGCCCCTCTCACTCTGGCAGCACAGTAAAAATTGAAATGTCATATAAAATGTGACAGGATGCTAATATGTGGCTCCCAGAGGGCATCTGAAAGCGTTCTTGTTGATTTTGTAACTGCAGAGAGAGACGACATCCCTCCCATTTCCACCCCAGGAAAAAAACAACAACAAAAAAAAAAAAAACACTGAAAAGTTGAACAACTTGAGGAATGCTAGAGGGTGACACGAATTCAATTTCCAAAGCCTTCGAAAGAACTAGCAATGACACGATAATAAATAGTGCATATGATTAGCATCTACTGTATATTTAAATTAGGTGTGTCGCTATCTACTGAACAAAAAAGAAAGCAATGATTTTGTATTCATAAAGATGTTATTTGGGTGTGCATTTTTTTTTAATTAGTGGAAATAAAGAAAATGATTGATGAAAGTGCATGTCACTGGAAGGAGAGCAGGCCTTTATTGGTTCATTTGCATTCACCCATGGCATACTGTTCTCTCTAGTGGCGATGTGTCGAGCACTGTACATGAACCACAAGTCGAAACAGAGCACTATAGAGACAGCTTAAATGAAAAAGCAGGAAAACATAGAGAACACAGAAAAGAAAAGCTTCCAAAATTGTATTTTATATAAATATAAACTCCAGTTTTCACTGCTGAATTTCTGTTAGTCAGCACCTTCCCCTTGTTTCTTGTTTTTAAGATTAAATCTAACTGTTTGTGAGCTAAGCATTTTTTGTGGTTTATTTTTCCCATTTTCATGTGTTCATTAGCATTTTAAGAGTAATAAAAATATCAAATGAAGCATGGAACCCATTTTTCTTATGTTGGCCATTTAAATAGTTCAGCTGCTCTAAAGCTATTGTGTTACCGAGGTCTATTCCAAGTAATACCAACTCCACTGGGGACAAGATGAGTCACAGATTTTACCAATTGGGAGTTAAGAAAGGCCCCCTGGGGAATAAAAAAAGAAGAAAAAAAGGACCCAGTGGCCTAGAATACCATCTCTTTTCTGTTAGGAAATGACAACAGGACAAGACAAAGACCCTGTGAATGGCCTCAGATACCACCCTGCAACCTGGCGCCTCGCCAGCGCCACATGAAAGGGGCAGATGTTCGATTTTTTTTTTTTTTTTTTAAAGCGGTGGGTACCATTTTAATAAATAATTTATCCCATATAACAGCTAATCCATGGGCAAATGGGTGAGGGGGGATACATTTTTTTCCATCTTGACCTCTCTTTCTCTCTTTTTTTAAACATAATACAGAAATATTTGTGTTACTGTGCTGTTGAGATGCACAGCACGTCCTGTAAAGATGAGAAGGGGCATCCTGAATCCTGCTCCTATAGGCCGGAGCAGAAAGACTGTATATGTATTTTCCTGCGTTCACATGATGTGCTGCATTGCTCGTTTGAGAGAACCTGTGTGTGCTGAGAATTGCTTCAACACAGTCAAAGACAAGCTCCAGTTAAGACTGTCAGCTGAAGGTGGCCCGCGCACGCACAATGCTCTCTAGCACTAATTAGTCTCTTCACCCAGCCAAGTCCCATTGCGGGGATAAGTTTACACATACTGTATATAAAAGAGAGCGTTAGGGGGGAACGAGAGTAGCGAGTTTTTAAAGGAGGCGGCGCTAATATATTTTCAGTTTGACCTCTGCTTCCTGTCCTAAAGAGAAAGGTTTCTGGCGTTATGAGTGTGAGTTTGTGTGCGTGTCTCTAATGTGTCTGGTTGGCAGGAGGTTGTTTGCCACTGATCATCTTTACCCATATCCCCGTGGGGCCTCTCATCACCTCCACCACACCAGCCACTCTATCAAGGCTCAAGGTCAGGTGCGCACACAAAAACATAAATGACTACTACCTCTCAACTTCTGCTCTTGATCACTTGATCACCTTCTCCTGGCCTCCCGCTGCATGCCACGCCCTGAACCGCCATCCTACCTCACCTCTGCTCCCCCTGCTCCCGCACTCTCCTTCCCCTGTCCTTCCCAGGAAGCAGCCTGGCGGAGTGTGATGAATGGGACGACATTAGTCTTGTCCTCTGTTGGCCTGGTTTAGCTGCTCCAGCCCATCTCCCCTCGTCCGTCAGTCTGTCAGTCTGTCAGTCTGTCTAAGTGCGTCTGTTTGTCTAAGTCTCTCTGTCCAGGTTGGCTTAAAACACACAGCATCCCACTGTACTGTCAAATGCCTAAAAGATGAGAGTACATATCAGCTTTCATATTTTTAAAATCAGGGAAACATACAAAACTCAAAGACACGCGTGTCACATTTTTAACTACTCTCATTAATGACATCATATTTTAATCTTGCTGGGGCGAAATTGCACCTCAATCTGTAAAACCTGCTAACCTTGGCATGTTTTTAATTATACATTCATATTCAGACACACAGGAGATAGAAAAAGCTGTAAAATCTACTGTCTTAAACTTTGTTTTGGGAAGGGAAAAAAAAAAACAACAGAACGAGAGTGCATTGCTATGAAGTGAAGGGATCACATCTTCAAAAAAGTAAATAAAATATGCATCCTCTCTGTGCTCATTACAGATTTATGACTCTTGTTAAAAGAAAAGGTGGCGGCTGCCTTCTTACATGTCTGACTTTCAAATTCAGACGACACTGCTGTCAAGTGTTGTGCTCCACATTCTGTCCAATGAGAGACCGAGAGGGCTGAGTGTGTGCCATCTCCAACATCCTATTCGGCGAGAGTCTCGATAAGAGTTACTTTGGGTGGATAAGAACACGCAAGAACTCCTCACCTACAGTGCAAGGAGCTGCTCGTTGTAATCCTTTGATGCATAGTTCATCAATCAAAAAGTTCAGTTGGTTCAGCCACTTGTGTGTATGCGATTCAGAACAATAACAGTAGGGGGAAGTAGTCATTGTTGCATTAGGCATAATGAGCATTGGGATTTTCTTCAGCAATATGTGACAATTTTGCAGTTCCTGTAGCAACTTTAAAGCAAAAGCGCTGAGAAAAACATTTAAATCACCGCACCAGCCACCGCATACCCATGCACACACACTCAGGGAACTGAAACTCACTCGAAAATTAGTTTGTTAGCTGTCTATTATCAGTGACTTAGGGGGTCATAAGGTGTAAAAGTAGTCCTTATGTGTGAGTGAGTCCTAATTAGTACTTTCAAAGAAGCTTGAATCTAAAAGCTTACTTTTTGGCACGCCAAAAAAAACAAAATAACTACACCAACCCAGAAGAACATTTTATTCCCTTGTGCTCCCTGTTTCTGTGCAAACTGTATCAAAAATAAATAAGCACAAAAGCACTCGAGTGACTCCTATGTCACCTTTTATTGCCCCAGAACCAAAAGCCCCACCAGCAAAACACACCGTCACACCTCAGTCTACACATTTCACCTCAATGTTTAACAAGTCTACAATGCCACAGGGAAGTCAAAGACAAAGACAGGGGCCGCTTTCCATGCTGGAGCTCAGTAGCTTCCCCCATTACCTTAAAAAGCAGGCACAGGCAGAACCCTTGCAGTGGGTTTGGATTTGGAGGGTCAAACGTGCAGTGTGTGTGTGGGTGTTAATCGAGACGCGGACATGGGGGACAGGTACTGTACACAAACCCTGACAGGACGGCACACAGAGGCCGCTGGACAGACGATGAGCTAAAAAAGGGAACTGGGAGACAGCAACAAACACCATCGGGAGTCGGTGCCAGAACCACACACAGATCAACTTACCACCATTGCTCGTATCCATTCAAAGTGCCAGGAAGCCAACATATCCTCGAGGATATGGTTTTTATCACGGCTGTCCTCCCAGGGGCCTGGTTTAGGGTCCTTGTGGATAGATTACAGTGAGATGTTCTCTTTACAACCCACAGAAATTAAAGTCAAAAGGTTTAGAAAATGTGGATGTTTTGCAGCTGTGGTCTTATACATTTCTATCACACTGTGCAGGAAAGAAAACAGCAAAAGCACTGCAATCAAAACAGCTTTAGCCTTGCAATGCAGAAAAGATTCTTTTTTTCAGTGCTCATCTTTATTTAAACTTTGAAACAACAGCATTGGGTAGTAAAATTCTAACTAAATATGCATCTCCCTGAGTCCACTGGACTATTGCATATCTATCAGGATGAGTGCCCGTGTCCGCAATCTCTACAAAGACCGTGGTCACTGCACTGTAGCGCATAAGAATAGTGCCGAAAGCAAAGAAAAAAAAACAAACCAACAAAAAAAAGACCCATGGTGCAAAAAATAACCAATTTTCATTTGAACCGGGCTAGAAAGACTGAGAATGAAGGAGTGGTGATAGAAAGCGAAAGACAAAGCAAGAGATATGCATCTGGGGGGAATAGAGATAGTGAGAGATGATCCACCTGATGTATGTGTGTGACAAAGAGGGAAAACAAACAAACAATGCAGTGTGTTTTGCATAGACAGACAATACTCCTCTCTGCCTCTTTCACCCTCCTTTTTGTTTTCATTCCTGCCTCTATTAGCAAAACATGATTAAAATGCAGTTCCTACCAGCGTCTCTGCTGAACAACGGGGGAGAAAAAAAAAGACAGTGAGATGGGAAGAAAAATGAAGCGGAAAAGTCAAAAGCATCTTTTACAGCGTGACGCTTTTCATCCTTCACAGGCGGCAAGAAGAAAAGACAGACATTCAAACTTTATTCTCTTCCCTTCTCTCCTGCTCTGTCTCTTTCACCCATTCTCCTCAGCAGCTGAACCCCCCCCGATACCTGCATCTCAAGCTCAATAGCCTCCCCAGAACAACATTTCAGTCACACTTTTTTCCCCTCTTCCAGAGCATTGATATAATTCCCAGTGCGCTCTTTAGTCCAATTACATTATGCCATGCCGTTATCTGAGTGATCGGCACAGTGCCGTGACTGGGACTAAGAGAGGAGTGCGGTGGCTTAGGGAGGTGCTACAGAAGCTCTATGTGCTATCTGGAGACAAGTCGTGGAAACAGCGCTGCATGTGCCCTATTTAACTTTTCATGGAGCGCTCACTTAATAGTATTGAGTGGAGAAAAAAGAAACGGAGAAAAGTTGTGGAGAGAAAGACGACAGTCAGCCACATTTGAAAAGAAACAGAGATTCTGGGTGTTAACATCAACAGCTGAAAGTGGCTGTGAGGCCTGCACTGGATATGTGTGCTGATACTAGCCATCCATCAGCAGTTATACGCTTGCAGGAGAAGAAGCGATGAACACATACACACACACATGGGCAGGATTGTGTGCGCGCATACATGTTCTGTATGTTGCATGAGTCATGCCTGCAGGGACAGCAGCAGAGGGTGAAATGGCTGTCTCAGCACTACAGATGAGTAGGATAAGGAGAAACTGTGTGGCGGTAGGAAGAAACGGGGGATTCTATATAACTCATCAATAGCACCTTTAAAATCTACTACTGATGTGTCAGGTTGGATGTACACACATTACATGAGGATATCCTAAATACTAGAACTATATTAAGCCTCTGCCTCAATAGGTTAAAGAAAAAAAAACTAAATTATAGAATAGCCGGTGGGTTACTGTTTGACCCCCAAATCTGATGCCTTGAAGAACTGGGTCTATTAAAAAAACGAAGACAAAACATTCACATTTTTTCAGGTCAATGTTCAAACTAAGTAATAACGTCTGCTCTATATTTACTACGAGGAGAAAAACGAGTCGGAATAATCGAGAAACCAAAAAGATGATTTGGTACATGTGGTATGTCTGTGTACGTGTGTGTGTATGTGAGCGAGATATTGATAGATAGGCATAGAGGGAGAAAGAGAGAGGGAGTGCACCGAGCAGTAAGCCCGTGAGCAGGACATGATTGCAGTGTGTATCTTATCTGTGTCAGGTCCTCCTGAGGCTAGTGGAGCCTAGCTGAGCGGAGCACAAGCGCTTCAGTGACCAGTCAACCGTGTGAGGGTAATCTCCTCACTCCTTCAGTCTGTCTCTCTCTCATTCACTCTCTCTTTCCATTTTTCCAGTAAGCCCCCCTCTGGGAGGCAGCTGAGCTACACACATCCACGTGAGACATTCACACAAACACATCAACGCACACAAACACTCACACCCGTGCAGAGCCTAAAGGCTACTGGCTCATGCCAGCTCTGGACAGCGAGCCCACAGGTGAGTGGAGACATCACAAGCTACATTATACGCTTAAGCCCCTGCAGCCACATGCTTGTAAATACAGGAATGAGCAGCGTGTTTTTGCTATCTCACACTGCTCAAGCTGTATTTCAAGATGGTGAAAGGGGTCTACAAAGATACTGCAGGATGCAGTTTTAAAAGTGTAAGACAGATTTAAAAGAAAACCATGGATTTGCTTTGTGTAAAAGGCCACAGATAATTGAGGAAGTCATAGACACTTGGGCCCGGATACCTGTCCATATCATTTAAGAGATTCATTTTGGCATTTCATTAAAGAAAATCAAAGACGTGATTTTATAATCAACAGCACAAGCTGAGTTAAAGGTTTTTCGATCATAAATTAGACTACAGGCCTCTCAAATCGATGAAAAAATTTAGGCCTTTTTATCCCTCAAACACTCATCCTTATATGTAGTATAAATAATAATAACCGTAACTGTTAAATCCAGATACGCAATTTCAATAAATGTGTCTCTTACGTTTATGTGTTACATGAGTAATGCACTTTGGGATAAAAAGAAAAAAATTCCATATTAAGGTGAGTGCACACACACACACACACCCAAACACACACACAACGTGAAGGAAGGGAGAAGACAAAAATAATTAGTTTATGTCTAACATTCTTTCACCCTTCGTGTGCTTGCCTGTTTGGCTTTAACAACTCAGCCGTCCCCATCAATTAGTCTAGATGCTGGACTTTCATTGAGATTAAGTGACTAATATCAGTGCTTGCTCACAAGAAAGACACTTTTCACGTCTGCCCAACAATCTGTTAAGTCAAAACACATGTGGTAATCCAAGGCAAAAAGCCTGCAAGGGGTCCTCTATGCAATGAAAAACAGGTGCTCTAGTTTTTGGCCATGTAATACCCCATTTACCCTCTGGAGCAAAGGTTATCCAGCTAATAGCTGCCTTGTGGTGCACTGGGAAGAGCTGTGCACATGGCCCAAGTAAACATCTGGGACGGATTGTACATACTTGCAACATATGCTTCAAGTTCAATTAAAATGAGGCCTTGGCACATTTATTAATCTTTTTTTCCTCTCCCTTTGCTCTCTCTCTCTCTCTCTGTTGCTCTCTTTCTCTTCTTCCCACTCTCCCCTATAGGCCTGTGCCATTAAAGAGGCCTCCTTTGACCCGTCCTTCATACTTACTCATACAATCTGAAGCTGCAGCTCATATCCAATGTAAAAGACCTCATATCCAATGTGAAAGACAAATTTGCTAAGCCCTGAAAGTCCATTTGTTCTGCACTTAACCAGGTTGGAGGGAGAGCAAAGGGAAGAGAGTGTGTGTCACAGCAAAAGGGGGGGGGGGGGGGGGGGGGAACAGAAAAAAAGGCAGGGAAGGGGATGGTTGTGGAAAGGGGAAGAAGGAGAGTGGGAGGGGAGAGAGATGTAGGCGAAGAAAAAAGAAAAATGCCCCCTTTCAACTTCCCTACAGCTCAAATGAAATGCTAACAGTTGAGGGGAGCAATAGATCAAAATGTATGAAGCCAGAGTTGGTAAATTGTAGCCTTTGTGGCAGCTGTGCTATCCAGCATCCCAGCCCTGTGTGAACACAGAGCAAGGCCTTCTTATTTGGAATAATCAGTTCGCCACCAAATCTGACGGAGGCCGCACAAACTGCTTCCGCACCTCATTTCAATATGAAAGTCCAAAGTGTATTTTATATAATCTGCAGCTTTTCAAATGCTTGTATTTTTTATTCCCCCACCCCACAGAGAGGAGGTTAGAAATGCAATAAGGAGGACAGACACAGGGAAGGAGTGGGGGGAAAAAAAGGTTCAAGGTTGCCTGGTGCATATCTTCAGTCAGTGCCCCCCTGTACATTTCAGCCTTGGAACTTCACAGCCAAGAAACTTTCCTTCTGCCTCTGCACTGTGGGAGAGGATGTAATGCTCACATATTGCTGTGTGTTCATCCCTCAACTGGCTGCCTGGCTGATTGATTGCTGACTTTCTAGTGGGATGACTATTTGACCAATGACACGATAAATGTTGCTTCTTTTTTAAAGTTTTTTTTCTTTAACCATTCCTTTTTGTTGTCTGTTGTAAAGTTGGCGTTAGATAAGTAAATGTAGCCTACGAGTCCAACATCAGCTTTCTTGGAAATGTTTTTTTTTTTTTTTAAAAGATTACCAAACCAGACCATCCATATTATCACATCACAATCTGGTGTGAGGCAGAAAAGTATCAAGCATCAAGTCAAATCATTTTCATTTTCACGCTATATAACCAAGTGCAAACTAAGCTAAAATGCCACTCTTGTTTCACACTGCTTGAAACCTCAACACACTAGAGTCTGAAGGAGAAAATTACTTTCATTTCAAACCTGACACACAAGAAAAGCAGACAACGCAGTGGGTAGATTAAGCGCTGTGCTATTTCAATTACCATTCCCAGGTGGAGCACTGACAAGGTTCTGTATCCCATCCAGTGGCATTTGTTTCAGTAGCTGTTCCTACAGTGCAAACGAGCGGAGGCAGTAAAGCAGCCACCTGTTGTTACCTGATAGTGTCTGGACAAGCCCAGATGCTGTTTTACTGCGACATAAAGGAGCAGTGAATGGACCTAAATAGCTAACTAAGCACTTTATATGGGTGTATGTTCACAGGAAGAAAGACTGAAGCACAGTGTCTGTAAAGTTAGCACACTGTTGTACGAAGGGAAATTTAGGGATAATGCACCAAAGCGCGTCAAAAAGATCAAAAACAAAGCAAAACCCCGAGCAGAAAAGGTGAGGAATGTGTTATGTACACACCTAAAGAGAAAACTTTTGAAAAGGTTAAAAAGGTTGTACAATCTGTGAACATGTGTTTGTGCCTCAGGCAGTGAGAATATCTGAACAGGGGGAAGAGATGGGAGGGGAAGATGGAGTCATTTTGTTAGTCTGTTTGTGTTTCCGGTCTGTGAAGCAGTGTCAACCCCTCCTGAGGCAGTGTGTGTGCGAGTGTGTGTGTGTGTGTGTGTGTGTGAATGCATCTCTGACACGAGACATAATTACCTTGTCATCTTTGTCAAAATCCTCATCCTCATCCTCCAGCAGGTCCTCCACTGCTTCCTGACAGTTGCAACAGAGCAAAGAGAAAAACGAGAAGGAGAAATAAAATGTTTATGCAACAGCTATAGTGCAGATAAACATTAGATAACAGAGGGTTAACATCATCAGAGCATCCAAAGAGGCATATTAAAGCTGATTGGTTCTGCTTATGTCTGGCAAGAGTTTGTTAATGAGTATGGAAGACATGCAGAAAGCACAACTATTGGATTTGTGAGTGCTAATATGTCATAAGCTTCAGAATGGTTCTCAATTAGAATTTAATTTTAGAAACATTCTGTTGTTCAAATATGTTGACACTTCTGGAAATGCAAGCAAATGCTCTGGCTTTGAATTTCCACGGGCTGAGGATTAAAGTCTATTCAAGCAGTCAAACGGCATTGCACAAAAGCATGTAAGACTTATACTGTTCAAAGGGAGAAGACAGCAGAACTCCTCTTCTTCTGACCTCCTTAACCTCTGCATGAGTCTCTCACCTCCACCACTGGTTTATATACATTCAGCTCTCTATGCTTTTTTTTCTTTTTCCTCACCGAGTGTGACGCTTCGTAAAAGAAGAAAGAAGAAAAGCCTGAAGCGCAGAGACCAAGTCACAAAGAACAGCAACTATTTGCTTCAGTGATCCACAACTGAGAAAACTGGAGCCGACCTGACTCTGAAGCCCCGAGAAACCACAAGACATACCGTAGAACACAAAGAAAAATGGCATGATTTACGACGCTTGCTCACACTCGGTCTAAATTCACGACAGCAAGCATAAAGGGTACTGGACAAAATAAGTAGCGCACATTTTAAACAATTATTTAAGACACACTGGAATCACATAGAGACCTCTATGTGTGAAAGCAAGGCAATAATCACACGTATATCCATAGAAGTTCATCCCTGAACACCTTGGTTCACACTTGGCTGTGTCTTGATACCACCAAAGTGAAAGCCATTACAGCTGCATCTTATCCACGCTCTATCAATGACACATCACAGCTAATCATATGACAAATCATATAGTTGCCCACGATTTACATAAACAAACAGCCGTATCATAAGCCCTACAGCTGTTCAACCTCGGATTTGATCTGCTCTCATTGTTTGATAGCGTTACCAGCCCCCACCCCCTTGAAAACCTTCACCCATCCCCGACATTACCGCAACCCCCCCCCCCAGCAAATCCAGAACAGTGCAAACTAGTTTGGAGAAATCCAAAAATCATTACTTAACAAGACAATAGCTTTTGTCCTTTTTGTTTTTCATTGGAATACGGGGGGAAACTATGTGGCGGCTGACATAAGCTTCTTATGTAAATGCAGCTTCCCACACAAACAAAGACGAGTTCAGTCAGAACAGCGGAGTCGAGAGGGTACTGCGTGTGCGTGCGCACGCGTCCCTGTTCTATCAATATAAGTGAATCGCTAGGGCAAAGTGCTGTGCATGTATGTGTGAAACTCCTCATTTTAACTGTCTGACTGTGTAACAACTGGCCATTCCCAGCTCAATGAAACTCTCCCATGTCTAGACAAATAAGCTCGACTGTTCACATTTGACGGTCTCTTTATTGACACTGAGCACATCCAGCGCTACACTATACAAATACCGAAGAGGGAATTCTCGTGCTCAGTCAAGGGAAAAGATGTAGATGAGATACTGTAAAAATGAAAGCCTTCTGGCATCTCTAAACAAATGAACTATAACTGTTTATAAAGACATCATGGTTCCCTCCAAATCCTTTCATCCATGCCAAAATAGAAATATAATGGAATCTTCCACACAGAGGCATTAGCAGGGCATGCCTGGCACATGCTCCAAACTTTAAACAAAGAAATGAACATGAGCTAGGTGGAGAAGCATGACCTAGAGAGACAGAGAGAATGATAGAGTCGTTTGTCTCCCTCTGCTCTCCGCTCTGCTCTCTCCCTTCTATTGCCGCTGGTTACAGAGAGAAGTCATGTTTCCTACAATGAGACACAGTGTAAAATTAATAAATAAAAAGACACGGAACATGTCATCTGCCCTGAAGATTGCCACGGCTAAATGCGTGCACTGAAGCTACTGTCTCAGTACGGGAGGATATAAATTACCTCGGTGCAGCCAATGAATTCCAAACATCCCTCTTTCGTTCTCTGCATCGCTCTACCTCTCCCTCTATTTGTCTCATTCTTTCCTCTTTCTAAGACCTGTTTGGTGTATGATATCATTTGTCTGCTTATCCCCCCCATTATCATGTTGTTTGAATTACTATCATTACAGCACGGCAGCATCAAAGTCTTGCTGTCGACAGGATCGCGCAGGGCTCACATTGCCTGCAGAGCTGCTCCAGTCAATTCAGTATCTACAGAGGTGGGGATTAACATATTCAGACCCATTCAAATGATACAGGGATGATGCAGGCTACTCTTACAGATTACATTGTGCCCCATAAATACATACATAGATGCGATAATATGAAATACACGCAAAGAATGCAAGCGAGCACAATGACATTGAGAGTTCGAATGGCTTTGGATGTGTGAATGCATCTGTTTGGTCTTTGCCTAAACGTGGAGAGCTAATTTGCAAGAATTAATTTGCTGCTGCATTCCCTTTCCAACACATGCTCTGCATGCTCGACGCGCTTTATCTGAATTATTTTTTGCCTCTTTACTGTATTTTGCATCAAGGCAAAAATACCAGCTGCAAATTAAAACAGCTGTGAGTTAAAACCAACAGTGCATCGTCTACTTAATCTGAAAACAAGTACACTACTGCTGTTTATGTGGAGGTTTAAATTATGGGGATAAGTCATCTTTGAGGCCAAACCATATCACAAAAGTGGTATATTATGTCCTTATTTTGGTGGCTAGAAAACTGTGTTGCCATTAACATAACTGGTAATTGATACATGATTGCTAAAAATATGGAACTTTAGCATCACAAGACCAAACTTTCGATTCTTGGTGCATATATGGTTGCCTGCGAAATGCACAGTTTAGGTGCCTGCACTTAAAACTAAACAAAACAAGAAAGAGTTATTAGGAGCATTAAGATCTGATCTTTCTTGCTGGATGGGACTATTTCTATTAGCTGTGCAGGTAAATATCTAAAAGTTTTTCAAGAACAGTTATGAGAAGCTTCTTGCACAACATCAGTGGTGCAACAGCACCCCTAGTGTGTTTTCAAGGACAGAGAGCATATTCTCAGGGTCAGACGGATTATTACTGTGATCTTCTGCTTGCTGGATACACAGCTCTGTGGCATTATGCTGAATTTGATAGTAAATATGATCATAAGTTAAATCATAGGAGAAGATAAGACAATCATGAGTATGTTCACATAAAAGAAAAGGGCCAAATCAAGGATTTACCTAAGGTCACTGGAAAGACAGAAACATGATAAATGTATACAAGACTAATCAGCTAAATATTTATATCGACTGAGGCACTGCGCACAAAGTATTTCAAATATTACTTCACAAGTCAATGATCCACCATCCTCCTGGTTTTGCAGGAATGAAAAAAATGGACAGAACCTGTCTGAATCAATGAAACAAGCGCACACAAACACTCCACAGGGGAAAAGTAAAATTCTACTACTAAACTAGCAGCTACATCATTTTCACCTTTCCCCTTCAAACTGCCTCTCAACTCGGCCTTCTCTCTGCTGGCCGTACGGAGTTCCACTATTTCCTCTCCTCACCTTCCCAATGACAGCCGCGTGGGGAATTGACGGCGAGGCAGACATCGCCAGCGAACATGAAGATATACTTTTTCCGTCTTTTTTTCTCCCCATTCCTCTATCCCTCCCTCCTTCCTCCTGCTGCTTTTCCTCTTTGATACGTGAGGGGGTTTTAACCTCTCCAGCTGCTGAGGTTTGGCTGAGTGGCTGGCTGGGGGATCTCAAGGCCCTGCTTGGTATGCACTGTCCATGAGTGCATGTGTATGTGTGCACATATTGCCTACACCACAGTTTCTGCAGACTGGGGGAAGAGCTTCGCGGCTGATAAGGCTGAGCCTGGCTGACCCACGCGGGCCCTTCACAAGCTGTCAGAGCCGTGGCCCTCAGAGGGGGGCCCTTCCATCTGCACTGCCCAAGCCAGGGCTCACCCAGCAGGGGGCTAGATAGGGGTGAGGCTGGGGTGCTACCGGAGCTGGTGGTGGGGGTGAGAAGGGCAGCTCCATATTCATGAAAGCAACACCAAATTTCGTGAACGCTGGAAGATATTGAGTTTTTGGGCTTGTTTTGTGACATTTCGAACTCACCAGCTACTTCTTCCTTTCCTATTTAGCCACTGACAAATCACCAAGTGTTCAGCCAGAGATTAAGCAGCTCCACCAGCGTTATTTGTCTTTCTCAGATCTAAAAAGTTCAATTGTGCTAACGAGTTCTAGAGCAAGTAACATACTACATGTCTTGTATGGCAGAAACACATACATCTGTAGACTTAAGCTCAAGGTTTAAACCAAAAACACTAACAAAGAGCTATGGGTGGGTGTGCTATAAAGACAAAATAACAACAACAACACCAACAGGCACTGAGACAGACACCCTGAACTGCTGGTGTTGTTAGCAAAGAGCACAGACAGTTACAAAGGTTCAGTGTGATGAAGGGAGTTAGACAAATGGAGTGGGATGGGAGAGGGGGGTGGCAATATGATGAAAAGGATGGGAGGATTTTGCAGTGGCATCCCTGTTGCTCCCGATGCTCCCGTCCCGCTTCAAACTATGCCCGCTGCCTGTCTTTCTGCCTGCCAGCCTGCCATCCTATCTGCCAGTTTAGCAGAGACAGAGAGGCAGCGAGAGCAGCAGAGATGAGCACGGCGATGCCGGGGCGGCACGGGGGAAATCAGCGGGGCACAGGCGCTCCCAGTTAAAAGTGACATGACCTTTTGATTTTGTCACCTGTCACCAACTGCCATGTCTGACTCCACACTGAGGAGTGCCTGCCATCCACCGCTGCTTTCCTCTGCCTCCATCTCTCTGAATGCCTCCCTGTCTTTTCTGTCTCCTGCTCCCACTCCATCTCCTTTTCTCATTCCCCTTGTCTTTCCAGAGTTACAGTTTTATGAGCAAAAAATGGTGTGACTTCCTGGAGGAGTTGAGGTATAATAGGCAGCGCATTCTCTTTTCCTTCCAGCTTTTCCTAATATTTACTTCTACTCCACCTGCGTTGCGCGTGGCTCTTAATGAGGGCAGATGTCAAGGCACAGTGTTGCGAGCAAAGTTGTTTTGAGATGCAAAATCAAGGAGAAAATAGAACAAATAAAGACTCGCTCTAAAAATGATACAGTGTTCAAATAACGTGACAATTCTGACTGGAAATAAACCAGATTTTATTTACACTAACGAACAATACGCTGCTGTCACACACAGCAGAGAAAAGTAAATATTAAACTAGTATTAGTAGATCCTTGTGACCTCAATAACTAAGCTCTGTGAGAATGATTCAAATCACCATGTGGTGAGAGCGGACTTATCATAGTCAGCTATCGTGCCACAGGAGGCGTGTATGTAAGTGTGAAGTATCTTCAGGCCATTAAGGTCTTCTCTTCCGTAATGGTTTGGTGGATCCATTGGGTGAATCAATGTAATGGTCTGAAGCATGGGATAAAGAGGATGGTGCTCCAGTGTGACGAGGCCTAATTGCCCGTCATCCTGTGGTAGAAAGAGACATCACCGTGTTCCATATGTATCCTCTCCGACAGCCAGCACTGAAATTAACACCTTCAAAACATCTGGTAAGGGCTTTTCTGGGCCAAGAGAACGGCAAGGAAAGCTTTCTTTTGGGATGTGTTGCTGCTTGTTAATCTCGGTGCCCATCATCTATTCATGCAAGCAGGCACACGCAAGAATACGACTCGCTGCTATGACATGCGCGCACATGTATCTAGCAGCCATCTCTCGGTCCTCTGCTTGACCAAAGCCCAGTGTGAGGACAGATGTAACCTCCAAATTGTCCCAGGTATCCAAACAAGCGTGAGATGGAGAGGTCATCTCATTGCGATGCAAACGGAGAAGCAGAAAAATAGTATGAGTCTTTCTTAATAATACATTTGAATGCACAAATAAAAGGAGCATCATTCTCATATATTCAGCAAATATTCAAAAACATAAAAGGGTCCTCTTGTTTGCTCAGAGAGCAAGGGAGCACGTTACACCATGACATACAGGTCAGCCAACGGTGCTGGAGAGTCAGCATTCACGGGTCAGAGTGCTACATGATAAGAAAGGAGGTCGGGGACCTTACTGGTGCTGTGCCTCCTTTAATCGCTGTTCTTAAGGACGCTCTGACTGCTTAGCAGGTACCGGTCAAGGTTGGGGCTAGGCTAAGAAGCAGCTGATCCGGGATCTGTTTGCAAAGCAGCATGTAACCGCACAACAGTCAGTGACCCTGAGTGGTGAAATACAACATGTAAAGAACACTGTGTTTGTTTATTCGCTATAGACAGGGATACGGGTTGTGGTTGTGGTGTAAAAGCGTCGAAGGGTAAGCACGCTGAACCCGTCAGATGAAGCAAGGCCAGTTCATTAGGAAGTCTGTACTCAAGTGTGGGCTTTTTTTTTTCCTGTTTTCTCTCATTCTCTCTCACCGTCTCTGTTTCTCTCTCTCAACCTTCAGAGTGAGTTCAGCAGAGATTCCTTTGGCATTACCCTCACCCCAGACTGCTGGAAAACCGCAGCGCTCCGGATGCTGACCCTTGCTCAGCTCAGCACAATGCTTTAATTTGGTGTGTTGTTTAAAGTAATTAGAAAGCCTTTCCCCCTGTTTTCTTTTCTATTCTTTTCAGTGTCTCTGCCAAGTGCAAGAGGGAAACAGTGAGTCGTCCATGACTTCAGCTTGATAAAGATTCGGAAGAGGAATCCACGAGATCCCCCCTCACCCTCCTCCTCACCCCCACCCCCTGCACCGGGGGAAAACTGTCTGAAAACAAACAGGGACAGGACTCGAGGGATACTTGTGTCTAAATGTGCGTATTCGAGTGTATGTGTGTGTTTGTCTATGTGTACAGCATTTCAGCAAAATAACAAATGCTTCTATCGTACCTTACTTTTGCTTTTAGTCTTATTTGAGACGAGATATTAATATCAGGAGTGGACGAGGCACAGAGCTGATAATGAAGCAAGGAGAGACGGTCCTGCGCGTGCACTAACCCGAAGGCAGTGAGACAGCAACAGAGACACAAGCGGGGCAGTGATCGCCAGAGAATTTTCTTTGTGTCACCTGTGCACAGCTGCCACAGCAGCAAGAAAGAGGCATTAATAGAGCCAATCTTTGACAATTTCAACTTTCATCAGATGCATCACTGCAAAGGCTCACTCGCACAGCAGATTCAAACACACACAGACGACTTTTATCTGTATCTGCACACACAGATTAACGTTCTACACTCGTGTTCGTACCATGCAAACACACACCTGGAATGAATTGTGTAAATGTATATGAGTGTACACTGCAGTCCTTCATATTTATTTGTTATAACCTAGGAATAAAGGGAATATACTAATTGACATCAGACATACACACACAATATTTAGTATTCATGCATTACGGATGCACCTGCATACAAACCTAGAGCACATTTACCTTAGTGCTATCCCACGATCTTTTAGTGCGCCTCTAACTATCTCACCACCAGCCTCCTCAAAAACTCCTTAAGCCAGCGCCATCATCGACACTCCTACCCACACATATCAAGACTGTCAAACTGTAAGAATTACACTACACACTCAGTTAAAGCTATTGCCAAATGCGGCTCATATTAGACAGTAAAGACATTTAACTGAAGAAGGTCAGATACCAAAGTTAAAGGCGGTGCTCTCATGTTTTAAAACACCCCGTTCTTGATGATCCTGATGATCCTTTGAATTCAACCAAACACTCTCCAGTCTCAACGACACTCTGAAGACAGCAATATTAAAGCAAGCTTCAGAGGCAAAACCACTCCCTGGTCTGGTCTAACCCTTGGCATATAAATCCAGTAGAGTAGTTACATGACAAGCCTCAAGACATTAAACTCAAATGAAAATGGTTCTTAGTTGGTGGGAAATATTTTAAGGCGCCCTGCTTTCATCCCAATAAGCCCAGCTGAAGTCAGTCAAATTATGTGGTCTACATTTATGCTGTAAATACAGAAGATCCCAATCAAGTGTGGAAATGCTACTTTGAAAATGAAGCAGATAGATCCTAAATTGTATCTGCTGGACAGGTTTCTTGACCAGGTAAATCTCCAAAAGGAGATTTTTGGATAGGATATAATAACAATAATAATAAAATACTAAGACAGCACCAGATGTTAAAACACTGAGTTTTAACATCTGACATTTTTTGTCTTTGCTCGTAAGACCTTTAAGTAGAACTGGGCAGACCATTGTTGTCATACTTAAAGGCGCTTGCCATATGAGAATCAACAGTATGAACATGTCTTAAGGTTTCAACCAAGTCCTGAGGTACTTGAGACACAATAGTCCCTTTCAAGAGAGAAAAGCAATTCCACATGAAGTGGGAGTTACATGCACTTATTGGAATGTGAATTGAGTGCCACATTACGGGGATATGCAACCATTGTTGCCTCATTTTACTTAGGAAGTACACAGAAAAAAAATATCATTAGGTCTGGATAAATACAAGCAGCAGGTAGAGAGACACATAATCACGCCAGGTTTTGTCTTAAGGCATGTGTGGCTATTCTTTTTTTTTTTTTTGCAAGCAATGTCGCCATCTACAGGTGAGAAAAGTGTCTCTAAAATTAAAGTCTGTGTTCTTCGCAAATGATTTATGTTGTCTGTGAACTTACCTACAATAGTAAACCTTTAATTCTTCGCTTGAGCGCATGCAGGGAAAATATGATTTTTAAACATGAACCAAAAACTGGAGTATAACTGCCAGTTTATTGTCAAGAAACACAAGGATCATTTTGCTAATTTTAATGCCATGTTTTTAAATGAACAAATATGGAAATAGAAGCTTATGAATAGAGAAGATTAGCTCTTGAGACGAAACAATAAATCTGCGCTATATGCTATGTAGAGTTCACATTTAATTCTGTAATATTGCAATGACACACAGCTATTAGATTTGGTTCATTATGATGACTGAATTTAATACCTCTTCCAAATCCAATCCAATCTAACCCATAGAATCCCTATGAAGAGATAAATATACACATATAGAAGGCAAAAGACTGCAAGGAAATCGGAAGTCTGTTAACTGGTTATTTCCAAGTGAGAAAAAGGCACTTATTAAAATTAATCACTTCATTGTTCACGCTCATGCCATAGTCCAGCTCGCTCTCTCGTTTTCACTCTCTACTCTCCAAATGTGCCTGGCCATGATTAAAACATGTCTGTTTCTCCATGACATTGCTTTGACATCACTTAATTGGTATAAGAGATAAAAAATAAATGAATTAAATAAATATACTACCAGGTAAGTGGCGTAACATTGCTCAAGGTGACAGCCTATTATTTCTCCCTTTTCTTTGCCTCAAAGAAGGCAAAGTGAGAAATGTGAGATTGCACTGAGAATGCAGCACCTCATGCGGCAGACGGAGATTTTTATTAAGAAAAAGGAAAAAAAAAATCGGCAGAGAGTTTTCACATGTGAAATTCAAAATCTGTTCAAAGTTTGCGGCGTGCAGTTCTATCTGAAAGTATATTCTACATTTCTACAGGAAACTGCAACCTTCTATTTCTCACTTATCTGTACATCAATGCTCATCAGCAGTCAAAATGTTACGTCCCAAATATCTACTGTTTTTAATATGTCTGGAAATGTATCATCGCATGATTAATGCAGTAAATCAATGTCCCAACAAAACAGCTGTGGTTGAATTTAACCTGCATTGTATGTGGAAATGGGCTTTTACAGTGAAAGGAAAGAAAGGCAGAGGGATATCAAGAAGCGATGGGGTTACTCACCACATCTTGCCTGGTGTCCTTCCCCGACGCAATGAGCATGTAGGTCCAGGCCAAGGGCAGAAGCAACGCCAGAGGAATCATGTAGAGCTCAAAGTTCCAAACGACGACGACAAAAAGCTGTTGAAAGACATAACATGAAAACTGCTCGTGAAAGAAAAGCAAAAAGAAATCCGAGAGATCAACGCGGGCTAAAAATGTATATATTCAAGACGCCATACGGGCGTTCATGAGACAAACTCCTGAGAATCTAAGCTGGCCACATGTGCCATATGTGTGACTCTAAAAACAACACACATTCATATGCAGAATCATAAACTCCATGCAGTAAAAACTATTAAATGAGTCTTTGCTTTAACAAAGAAGTAGGCCTGGTGTCAGCGAGCTGAGGGTGAAGCCGCCATGACCCCTTAAGGGTTAATTTTTCTGGGTATCAAAGTTGAGGAGGAGGAGGATGGTGAGGAGGATAAATATGAGCCGTCAGAGCCTCTATCGTCCATGCCAATCATCTCAGAGTCTGAGGTCATGTACCGTTTCAGCCGCAGCACGTCAAAGCTGACCCTTCTATACTCAACCCCAAACTCCAGCAGATGACCCCCGCACACCCCACAACCCGAGTCCCTAACCCTGTCACTCCAAGACCCAATACCCTCTCACTTGGCCCAAAAGAGTCGTTCGCCCCATCTCTAACCTCCTCTGCACCCATCTGCCAAAACCATAACCTCTATACCTCCCCTCTCATCACCAAACAAGAAAAGTACCATCTGAAAATTAACCTTTCCTAAAACCTTGTATTCTGGTTTTGGCAGGACTCTTTAGCCTCTGACAACAGATTACTGCGGTGGTTGGGAAGATACGTGTGGGAAAGTAAAATTGCTAATCATGGAAGGCTGATGTTTTCTGGCAGCATTGTGTAGATTGTGAGAAAGCATTGTCGATTGTAAATGAAAGGTTGAGACGGGGCGTGTTTCAGGAAACAAAATCTGTCAGAAATAAATAGAGCGAAAGCATATTTATCTTATCGAATAATATCATGTTCAAGTATACAGAGATTTGTCGCGACTGATAATAATAATAAAAAAAACTGCAGCAATTATAACAAATGCCGAAAATGCAAACCATGCCTAATGCTTAATCTTTCGCTGTGAAACATATTCACTGAATTCAAGTATGAGTAATCCATTATTTCAAATATGGGCACAGCAGATTTGAAATTAATTAGTCTGTGTATGGAAAGACAACCTTATTTAACAATCAGTGTTGATGAGAAACTTTTAAAAGTGATGAAATTGAGATTATTACTGTATAAAGCTCATATGATGTCTGTCTACCAATTCTGATTTATCCTGTTTGGTTGTGCAAACACTGGCAAGAGTGAGCACAGGCTCAATTATCAACAACGATACTGCTTAATTTCTGCCTTTGTATGTGTGTAATACAGGGTTAATGTGAATGAGAGGTTCAAGATCTCATCACCATAGTGCATTCCAGGCTGTTGTTATTGTAGTAAAGCCAGTCAAACATACACACACTCGACTGCTATGTCACAACGGACAAAAAAACATGCGTGTGAGTATCGCTGGAAAAAAGCCCCTCGCAATAAAACCATGTTTACAAATTAAATTTTTATCCTTAACTTTTCCAACTTCATGGAAAAGTTCGAAAGGCTCGTATCCAAACTTTAGAGCGGAATTATAACTCCATGTAAAATTAACTAGCAGACGCTGAATCCACAAAGCAAAAAAAAGGAAGAAAAAAAATAAGACATAAATTAAACATTAGAAATGTCCAGTACATTTGCATAATGCTCACAGCAAAATTTCTTCTTCAAATAAAACCTGAATGGCCTTGGTGAAACAGGCAAATCTCCCCAAAGGATCGCAGTCTTTCTCCGTCTCTCTCAGGCTCGACTTACTTTGTTACATACGCAGAGTCTCTCTCTGATACAGCTGTGTAGGAGAACTGGAAAGAAACTCTTTAATAATTCATATTTGTATACTAATAAGCAACACAACAATTTCCCTTCACTCATCAGAAAACGCTGTTAGGATCGTGAAAAAGCTCGACAGCAGAAACTTGCGTACAGACAAACACAATAACACACCATTGTGCACGTTTTCCCTACAAAATATAACTATTCTAAAATTATCCATCTGCTCCAAATTACTGTAATTTACAAATCTGTATGATCTGCAACGGAGATAAACACTCCGACAATTTTTAACTGCAAAAATGTGCAACAGAGGTGCAGAAAGTTGACTTCAATTGAGCAAACAGAGCAGCACATTTCTTTGAAACTATTCTAGTAGAAGCTATTAATAACTGCATACTTATAAACGTCTTCACACGCTCTGATCTATACTCTACTATAAATACCACTTACAGTAGGAATACAGAACAATGCATTTTAAAAATCTTTGCTGTGTGGTAGTCTTTTCACTCACATTGTCATCACACAGCAGAAAATTCACTTGTACTTTACTGTCCGAATGTTTGTACTTAAGCATTTTAATCTTCTTTTTCAAAAAAAATAAATAAATTCCTGCTCTTTTCTCTATTTGTCAGAGGCTATTTAACCTGTCATCTGCCTTTATTCCTCTTCCAGGTGGTTAAGGTGGCTGAGGGTGAAGTTTTGACTGGCAGCTAGAGAAACCGGACACCCCGGCTCAGCAGCGGCCGGCCCTGCACCGTCTATGTGCCCACCGGCCGGGCAGCAATGGGGCCCTGCAGTGCCTGGACCTTTCCACCGGGACTGGGCGATCACAGTCACCCCCCGTCGCTCGCTGCTTTTCGCCTGGAGAATAGGGAGTGGGAAGAAGCCTGCTGTGGATGTCAGTGACCAGAAAATAGCAGAGGAGGGGGAAAAAAAGGGAAAAAAAGGGAAAAAAAGGACGAAAACATGTTGGATCGAAAGGGGAAAAAAGCTAGATGAAGCTCCAGATGTGGTCTACGGGAATAATTTGTAAATGACCCTTTGTGGCCACAGATACATTATGTAGCGGCCGGTGATGGTTCACAGTGAATATCTGAACACTACACACGAGGAATGCTCATCCCGTTCTTGCTTTGTTTATTAATGCTGCATTCATGGTAATGTAATTTTTTTTTTAAATATATGAACAGTCTTTCTTTGCTTATGTTTTTCTGTATTATTCATATTATGAACGCTCTCTGGTTTAGTTTAGCCAGTATGTAAATAAATACATCTATTTGTTATAAAAAGTGAGTTGGACCCTGTTTTTACTTCTCCTGTAACAAATATTTTCTGTAATTATCAAACGTACTGAAATAAGTGGACATCTTTTTTTTTTCTTATGTGATGGATATTTGATTGTGTCACCAAAACTACTGTCGGCAGTGACAACTTGAAAACAATTGAAAATTAAGAATTTACTTTTAGACGACAAATCCGTTTAGTCAAAACAAAAGTCCGTCTCTTCTTCTAATCATTATTTGTGCTTCAGTGATCTTCAGTGAAATGCAATAAATTTCCAGGAACAAAACTATTCACCTGTCACAAAACAAAGTGAAATCAGGACTTCCACTGTCAAATCTGCTAAACCAGCTTAGATATAGTTAAAGGCTAAATTTGAAATGGGCTAACTTCACGTCTGAGCATGAGCTGATACTGAAATGAGATGCGTAATTAAAAAAGACAATTACAAAACTAACAAAGCAAAAATCACGCCAGTATTATTTGTAACATTTTGGCTAAAATGAAAATAAAACACTAAACAGAACTTAAATTATTTTTGACACATCTGTGTAGTTAAGATTTCATTCCAGCTGTAATGTTTAAAGCTTTCTATTAATATTAAAATATTCAAGCACGATAAGCTATATTAAAAATGTTAACAAAAGAGATAGTCAAAATGATTTATTCAAGCACTTACAGTGGGGCAAAAAAGTATTTAGTCAGCCACCGATTGTGCAAGTTCCCCCACTTAAAATGATGACAGAGGTCAGTAATTTGCACCAGAGGTACACTTCAACTGTGAGAGACAGAATGTGAAAAAAAAATCCATGAATTCACATGGTAGGATTTGTAAAGAATTTATTCGTAAATCAGGGTGGAAAATAAGTATTTGGTCACCTCAAACAAGGAAAATCCCTGGCTCTCACAGACCTGTAACGTCTTCTGTAAGAAGCTTTTCTGTCCCCCACTCGTTACCTGTATGAATGGCACCTGTTTGACCTCATCATCTGTATAAAAGACACCTGTCCACAGCCTCAACCAGTCAGACTCCAAACTCCGCCATGGCCAAGACCAAAGAGCTATCGAAGGACACCAGGAAAAGAATTGTAGACCTGCACCAGACTGGGAAGAGTGAATCTACAATAGGCAAGCAGCTTGGTGTGAAAAAATCAACTGTGGGAGCAATCATCAGAAAATGGAAGACATACAAGACCACTGATAATCTCCCTCGATCTGGGGCTCCACGCAAGATCTCATCCCGTGGGGTCAAAATGATCATGAGAACGGTGAGCAAAGATCCCAGAACCACACGGGGGGACCTGGTGAATGACCTGCAGAGAGCTGGGACCAAAGTAACAAAGGTCACCATCAGTAACACACTACAACGGCAGGGAATCAAATCCCACAGTGCCAGACGTGTTCCGCTGCTGAAGCCAGTGCATGTCCAGGCCCGTCTGAAGTTTGCCAGAGAGCACATGGATGATACAGCAGAGGATTGGGAGAATGTCATGTGGTCAGATGAAACCAAAGTAGAACTTTTTGGTATAAACTCAACTCGTCGTGTTTGGAGGAAGAAGAATACTGAGTTGCATCCCAAGAACACCATACCTACTGTGAAGCATGGGGGTGGAAACATCATGCTATGGGGCTGTTTTTCTGCCAAGGGGACAGGACGACTGATCCGTGTTAAGGACAGAATGAATGGGGCCAAGTATGGTGAGATTTTGAGCCAAAACCTCCTTCCATCAGTGAGAACTTTGAAGATGAAACGAGGCTGGGTCTTCCAACATGACAATGATCCAAAACACACCGCCCGGGCAACAAAGGAGTGGCTCCGTAAGAAGCATTTGAAAGTCCTGGAGTGGCCTAGCCAGTCTCCAGACCTCAACCCCATAGAAAATCTGTGGCGGGAGTTGAAAGTCCGTGTTGCTCGGCGACAGCCCCAAAACATCACTGCTCTTGAGAAGATCTGCATGGAGGAATGGGCCAAAATACCAGCTACTGTGTGTGCAAACCTGGTAAAGACCTATAGTAAACGTTTGACCTCTGTTATTGCCAACAAAGGTTATGTTACAAAGTATTGAGTTGTATTTTTGTTATTGACCAAATACTTATTTTCCACCCTGATTTACGAATAAATTCTTTACAAATCCTACCATGTGAATTCATGGATTTTTTTTTCACATTCTGTCTCTCACAGTTGAAGTGTACCTCTGGTGCAAATTACTGACCTCTGTCATCATTTTAAGTGGGGGAACTTGCACAATCGGTGGCTGACTAAATACTTTTTTGCCCCACTGTAGTGCGGCACATTGAGAGTTGCTTTATTTGTTTCAAAACACAACCCGCGTCCTTGCGGCTCTTTGCCGCAGCACTGTGGGAGGGTAATATTCAGTGCTTTGGCTTACATTAACCACACACCAGGCTAACTTCCCCCTGCTCTGTCTCAGTGGAGTGAAACTGAAGTTTGGATTTCAGAGTTCCCCTTTATCTCTCTTACATCAATTTCCATGCTGGCACTAAGTGTTGCCAGATAGCAACTAGAAGTCCTGTTAAGTTCGAGGGAACAAGAGGGAGGGAGACTGTGTCCTGTTTCTGACCAGACCCACAACAACATTCGGTGGTGCTAGACTGCCCCCTGCTGTTCTCATGCAGAACATTGATCCACAGCACAATTAATGCTATTCATTCGAAATAAAAAAGGAAGCTCAAAATCACTAAAACTGTTGTGTCAAAGGCAGTCATTTTGCAACATCACAGTTACAACAATACAATAAAGCCTGTGACATTTGTGATCACAATGCTACAACTTCCCACGGGTACCAATTAGAAATAAGGGTGCTGTATCGCGACTTCGTATCAAAAGGCCTCACATTTTCTGTTGAGTCTCCATCTCTGGTGATTAAACTCTGACTTGGTATTCTCTGTTAGTCGTGCCACTACATTTCAACTATCATTCATTTTGGAAATGAGGAGAACAGGGAAACGTGAAAGCATATCTTTCAAAGCTGTCCCTTGCTGTGGGCAAAGACGAACTCCCTAACTTTAAAACTTTTAAAAGTTAGACAGGTTCTTTGAAGGGGAGTCAAAGGAGCAATTTAAAGAGACCTGGAGTGGTGTGTACTGCTGACTACTATAGTGTCTTCGCACTGTGTATCAAACCACCAGCCAGACATGTGCAAACACACACACATATACACTCCAATAGTTGCTTCTGTACCTGCCTTTGCTTCCCCCCTTTTTTATTTCAGCAGGGTGAATTTTTATCTAAATGCAAAGCAGGTGATAGGTGCTCCAGTTTCCTCTAGAAGTAGCTCCCTTGTCTGGGCTCTCTTCCTGATAAGAGTCCTACTTTGCCTGACATAAAAGAGCCTGGTATCATTTCCCCTGCCTCCCCAACAACCCCCAGCTCGCTGCCCTCGCCCTTCCCCGAGCTTCACAAAGCTGCCTCTATTTGCTCCCAATTCAGGGCCCAATTGCAGATAAAGTTACAGCAAATTTGTTTGGAGGAAGAGCTGCTGAGGCCTGCGGTCCCTGGGGCAATAACAGCCTTGTCTTGCAGGGGCCGTGGGGAGAGCTGGCAGCAGCAGGAGAACAGAACCCTACACCGCTCAGCCCGACAATGGCCTCAACTCTCCGGGAGGGAAAAGCCGAGGGGAGGGAGAGATAAAGAAGAACAGGGATGCATGGAAGGATAGAACGGAGAGACACTCAGCTTGCAGGTGTGGAGAGAGGAAGCAGACGCTTAACCCTGAGACGAGGAATGGAGACACCACCCACAGACACACACACACACGCACACACAAATACACAGACACCACCCATCATGCAGGACAGGAGGTAACTCCAGTCCCGTCCATTGTGCCAACGCCTCAGGCAAAGCTGCCACGGTGGCTGATTCACTGTCGGGATGGGTGGGTGACAACAGTGTGGGTGTGAGAGAGAAAAGAGTGAAAAGCTGCATGTGAGACTATGCAATATCTCTATTTCTCACACATACACACTAGACACACAATACACATGCACACACTAAACACAGCTGGCACTAATGGATGATGTGTACATGCGGCTGGTATTTCAGAATTGGGCAGAAGGAGAGTAAGAGACCATGAAGAAAATTTTGATCGTTTTTGTGGAAGAAGTGTCGAGCAGTGACACAGTCTGACAACTGCAATGATGTACTCTTGCGTTCACAAAATACATACGAGCACGCTTAAATTTGCTCCCCCCCGGGCTCACTTAGCAGTTAAGGAGTGCGCACGTTGGTAAGTTTCTCACCTCTCTAGCTATGGCCATGTTTGGAAAGTTAAATCTAACATCTGGATTAAAAAAAAAAAAAGACAGCCAGACAGAAACACACGTGCACACGTATGCAGACACACATGCCCATAATCACACACAGCAGTACACCTTCATGAATGCACCACCTTGGCCAGATGGCCCCCCATAAAAACCCACTTAAAGAGATGAGTGAAGTGATTAAGAGGCCCCTCAAAGTAAGGGAGAAATGAGACAGGGATGAAGAAATGGAGGGGAGGGAGGGAATACCTGTGTAGAGGAGAGGCCCTAAATACTCTGATGCTTTTAGCTAAGTGCTCACTCCTACGTTAACAGACTCCCAAAAGAGAGGTGGGTGGGTGGGTGGACTACAATGACACCTAAATTTCTGAATTTCTCTAAACTATAAAACACTGTGTCCTTGGCCCAGATAGATCGTTCCTCGTCTCCTGAATCCAATCAGAATTTGAAAAGTAGGAACTGCTAGAAATGGATATACTACACACTGTTAAAAAAAACAAAACTTGGGAGGATCTATACAAGGCACATACATCTGTTTGGATGTGCTGACACAGAGGCTGTGCTGTCCAAGGCTATATTTTTTCCTCTCCCCATGTAGATTGGTATTTCTAAAATGACCTTGTTTTGGGTGAATTCCTTGACATTTTATTTGTCTGACACATTCATTTATTTATAAAAAGATAAGACCCAAGGACTCCCGCCTAGCTCAGTCTTACATGAGAGAAAATACATGCACACGCCGGCTCTTGCACACAAATGTGCTCACTCACACAAAGAGGAAAATGTTAACTGATCAATACCGTGTCTCTTCTGACCCGTGTCTTGTGATGACACTGTGACCCTCTGTGCAAACACACACACGCGCGCACACACACGTACACCCTCTGGAGAGATTAAACTGATGTCATCCAGCCAAATGCTGCTAATGTCTAATGTCTGCTGCTGACGATGCTCTGTGATCCAATGGTAAAGGGCTGGGGCAAGTTGGGTCCACCTGTCCTGTAGCTACTTAAGTCAGGACACTAAACCAGACAGGATTAAATGCCTGCTCTGTCATATTTGGGGTAGAAACCTCCATGCAGCCGCTCGCTGCCCTGCAGGAGAATGTCGTTTTACTGATAGCTCTGCTGTCCAATTACACTTCACCTTTTAATACCAGACACAGATGACAGGGGGGAGAGAGAGAGAGGATGAAGACGAGGCCAGTGGGTGACGAGAGAAGGAGCCTGCAATTTCTACTGTCTGCAAGAACAGCTTGTCACCCTTCAGTAGATTGTAGCTGCATTTTCTCAGTATTTGGACATCTGATGGGTCTAATAAAATAGTGTTTAAGCTGCAACACCAACCCTCCACTTACTCCTAGTAAGTGAGACTCAAGGCCAATAGTGCCAAATAAAGTATACGATGTGTGTGTATATGTGTGCAATTAATACAAGAACAGAAAAAAAAAAACTTAATCCAGTGTATCACAGCGTGACATCTAAGAGTGAGAGTAACAGTCTGTCTGGGATGCGCTTGACTGTGCTTGAGACATCAATAGTCTCTTGCGTTAGACTGTTAAATTATGAGTGAAGGATGCTTGCTCTGTTAACAGACATGGTCCTACATTCTCGGTGAGCAGTGTGTGCACGTCTCTATCGCGCGCACAAAGTGCAACCAGTTAAATAAATGGTTATACATTTAGAATGATCAATAGGCACAGGTTATGTGATTTTTCCAGTGCCAAAAGAAAGGAGCAATTACATTTAGGTACAAATTTCTCCCTACATTACATCTGAAACAACACAGCACGATCCATCAATCAAGCAACCGCACGTAAGAAATAAACATATATTACACACACGCACGCGCACACACAAATCTACCTGTCGTGTTGTAAATGTGCAGCTTTATGTGTGGTATGCCACATTTACTGTGTATTTGATGGGACGTGCACATACCACAAAGGCACAGATGCTCCTCTGCGGAGAGTCCCATTCGAAGCAGCTGTTTATGTAGCAGCCCGCGTTGATCAGGACCATGATGCAGCGTCTAACTCGGGTGAAGTTGCGCAAAAGCAACTGGGCGAAAAACAAAAAGGGAAACAACAAAAAGTAAAACGTTTATGCAAGCGAGGGTTTAAAGGTCGAAGATGTGCTAAACCGAGGAACGGATCATGGGGTTGTAAACATGCTGTGCGTGATTTATTGCTTCACTGTGAAAATGGTATATCCGGTATGTAAACAACCAGATGGGGGAATGAGGCTCGGCGTGACAGGTAGATGTGTTGGAAATAAAACGGGAGCAAAACGATCCATCTAAGCACAGCTGTCAGAGTCCCGCTGATAAGACACTTGAGGTGACGTAGTGTTATAGGGGGTCACTTTTCTCTCTCATTTACATTTAGTTAAGGTGAGAAATTACCACCATTTATCAAAAAACACCAAAGTTTTTTCAAGTTATGTTAATCAGCACCATAGCTGATTAACAACATACTGTTATTAAGTCTTAATAAGCGATCTTCTAGCCCAAAGTGTCTCATTGTACTGTCTTTGTAAAATTAAATGAAGCCGTCGTAATACAGCTCGACAGTTGCATCTTTGACCTCACTTTGGATTCACTATTACATCACAGTACTTAAGAGCACCCTGAGGATGCCGATGTGATGTCTCTACTTAAACAGCAATATACGTTTTGGCATGGATCGGCCACCACTGCGAGCTAACTCACAGTGTTTGTTTAACTCTGTTATCCTAGTGATAAAGTTTAGCACAATAATAAAATAAAAAGAAAATCCAAAGCAGTCCCTGGATTCTCCTCCCTGGGCGTTCTCCAGGCATTTGGCCAGAGATGAGATAGAACTGGCTAACTGCTGTCTCCCCCTGGGTTGCCAGCCATTCAGGGAATAGCATAACAGCAAGAACACCAACCACCCAATCAGGTCACCAACAGGGGAAAGTGCTCCCACAGGAAAAAAGCCGTCGCTTCAGTTTGCACTTAAAAATATTCCAGGGCATTCTTTTACTCCTTGGGAAATTGTGTGTGTTTTAATGTGTGTGTAAAGTGAGTATATAATATGCGTCTGCAGCACTACAATAAGGATTTTCATGTGTTCGGTGGCTTCAATTTATTGATGCTAGCTGATTTGAACTCTTTTGCACTCTGTGTCAATATTTGTTGCCAAACTATGGTTATGATTACTTTGTGTCCACATCAGCGAGTTCAGAGTTCAAATCATCCATTTGCACATTCTTCAGCATGTTTACTTCATGTACATGTTATACTTTTCTTTGCTATAACACCAGATAGGGATTATTCATTTTTTATTATGTCAATCCCAGTCTGTAGTTATTTTTTCGATCACTTATGAAAGTGGATAAGTCATCGTTATGTTAAAAACCATAATTAGAATTAAATCTTGTCGTTGATGTCAGGCAGCCTGTGTGTGTGTGTATTTTATGTTATTTTTAGTGCGTGTCTACTCATTGAGCAGCAAGCAACAGCAGGGGAGCTGCTACCACACAAAAGAGTCCTCAAGGGGCAATCCCTCCAAAGAAGCGAGTGACATCATCATTGCGAGACGCTGACATGGGTCATCTCTGTGAGTCAGGGGTGAAATGGAGATAAAAAAAGCTCAGAGTGGGCCAAGATGGGAATCATCAGAAAAAGCAAAGGCAGAAACAGTGAGGAAAAGAAGGGAATAGATGGAGGGCTGACAAAAGGGTGGTGTGGGAGCTGGTGTCTGTGTTGTGCTATGTTAGGCAGGGCTGTGCTCGGCTGTGCGTGGTGCAACACTGACTGCTGAGCCCAAACGGTCACTCATATGACACGTCTGATGCGGGCCAGCCCCTACTATTCATCTCTTTGTGGTGCCGCCACACTGAGCAGCGTGACAATGAAGTGCAAAGCAACAGTGGCAAAGAGGGCCAACTATAAGGATGGCCAATCTACTTATGCACCCCAGAGCTGACAGCTTGACATTTCTATTCACCACTCAGAGTGGATGCGAGGGGGTAGAGATGAGAGAAGAGGGAGAGGAGGAAAGGGAGGAGAAAAAAAAGAGAAACAAAATGCTGTTTTTCCTTCAATCATCCTGTTGTATCTTGCCCACACAGTTGTTGTGCTTTACAAGATGCCACTCACCAGGGTTGTTGGTTTTGCTTCAGACAGTTAAGCAGAATAGGGGGTGCGGTGGTGGACACAGATAAAAATAAGGCGGAGTGGTAGAAGACACAGTTTGGCTCATGATGTACCTGCTTGGACACTCGAGGCTCCTCCTCGATATACTTTTGCTCAATGGGAATCAGCGTCCTGAGACCAGCCTTCACCTGGAATAAACACAAGTGGCGGCGTGAACCGCAAATGGTGAGAGAGAGATTAGTGTATCTTGATTGTTTCAGATCTTTTTTTTTTTAAAACAGACTGTGTACTGGCACAACATGGCAGCACAAGCATAGAGCGTGCCCCATGTCAGAGGCTAGAGAGAGTGCGAGGGAAAGCTGCAAGATGGCCGCTAAAGGGACACACACAGCGATGGTGAATGGGCGAACAAAAGCTGCTGAGAGGGAGTCTTCGATAATTAAAGCCAAAACGAGGATGAGGGACAAGGGACGAGGGATGAGACGGGAAGCGAGGGAAGGGGGGTGGCAAAGAGAATAAAGACAACAGCAGCGTAGAAGAGGGGGATGATGCTGGGGAGAACAAGAGAGGATAATAGGGGGTGGGGGGCAAAATAGAAAAAGAAAATCGGGGAGGAGGCTCAAAAAAGCAAAAGAAAGACTTACAGCATTAAAAATCACGTCTATTTCGAGAAAGATGACCCCTTTTGTTGGCCCTGTCAGCTCCTTGCTTTTCAAGGCGTAGGCTTTGCGTTCTCCATTTTGGATCTGTGGGAGAGGGACATGACAGGCGTCTGTCTGGCAATACCCGGCTGAATCGGCTCCCCGGGCCACCTTTGAACCCCAGCTGCTGGCGCTGACAGGGAACCCAAAACAACTGTGGCAACTCTGACAAGTACCTGTTCATTACCCACTGCAGCTCAGCTCTGTCAAACAGAAATTAACTATCCTGGGGAATCGTACTGTACAGCAGAGCACGGGTATATTATACACACAGTTCCTTCACAGGCTTTATTTTTACGAATATAAGACAGATGCTTATGTCTATATATACATTTATTTTTCAAATGACACTGTTCAGTGTCTCCATCAGTGTCATTTTCATATCGTCTCTCATCCCCTAACTTCCGTTCTTCACATCTATCAATCTCTTCTTTCGTCTCAGCCTCTCTTCCATTTTTTCTCGCTCCTGTCATCTCTTTCTCTTTTGCGAAATAATAACAGTGTCATAAGTAAAAGCTGCAAAAAATAACCTCTGCTCTTTATAGCTCATTTTCATTTTTAGTTTTTGTTTCCCAAGGGAGGCGGAACAATAAAGAAACACAGAAAGAAGCCTTTGACTCACATTTAGTAAAGGAATAGCCACTTTTCCCAGGAAGTCTGCACTTCTGTCTCTGTCCTCATCGTAAACGGTGACCTCAAGTACCGAGTGGATGTCCTTCACATTACTGGACAATACACAAAGACAAACACCAGTTGTACACATACTGAAATAGGCTTTTGAAAATACTAAATACAGAGAAAACAGGCTAAAAACTGTATAATAAAACACAAGATATTGCAAATGCTTCACATTTCCTCATTACTTGTCAAAAAAATATAAACAGACTTAAATAAAATAATAACTATAAATAGATTTCCTGGTAAAATTCATGAAAATATAAATCTAAACTTAGAAGTGAGATGATCAGATCTTTTCACTGCTCAAAATGGTCCAGAATATATTTTTAAAGTAGCAAATGAGCTGATGAAAGTCACGAGAAAAATTGAATAATTTCTACATACTTTTTTTTATTTTTTAATGAAACTGTTTACTCAAGGATACGTGTCACTTTTTGTCTGCATGCATGAACGTGCAGACATACGGGCACTCTTAAAGTCACTCACAAAGTGAAGACCTTGTTCCACTCTGGGTTCAGGTTTTTGTAGACGGTGTGCGTCTGCAGCCGATCGTTACTCAGCTCCACTACACAGAATGGGTCGCTCTTACCTGGCAAGCAAAAATAAATAAAAATTAAATTAAATAAAACGAGAACAAAGAGAAAGAAAGAACATCCTTCTTAGTGGAAAGATAAAATTAAATTGAGAATCTTAAGTAATTCCAAAAGCTTTGTTTATCTCAAATACCTCATACTGTTAAGACATATACTGCAGCATCCTTCCCTTATGTCACATGACAGTTCCAATACCCTGTACTTATCAGAGCTGTAATGAAATGATTCTTTCAATTTTAGCCCCAACATTATACAACAGTATATCAGTGTAAAAGCTGTAAGCCATTTCTATCAGCATCCCGGCTCCATGGACAACTAGAAGATAAGCTTCAGGACGACTGCGCCTTGGGCAGTCGCGAGGAAAGGGTGAGAGAGAAAAGCCAGAGAGGACTATGAAAATGGGTGGTGCGGAGAACACAGAGGTCGAGGTGCTCTGAAGGCCCGAGAATTTTTGAGCTGAACATAAAGGCAGCCAGTCACGGAGCGTGAGAAACGCAGCTCCTCTGAAGACAGCAGCGAGGGGAGCAGCGGCACGATGACACGAGTAAAAGCAAGCGTATAATGTCAAAACTATATGATGAATGAACAACAGAGAAAACATTTCTGCATTTTTTACATGGAGAGATGAATAAAAGCAGTTTTAAAAAGATTTCTTTTAATGATTAAAAACCAAAATTGATTAAGTTCGAGGACTAGCTGCGAAGCTGTTTTCAAGTAATATTTTATGGTAATTAAAAGTAAAAACATACATCCAAATTTGGATTTATTATAAGAACTGAATCACGCTGAAAATTAAGGATCACAAATGAAGGAGTGCTGTCAAACTAAAACTTAAACAGACTTATCATTGTTATATGGTTTAGTATAAAGAATATTCATAGATGCTAATTAATTCCAAGAAAACTTTACTAGTTATGTAACTGCGTAGAGAGAAAGTGAGAGAGACCGAGAAGGAGCTGCTTCCTCCTCCTGAGAATAGCACACTGTGCTATCATAATCAAAACCAGTAATGTCCTATATATTCCCAATTTGTTTACTAACATCTCTCACTTCAAATTCTTTGTACACAGAAAACAGCGAGACCGGCTCCCTATGTTTGCCAGCCCACCTACCTTCAGTGAACTAAAAAAACAACAAAACTCTTAATTTTAACTTTGATCATTATGTTTTATTAAAAACTGTCGGGAGCCGCTGCGAATGTTTTTTTCAAACCTATCACTTGAAAAGGCTGGGTCATTAAGTAAAAAGACGAGGAAAAAAAAAACTCCCTGGCAAATTTCCAGGGAAAGTATTGGGAATACTGAACGCTGAAAAGCAGCATTGTTGCATAATAAAACTCGATAAAAAAGAGATTGAGTTCAAAGCCCCTGAAAAGTGTGTGCCCACCTGTGTTTGTAGGCCATAGGAAATGAGTGTGTGTATCTATGTGTGTGTGAGTGCCATCGATTAGTGTGATTTTCTCCAAATGTTGTGACAAGGGCAGGACATTTAGTGGGTGTGCAAAGTAAATGTCACTGTGATCAATGCTGAGGCAGAGGCGTTGCCTTTCATATCTGTTTGTGGCGCTCCATTGATGTAGAGTGTTTCAAGTGGATATTGACAGCTACGACTTCTACAGAAAACAAGATACGTTAAAATAGACAAAAGAAAAAAGGCTCGGGCACCTGCTTCTCAGTGCCTCTCTGTTTACACCTCGCCGTCTCTCTTTAAACTCAATTGTTCTTTAAACCACAATTAAATATGGTTGAAATGATTAAACCAGTGAAAAACGTCTTTTTTCGCAGAAAATCTTTCTTAATAATCCCAGAGTGTCCATATCATTCACAATTATA
Organism: Neolamprologus multifasciatus; assembly: GCF_963576455.1. Classification (NCBI taxonomy): domain Eukaryota; kingdom Metazoa; phylum Chordata; class Actinopteri; order Cichliformes; family Cichlidae; genus Neolamprologus; species Neolamprologus multifasciatus. The sequence goes on from NC_140450.1 coordinate 22,433,785, forward strand.
ATGTCATTGCCTCAGACCAAATCTGATTAAATCTAGACGCAATCACCCAAATTAGGAGATGGAAATTATTTCTGCAGAAGTCCGTCCCTTCCCCCCGTTTTCTCTCTAATATTCTTTTTTTTAATGACACGGCAGGCTGTGTTGCTGCAGAGAGCCAGTTGTTACTGATGGTGAACTTTCACCTTACTGGCCACCAGCACCAGAGGCAGCTGTCTTAACCAATTACACGCTCGGGTTTGAGCTCCACTCAGTGATCATCCAGGTAATGTCTGAGTAAAGCTCCCCCACCACCACCACCACTGCCACCACCACCGGGGTCCCATCTCTGTGACAGTGGCGAAGGGTTTGCAGCAAGAAGTGGGCTCAAATTAATTTCAGAGTGCTCTAAGATAAGTGGCAAATGGATACAGTATAGAAAATGAGGAAGCATACTGTAATTGCCTCAGAGAAAGCTTGGAGTCAGTGAGGAGTTTAAGGTTGTAGAGGCAACACACGACGCTCTCGTGCCCCCGAATTATCACAGTTAATTATAATTCGTGCTTTAAAATGTAAACCAGTGCATTACCATGTTAATTTTAACAGGTCACTCGATATGAACTGCAATATTTACCAACCATTCAAGTTGATAAATGTAGACTTCACTGGCAGGGTACACATTCTGTGTCTCTGGTGATGCTGCTGTGGTAGGTACGCGCATGCGTGTGTGTGTGTGTGTGTGTGTGTGTGTGTGTGTGTGTGTGTGTGTGTGTGTGTGTGTGTGAGTGCGCGTCTCACTATTGAAATGTTCTAAGAGTATAGCATCCACTCAGAGGGACAAGAGCTGGCAGACAAAAGGGATTGTTGGTTTTAGAGACTATTTTCAGTTATCCTACTTGGGCTAGAGTGGAGCTACTCCACAAAAACACTCCAATTAGAGAGAGAGAGATGGCCAGAGAGAGAGAGAGCGAGAGAGAGAGAGAGGGGAGGAGTAGAGAGAAAAAAAGAGAGAGAAGAGGAGACGGGCTGGCTGAATGGGAGAGAGATGGTGAACTCTTTCTCGCTCGCTGACCTCCTCTCTCTCTCTCTCTCTCTCTCCTGTCTCTGTCTGTTTGTCTGTCCTCCTGTTTCTCTCTCACCTTGCTCCTGACCCTCTCTTGGTCTGCGTTGTTAAAATGGGGTGTTCATGTGGTGAGGGCTCTTATGTGGCTCTTACAGAGCTATTGTTTCTGCCAGTGACACGCACACACACACACACACACACACACACACACACACACACACACACACACACACACACACACACACACACACACACACACACACACACACACACACACACAGAGCATCAGACTCAAAACAGGCACAAGCCATTTAAAAACAACCCCTTTGCCTTGTCTGTTATCAGTATCAGTCCACTGACTGTGGGGTTAGGCTGCTTCTGGAGCAAAATTAAAAGATTTGCTTTTAAGTTCGAGAGCAATACAATTTTAAGTCTCTCTGGCTATGACAAAAAAGTTGTAATGTTGAGTGTAAAAACATTTCTCCAGTGAAATAAATTTTTTTTAAATTTAAATTGCTTTTAAACTTTTTTTTTACTTTGCTAATCTAATTAATATGTATCCCATGTTATAACGTCCAAACTATTGCAAATGTTAGATACCAGTCCAACCTGAGCACATGCTAAGTAAAATCTTACCGCTAGTTCCCAAGGCATGTCATATTTTACTATGAAGTTAGTCTGTTGCAATAATTTCAAACCTCCGCAGGCTATAGAGATACTTCTAAAAAAAAACATGTTTTCAATAACTGTATCAAACCGGCAAAGACGAATTGAAAGACAAATGGCTAATAAACAATCCGCAGTTTTCCTCTGTTTATATTCCGAGAGGAATTCATGAAGCTTAGACAAACAAACGATGAACTCCCCAATATGGTCGCAGAGCAAATTTATGCTCCAAGTGAAATACAAGAACCAGGGAACCATTTGGCTTGCACTCTGACTGCTCTAGCCGCTCCCTGCAATAACCCAAAATCAACCAGCTCCGCTCTGTGTTTGCTAATGGGACTATGGATGTTTCAAATAGAATAAACTCCAGACTCTCTTTCTCTCTCTCTCGCCATCACACACACACACACACAAACTCTCACACACATATTTTCTCCCTTTACTAGATAATACAGAGTGAAAAACTAGGCCTGTCCACTGTAGACCTAATTAAAAGTAAGAATTAATGGAGAATGGAGGATTCAGAGAGAGCAAGCAGAGAGAGCAAGCAGAGAGAGCGCGGGAGGAGGGATGAGAGTGATTTGTTGGTTCAAATGTGTACTTTTTCTCTATTATTCAAATGAGCAGCCTGTATCTTTTCTAAAAATGCAGAGACAAATTTAGCGTCCTGCACAAAGTAGACTTTAACTCTCTCTGAGGAGTCTCGTAAAAGATCATCCCTTAAACAAAAATTACGCCCTGACTTTATCTTTGGTGAGATTTATGGCAGATTGCTGGTGGAGGAAACTGCTGTCTAGATGCGAACATTATGCAAAAGTTATTTAGAGCAAAAGATATATATTTGTCTTGATAGTGTCACCTATCAGATGTTCTAGCAGTGCTCACTGTGATAGCAGAAACAGAAACTGCAAAACATCAGCAAAACTTTTTAAGTGTATAAATATATGAGCATGAATCTAAGTTAAAAATAAATCTATATATAGAAACTAATTTATGGAAATGTACAGCAAATGAGGACTACAGAGGGCACAGCACTGTTGTTTGGACTGCAGGTCAGTGTCTTACCTGTGACATCTGCTGCCATTAAGCCCTCAGCCCTGATAACCTTAACTTGGACCACGCCGACATCTTTCAGGTTGTGGAATGACCTCCAGAGGCTCTGAAACATCCCAGAAACAGGGGTGAAAGGTCAAAGAGGATGGCAAATTAGCACCGAAGTGAAAGGCATGTCAATAGCCTGACATTTCATAAAGAGAGGAAAGGGTAGATTATGTCCTTTACCAGCCTTTATTTGAAAATGTAGAGCTGGCATTTATCGAGTCGGGTCTAGTGGAGAAATGGCTGGATTTAAATTGAATGAAATAGTTGTGCATGTCTATTTCAAGTGTTTCCTAACTTTTTACCTTTAAATGTTATGATTTTACCGAATTTTTCGGTAAAGCAGAGGAGCTGTGCTGAAATGACAACAGCAAACAAAAATAATAGGAGTCTTTCATTTCAGAAACATCTTATTAAGTAGAATAACATCAAAGTTGTACAGATTTTAGCATTGGAAGGGAAATTTGTGGAAGTTTGTTACAATTGTTACTGCACAACAATTTTTGCTATCTCAAATGCAAAGACATATACTCTTATACTCTGTTTTAAAGAAAACTAGCTTTTTACAGACCAAGAAGTTATTCTATATGGATAATGTGAAAAGAAACACCACTGAGATCTAACTGATATTAATGTGCCTCTTTTGTGTTTGCTTCACACAGAGAGATAGGGAAAAATATGATAAAACATAATGTGCTGAGGAAACATAATAGGTGACGAATGACTTGCAGGCAAACAGAGCACATGAAGTCTACAGTGAGAAGGGATGCACTGTATGCAAAAAGTTTCAATAACCAGGATGAGGATGACTGTGTAAAAATGAGTCTGTAAATCTCACGAAGAAAGGCAAGACCTGTGGAGATCATCGGCGCGACCACGAGGCGTGACCAGTCGCGCACACACGCAACCGCAAAGTTGTGCTTTTGTTCACACCCAGATTCTCAGGTATAAACACATGCATAGAAAACCTACACTCAGGCCAAATTGAGTAGCATGTCGGCGTGTCTTAAAAGCAGAGTGGAAATGCACTTCACTTCAATTTATTTCTCTCTCTCTGGCAATAACCCCTTCCATCCCCAAAGGAGTAATTATAATTTAAATTTCAGAGTCAGGGCCAGGCTACAGACTTAATTCATTATTACCAACTCTGTCAGACTCTGCCTGTTTCCAGCGATATCATTGTCCAAACGCTCTCTAAAGGAGATGAGAGGGGAGAGTGTGCGAAAGAAAGAGAGGGGGGAGAAACAGAGTGCGCAAAAGAGAGACGCACAGAAAGAGAGAGCGAGAGAGGGGACAACTCTCGATTTTTAAGGCACGATTTCTCTGAAGATACAGCTGCTTGTTGTGATTATTGGTGAGCAGCAAAGAAGGCGGGGGAGAAAGAGGGGAGAAAACAGTCGGCAAGAGGGCATGGGGGGGTGGGGGTGGCAGAGGAAGAGGCAAGGGCAAACTAATAGCTGAACAGTTTGTGTGTTAGAGTTCAAACAGTAAACACGCCGTGATTGGAATGATCCAGCTGTTGGGCTGTCAATACTTTTTTGGTAATGATCAAAGTGTGCCTATAGCGAGGAGTATTAAGAAATGGCACGGGGGTCTGGACATTAATCTCTGTAATGTATCCAGTTTTGACTTTGTTTATTGGTCAGATTAAAAATTGTGTTAAAGTCAGATTTCAATCAAAAGCAAATGTTGTAAATACGTGTGTGCTTTCCTCTCAATACACAGATATGCAAAAATGGTATGAGACTAAATGACTTCTTTAATGTATTGATGCTGAGACTCCCCCCGAAACGTTCCTATGTAATTCAGCCCCTCCTCCCACCATACGGACTCCCTGAGGGGACCTTTAGAGTTCAGCCTCAATCCATGATTGGTAGAAAGAACACACCCGACCTCCACAAGGATTCAAATCCTCATCAGAAAGACAGACAGGAATAGATGGCTTGGATAGACAGGTAGAAAGAAAGACAGAAAAGAGGCCAAGACCGACCCCCTCCCCTACCCCTAGCGCCCCACTTATGGCTCCATCCACACCCTCATCAGCTCGCAGGTGGAATTATGGGGATAAGGAGGAAATGAAAAAGGAGGGTGGAGAAGAAAATTAAAGGACACAGAGTTGGCTTTCATAAGACAAACCCCCGCCCTGTCTTTGACTGACATCCTGTCACTATGATGTCTTCTTCCCGTCTCTGTCGCACTCCGCAGACACATAAACACACAAAATGAATCAGCGCCGGCATAGGCTTATGACTCACTGTCATCTTTTCAGCATGTCACCTTTCATCACCACTGCATAACATTTCACAAACACACACACACGCAAACATATATACATGGTTCTGATTCGCTCTGATTTCATGCAAGGCAGCTGTAGGTTTTGGAGTCAAGCACCCCAGTAGCTGTCCACTAACTTCACATCCTCAGGGCTTAATGGTAAACATTTGGCTCTCACATAATCTAAACACTAACTGGTTTAGATGTGAGCCTAACTGAATGACATATTATGCACTTTATTTGTCTGAATTTTGTGTGGCTGATGATGACAAGCATCTGAAAAAGGGGAAGGCTATTGCCTGACTATACTAAAGCATTTATAGAGTTATAGGTCAGTTGGTTAACAGACACACTAAAAATGATGTGATGTTCATTCATATGGAACAATCAAAGATTCCCTGCATAGGATTTTAATCAGCTGCCATCTCTTATTTAAAACAAATAGAGCCTGCACGCAACCTGAAGCGTGGTTATAGCAAGAGTTTTTCAAACTGGCATCACCTCTAGCAGCTCTAAGTGTGCTTCTGTGACAACCTGCACAAACTGAAGGCTGCTGTAAACTGTCTCCATCCCCAAAACCTCCTTTATTTTAAGAGTCTCTGCCAAAGTTGCTCTTTGCTCATCTCACAACGTAGCGCAGCCCCTTATTTCACTTCCTGTCCAGGTTGTGTCCTTTTGCTTCACCTTAGAGCAGTGCTCCAAAGTGGGTCGAAAGGTGTGCGTGTGTGTGTATGCGTGAGCGTGTGTATGCATGCGTGCAACACAGCACATGGGGGTGTATGGTGAAGTACCACCACTTTAGTGGAGGTCACCATGTCCTCCTCCTCTCATCCACCCATCTTGTGGCCAACTCAAGCCCATTAAGAGCCATTAGTGTGTGTGCTACTTTGCCATCATAATGCATAAATCTCTTTCTCTCATTTTCCCTCTCTGCCTTCATCCCTTTCTACTTCTGGGAAACAGTAATTAGGGATGAAGGAAAGGTTACAGTGAGCAATAGAACGTCTAAGGTAGTTGCCTATGAGTGAGTGCATTGCACCATGTTGCATAGCTCCATTGTCAGATGCATTCAAATTAGTTGGCACAGAAAATCTTGTGTATTCATTTACTCGCACACATGCAGAAGCAAGCGCACGCAGGCACACAGTGACCTGGCAAAAACACAGACACAAAAATCTATTACAATTCAGAAGATATTAATGAGCTCAGTGCTATCAAAATGTCCCCGCACTCAGGTGTCCGTTATCGTATTTCATCAATGGCCACAGATTGAATTGGGGGAAAAAACAAACAAACAAAAAACCCCAAATTGCAGCCATTTGAGGTGCGCTCATAGCGTTTGTGTGGAACAAAGTGACAAGGACATTTCCAGTTTGGAACACAATGATTCTCTAAAACGAAGACAGTAATATCTTCTTAAAAACTCTGGATTTACATGTAGGTGTGTTTGGAATCCACTGCTACACCTAACCTTAAAATTATCTTTTGTGCGCCTTTTCATCACGAGCAGAGTGTCTACGCTGCCGAAGGGTGCGACAAGCGGACGATTTTGAGTTTTCTTATGAAGGCATCTGCTTTTCAAAGCTGCGATTCCCTGCCATTTTATTAGTTACACACAGGTAGACACTTTTTTTTTTTGCACATGTCCATACATGTGAGCTTGTTTATGGCTAGCAGTAGTGCATGCTTTGTGCAGGCTTGTGCTGGACAGCTGATTTTTCAAGCAGATAATACCAGTCGGTAAAAATGTGCCTACACATACACCTACGCCTGCACACATCCACACATGCACACACTGGGCAGATTAGTAGGCTTTGAGCAGCACTGTTATGTATTAGTGGTGGTACTTGGTCTTAGCAGTGCTCTTTGATAAGGTACATCTTTATTAAATTCTCCAACTGAAAGACTGCCAGTCTGAGGAAAAGGAATATGTTAATAGGTAAAGACCATTCAAGTCTCCAAACCGACCTCACCATGCCCCTCCATCTGCAACCCCCCACCACCTTCCTTCACCCTCTATCTCACCATCCCTTCATCTAACAGGAGCCATAGCGGCAACAGACAAAGAACTGAGGTTGCTGGGAGAGCAGGAGAGAAATGGAGAGAGAGAGGAGTAGGAGAGAGAAGGAAGCAGGAAAAGAGGTAGGTGAGGGAAGTAAAATGTGTCGCCTTCAACCGAGCAGAAAAACGGGGTCTGCATGAGTTGTGAGAGAGGTGAAATAGCTTTTTCTTTTCATTTTACACGCCTTCCCTTTTCGGCGCAACCCTCACCCTTTACCCCTCGCCCCCTATTACACACATTCAGGCAAACACACATACACGCACCCATTCTCCTAGCCCTCATTTTGTGACTGTCAGGAGAGGCACAGCGTGTTTGTGTCTCAGTCCTCGAGCTCCCCCCTCTGATGTTGTGTGGTTTCTGCAACGCGTAGCAGAGCGGTCGACCTCCCGTGGCTAGCCAATAAGGCACCGCCACGGTTATGTAGGTCGTGGCACCAATGTTCGGCAACTGGAGCTTAGGCACACATTGAACGAGGCATACACACACCAGCTAGGATGTGCTACTGGGTACCAGTTCAGATGTAGAAATCCAAACAAATTGTCTAATCTGACAAGTACAGACAGCCCGGGTGAAAACACACAGACACGTATGATACACCCACGTGTACACAAGCAGATCTGTTTAAGTCAACATACGTTCCAACAACTCGCCCAGACAAATAAATCCAATAGGTCCCAAAAATAAATAAATAAATCAGGGTGAATCTCAAATTAACCAATTAAGCAAACAAATATCCTACATATGGTAAAATGAAATTTTACAGTGAAACAAATTTGGCTGCAGCACTGAGAGACAGCACGACACATAATTCTGTTGATGGACAGAGAAATGTCCCCTGTGTGGAAGCTGTCACTGAATCGAATCCATTTAAGTGTGTGCGTGTGTGTGTGTTTTTGCATCAAGATGTAAAGATGACAGGGTGCGAAGGGTTAACTAGACTAAGACAAAGACACAAAACCATTGTGTTGAGTGGAGGGCCTCTGTAGCAGATGGGGCCTTAGGGCTCTCTCCCGCTTGCTCGTTGCCCTTCACTTTCTCCCTCACTGTCTGTCTCCCTCTAGCTTAACGATAACTGGCTTTTGAGCTCGGACATTTTCAGTCAAACGACTGAACCCGCTTGCACTGCTTTCTTGACCTCTCAACTCCCGTATCCGTTTCTGTATCTCCTACTCTGTTGCTTTCCACATCATCTAATTATAAATCAATTTTAAGCACACTGGCTTGTGAAAAAAGACATCTTGATGAGAGAAATTACTCTTCACAAAATGCGAATAGCCATTTTGCCACACTGTCAGGTATATGTCTGTATACAAATACCTATAAGTATATGGATATAGAGCAGCTCTGATACTGTAATTTTTGAAAGCTACAAAATGGGTTATTAAATGTCTTTTCTTAAGTGCTAACATATTGTGTACTTTCCTCACAAAATTATTAACGCAATCACAGCTTAACGTAAGCTCAAATGCTAACTCACATATCTCTGCTTGATCTGGTGCCGCTCGTGTGGGTCATCCAACATGTTGACTGACAGGTCTGAGATGGAAACAGCAGCAGAAGCAGTGAGTGTAACCAACAGCACCAGAACACCTTCACCTTCTTCCAGTGGCAGGTCCAATTTGTGTGTGTGCTCTTTACTAAGAAGCGACAGGTCAATGGTACACCTAGAGAAAAGAATAAACAGACACAAAATGAGAAAATTGTAGACTTTGTGATGAAACTGACAATGAAACATACCGCAGGCCTTATATACTAAAAGAGAAAAACAAAGTCATGGTAGGGGTTTGTGTTTACAGAAAGAAATGTGTCTAAATTACCGCAGAGCGCCCGTGAAATAAAAGAAGAATATAGAGAATCTCAGGTTTCTTTTGTTCATTTTTTATCACCTCACTAACTGAAGTTAAGCATCACTTAATAAGCAAACATCTTGTGTAAGATAAAAGCAACAGACGGAAATTCAGCCAAAGCTGACACCATTAATACCTTTTAGAAGACACTTAAAAGCATCTTCTCTTGATTGAATTGATTTCCTAGCATGCCTTTAATATATCTACAGCTAAAACAGAGGCAGGCCAACAGTAATTGCTTTACTTGGGCCAAACAGTTCAAAGCAAAGGTTTGCTCAAGTACATCCATTCTGATGAAAGACAAGGGAAAGAAATCATTCTCACTATGAAAGACTGTAGGGCAGTATTTCAATATGCACAGGATTGAGATGCTCTGCAACAATCTATGCTGAGAATTAGGCAAATAAGACAACTGTGTACTAAAACTAACCCTTACTAAAATGCACCTTTTATCAGCCTGAATAAGCAGTAAGCCTTAACCAACCATACAATTAAAAAAAACAAAAAAACAAAAAGCAAACAAAACAAAATATCCAGAAGTTCCGGTAAAGACCATCGTACCGTCCCATGAAGTCGTCCTTCTTGCCAGCATCTTTGTCCCAGACTGTAATGTCCACAAAGCCTCCCTGCTCATCGTACAAGTGGAAATCAAACTGTTCTCTCCACTGAGGGTTCAGCGTTTTTGAAATTGTCTGGAAAAAAAAATCAAACAAGGACATTCACTCTGCCCGTGTGTCCATTTGTTAATGTGAGCTATAATTTGTTAGATAATATATGAGCTGGAACCGCTATGAAAATAAAGAGAGAGTCAAATAAATAGTATAAAGAAATAACAAGTAAAATAAAGAGCATAAAAAATGTAAATATGCCTGCAGAAAGATAACACACAACTAGAGCTGATTTTGAAGACTTTTACTGATATCTGGTGACTCGAAAATTCGGCATTTCAGTATGGGCCAGTAATTTTTCTCACAGACACCCCTAACATTTGTTATATGTAATTATTTATTTACTTGTTTACACTCTGCCAAATTCTGCCCAGCTTGTTGTTGTGTTTGTGGTGTTGTGTAATATTAGTTTTTACAAAAATAGTCAAATTATAAAGTTTTATCAAAATTCTATAATCTTAACATCATCTCGTTCGTGTGGCTTACCTTACTCTTGTACTTTTGGTGACCCATCCTGAATTTGACGTAAGGGTCACTGAGACCATTGGCATCCATTGGCTGCAGGCCATGGCCCTCTATGAGACTGATGCTGACTATACCTCGCCATAACTGGGCTTTTCGGTGTACATCCGACAGACGCATACTCTGATACTGCAGCAATCACACACACACACACAAACACACACGTACACATTTATACATTTGCATGCACATAGAAACAAACTCACAAAATAGAAGAAATTACAGCATTCATCAATTTATCAAGGCTTGCATACACTTTGCACTTCATTCACTGGAAAATAACCGATATCAAATGCATTGAGACGACACATAAAGAGCAGGCACAAGAAACAAGATAATACTTGAACATAAAATGTGGTAATTCAAGGTAATTTGCTACGTATGAGTTCACCTGACATGCCAGGGCCTCGCTATAAATTACAGCACTGCATTATCCACTTACTGTGAACAATTTCTTGGCAATTCTAAAAAGCGTTATTACTGTGGGTATCAACATTTCATCCATATTTGTGCAAAAATGCACAACATGTATCATAACCTCCTTTTATCCTTAAACAGGGTACAGCAGCGTGAATATTCATTTTTATTGTACATATTCTAAACATTATGTTAGAAAAAGTAATAAAAGGGAACAGACTTGTCAGTTTTTACTCCAAAACTGGGGAACCTCGCAGTTACTTATAGTCTTCCTCTGTACAGTACATTATTATTCCATCTGGCTACTGTAAGCTACTGTAATTCAGATTGATTATTCTCCATATTTTAAGTCTTTTTTTACCCTCAACACTTTTCTTAGCACTTACAGGCCTATTTAACCTCTCTTTGAATCGTGTCAGTATCCTTCACTAAAACAAAGAGCAGGGTTATTTATTTGTCAAACAAATACACTTCCACTTTCTCCCTCTGCCTTGCTCTCGCCTCCTTCCTTGTTAGGAAGAACATATTAGCATAGCTTTTGTTTTGAGGGTGAATTTCATTAAACTCTGAACAAACCCTGCCTCGCAAGCGCAGGCCTTTGATCTAGAGACGGAGCTTCTTAATTTCCATTCTCCAGACATTAAACATTGGGAATAGCTCCCTGCATTAAAGCCAACCTCCCATACAGCAACTCCCACATCCTCTATGGCTCCCGTTCACTGCTACCAACACGCTATATGCTAATGATGAGAGGTCGCTGTTATGTCCTACTGTATTAGAGCACAATCCCTTTTCCCTTGCATCCTTCTTTTTTGTTGCCACATATTTGTTGTTATAGAAAACCATGGGCTATTTGGATTAGGAATCCATATCTCACTGCCAGAACACAGCAGGATGGAGCGCATACACAAAGATGTTCACAGGCTGAAAGTCTTTTAATACAGTTTAAGAACTAATACTGTGTTGCACAGGGTTAAACTTTTGCCAGCCCTCTCGAAGCAGAAAACATATAAAAAGTAATCCCAAAATCAGCATTTTTCCCTGTGGTAAAGTTAGAGAGACCTGTATTAACATGCCTCTGCCTCCTAATTATTATTTTAAAGTTTGCATTTTCTACAGTGGGTTCAATAGTCATATATGCTTCTTTAAGGAAGAAGCGGCGGTGTAAAAATAACTATGTACTGTATGCAACACAGAGGCAAGCAGTGCTTTTTTGGTGGGGTAGCAAAAGCAAATAGTTAGTGTTTCAGTGAATTCCCGAGTCACAGGCAGGGTGGCACAGTTTGAAGGCTTCAAAGGCTTGGTTTGGGGAGGCACGATACAGCAGGACGCCTGCCCATCTCCAACCAAACATACTTCAAATGCCTCTTGGTAGATATCATAAAGTTTCTATCTCAATAACACTAAAAGTGAAATGTGAGTAAAAAACAAAATAAAAGTGTGAATAAACTCAATTTTGAGCTCAAAATTGTTCCTTTGAAAATTGCTGAATTGAATGAACAGACAAGGTATGTGCGTCATGCACGAGCCAGTAAGAAGAAGCGGAACATCAAACAGCATGCTTTCTGTTCAACCTCACGGTCAACAAGAATCACAAAAAATGAAATCAAAAGATAACAGCCCCTTATGTGCGGCAAGATGGGAACTCATAATGACGTCAAAATGTTTTTTCACTGGATGCAAAAGGGGTCTAGGAGTGTCCTGTAGTCAGTAAAAAAGTCAAAAGTCAACAGTACTTCATATCTCACAGCATATTTGCTGTAGAGGACTTCTTAAAAACCCCAGAATTGAAATCTGCCTTATTTTCCCACATAATAGCTGCAATGCACTGCAAATCAAGGGTGGAAGAAGCACAGAGATCTCACCGATGAATGATTCAAACTGCTTCAAAGTGTAAAAATCAGTGGAATCACAAAAAAGAAAATTCTGAAGCTGCATTATTACTGACTGATTTCACAAAAATGGCACCAAAGTTAGCAAGTTTTTAATAAAAGTTCTAACAATTATTGCTGATCTTTACAACTAGTACAGCAAGTGCTCTTGAAAAAAATGCTACTGACTGTAAGGTATTTCCTCCACCCTTAATGTATTTATATCACATATAGTTAGGTCCATACATAGTTGGAGACCTGTTCACAGAAACATATTTCAATTATTGTTCTTTAATGGACATGGACATAATGTGCAGACTCTAAGCTTTAATCTGAGGGTGTCCACGGTCAGATAGGATGAAGGGTTTAGGAGTTTCAGCTCCTCCACACAAGTAATTGGACATTTGACTCAAAGGCTATTTCATGGGCAGATGGTGGATAATTCTTTGTTATGTCATTATCATTCAAGCAGATAAAAGGACTAGAGTTGATTTGAGGTGTGCAGCTTGCATTTGGAAGATTTTGCTGTGAACAGACAGCATGAGGTCAAAGGAGCTCTCCATATAGTTGAAACAAGCCACCCTTAAGCTGAGAAAACAGAAAAAATACACCTGAAACTGCTACAATATTAGGAGTAGCAAAATCTACAGTTTGGCACATCCTGAGAAAAAAAACAGAAAGCGCTGGTCAACTCAGGTACGCAAAAAAGACCTGGACATCTATGGAAGACAACAGTGGTGGATGATCGCAGAGTCATTTTCATGGAGAAGAGAAGCCCCTTTACAAAAGCCTACCAAGTGAACAATACTCTCCAGGAGGAAGGCGTATCAATATCCAAGTCTACCATGAAGAGAAGACTCCATGAAAGTAAATACAGAGGGTTCACTGCAATGTGCAAGCCACTCATAAGACTGTGGCTTATGAGTGGCTTGCAAACCCCCCCCCCCCGAACCCCCCACCCCCCCAAAAAAAAAAAAAAATCTAAAAAAGAATATATATAACAGTTTTGGAAAAACATTGTCTGGACAGATTAAACCAAGATCAACCTCTACCAGAATGATTGCAAGAAAAAAGTATGAAAAAGGTGTGGAACAGCTCATGATCCAAAGTATACCACATGATCTGTAAAACATGGGGGAGATAGTGTGGTGGCTTGGGCGTGCTTGGCTGCCAGTGGCACTGGGACACTAGTGTTTATTGATGATGCGTCACAGGACAGAAGCAGCCAAATGAATCCTGAGGTGTTCATATACGTACTGTCTGCTCAAAACCAGCTAAATGCAGTCAAATTGATTGAGCGGCATTTCATAATACTGAAACACACAACCATAGCAACCCAGGAGTTTATTACAGCAAATAAGTAGAATATTTTTGAATGGCCAAGTCTGTCATCTGATCTTATCCCAGTTGAGCATTTCACTTGTTAAAGACTAAACTTTGGACAGAAAGGCCCACAAACAACAGCAACTGATAGCTGCTGCAGTAAAGGACTGGCAGAGCATTAAAAAGGAGGAAACCCAGCATCTGGTGATGTCCACGAGTTCAAGCATTCAGGCTGTCATTGTCAGCAAAGTATTAGAAATGAACATTTTATTTTCAGTTATTTAATTAGTCCAATTACTTTTGAGGCCTTGAACTGATGGAATTGTGTTAAAACGATTTAGTTTCTCACATTTTTATTCAATGTTTTTGTTCAACACGCTGAATTAAAGCTGAAAGTCTGCACTTCAACTGCATCTGAGTTGTTTCGTTCAAAATTCATTGTGGTAATGTACACAATCACAGTCAGAATAAAGTTGTCTCTGTCCAAATATTTACGGACCTGACTGTATGACTTGCCTTCACATAGTTCGAAGAATAGTTCACCTTTAAGCTCACTTGCATTCCAAAAATGAGCTGACATAACCTCAGCGGATGCAAAGTATATTGCAGTATATTGTGGAAAATAAGCTGGTGACAATGAGAACTGGAGAAATATTAAAGAAAAAAAAACTGCCAATACCACATTTGTGAAAGGAGGAAACGGAGGAAGGGAGGGGAAGGGCCACGGAGACTCCATCCATGTACCAGAACACCAGTGAAGAAGGACAGGTGAGGTGCAGTGCGGTTGGTAGTGGGGTTACAGTACAGTTAGAGGTTTCATGAGTTACATGCTGTTTTAGTTTACCTTACTAGATCGTTTCCAGTTCCTTCTCAAAAGCATGGTCTGTAAATGAGACAAAGCGGTTACAGAAAACCCCCCAGTTTCTCCCTTTAAGGCTGAACGGCCAGAGGTTAAAGGGCATGGAGGTCAGTGATAGGGGTGTGAGGGGGACAGGGAGAGTAGGGCAGCCACAATCATGCAAGTTATGTGAGTGTACAGTATAAGCACTCTATGGAGTCAGAAATTATTTATTTGTATAATATACACTGGTGTCTGTTGATACATTTCACACATTTTAATAATTATTTTCTATACACTTGTTCTTCCTGCCCTTTTCCATCGTAGACCCAAGCAAAGGCAGCACCTAAAGCTCTTACCTGCTTACATATTTCAATAATTCTAATTAAGTATTTCACTTCACTGGACACACAAATAGATTTTGTGGTGGCAAGCTATAAAAATCTCCTTAAAATGCATCGAGTCTTCTTCACTGCCTCGCACTATGTCACAGATTTTGGCCCTCTCTGTTTTTGAGAAAAAAATGAAGAAGTAAATTCCATCGTGTTAAACAAACGCTCATCAACTTTAATATAACTGAGTAAAGTCCCATTGTTGACGCTGAGTTGTCATCGGTTGCTCGAGGATCTCAAAAAGCGAATTAAAGTTATATATTCCATCTTACAGGTTCGTACCAGTAGATGGCAACAGAGAGAATTTATTACTATAACCTTGTACTCAATTTTTCACAGTGGGAGAAATCCAAACTGGTGCTTAACCTAAATAGAGTTTATTTGTTCTGTCAATTGTGGACTCTCTGAACTACAGTAGTAAATAAGCTGCAGAATTAAGACATCAGATCAAAAGGAATAAAATATTTCCCCCATGACTCTGCCTTGGTCTGAATCGAGCATGCAGGGGTCCAATTAACCAAACAAATAATTGAACATAAATAAATGCAACTCCGAAACCCATCGCACGTCCGCAGAGGCACGAGCCAACATAATTAGGAAAGAAGATCCAGTGCTCTTTGAACATGCAACTTTTCCACACAACATATTCATTACACTTTAGTTTATGCATATGTATTTGCTGAGTTGAGTTTCTACTAAGTGAGGCTGAACGAAACCAGCACATTGTTCTTTAGCACAACTTGAACGCAGCGTTTACATGTAACATGGGTGCTGAACTTCATTTAAGTCCTAAAACTATTGACCTTTCTAGTGTCTTTCAGAAAAGTGATGCTAAAGTGAAGGATTAGGAATATGATTCATCCATGTTGATCTACTGTAGGGATGCGATACTCTTTATTTTAAAATAAAGGAGTGATTCCCCCCAAAAAGGAGGATTTGTGGTGTATGCATGAAAAGACAGAGATGAATGAATAATCAGAGTTATTATAGATTTCCAGATTTCTTACAGCATCCCTCACGTCTCCCTCCTTTGGTGTCAGAGTAACGGATAGTTCCAGGCTGCCCAGGTTATGTTCAGGGTACTGTGGGTCCTTCAGGTCCAGTGTCACGTCCAGTGCCCTTTGGAGATAAACAATAAGCCATATTCACATGTTGTTTCCTGTAAGCACTTACATATATAGTGTACAAGCAGTAAAATGCATTGTGGAAATCTGATTAAAAAAATTCACTCTGTGACGTTATTAGTGAATTTTATGTTAACATCAACACAGCCATGCAACATAAACAAAAACAAGTTATCGAGCTAATTTAACCTTTTACTAATTCGCTTTCAAGGTCTTGATATAGTTTTTAAGGCAGGTGTCTTAACTTGTCATAGGTGTAAAAGCGCTGAGTTATACTTGCTCTATGACCTCTTACATGAGGTCATATTCTCCTCTGTAAAAACAGTATATTGTGTAAGCTGACTTCCCATCACACTGATTGCCTACTAGGGCAACCGATTAGACTGGACTCATCATTATTATCAGAAATAACACCTGCATATAGCAAGAGTAAATGTGTGCTGTTGCCAGTTTAGATTCACCCAGCCTCTATGTGACTAGAAATAAAACAAGCCAAGGTAACCAAAATCATATTCATGTGCCTTTTCCCTGAGATGTTCACGCTATATAATTCAAAATAATCATTTCCACTTGAGATACTATACTTTATACTGTAACAAACTGCTGTAAAAACACAGTACACTTTGTGCGAGTGAATAGATTATCAAAAATATTGATGGATCTGAGCTACTTTACAAACTTACATTATTCCTTTTGTTTTTGTAAGCTTAGATTTAGATGTACAGTACTTATAAAGCCAGTTACTTGATATATTTTACTGTATTAAACTCTTAATATAGATTATAATGGAAACACAAAAATGACCATATGATACCAGTCTATCAGCTCATTGTATTATAAAGGTCATGTTCTATATTCTATGTTCTATATTATATTTAATTTTACAGTAACAAACTGTAAAAATAAATATGTCTGTACGTCACTTTAAATAACAGGGATATTTGTTGCAGTGTATGTCTGTCTATGGTTTCACAGGCAAACGTTTGGCTTCATGAAAATATGAGCTGAAGTACCAAAGATTGCCACTAGAGGGAGGTCAAAGACTATATCTACTTGCTAGTACAGGCTTTGAAGGCAATCCACAGATACAGAGTCAATCAGACTGCTTACTTAATAGGGAATCAAAAAGACCAAGGGTGTAAAAGTGCATTAAAAAAAGGCAGGTAATAAAATATTATAAGTCAAATAAGAGAAAGAGACCTCTGATGTTCCAGTGACTCCAGATAGAGGTATGCTGAGCCCATGAAATCATCCTGAAGTCCAAAGTCATAGTCAAAGACCTACAAAGGGATAAATATAAAGCAGCTACTTTAAGTACAGCGATGGTACAAATGAAGACCTTTTACCCCTTATAACTTCTACAGAAAGGTTTAACATTAACTTAAAGAAAGACATTTTAGAGCTAGGTGACATTTTTGCCTCAGCACTTATCTGCTGTACCTTGACATACAGTGGGTCCCTCAGGGTTTCCACCAGAAGGCTAACTCTCTCATCCCACACTGGGTTGAGGTTCTTATGGATGGTCTTGCTTCTAAACACTTCCTTCCCTGCAATCTTAAACTTCACGTATGGATCACTGGTCCCTAAGAAGAAGAAAAGCAAACACATAAAAACACACAGTCATATGTGATTAAAATACAATTCTGACATAGGCTGTCGATCTAAATATCGATTGGACAAAGGAATTTTTAATTTCCCCATTATTTTTTATGGTCAAACTGACATTACCTTCTTCACTTTGTGGAATTTACTGAAGAGCAGCAACTCTGTTGTGAAAAAATATTTGCGTCTGCCCACTGATAATAGAGTAATCAGGACTTACAGGATTTTGTCAAAATAAAAATAAATAAATACTGCCTCTGCACAATTTCTTAACGTGAAAACTGTATTTTTTAGCATACTATTTTATTTATTATTTTAGACTATTTTTATTTTTGTATTATTTATGCTAAACCCCCTCAGATCAATTTTAAATACAAACATATGAAAAGCTTGATATGCTACTGTGAAGCAGGCTCGGAGAGAATCGGCCACGTGACTTTGTATCACATGACCGTAACTCAAAGTTACGGTCATGTGATACAAATATGAAATGTTTTCAGTGGCTTTATATGACCACTAGGTGACGGCATTGGTTCGTATTGGTGTTATTCTGTGGATAACAAAGTGCAAACAGGCACCGATGCTTACAATGAATGCAAAAACAATTAACTTTAATGGGATCAACGAACCAACCTAACAAATTTCCCACGTGTGGGACTAATAAAGGTTATCTTATCTTATCTTATCTTATCTTATCAGAGAGACAACTTGCTTACATTACATGGAAGCAAATAAATCTAATTTTAACCCATACAGAAATAATTTTAGATCAAATCAATAAAACGTTATTTTACGGCTGTATCCCATTACTTAAAACACAAGCTGCACTCTGAGAGGTTATGTGCACATTTATACATGACTGGCTGTTAAACTTCTCGTATGTATCCACATATATGTGAGCTGCACTAATTCTACGATGCCTCAACAAGCATCTATATTGTTCAGGACAGTAAATTCTTCCCCTTCAGTCAATTAGTCAATTATAGTTTAAGGGCTTCACATACACAACAACACTGAAAAAAAATAAAAAATTAAAACACACACACACACACACACACACACACACACACACACACACACACACACACACACACACACACAAAATCCTGTTCAAAGAAGCATTTAAGGAAGAAAAACTACTCTGTAAAGCCACTCTAACTGTGGCTGTACCTGACAGTGAGTAGTACAGTGGTACAATGAAAAGCACCAATGCTGACTCTATTCCTGTTAAGTCAAAACAAAGTTTAAATGCAAGAGCAAGGAAGTGTGTCATTAGGAGTTTCCTAAAACTGTTGGTAAAATGTGCTTCCTGAATCGAGGCTGTTTCAAAGTTTGGGGAATGAAAAACAAAACTGCATCCTCAACTATTTTGTCTCTCTGCCTAACAGTTTGGCAGTGAAGGATCTCAGGGAGTGAACTGGAACATAACATGAAAGATTGTCAGAAATGTTCGATGGTCCAAGACAGTGTAAGGCTTTATATACAAGCGCTTTTTAAAGTGGATTCTGTACAATACTGGAGGCCAGTGCAGAAACTATAGTGACTTCCTCTTGGTTACTTGTGTTAGTGAACCTTGGGACCTCTAAATTAGCTACAGCCTGCTAATGTTTTTCTTTTCTTAGAAAATCCAGCCAAGAGAACAGAAATAATCCAGTTTACTGTAACTAAATGTATGAACAGGTTTTTCTGAATCATGGAGAGTCATTAAGGATTGCACTTTGGAGATTTTCCCACAGTGAAAGAAGCACATCTTGGTAATGAAATCTAAATTATGTGGGATTTGAAAAAAGAAGGTTTAAAATAACTCCAAGACTCTTAACTTGTGGCTTTAGTCTGTCAGCTGTCTAACTTACCACAAATTTACAAAGTTACAGTGCATTTTGAATGTGTCCCAATGCCAGCAGTTTTTGAAGACGAATACGATTTTATTGTTGCAAAGTTATCATCTGTTGTCATTTAAAAGTTCCTCGTCTTTTTTTTTGTCTTCATTTACTGCATATCTGTTTTCAAGCATTTTCTATATCTACCCAAGGTTTTCTTATTTCCCCTCTGTTAATGAGTCTGCTGGGGAGTCTGTGCTTATCTAACATGATGTTCTGAGAGTAAAGGGTAATGTACTCTATACAGATTGTTTTTTAAAAAAAAGCCTAGAGGCAAATTTAGTGATATTGCGCTGTATCTAAACTAGAGATGGCACGATACCACTTTTTTATGTCCGATACCGATACGATATCATAAATTTGGATATCTGCCGATACCGATATGAATCCGATATAGTGTGTTTTTTAATCAATAAAACTGTTTTTTTAATATCTTGCTGCTTTTTGTATAAGTTCATACTCAAGTTAAAAAACAACAACACTAAAGCTATTCTGTTATACCTGTATGTAAAAAAACAAAACAAAACACACTGCACCCAAAATATTTCATAGTTTAGCAACACTGATCAATCTAATAAACTTAAACCTACTCCATCCTCCCTACTCTGATATTTTAAAGAGTACTTAGCAGAAATATTAAGCAACCTAACTAATAGGGTTGCAAACTCCCAGCAAAAGAAAATAGGGAACCACCCTCTTCCTCATGATGCTTAATCGATGTAATCAACTTTAATTTGATGCAGGGTGAAAAAAAATCACAGAAAAAAATTATTTTTCAAGAATAATTAAATAGATTCAACATCTTTCTTCAACAGAATCGCAGAATTCACAGATGGTATTTTCCCAAAGGAAAAAGTACTACATACAGCTTACTAGGGTATATTAGACTTAACAGTTACTATATACAGTAATGGACTTCTATACATTTTACATCAGATTAAAACTTTGGGTGTAAGATTCAGATAATTATTAAATAATTAAAAGCAAGATATTTTAAATGAGAATAAGAAAGAAAAGTATGTCTTTGTGCCCCCTTTTCCCTGTTCATGCCCTATCGGCCCCCCTGGCTTAACTTTGCTAGATCCGCCCCTGCACAGTTACCAGCCGTCAGCTGTAGAAAAAGATCCTGGTCTAGAAAGTAATATTAAATAAATTCTAACAACAGCTTATCAAGCTTAATAGTGCTGCTGTTGTTCAGCCGCTGGTTTCCTCTTTCTGGTGCAAAGTGAGCCAAAAACAAAGAAGAGAGACGGACTCGCGACAGAAAAGCCGATCAGCTGATCATTAAGCAGTTTCACGATTGAAGTAGCAGCAGGAAGGTGAGGGAGAGAGAGAGAGGCAGTTGCTCTATATATCGGTTAAGCTTAACGTGGGAATGCTTTACAAACATTCAGAGATGAACTTACACACTTGCTTTACTTCTCTCTGAGATAACTTCCTCGGAGATGAAATGTTTGCTAGCAGGCTACAAATACACACAGCTGCTCTATCACGTGACCACACTGCTCCAACGTGCTACGGTTATGAGCCGAGTTACGCCGTGTCGCAAATTGTGTGAGGTGCTTTTTTGATATTTAATGGATCGGATTACATTTTTTATTTCTCTCCGATATCCGATCCAGTAATTTACGTCAGTATCGGACCGATACCGATACGTAATATCGGATCGGTCCATCTCTAATCTAAACAAAATCTGTTTGACTTGGGTAACTATAATTATGATGTGTATTATCTTCCAATGAAACAGTACCCTGATGTGACTGTTTATACAGTACGTGACTTGAATCACTGTTGTGCTATCATCCACTGTGACCAAAACACCAAGGGAGGGAATGGTAATATCGAGCAATTCTGATTTATCTACAAACAGAGATGTGCAGATGCACTGCATGTTAACAGTACTTTCCAAAGTCAAGTGAAAAATGTTGGCTATATGTTGTACATTAACACATGCTAAATATTGACAAGCAACAGAGGTCAATAGCAGCCACAGAGCATATATTTTATATCCAACAATTTGCTCTGTTTTCTCTTAAAGAGCTTGAATTGCTGACTGACAGCACGGGAACTAGTGGATAAAAGCTTCTCTGCTCAGTGTTTGCACATGTCTCATCAGTTCAAGATAGAGTCTTTCCCTATCATTAGCATGACAATACCAGCGAATATCTGACTCCTACATAACGACATTGCTGATGCTTATGAGAGGCAGTAAAGAACAGTAATGACACGACTTGTCGACTGGGTTATTTTGTCACTATAATAAAAATGAAGCATGAGTAATTATGTTGACGATTATCATCAGCATAATTTTATAATATACTCAATATTTTAACATATGCAACATATTAAGTGGTGTGTTTTTTCAGTGCTAGGAGGCTTTGCTCTAAAGACACTGGCCTGATGGGAAAAGGTATCTATTTCTTCACATTTAAAATTACTCACACACCCTCAAGCTCACTTGCAGAGCTACTAGAGACACACACATGTAGCTTTTTACACACCGTTGCTCTTGACACGTTACTGCAAGGAAGCTGCGGCAGGAGGACACGAATGACAGGATAAGAAGAAGAAGAGAGGTAAACATATACAGCAAGTCACGTCGGAGAAACAAAAAGAAAAAATCAAGAAAACGCTGCAACATCTTATGTCACTGATATGAGCTGATAACTTATGAACTATCTGAAATTGTCCCAAACCGCAGTGTGCAGCTAAAGGCATTATTTTCCAAAAGTGCTCCAACTTTCTTTCTCTATCTCGCTCTCGTTCTATAGCCCAGCAGGTCAATATTCCTCAGACACATATCATTGATTCAGACCTTCTGCATCCCACAGTGCCAGCTTTATGAGGCCATAAACACATGTAGGCTGAAAAGTATGAAATAGAAAAGGCTTTTGCTGTGGGTGGCCGAATATGAGTGAGAGTGGGTACAGCACAGAGGAGCGAGCAGAGAGATGCTCTCTTGGAAACCGACCATTATGTATGACATTCATATCTGATTTTTCAAAAGACTGCACACTTGGGAAAAGCCCATAAAAATTAGGAGATTTATGTCTCAAATGTGGGCTGTTGGGTAGATAGATCAATAAGCTATAGGTTTTGTAAGAGGTGTCATGGATTGGTTGTTACGATCCTGGGTCATCTGACCCAGCGTTTTGAGTTTTTATATATTTTGATGTTTATGGTTTATGTTTAAGTTTAGTAGGCTCATTCTATTTTGCCTTGTGTTTCTTAGATCCATTTGTGTCATCTCCCCCTGTGTTTAACTCTCCCTTGTCGGTTTGTCATGTTGAGTCTGCGTGTTTCACGTATGCGTGTCCTATGTTATCAAGCTCTTGTCATGTCTGTGCCCCGTTATGTTTCCCATTTAATTTTGAAGAGGTCTGGTGTCCCATGTTCACTGTGTTTACTTTCACTTACCCTGTAGTGTCATTATGCTCATTCTAATCAGCTGTTTTCCCATGTGTTTCCACTTCCCCTGATCACCTCCTGTGTGCCTTTAGTCTGTGTGTTTTCATTCATTCCTCGTCCGATTGTCTGCTATCCTGCTATGTCATGCCATGTTTCCAGATCTATGAATCCATGCCAAGTCTTCACGTTTCTATGTTCACGTTCCAGAGTTTATGTTTAGACTTAGTTCTTCCCAGTTTAGGTTATTGTTTAGCGTCGCCTTTGACTTTTGTTTTGTAATGTTTTACCAGCCTTAATAAACGGCTCGCCTTCTGTTAAATTTGAGTTTAGTTTTCGAGTATCTGCACTTGGGTCCACCTCCTCACTCCACACAGTCTGCATCCACACACTGTGACATTGGTTTGCCAGGACATTTGTTCACATTATGAGCAGAAAGCTACAGAACAGGAGGGACACTGGGTATAAGGAAAAACATGCAAAGGCCACAAAAATGGGTGCTCTGGGTACTTAAGTGCTGCCATGGGAAAGTGATTACGTATCTCTGTCTTTCTGCCATTAAGTTACACTTATGCTAATAAATATTGAGCAAAACATATGAGGTACTGAGAAGATCACAAGCAAATTTAAATTCTGAAGTCTTTAAATACACCATCAGGAAATCCAAAACCCAGCTTTCTGGGCACAACATTGAGTCACATTTGCTCTTTCAGCTTTACACAAGGGGATTTCTAAAGCTCTTCCCTGGACAGGAAACAATCAGGTTGACTAGGCAAGTGGAACGAGGAAAATCTTGCTATCTGAGCAATGTTGATACTGGCTTGACATTAAAAAAGAAAGAAAAAAAAAAAAAACAGCTACTTAAGTGTGTGTTTTGCCTTTTTGCTTTAATAGTTATACTGCTAAGATAGCCTACACTTGTGAAGATTGAACAATGACATAAAAAAAAATCATCTTATATGTATGTAACATATTTTAACTGAACTGGTTTGGATGTTTAATTCATTGAAGTAAGGAATGGGTGGAAGAGTCAGCAAAGGAGGCTTCTGGGACCAGATTCAGTAATGATAACATTGGCTGACTCACATGAAGCTTCACTTACTAACATGATGCTTGTGTCAGCACTGTTGCTATATTTGTGCGTCTCAGTTCATTTCAGTGAACAGGTCGGAAGCACTAAACTCTGTATTTGGAACAAGGGCTTTTCTCGAGCGCCGCCGGTGTAATCAAAAATCCATGATTTCCCCAAAATGAGATATTAAAGATTTGGTTTTCCTCCTAATCCTCCTTCCTAAAGCAAATCTTCGGCTCCACAGACCAGTGGGTAAGTGAGCAAAGAGATCTGACTGAGAGACAAGAAATTACCAAGAACAGCGAATGCGTGCTTCACATTCGCAGTGTTAATCTATTAATTTTGTATGATGCTTTTAAAACTGACCACAAAAACTGTGTAACAGTATCCGAGAGTAGAAATAAATGTATTTAAGAGAGGACTCGGAGGAGTACAGACCAGGTAAATTTGCCCCGGGAGTGGAACATCAACACATCTAAAAGCCCATGATACACTTCTTTTTGATAGCAGCTCTCTGTCTTCTTGAAAGACAGCTGAGAACATAATCCACCAGACATTTATCTGTTCAGAACAACTAATGGGCACTGGCCATAAAATCACTGCTCTCTGTGTCTCTTTGCCAGTAAGGCAGGCTGCCATGTGGGACACCTGGTAAGTAAGAGCACGCTATCCACTATCCAATAAATAAATAAATAAAAACACCCACTCCAACAAAATCTTCAATTTCACTTTAAACAGTCATTTGAAAAAGGATTAACAAACACTCCAAAACAAGAAAACATTATTAGTATTACTCACACTCTTCAATTAAAGTTCAAGAGCGTACCTTAAGAGAGTAATGTCAGCCTTTACTAAATGGGCCTTTAATGCTTTATTTCACTATCTGGAGTGCTGTATTAACTGCAGAGTAAGTTTAGAGGGCAAATCTATGACTGTACTTGAAACAAACTAAAGTGTACTCCACCACTGTGTACTCATGAATGTTCACAGTGCACATTAAATCAAGAGTGGCTTCTCACTGTTGAAAGTATCAGTCTAAGCAGTTTTCAGTTGAAGAGCCCACAGCTCAAAGCCCGACTGCAGGTGAGGAGCGCCACGCTTGTTGGAGTTTAGGGCCTTTCTTTTTCCACCATTAAAGCTGTTGAATTTGTCAGCGTATGGCTCTATTGTAAAGTAAACTGAAGGTTTTGAGAGAGGTCAATGAGCTCAAATGGCCTGAAATGTGATGCGTGCCAGAAACACCACAGAGAGCCACATCAACTAAATCTTCACTCACCACCACCTGCGCCATTAACCAGATTTTCATCCCTGCAACTTTGCTGATTTCTCAAATAATTAAAAAAAATCTGAAGGATTACTATTTTGACACAGTGGAGATGATGCAGCACACAGGTTTGAGGAGACAGAGTGATCGAAAAACAGCAGCTGTGCTGAAAACTAACACAGAAGCCCAATCAGGGCTATAATGAGATAACATTTTTCCCTTTAATAGGATCAGCCTTTCAATGCGTTTTCTTCCCACCAATACATGTTCGGACACAAATGTTAAATTATAGCATTGTGCACAACATGCACATTATACTTGAAAGTTACGCTCAAGTCAACACGTGCCAGTGTTCGCCTTTGATCTGCAGTAGCTGGTGCTTGTATTAAAACACAGTAGACTGAGCTCAGTTGATGCAGCTATTTTCCACATTTGGTATAATGTTAACAACCACTCTCATTATGACTTCTCTGTCTATTACCCCTTCATAGATCGCACAACATTCCCGCAACATTCCCGTGTTTTTCTTCTCTATTTCACTCCCTTCTGTCTCTCTTGAATAAATGTCTTCACTAAAACTCCCCAAAATAGTCTCAAGTTGATTTCTTGCTTTTGGTATTAATGCACAGCTTTGACATACACTCACATTATCAAAAATCCTATTCCCATTCCTCACAGCGAATGAAAAAATAATTTGCAGCACGGCAGAAATGACGCAGCCTCTCATGTTATCATGTGGAAAAGCCCAGCTTTTCCTCCTGGGACAATGCAAACAGGATCTGCAGTCTTAATGTGACAAGAATCATGAAGCGTACAGCATCTCACAGTTTTTTCAGCTCATTGTTTCTGGTATTATGAGAAAATATTATAGACAATAACTTGTACATATAATTTTCCAAAATGATGAACGGGAACACTGCCAACCTTGTGAATAAAAGCTTGTTTCTCATCATTTGCATTTGACTTTGCAGTACTCGTTGTGAATTTGAGACACTTTCAAAAACTATGAGTTCCAGCTCCAGTTAAATGAGGCTGCCACACAGTCATTACAGGGACAGAGTGAAAATATAGACAAGGTTCATCAAAGTCTAATGCTTCCATTTAAAAATCAATCCAAGTGGATGCAAGTATCCCAAACAATGCTCCAATCAAACCCCTTAACAATCACTAATGACTTAGGAGAAAACTCATCAAAGGAAATGAAGTTTGTGATTGTGGCATTCATGCACTCACAGTGAAGCGGCCATTCAAACCCCACTACAATATTCACTTCTTGCTTTTTTGTGACTACCTAATTTCCATGCTGATGTGTGTTTCTGTTAGACACAGCCACACATTTAAGGACAAGTAGTTTATTATTCACGCAGGGGCAAAAAATAGAACAGTTTTAAACTAATGTTGGAAACCAAAGATTGTGTTATGATGGTGATGTCTTGCCTACTATAACACTGATATATCGCTTGACCTGCCTTTGATAGTTCAATATAAACCAGCTGACATGTCCATATCTTTCTTTCTTACTTCCTAAACCACAAAAGGCACAGACCACGCAATTCCAGTACCGGTATAATCTGCTTAGTATAGTCTGCTCCACATGACACTATCTTAATGAAGGCTCTCTAATGACCTAATGAAAGGTGCTTGTTTCTGACTCCAGGGTGAAAGGTGTAATAAGACAACAATGGTGTCTGTCACATTGATTTACGCTGCTGTGCAGAATAATTCGTTATTCTTCTTCCTCATTTTCATCATCAATTACTAGATGCTCATTATACATTCATGATCAATAGCTTTCTGTGTCAGTACAGGGCAGACAAATGGGTCTGAATTATTAAATGATAATATATGAGCAGTTAATCATGTGTCAGCATAGGACAATGTAATAGTATGCTCTAAAAATAAGTATCACACTCAATAAGAAGAGTTTTAATTTCGCTGTGAGGGATGACTGAAGGGTGGAGGTAAAAATAAATGGGCCTTTAAAGAGTTCAGAAGTATAATCTTGTTTTTATTTCCTTTTAACTTCACAAAGTCAGCTGCACAGCAGGCCGAATAGATACAAAAGTAAACAAGGGAATTGATTTTTAAAGAAAGGAAAGTTCAGAGAGGGCTGGATTTGCTGATAGGTGCTAAACATATACAAATGTGGCAGACAAAAACACAGAAACACACTGAACACATCAGTCAGACTCAAACGCCAATGAATATGAATAAAAGAAGAGAAAGGAGGGAGCAAATCAGAGTGTGATGGGAATGCTGTTCCATAGTTTGGGGGCACGCATGGAGAACATATGATTTCCTCTAAGTGTGAATCTAAAGTGTGGGACAGCCACAAAAATCGAATGAGCTGAGCTGAGGCACCTGAAAATGGTGTAGGAGTGTAAAAGGTCGGTGATATAAGGAGCCAAACTATGAAGGTCTTTACAGACAAATATAAATCAATTCTAAACCTCACAACCAAGCAATGGCGAGAAGCTGAAACAGGTGTAATATGATCTTGTTTTTTGGGTGCCTGTGAGGAGCCTGATGGCAGCATTATGAACAAGCTGAAGACGGCATAGAGAGCACTGAGTGAAACCAGAGTAAAGTGGCTCGCATTAGCCCACGTGAAAGAAATGGGGGCATAAATGAGAGATCACAAAAAGAAAAATTTTGGTCGTTGTCTTGACATCGATGGACAAGCTGCCAAAAAAAAAGAGGCCAATTTCTGTTTTAAGCTCATACGGCTGAAGTTCAAACTGCTTAAAAGCAAGAACTCCTCCCAACATCAGGAAACCCCCCTCTCCTTCACGCTTGGCACAAATCCCCACAAGGAGTCCAAAGTCCATGCACTGGCAATACAAACTATGTGTTATATTACAGATTATACACTAGTGTAATACAAAATCTAAAATCCAAAAACATACAACAATAAACCTGCCAACTTTTTTTCCAAAATAAAGGTATGCAAATACACTGAGCAAAAATTTACCAACAACCTGATGTCAGGTTTGTAGATCCTGGCCCTTAGCGCTAACATTTTCAGTGAGTAAAGCAGAATGAATATAAATGACAAAACACCTGCTGACAGCATTAGAAGTCCATCAATAATGCATTATGTCATAATAAAACACCTGCTCTGTTATTCAGTCAGTGAGACTAATAGTATTTTTTAATTATCAAATACAACAAAATTAGGTAAACATAAGCCAAAATCACAGTGTATGTAACTACAATACATATTAATGCAATAATTTTGACAGTATAATAAATATATATATAAAGACTACCTTTGTAAATAAGTCAATCTAACATCAGTGTGATTAATCTCAGAAAACGAGACCGTACAAAGTTCTAACCTTGAAAGGCCCAGCTTTATTAACCTCACTAATACAGTGTGGGAAGATTGATTCGGAGTTAGCCAATAGGTTACCTGTCAAAACCTCTGTTATTAAAAACCACACTGGAGGAGGCTCACTGATGCGCGTCATGAGATCTGAGACAGGAGGAGAGAAAAATGCAGTAAAACCTCCCATAAAGCTCTCAGTCACGCTCGAGCTGCACGTCCAGAACGGGTTCACGTTTAGGTTGTAGAAGCTGTGTGTGGCTGCAAATATGACTGTGTGTGTGTGTATCCTGGTCTATGTGTAATGTCAGGACTGACTGATGGTTGCAGCTCTGGGGATTCCCATTAGGCAGAATGCAATCTGGTAAAGAGGCTGTACTGGGTGAGACTCCACATAAGGTACTTCATCTCGAGATAGTGAAATATTGGTTGAGAACCTGCTTCATTGCAACTGCACACAATCACACACTCTGCGCCTCTTCTGATGTAAGCTTTAAGCTTACTTCCATGGCCTGAAATTTACCCAATATTAACCTTCACTAATACTAAAGCCCAAAGTGACAGGTTAGATAGCAGCATGAGCATCCGACTCATACAGCTGAGCTGAACGAGCAGAGAAAGACAAAGAGAAGAGTGTGCACGGCTTGTAGGAGAATATCATGGGAGGTGAGAAAGTAATTAAGGACACTTAAAATAAAACAAAACACAGCATGTTGCCAGTGGTGTCAAGCTGTGTCACTGTACTTTACAAACTGAAAACGAATCACTGCAAACCTTTACACTAATACCTAAGCCACAATCACAGTGCATGCTGCCTCAAGATGAATTCATCTGCAGCTATCTACAAAGAGAGAGCGACAACACTGTTAATCACCCTGTAATAGTGTTTAGGCCTACAATTATGCTTGTGCTCAGCTGTTTGTCTGTTCCTGCAGTAGAAGTGTACTTAACAGTCAAGTTTGCAATAATACAGGATGCATTAAATATTTGCAGCACCTGTGCTCCTCTCCTCCCAAATGTCGAAAAACACAAGGACAAACAACATGTGCATATTCAGTTACACTGTAGTTGTATGAAATAGTAAATTATTAACCCTCTGAGCTCAGCTAAACTCATCTATAAATCAATCAGCAGGAAGAAATCCTGGATTATGTTAAACATTTCTACAAACAGAGAGCTGGTGTTGAAAGTAATACTTCTAAACAAGAGACAAGTATTTTTCTAGAAGGAAACACAAAGATGTAAATAATAACTTCAAAATGTACCCAAAAATACTGCCTTTATGTACATTGTGTCTATAAGTGTAAATGGCCTGTATGGAGAAGCACAGTTAGGCTACAGTATTTCTGTTATACACCTAGATTTACTCAGTCTGTTTTTCTGTTTGATTTGCTGGCTATAAACAACAAACATTCAAAACAACAATCACAAGTCCTGTTCTTATATAGCTATATTGATTCCACAATTGTAAATGTGTCATTTTGTGGCTGTGCACAAGTTAAAATCAGGGATGACTCACAGACATAAAACTGGCAATAAAGGTTGAAAGTCCCCTGTGCTTTTGTGGCCATCAGCTGAAATATTCAGAGCCAAAAACTGCAATGTTATGTGGGAGATCTACCGACCGGCATCTCAAACGTGAATGTGTTTATAACAGACAGAGACTGTCTGCATTTACAATACAAATGTGAAACTGCACAGTTATTTCTGAGAGCTGAATGCTGATGATAGGAAATGCTTTTCAAAAGGAATGTTTTCTAATTGCAACACTTAATTTTCAGCATCCAAATGAAACTATACTAAATAACTTCAGTGCAATACAGCTAAATATGTGCACCGCATAATTATCCTTCAGTACTTGAAAAGCAAGAGAAAGATAGGTCAAGAGGAAGTGCAGCACAGGAGAAACGTGCAGGAGTAACCACTACTACTCAGATATGCAGCATATGGTGTCTTTGAAAAGCTAGAGAAATCAAGCACAGCTTAACCAGAGTTTGCACAAAAACTACTCAACCAGACATGTTTAACTGCGACAACTACATCTTTATAGTCCTATAGCACTTCAGTCGCCTCTTCCATGACCAGATTTTCTCATGTCAAGGTTCAGATTTTGAACATCTAAAACAGTGAAATTCAGGATGTTATATCTGTTATGTCTTAGATTCTGATGGGTTTCACCTTTGGGTCAAACACAGGGAATTGGAGGCAGACAGTTTTCAACTGAGCTCATCATGAAGCTAGGACTCTAAGAACTAGATTTTTTTTTCAGAAATATGATAATGGTTAGGTTATTGTCACCCGTTAAACTAAGGATAGTAGGCAGGTGTATAATTGTAGAAGCTTCAGCTTTCATAACAGCCTGCTCTGTTTCTTCTTCATTAATACACATGTATATTGGTTTATAAAAGCACAAAAAAAACATACTGGCAGCTGCCAGTGTTGCCCCTGAGCATCCTAGCAGATTCAAAATCCTACATCGCCTCGTTCTCGAGTTATTGCATTCACCTCTCACCTCTGATCTTGAAGTCAAGGTCACCAGATTCAAACTTGGCCAAGATTTTTAGTAGATACACCTACGGTATCAATTTCAAACTCCTACTTCTTCTCATTCTCGAGTTATCAACTTCACAACCTGTGTGTCCACGCTGCTTGCCCACACATGCTATCGGACTTTTAAAGCTGAAGGCAAAAAGCACTCCCCTGGTGACAATTTATTTTTATTTATTTTACTCTGTACATGTAAATGAGAGAATGTTGAGAGTTTTACTGTGATACTATATAAAAAAAAAAACTGAAATATTTTTTCGTTTTACACCTGTCAAGTTATTTTTGAATCCTGGATGAATCCTGGATGTCTTTGCACTATATATATATATATATATATATATATATATATATATATATATATATATATATATATATATATATATATATATATATATATATATATATATATATATATAGGCAGCACGGTGTCTAGCACTGTTGCCGCACAGCAAGAAGGTCCTGAGTTCAATTCCACCATCAGGCCGGGGTCTTTCTGTGTGGAGTTTGCATGTTCTCCCCGTGTTTGCGTGGGTTCCCTCCGGGTACTCCGGCTTCCTCCCACCGTCCAAAGACATGCAGTTTGTGGGAATAGGTTAATTGGATAATCCAAATTGTCACTAGGTGTGAATGTGCGAGCGAATGTGAGTGCGAATGGTTGTCTGTCCCTGTGTGTTGGCCCTGCGACAGACTGGCGACCTGTCCAAGGTGTACCACGCCTCTCGCCCTATGACAGCTGGGATAGGCTCCAGCGCCCCCCGCGACCCTGAAAAGGATAAGCGGAAGCGAATGGATGGATGGATGGATGGATATATATATATATATATATGAGCTAACCACGCTAACGTGTTGATGCCATACGCGGTTATACATTTTATATATATGTGTGTGATAAGTCTCACAGAATCAGAGTTCTTCAAGTATTTCCTGTCGATGCCAACAAACTGTCACTGCCACAAATGCAATGTCTGACCTAAGCCCTGACCAGTGAACCTCTGCAGAATTCAATCGGAAGCACCTGCATGCTCAGCAGAAATGCATGAGTAGCTCAAAATGTTTTATGAGGAATGCGAATGAACCTGGAGAACATTTAGTTTTGGTGGCTAATGCAGAGAAGCTAATACTTTATTGTTTACCCCCATATATTATTATATTTGCACATTCGTGTTAGTGCTTTAATGAATGACACAGAGCCTTCAGAGACAATCTATAAACACATGTTAATCAGTAGGACTGTATTTGGTTCAGTTTGATATATTCCCTTACAGATGCTGTCTTACACCAAACTGAAGGTAAACTGACCAGATGACAGAAATTTGATGCTTTCAGTTAATATGTGACACAAAGATGGTAGCATTCTTTATAAAGGGCATATAACAATTTCTTTCAGTATTATTTGTATCCGACATTTCATTGTGATAGGAGGCCGGAACGGTTGGTTGGTGAAGGTACTACTTAGACAGGAACTCACACATGTAAAATGATGCATTTAAAGTTTAAAATTTGAATTGAAAGTCAATTGAAAGTTTTGCAAACTATACAAACATGCATAGACCTATTTCATGATCGCCATTTTAACAAGAGTAAAAATTTAATAACTAACTTAGTAGACAAGCGCATGTGTTATTAACAAATTGAATGAAGGTTCTGTTCATTTCTGGTGCAGAGGGATGATTAATGTAACTAATACCAAATCTGTTTACCTGCTATCCATCTGACTATTTTGTGTCAAAATGGCAGCTCTGAAAAAAGCCCACCACAGGGAATGAACAGGTGGTGGACATTTTCCTTCAGGATGTTTTGGTAGATAACAGAATTCATGGTTCAATTTACCACAGCAAGTCTTCCTGATCCTGAGGCAGCAAAACAGCCTCAGACCATCACACTACCACCATCATATTTTACTGTTAGTAGGATGTGTTATGTGAAATGCTGTTTTAATTTTATGCCAGATGTAACGGGACTCAAACCTTACAAAAGGTTTGGGATAATCAAATGTTTTTTGGTAAATGTGAGAAGAGCCTTTATGTTCTTTTTTGTCAGCAGTGGTTTTCATCTTGGAATTCATGGCTGCCATTTTTGCCCAGTCTCTTTCTTATTGTTGAATCATGAACTCTGACTTTAAGTGAGACATGTGAAGCTTAATGTTGTTCTGGGTTCTTTTTTGACCTCCTGGATAAGTTGTCGATGTGCTCTTGGAGTAATTTTGGTCAACCGGTCATTCCTGGGAAACTTCATCACTGTTCCAAGTTTGATCCATTTGTGTATAATGGCTCTCACTGTGGTTCACTGGAGCCCCAAAGCCTTAGATATTGCTTTGTAACCCTTTCCAGACTGATAGATGTCAGTGTCTTTGTTTCTCAGGTGTTTCTTTAGATCGTGCCATGATGTGTTTCTTTTTGAGATCTTTTAGCTTCAGTTTATCAGACAGGTTCTAACAGGTCAGCTGGTAATCAGGCCTGAGTGTGTTTAGTGAAACTGAACTTAGTGACAGTTAATTCACAATTTAACAAGAGGGGCGGTTGCTTTTTTTTTTTCTTTTTTTTTTTTACACAGGACCAAATAGGTTTGGATGACTTTTCTCTCTCTTGACTGAAAGGACGAGATCGCGGATACAAGCGGCGGAAATGAGCTTCCTCCGAAGGGTGGCTGGCATCTCCCTTAGAGATAGGGTGAGAAGTTCGGCCATCCGGGAGGGGCTCAGAGTAGAGCCGCTGCTGCTCCACATCGAAAGGAGCCAGCTGAGGTGGTTTGGGCATCTGACAAGGATGCCCCCTGGGCGCCTCCTGGGTGAGGTGTTCCAGGCATGTCCCACCGGGAGGAGGCCCCGGGGCAGACCCAGGACACGCTGGAGAGATTATATCTCTCGGCTGGCCTGGGAACGCCTTGGTGTTCCCCCGGATGAGCTGGAGGAGGTGGCTGGGGAGAGGGAGGTCTGGGCCTCTTTGCTTAGGCTGCTGCCCCCGCGACCCGGCCCCGGATAAAGCGGATGAAGATGGATGGATGGATGGATGACTTTTCTCTCTTAATAATAGAAATTATCATTTAAAAACTGCATTTTGTATTTACTCTGGTTATCTTTGTCTAACATTAACACTAGTGTGAGGATCTGAAACATGTAAGTGTGACAAATATGCAAAACACTAGGAAATCAGAAGGGGGGAGGGGGCAAACAGTTTTTCAAACCAGTGTATATTGTTTGTATTTTCCTTGCTTTCATTTCCTCAAAGGAGGGAAATTTTGTTAAGGCAGCACATCTTTAGAAATCTATCGAGCCGGTTTCTTTAAAGCGCAAAGGGGATAAAGGAGGACACGGCACTGAACCCCTGTCCTCACTCTCTTTTCTGTCTTCCAAGTCAACCTTGTCTGAGCGCATCCATCACTTTGATGCATGGATCAGCACTAAGGTGACAAACAAAACATTTCACCTTTTCTTTTACCAGTATCCTCCTGTTATATCGTGTGAAGCTCTGCATTGTTAACAGTCTGCATCTTAAATTAACAAAGTCTAGCACTCCAAAATACTTCAGACTTGTAGTCTAATTTTATTTTATTATTATTATTAATAATATTGTTATTTTAATTTTATTGTTTTCACTTTCAGTTCTGCTATGCACAATTAAAAGTTTTTAAAACAAATTTCTTTTGGTTTTGTTGTTTTTTTGCTGACAAACTGCAGACTATTTGTAACATTTATAATTCATGCCAGAGCTTTTAGTGAATCAATAAGTAGCAGAATTAAATTGCTTCTTGCAGTAAACTCCCTTTATTTGATAATCCTGCTCTACTTTAGGACACATGAATGAGAAGGGAATCTAGAGAGATGTGCAAATGGAAAATAATTTTCTGTATTCTTCAGTTTATCTATTTCCTGCTTTTTTAAAGGGGGGAAAAGTAAACATCCCGGTAATACAGGCCAAGAGTTAAGATGTGCCACTGTAAATATTAGGAGGAAGACGCCCTGGCTAAGCACTGTGAGACAAAACAGCACTTATTGTTGTGTTTTGCTAATATTCCGTTCATTCCACTCCTATGTTATATTCCTTTCTCTCTCTTTCTTTCTCTACCTGTCTCTCTCTGTGTCTCTAATGAGCTGTCTTGATGGGCTAAAACAGGACAGGTGAGCTCAGCACCTCAGTGCTCATTATCTGAGTGGACAGGTAGTCAGGCAAAATGCATAGGAGAGACAAAGACAGCTCATTCTGATCTGTTGTCATGGTGACTGTCTACAGCCACTAATGAGACTTCAGCATCCTTCACCATGCAATCCACTGTGAGAGTCTGTGAGAGTTTATGATGTGTTAAAGTTGAGCATATCCACCTTACATTAAATCACATACTCCAGCTCCAGAGAAGCAGGCAAATGTTTGTCGTTTAAGATGAGTTACTATCTTTTACTCTGGTGTAAAACTAAATCAATTCTCACTTAGGGTTTCTAGTTTACATTCTTTATAGTCATTGCTTACAATACAGGAGTGTGTAGTCTTTACACTGCAGGTCTTGCTCACACTCAGTAGCCAAGGGAAGCGCTTATGGTACGGTTTCATCTTATTACACAAAAGAAACCAGAAGAATCACATTAGAATCACTCATCTAGGCTCCAAATGTGACAATGGCCTAGTTTAACCTAGAGCTGAATTTTTTTTTCATGCTCACATGCATCAGGAATGCACCAAATCGTTTCTACAAAATCAATCTGACATCACATATGGAAAATGCATTGTGAAGTGTGATTTAAAAAAGAATACATGGAGATCAGTGAGTAAATAAAAGGGAGATTAAAAAAAAGAGTTGATTTGAGTGTGTAAAAATAGCCGATAAGCCTAAAGAAAACACAGTAATTCAGATGATTTTCCATATTTTTCTTACTCCTATTAAAGAACTAAAGCCAACAATTTATTCATTTACTTAAAACCTCACCATACCACTCAGGCTGTTTCTTGGGCCAAAGCCTGATTCAGCATGTTTCTCTCTAACATAGAGCTACTGAAGTCCTGAACACATAAATAACAGTTTTGTAGTGGTGTACATGTTTCTTTATCAGAAAATATATGGACACTATTGTTCATGTACAAGCACCTCCATGGACTAATAAAA